>NC_092874.1:218050714-218650714 GCF_028372415.1 Notamacropus eugenii | reverse complement strand
CCTTTCCAGTGTTCTCTCCTGAAATAGCCTCTGCAAATACACTCCATGAAGCACTGGAGAATTTTTATTTTAATATAGAAAACCAGAAGTTTCATAAAAGGAGATGGTGCTTTCATCTAAACAATCATAGAACCTAAGTACCTTGAGAGTTGGGACTGTTTCATTTCATTTTATTTTTTGTATTTGTATCCCCAGTGACTGACACATTAAATAGGCACTTAATAAAGGGCAACTAAGTGTTGCAGTGGATAGACTATCAGGCCTGGAGCCAGGAAGACTCATCTTCCTGAGTTCAAATCTCACCTCAGCTACTTATTAATTGTGGGACCCTGGGCAAGTCACTTAACCCTATTTGCCTCACTTTCCTCATCTGTAAAATGAGCTGGAAGAGGAAATGACAAACCACTCTAGTATCTTTTCCAAGAAAACCCCAAATAGAATCAAGAAGAGTTGGATGATGCTGAAACAACAGATGCAACAATGGTATATAGTATAAAGAGCTCTGGAGTCAGAGTATCTGCATTCAAATACTGCTTTTGAGGCTTACTGCTTCTGAGATCTTGGGTGAGTCACTTCAATAGCCCAAGTTTTCTCATCAGCAGAATAACAAGGTTTAACTAGAGGACCTTGGAGATCCTTCTTCTAGCCCTAGATTTATCATGCTATGGGCAGCTAGGTGGTGCAATGGATAGAGCACCAGTGCAGGAGTCAGGAGGACCTTAGTTCAAATCTCACCTCAGACACTTGACACTCGCTAGCTGTGTGACCTTGGGCAAGTCACTTAACCTCAATTGCCTCATCCTGGGTCATCTCCAGTCATCCTGATGAATATCTGGTCACTGGACTCAGATGGCTCTGGAGGAGAAAGTGAGGCTGGTGACCTGCACAGCCCTCTCTCACTCAAAGCAAAGTCCAGTGCAAGTCATGTCATCATTTCTCTGATGGCATGGTCTTCTTCGGCAACGAAGGATGAACACACACAATATCATGCTATGCAATGTTATTCTCACTTTTGCTGCTCTCATACTTTTTTGGTGCTTTTTGATTTGATTTGATTTTTTAAAACAATTTTAAATCCAATTTCTCAAACTCTTTGATCTCTATTTTCCTTTTCTTATCCCTTGATGTTGTTTTTTGTTTGTTTTGCCATGAACACCTTGCCTTGCCTCTCCTCTCTCTAGCCTTCTTCAATACTTTCTCCCCACCTCTCCTCTTCTCTCTGTGTCTCTCTTCCTCTCTTTTTTCCCTCCTTCCCTTCCTGTTCTTCTCTCCTCCTTTCTTTATCTCCCTCTCCCTTTTTTCCTATTTCTCTTCTCCTTCTTCTCTGTACTTCTCTTTCCTCCCTTGCCCCAGCCCCGTGTCTCTCCCTTCTTTCTGATTCCAGGGTTTTCATATGCACAAATGTATTATAAACATACATGTACATATATATGTATATATACACATACACGTATACATCTGTGAATATGATGAGGGCTGAAAAGGGGGTGTGAGGCCCCCACAAAGACTGGGGTACCAGGGGCAGGTCGTCTGGAGAAGAATTAAGGAACGTAAGCATTGTTGAAGTCAATTAAAGATTTATGACGCTTTTCGGCAGACAAGAGTTCTTAGGGAACCTGCAACCTTAAAGGGGTACAGGGAAAAGTTTATGTAGAATATTCTATAGTACCACCAGTGCCAAATATGCTAACTAGGTGTTTGGGGCGGGATTAGGGAGTGGTTAAGGAGTGGTCAGTTCTTAAAGGAACATGCACTTCTGTTATCTGCTGCACAGGTATTTTACCCAGAATTCTTTGGGAAATAGCCCAAGGGGGACTACCTGGAGGTGTGATTTTAGGCCTGAAACGTCACTAAGCCAATCCACGGTCAGCGCCTCTTCTGCCGGTGTTCCCACGGCGGGTCTAAGCTCCGCCCCCCTTCGCTTTGTCCCTACGTGTGTCCCTCACGGCTTGCCGTCCCGGCACTGGGAGAAAACTATGGCGGCGCCCGTGCTCCCTCTGTGGCCCGGCGTGCGGCCCCGGCCCTGGGCTCTGCGCGCCTTCGCCACGGTCGTGTCTCCGGCCAGTGACCCGCACGTTCCCAACACGCGTGAGTGCAATCTCCCTCCCCCCCCAACTCCGTCCCCTCGCCCTCAGTCCCTTTCCAGGGCTGGCCCCGGGCTGGGTAGGGGTCGGGGTGGGAAGTCCTAGAGCAGGACCCGGGTCCGGAGGGGCACGCTAGAGGGCCGGGCCGGAGCTGGGGCCCGGAGCCGGTCAGGCAGCCCCCGCTGTGGCCCGGGCACGGCCCTCCGACGGGAGAGACGTCGCTGCCACAACCACGCACCCGCGGGGTGCGCACCCCGGGCACCCCGGAGGAAGGCGCCGAAGTGGAGCAGGACTGCGGAAGGCTTCCTTCCCGAGAGTGGGCTTGGGCTTGGGCTGGAGGAAGACGGCCCGCGCTCCTGGGGTTACCGACTGCGGTGCCTCCCGTGCGGCGGAGCCTTCGTGCTGGGCCGGAGCGCCGGGGAGGCTTCACGAGGCAGGAGCGTAAAACCCCGGGGAGGGACGGTGTACGAGCGCGTGCGGAGCCGCCGTACCCCGGAGAAGTAGGAACGAAGGAGGGCAGACAGGAAAGGCTAGCCATTGGATACCGGCTTGTGGCTGGGGCTCCGAGGAAGGACGAGAAGTCGGCAGTTAGAGCGCGGCGTCCGGAGGTCCTGGGCCGGCGGGGCTTCGCCGCCGCTTCCCAGCCCTGTACGCCCTCGGGCGCCCGGCAGGCCGCCGGGTGAATAGACTCCGGGGCGCTGGATGAGGGTGGGGCGGTGCGGGATCCGGCCGGAGTGAATCCGGTGCCGCACGTTTTCCTTGCTTTTTGTTGACACGTGTAAACAGCTGTTTAACCTGAAGTTTTGAAAACGGGGCTGGCAGAATTGGACTTTTTTCGATCAAAATGTGTTTGGCGGCCTATATGTAAGACTACTCCTTTGGAGTTCAGTAGGAAAATACGTGAATTTGCAATTCTATTGATGTGGATGTTTCTCTAAAGAATGCAGATGGTAAACCATCCGTGAGTGTCCGTCATGCACTCTTGTTGCTCTTATAAGTTCAGTGCAGGGAAGTCCTCCCAGTGTTATGGATAAATAAGGAACTGATTCAAATCTGTAAGAATAAAGCTGTTCTTCAGTTGATAAGCAGTCAAAGAATATGAAGAGGTTAGTTTCTAAGGAATAAATCCAAGCTATCAATTGCCATGTGAAAAAATGGTACAAGTCACTAATAAGTAGAAGAATATAAATTAAAACCATATTTGTCCATTTTCCTAATTCCAAAAGTGTCTCTGGACTCCTGGGGAGAATTAAACATTGTTCTTTCAAGGGCTTCCACAAGAGGCTTAAGCTAAAGAATCACAACAAAGGCTGTGTGGCAAAATTTTGCCACTAAGCTGGGCCTGAAGTGAGGAAGACTTATCTACCTGAGTTCAAATCTGGCCTCCAGTACTCGCTAGCTGTGTGACCTGGGCAAGTCACTTAACCCTGGTTGCCTCAGTTTGCTTATCTGTAAAATGAGTTGGAAATGGCACACCACTCCAGTATCATTGTCAATAAAACCCCGATGGGGTTACACAGAGCCAGACATGATTGAACAAATTTCTCAATTACCAAATAAAACAAACTCAGTTTATTCCTTTAAATCAATTATTAGGTCACTCTAAAATTCTAGAGATTTGCCTTAGTTTGCATTCTTTTAGTGTTGGGGTCCCACATGCCACTAACTCATTATAGCGCCTGTCTTTTTACTATTGTAGGACTGAGGACTGCTTGTTTAGCTGCAGTGCATTTTTAGAAAAGCCATTCACAACCAAGCAGTTCTTTGCCCATTCACAAATACTCCCTCCTTTAAAGTTGGAAGAGGCCTTCTTTCCATAGTTTTCCCACTGAGAACTTAGGTGATAACCATTAGGATTTCAAAGTCATTAGGTCCTTAGGCACTCTTCCTGCATTTGCCTTTTCTATTTTCTATTCCTTTTGTGTTTTTCCTAATTAGAATATCCCTGTTCTAAAGGATTGAAAATATCTTTCATTCCAAAACATCCAGTTCCCTCCTGGCTGCTTTGTAGGTAAAATGATTTCTGAGGAGATCCCAGGGTAGAACTTGGAGGAGGCTTAAATGACCAAGCTAGTAGGCCAGCACAGCTGGTCAGCCTTAAAGACTATCAGTTATCTTCAGGGTGTCATTCTCATCACATTCACATCAGACTCTGCTTGTTGAATAGCCATAGGCAGTTTCTGCTTCATTCTCCCAGGGATAGGGCAAAGGCACTTCATAGTAAGCCACCACCATCTCTGGAGGCTTTACCAAAAGCACCACCAAAAACATAAACTTCTGAACTGACCTTCTGCACTGCTCATCATCTACTTTGGTAAGATCATTCTGTTCCAGTCTTACAAATTAAGCCAACTGTTCTGGGCTGAACCTGACTCAGGCCAATCCTTTGGTAATCTAGTTTGGATATTGGGATAAAATAAGATAATCCTAGGTCATTCAGCAGTTAACAAGAGGAAATTTACTTAGCCAGAGCAGGAGGATGTTCAACCAGGACAGGCCTTGAGGACATCTTGAGTTCATTCACCTGAGTGAGGTTCCTGTGCCTGAGTTTCTCATGGTTCACCAAACATCTGTTTTGTAGTCAGGTAACCAGGAAGTGATGGCAGCAGTTTGAACTTTTAGTCACCTGAGCCAATCAAGTTTCAAAGGACACTTTTTTTAAAGAAAATAGCTTACATGGAGGAAGGGTTAGAATATTGCACTTACCACACAAGTCCGTTCTTTCTACTTTACCGTAACTACTCCTGCAGTGTACTATAATTATGTTGCAGGTAATTACTAAAAGACCACTGGATTTGGTGTCAGCAGGCCTAGGATATGAATCCACTGACACTATTTGTATAGCTCTCTAGTCTTCAGTTTTCTCATCTGTAAAATGAGAGTGGAAGTTAGAAGAGATGACTTCTATTATCTTTTCCAGTTTTAAATGTATGATTCTGTATGAACAAGAGAACATTTCCTATCTTCCTTTGACTAGATTCCCTCACTAGAGTTTGTGAATTTTAACTCTTGCTCCCAAAGATAATTAACAAAAAACTTTTCCCTTCCTTTAGCTTCCCTTCCTCCAGCTTCCCTCTCCTTTGGAAGAAAAAGAAAAAAGACTCTTGTAACAAATATGCATAGTCAAAACAAATGTCAGTAATAGCTATGTCCAATAAATATATGCCTCATTCTGTACCCTGAGTCCATCACCTCTGTGTCAGGAGATTGGTAGATGTTTTATCATCAGTCTTCTAGATTCCTGGTTGGTTATTACACTGATCACTAGTTTGTTTTTAAATATTGTTATTGTATAGATTTTTCTCCTAGTTTTGCTCACTTTTCTCTGTAATAGTTCATATGCATCCTCCCCAGTTTCTTTCCCTAGGAGAGAGATTAGGGCAGCATGTGCCAGGTAAGGTGGACCACCATCACCACCTTGACCCCCATCTCCCCTCTGATCCCTAAGGAGATGGCATCTGACTCTGAACCCAAAAGCCTTGGGAATAGCTTTGTCCCTCAGATTGCTAGATCTGTTTCCAGTCTAACTTTTACACCCATAATTGAGGTGAAAAATCATTGTGCAGAAGGAGGCCCACATTTGTCATCCCCACCAGTAACAGTTGCTGACCAGTTGCCATCAACAGGCAAATTGTTGCAGAGCCCTGGGAATGGCAGCACCAGTAATCATGCTTCTGACCTAGCCCTTATGGCCATCTTCCAGGGAAGCATCTCTCTTGTGGAGAAGGGACCAGCCATCTTCACCAACTTGCCAACCAGCTGCTACTCTCAGAGCCTTGAGAATATCCGTGCCCCCCAAACTATCAAGACCTACTTCTAGCCTGGCCCCCCCACAGCCATCATTGACAGAAGAAATTATGGAAAAAGGGCCCTTTTCCCCACTGTTCTCATCCCAGTCACTACCACCAGCTTCAGACCAACTAATATGAGCATAGGAGAGCTGGGAGTGGCAACCCAACCCCCAACTACCTGCTTCATTCTTGATCTTAATAGGCATCATCGAAGGAAGCAACTCCTATGGAAAAGGAGAAAACCATCCTTAGCAATTGCCAACCAAGGCACCCTGAGGGAGAAACAGGAGGCAGCATGTGCCAGGCAAGTCAAACCACTACTACCACCTTGAGCACCATCTTATGTTAGACTTGAATGGAGACATTGCAGGATCTGGAGCTGAAGAAAATAGTGAGATTTCCAGCCCTGTACCCTCAGCCATCAACCTGGAAAGCAAGTCTTATGGAGATGCAGCCAGGTAACTGCTGCCGATGCTGCAACTACATCTATTGAAGATCCAAAAAAGAAAATACTTGTCACCAGTCCTTGGCACTGTGAAGTGGTTCAACATCAGAAACTGATGCGCTGTTTTATGCATTGTGTGGCTACTTTAAGTGAGAGTTCTCATTTTATCTTTCTCCTGTTGAAATAAAAAGATGCTGGTAGTTTATGCAGATTTATTTTATATCTGGAAACTTTGCTGGTGTTATTAATTACTGGAGTTAATTTTTAGTTGACTGTCTAGTATTCTTTAATCATATCTACAAAAAGCCATAATTTGGTTTCCTCTTTGCCCGTGCTTATTGGCTTGACTTCTTTTTCTCGTCTTATTCCTGTAGCTTGCATTTCTGTCACTTTATCCAATAATAGTGGTAAAAAAGAACATCCTTGCTTTACTCCTTATCTTATTTGGAAATGCTTCTTGATTTCTCTTGGTTACGTTTAATCCTGGCTCTTGGTTTAGATAGAAACTACTTACAAAATTAAATAGAAACAGCTGAGTTGGTACAGTGACTAGAGTGCTGAACCAGGAAGACCTGACTTCAAATACAGCCTCAGATTCTGGGCTAGTCCTGTAACTCCTGTCTGCCTCATTTTTTTCATTTGTGAAATGGGGATAATAAATAATACCTACCTCTTAGGGTTGGTGTGAGAATCAAATGAGGTAATATTTGTAAAATGCTTTACAAACCTTAAAGCATTATATATGCTAGCAGTTATCATTACTGTTGTTCATTATAATAATGATCCATTTATTCGTAGTGTTTTGAACTGAAATGAGTATTTTGTCAAAAACTTTCTGTATCTCTTGATATAATGTGATTTTTGTTGTTGGCTTATTATGTTATAATTTCCCCAATACATCCTGGTTATTATGCAAAATCTTTTTAATGTGTTGCTGTTGCTGTAGCCTCCTTGATAATTTTTTATTTTAGAACTGTACATCAGCACTCGTTGAGGATGTTCGTCTACTATTTTGTTTCTTTATTTTGACGGCCTTTTTTAGGTATTGATATGATTGTATCATAGAAGGAATTTGGTGTTTTTGCATGCAGTTTAAATAACACTGGAATTATTTGTCTTTTGAATGTTTGGCAGAATACTTTTGCAAATTCCTCTGTCCCTGCTTTTTTCTTTTTTGAGGTGGGTGGGTGGGAATTCATTTTTGGTTTGCTCAATCTCTTTTTCTGAGATTAGGTTATTTAAATTATACAGTTTTTAGCCTCTTAATTTGGATGTTTTATATTTTTGTAAGTATTCACTCATTTCCTTTAAGTTTTGGTTTTATTTTTTTTATTGTATTTTAAACTGAAAAGTCAACACAAATGCAGAATAGAGAAAAGAAACAAAAAAAATACCATAAACTTAAATACAAAATTAAAAAACAAATGTCATGTGCATAGCAAAACATGAGAGGATTCAAATTATGTAATAATATATTTTCATTTCAAGAAAGTCTGTGTGATAAATACTTAATGTTGAAAATTGTCCATCTTTTCTTTGCGTCCTTGTGAGTTCTTTTGTTCTCTGCTGTGCACTTTTTTACATTATTCTTTGTTCCCGTTGCCCACCGTCTCCTCCAAGGCATAAAGTTTAGACATGTTGTTCTATGCCTATAGGTACATATATATCTACGTATATGCCTACATATATAGACATACTTTCCTGAACCTATTCCACACCTGATCTTTGGTTTTTATGTTTGTGCGTATCTCTTGTTTCCTATCCCTCCTGCCTCTTCTATCTACCTTGCACTACCTTGCCCTCCTATTACTTGCCAACCCCCTTCCAAGGATCCCTCCCCTATCCTCCCATTCCCATAAATCCAAATACCCTTCTCTTCCCCTTTGTTACCTGTTTCCTCACCTTCCCCTCTAAAGATCCCCTCTCTTGTCCTTTTCCCCCTCCCTATGCCCATACTGTTTATTTTTTCTGAATTTAGAAGATTTTTATATTCTTCTAAGCATCTATCTAGATATCTAAATATCTGTGTATTCCCTCTTAAACCCATTCCCGATGAAAGTAGGTTACCAGAACTACCGGCCCTCCTCTCCCATCTAATTTCTCTATATCAATTCTTCTTGTACCTCATTTGCATAAAATAATTACTCTTTTTAACTATTCTTAAATGGTTTTACTTTTAAAATTAATATCATAGTCAGGTTTGCCCCAATCATTGTTTTGAGCTACCGAATTATTAATAAGAGTTTTAGATATACATTTTACATGTATAAAAGACTGTTTAATCTATCAGTCCCTTATAATCAGTCTTTTGGTATATACTTTATATTTTTCTTGGTTTTGTATGTCAGATCTTCTGTTAAGTTCAGGATTTTTGTTAATGAAGTCTTCAAAGTCTGAGAGTTTATCAAATGTCCATTTTTTTTATTCCGAATAATACTTAACTTTGCAAGGTATGATATTTTTGGCCAGAGCCCCAGTTCTTTTGCCTTTGGATATATTGTGTTCCAAGACAATAATATCTTTAATGTCTCTGCTGCTAGGTCTTATGTAATTCTCATTGTGGCTCCATCATATTTAAATTGTTTTAATCTTGATGCTTTTAATATTTTATCTTTGAGCATTATTCATATTTTGTTTTATTATTTCTTGATCTCATAATTTCACTGGCCCGATTCTAGTTTTCAAGGTGTCATTTTCTTACGATTCTGGATCTCCTTTTCTAGTTGATTGAATTTCCTTTCATAACCTTGTTTTTCTTGAATTATTCATGTATTTTTTTAGTTTTTCCTCCATCTGTCATTTGATTTTTAAAATCTTTTTTTTTTTTTTAAGATCTTCTGTAGGGGCAGGTGTGTGACCTTGGGCAAGTCACTTGACCCCAATTGCCTTGCCTTACCCCTTCCAAAAAAAATGTTTAAAAAAAATATCTGTGAATTGTTTTTGGGCTGGTGACCATTTGACGTTACTCTTTAGCAGTTTCTTTACTAAAATACCCTTGCCTGAAGATGAGCCCCGTCTTCTCTATGCTCATAGTAGCTTTCTATGGTTGGAGCCTTTCTCCTTTGCCTGTGCATTTTTTGTGATTTAACAGCTTGATTTTTGTAATCACCTCTGGCTCTGAGGTATGGGAAATGGTGCCTCTTACCCCAGGTCTTCAGTTATTTCTGCCCCTTTGCTCTGCACTCACTGCTGGTTCCTTCCCCCCCAGGACTCTTCACAGCACAGCTCCACCTGGCCTTCCTTATCTGCCAAGGTTCTCTCTATCTTCCCAGACTCAAATGTCCAACTACCCCCACTAACTGGGGGTGGGGGTGGGTGTGTAAAAATTCCTGGGGGCTGATGCAGCCTCCCAAACCTAATAACCCTAGGGCTTGCTTCTTGTGTTGAAAAGGAACCTACCCTATCCTGGAGGTGTTTACTCTTCACTAGACAAATCTTCCTGGGATTTTTCTTCAGATCATCTCTCATTGTCCCAGGAAAACCCCTATAGTGCCCCATTCTTATAAATCTCCACCCACTCTTTGTTCGCTCCAAGGTGTTATTTTAACTCTTGTGAGGGAAAATCTTGAGAGCTTGGAATTTTCTGACCTATTCTGCCGTCTTCCCAGAGCCCTCAGTCTAAGTTTCAGTTTTAAAGGCATGTCGATGGGTAAAATGGTTTCTAATTATTTCCTTGAATCTTGTGAATTCTTTTTCACTTTTAATAACAGTACTTTGATTAATTCATGCCGAGGTCTAAATTACCTAACTGCTGCTTTCTGCTTTTCCTTTACCTTGCCCACTGCCTACTCTCATACCTTCCACCTTTAAGGTTTAGATTGCCTCTTCAGTTGGATCTGTGACCCATCTCTGGGGTACAAGCCACAGAGCTGCCAGTTGACACCTGTTCTTGCCCCCTATCAGACTTAACGCAGCTGGATTTGAGGACTACTTCTTATCCTAGCATATAGTCATAGGTTCCAATTCAGTCTTGGTGCTAGGAAGCTCTGCTTGACCTCTTCCTGGCAAGATCCAGTCCCCACTGCCTTCAGACCTCTGTCTGCCTATGCTGATTTCAGCCAGAAACATGACTCCTGATCTTTTCCTTGGATTTCACAATCATATCTTGATTTGATACTCTTTCTAAAATCTTTGTTGTAATGGGTTAGGGAGGAATTGGCTACATTGCCTCATTTCACTCACCATCTTTACTGGTGTCTGCTGCCCTTGAATTTTAAATATTAAGTAACTTTGAGTTGCCATTATGAATTTATAGTTAAAGTTAAGCTACATTAAAAAATGAATTTTAAAAATTCTTCATTTTGCCTTCTAGTTAAAACAGAAAGCAGTAAAACACCAAAAAATGGAAAGCACAGAAAACAGGTAAGCAATATAGGTAATGTTTACCAATAAGTTTTTAAGGAATAATTTTGGGAAACCGAAACGTTTACATATTTGTTGATAATATGGTTACTTCGAGGATTGACCTCCTTGCCTCAAGTAAAGGAAGCTATAACAAGCTAATTGCTAAATATGTTTTCCATAGTGTGAATTAATGAGTGGAGAGGAGAAGGGAGTGAAAGTGAAGCCCTCTGCTTAGGGTTTGAGAAGACAGTGGAAATGTACTTAAAAGAAGTATTTTTCCTCAGTGGGATGGATGAATTCTGATACATTGATTTAGAAAGGCATGTGGTACCTCTTATTCCACAAAATTCCTGAAACTAAAACTCAGTTTACTTCTCTCCATTGCAAATATTTCACTTTACTTTGTTATTGCTTTTTTTTACTTAAAAAAAAAAATGAAACATGAACAAATATACCCTTGTTTAAATACTTATGTTTATTCTTTAGGTTCCAAATCCTAGGACAACAAAAATGACAGTTGATCAGGACTGGATGAGTGTCTACCCTGCTGCAGCACCATTTAAACCCTCGGCAGTGCCTCTTCCTATTCGAATGGGCTATCCTGTGGAAAAAGGGGTGCCCATGGCCAAGGAAGGAAATCTAGAACTTTTAAAGGTAAAATGAATTTTAATTCTATTGGTTAAAGAAAAGAAAAAAAAGCGATTTTCACTTGCATTTAGTAACTGAACTAAGGTATAATATTCACACATTTAATTTTAACATGTGCCCATGTAATAAATGCAATACATTCTTAATTATGGGAGGTAGGGCCAAAGGAATCCAAGTTCAATAAATGGAGTTGCTACCTGAAATACTTATCTAAAGCTATTGCTTTAGCCGTGGGACTAGAAAAATAAAGTATGCAGAATTAAGAAGTTTTATCAGAGACAGTATGAAAATTTTACTCTCAGTCCAGATAGTTCCCTTTTTCTCACCCTCTAGAAAGACAGTAGAGTATTGAAGAGACAAGCAAGCCCCACCTTCTTCAGTTCTGAAACAGTGCAAGGTTCCACACTAATAATCTGGTTAATAGAAAACTATAATATATGAGCAGATCCTTTATTTAATGATATGTGAGGCATAGGATTTTTTATTTTTGTAAAGGGGCTAGGATACTAAGGTGATTGATATTGGAGACCATTTCTTATAAATATTATATGTAACTAACTAGTCTTACATCTGTTATTCCACTAAAGTGGCCCAGCATAGAGCATGTACTTGGCATTGAAAGCGCTGGAATTGAATCTCGCTTTAAATAGTTCATACCTATGTGACCTTCAGTAAGTCATTTCACATTTCATAGCCTGTTTCCTCATTTATAAAGTGGGGATAATAATACTTGTACTATATACCTCACAGGGTTATAGTGATGAAACTTAATGCACTATGCAAATGTGAGTTGTTGTTAGTATTGTTAAATGAGATTCTTTTTGGCTCTTAGAAAAAAAGTTGGCTGAAGGAGAATGCTGGAAATGAACTGTGGAGAAAAATTAATGGTAATTGTTCTGGAAAATTTTGGATTGACTTTTTAAGAGGGAATGTTTGAAGGAATCTAAGGAAATGACATTAGAACTAAAAAATTATAAATGCTCCTGATGACAGGAGAGTTTGATAAGATTTTTTTGCATGTATATGCATATTGGAGAGTATGAATAATGAAAAGAAGCATGGCATAGTAGATAGAAAGCTGACCTCAGAGACTGGAATAGTAGAGTTCAAGTCTTGCCTTTGACACATATTGACCATGTGACCCTGACCTCTCAATGCTGTAGAAAGTGCTCTAAGGACTCTAAACTGAAGAGAAGCTGCTGACTTGCAGTGGGTGAGGGAGTTGCTTCATCTGGGATTTCCCTAGATAGTGAAATCACAAGTCCAGTCCCTGTGAATAGAAATAGATAGGAAATTAGCTTGAACAAGGGACCGGGTGGATGTAACAATAATTAGCACTATATGTAGTGAAAACAGGTGTGACTGCAACTTAACAAGGTTTTCATTTTTAAAACAACATACCGGGATCCATCTGTCATATCTCTCAGGTAATTTGTCACCTTGGTAGACCATATGTTTTATTCAAGTGATGCTGCCGTTGCTGAAAACAGTTTTCAGACATTTCTTTTGGAATTGCCCTCAGAGAGACATTCTTTGGAGTACCCTTAGGGGACAAGTTTTTGCTGTTTGTAAGTGCTTTTGAATTTTACAAATAATCAGAAACAATTTGGGCTGTGTCTGTTGAGAAAGATGGGTTTGGGTTCCTTTGTTCCAAACTGGCTCCACAGATAGTGTTCCATATGCTACAGCATTGGCATTGTGAAGAAGCCAGTTGTGGGTCACAGGTGAGCCTCTTTGTATCACTCAGTATTCTAACTGCTTCAGAATGTTTATTGATGGTTTGATCTAATAGAATAATTTCTACACAAAAGAAGGCAAAAAAAAGCTGTACTAGATTTACCATCTTTCCTTTTTTACCAGGGTTGCCAGACTGATCAGTCATAGGAATGCTGTAGATACAGAATAACTGAATTTCAGCAAAGCATTTGATAAAGTCTGTCCCCATTACCTTGTGGGATAGGTTGGGAGTATCAGGTAGGTTCTGATTTGGTTGAATGACCTAACCCAAACAGTAGAGATTGGGAGCATCTTGTAGGAGAAAAATTGTTGTTTATCAGAAAATTCATTGAGGTAGTATGCTTTAGTTTCCACAAATCTTTAAAAATCTTTTAAAGATATTTTATTAACTTTCTTGAATGTGGATTAATTTCAGATTCCCAATTTCTTGCATTTGACTCCTGTAGCAATTAAAAAGCACTGTGCAGCTCTTAAAGGTGAGTGGTTATTTAAGAAAACAGTGACCTTAATGTTTATGTAAACAGTACAAAAAATATAAATTTCGTAAGTGTAACACATTGTAGAACCTTCTAGCTTTTCTTCATTTTTGTTAAACTTCTCCTTTTCTTTTGATTTGATATTATTTCTCTCATACTTCTTAGCAGTCCTTTATAGTTGCATTTAATGAATTATTGGATGAGGTCTAGATGGCACAGTGGGATAGAGGATGAGACTTGGAGTCAGAAAGACTTGAATTCAAATCCTGCCTCTGATACTTAGCTGGCTGTGTGACCCTGGACAAGTCATTTATCCTCTCTCAACCTTAGTTTCCTCACCTGTAAAATGGGGATAATAATAGCACCTACCTCCTAGGGTTGTTGTGAGGGTCACTTGAATGTATAAGTCTGGAAAACACTTGGAAAACTTGAAAGCACTAAGTGCTTATTATTGTTGTCATTCTTATTAACCACTATTTACTATAGTGTTGTGTTCTAGACCCTGTGAAGAATAAAAAGCATTAGAAATCATGATGCTGCCTTAAGGAAACTAACAGTTTAGTTGATTTAGAAAACCCATATGTGAAAAGGAAAAATACAATATTTAGAGAGTAGCATTACTAAATAAAATTTAACATAGTACAAACTGAAGAAATTGTCAAGGAACAGTCAATATTTAGGCTAAGTGAAGCAAGAATGAAATATTTTGAACCTTCCAAGGGGACAAGGATGTCCAGGTTTAGTTAGTGGACTGGTTATACCCAGGGGGGAATTTGTGAATGGCTTTTGAGAGAAATTGAATTCAAGGATGGTAAAAAATAAAATGTAGTTGAGTTGATAACCAAGTGGAATGACTAGAAGGAACCACCCTTTAGAAGAGCCTGAGGAGCAAAGACCAGAACAAAGCAGAACTTCAAGAGGCAAGGTGTCCTCTTCTCACCTCAGTCTGGGGCAGGCTTTCACTATGGGATTCTGACTTCTCATTGGCTATGATCAGTAGTTTAGGCCCTAGGCCAAACATATCCAGAAAGTAGCACAAAAAAGGACAGAGAATAAACACACTTTTTCCAAAGTTCTACCCTTTCTGAAGGGAAGATCTGGCCTGTAGCTGGAATTTCAACTTTGAAAGGTAAGGAAATGATTACAGGGAGGTGCCTGGAAGAGGCTCTTGATGCTTTAAACCTCTGCCAAGTTAACTAAGCCATGTAAAATAATACTTGTATGCTCCTTTCACTATAATTAGTTTTTATCCCAAAATGCCCGCACAGTCTTGTAAATATTAATTGTGTCCTTGAATTGACTGTGTATTAGACTGTAATTGACTGGGTGGTGGGGAGAAAAGGAAGCGTAAGACTAGGAATGAGGAAAAAATTAAGAAAGGCCATGAACAGAGGGTGAGAGCTCAAAGAGAAGTTCTTTAGCTGAAAGAACACAGAACTGTGAGCCAGGAGGTTCTGGTCAGGGCTCTGCCATTAACATTGCCCAATGAGTAAGTCATTGAATCTTCCCAAGCTTCATTTTCATGGTTAAATGGGGAGAACATCGATTCCTTTGGCTTTCTCACTTCATTGTCCTCATCATCATTTTTGTAGTACTTTAAGGTTTGCAAAGCCTTTTAAATACATTATCTCATGAGTATCAAATAAGATCATGTATATGGAATTATTTTACAAACCAGGTCACTCTTTTATTTTTGCAGTTTGGTAAACTAAACAGTTGGAGTCTAGTGGGGTCTCCATGTTCTCTACATAACCATATTTGAAATAAATTTACTTTAAAATTGCCAGATTTCTGCACTGATTGGCCAAGTGCCCTGGACAGTGATGAGAAATGTGAGAAGCATTTTCCCATCGAAATTGAGACAGCTAATTATATTTCAGCAGGACCATCTCTTTGTAATCCCAAAGCAAGAGTTGTAACATTAAAGGTAAGAGAACTTTTAGAAAAAAATACATTCGTTCCCCCCATCTTATGCTTGTAAAGTTGCTTCTTTTGAGTACAAGTATAAGATTACCTTTATCCCAATTAAATGTTCTCTTATATTCAACTCAACATTCTAATCTTTTAAGATTGTTTTGAAATAACTATCCCTCCCAGGTTTATGTCATTTGCTACGTGTGTGTGTGTGTGTGTGTGTGTGTGTGTGTGTGTGTGTGTGTGTTACATCAGCCATTACACAAATCATTGACAAAAAAATTAAAGAGTAAGGGCCACCCACATATCACTGGGATACTTCAAGACAGACTTTTCTCCTACTTGAAATTTACCCATTCATGTCCATTTTTTTTTTGGTAATTGAACTAGTTCCAAATCTACCTCACTATATTATTGTCTACTCCACATCATTGCATCTTTTCCACTAGAAGGACGTCAAATGCTGTCCTTAAATCTAGATAAACTTTTCTGGATGGCAATTTGGAATTATTTTTAAAAATAATAAAAGTAACTTTTTAAAAAGTGTCTAAGATACTCATACTCAGAGATCTCCCTGCTAGGTACATATATTAGAGAGGTCAAAGACCTCCAAATAAAGATTCCATATACACCAAAATATTTATAACAGTACTTGTGATAACAAAGGACTGAAAATAAAGGATGCTAGCTAGGTAAAGAACAGCTAAACAAAGCGTTGCTTGTGGTAAATGAAGATAAAGCAGTATTACTGTGGTATAAGAAATGATAAATATGAAGAATTCAGAGAACCATAGGAAGACTTATATGAGCCAATGCTGGAAAATATGAATCAATGCAGGGAAATAAGCAGTCAGCCAATAAGCAAGTATTTATTAAACACCCATCGTGTTCTGAGCATTTGAGTAGGCTTTAGAGATACAAAGACAAAAATGAAACAGCCCCCATACTCAAGGGCATTCAGGGACTTGAATTTGGGGCTTGAGACAGGATGGGGGGGGTGGAGGCTACATGTACATATGTTATTAAATGCAAAATGTATACAAAATAAATGCCTTGTAATTTTGGAGTATAAGACACAAGTGTCTGAAGGGATCAGGAAAGACTTCATGTGCAAGGTGATGTTTGAGCTGAGTTCTGAAGGAAATGAGAGCTTCTAAGAGGCAGAGGTGAGTTGAAAGAGCAGCTTCCCGACATGGACATAGAAACAGAAGGCTGTATGTAAGGAACAGAGAGAAGACCCAATTTGGCTATACCATGTGGGAAGGGGAATAATATACAATAAAGTTGGAAAGGTATATTGAGGATAGGCTGTAAAGGGCTTTAAAAACCAACCAAAGAAACATATCTGACCCCAGAGACAGTAGTGAGCCATTAGGTTTTATTGAATATGGAAGTGACATGGTCAGACCTGGGCTTTAGGAAAATAATTTTGTTGTCTATGGTGAGAAAGGACTGGGAAAGAGAGAAACCTGAGGTAGGGAGACCAGTTAGGAAGCTATTGCAATAATCCAAGTGAGTGGTGATTAGGGCCTGAACTAGAATGGTGGCCATGTGAATAGAGAAGAAGGGACAAATGTGAGATGTATTGTGGAGACAGAATGAAAAAGTCTTGTTAACTGATTGAATATGTACATAACATGAATACATCAATGTTAATGGAAAGAACAAAAAAAAAAATGAAAGCTTTGTAATCATAATAACCAAGAAGATTGGCCTTTGACGGAGTTGAAAAAATCCATTTCCTTCCCTAGTTTACAGAGATGGAGAACCTGTGGGTATTAAATATTATATATACTGTTAGACTCAGTTGATTGGTTTTGCTGACCTGCATTTTCCCCCTTTTTAAAAAAATTCTGTGATACAAAGGATTGCTTCGTGTGTGTGTGTGTGTGTGTGTGTGTGTGTGTGTGTGTGTTGGGGGATGGAGGGGTGGGGTGAGCTACGAGGTGCATTGAAATGAAGGTGATATAAAAAAACAAAAGATACCTGATGGCATTCTAGTGTTGTTTTACTTTACATTATTGTGGTCCTTGGGTAAATTGTTTGAGTGTTTTGACCTCTCTTCTCTTTAGTTCATACGAGTTTTCCCAAGTTTCTATGAATTTTTCATATTTTGTCATTTTTTTTGGCACAGTAAACGACCATTTCATTCCTATGCCACACTATGTTCAGCCATTCATCGGTCAGCGGCCACCCACTTTGTCTCCAGTTCTTTGTTACCACAAAAAGTGTTGCTACTAATATTTTTGCATACATAAGTCTTATTTTGGTCTTTGACTTCCATGTGGATTTATGCCTAGTAAAGCTATTTCCAGGGCAAAAGAAAGGTACATTCAGTTTTATGACTTGTCTAATGTAATCTAGATTGTTTTACATACCCTGCATATAATATTGGGCATTATTATATTGATTTGTTTTGCTGATAAGTATTTCTCTCTTTTTTCATTCTTTTTTAAAAAGGGATGATTTTCTTGGATAGGGAGGAACTTTCTGGGTGATATAAAAACAAAAGATATCTTTAGGCATGGGGATGCATGACTATTCATGATGCATGGCAATCCCTGCTCTTAGGGAGGAGGAAACTGATGGATTACTTGAGCTTGAGAGTTCTGAGCTGCAGCAGGGCTAAAATCTGCACTAGGTATCCGTATGAAGTCCAGCATCATTATGGTGAGCTCCTAGAAGTGGCAACACCACCTAACTGTTTAAGGAGGTGGCAAGCCAACCCCAGGTTGGAAATGGAACAAGTCAAAGTCTCTGTGCTAATCAGTAGGGGGCTCAATCCATGAGTGGCAGCTGCAGCCTGAGCAAGATGTTGAGACCTAATCTCAAAACAATAAGCTATCAATAATAAAATTAATGAATCATATATAATAATATGGAAAAAGATGGTTGGGGAAGATGAACTCCATTTTGGACATGTTGAGTTTAAAATGTCTTTTGAACAACCAGTTTGAAATATCCAGTCGGCAGTTGGAGATGTATTACTGGAGCTTAGGAGAGACTAGAGGTTTGAGGATCATTTGCATAGAGATGAAAAATAAAGCCCCCAGAGCTAATAAGGTGACCAAATTAGAGAGAGAATTAAAGTGGATTGAAAACAGTTCCCAAGGGAAAACTTACAGTTAAGGATCATAATATGGATGATAAACTATCAAAAGAAACTGAAAAGGAGAAATATGACAGGTAGAAGAATTCAAGAGAATACATCATGAAAACTCAAGAGATAAGAGAGTCAAGAGAGAAGGTGGTCGCCAGTGTCAGGTGCTGCAGAGTTTGAGAGGGATAAGGATTAGGAAAATGAGGTCTGTCAGCAGCTCCATTTGTACTGTGTATGGGAAGCAGCAGGCATGCAATTCCCAAAACCTGATCCTTTCAGACAGGATTTAGTGGTGGCACTACCACCACTGGGAGATGTCTGGAAATGTGGCTGCTAAATATGCTAATGAGAATAATGGTAAAGAGCCTCTGGATACTTCTTTTATACTTAGTCATTCTGAGCATTTCCAAACATTACTTGATGCTGATTTATTGCAGAAAGTT
Source organism: Notamacropus eugenii (assembly GCF_028372415.1). Taxonomy (NCBI): domain Eukaryota; kingdom Metazoa; phylum Chordata; class Mammalia; order Diprotodontia; family Macropodidae; genus Notamacropus; species Notamacropus eugenii. The sequence goes on along the minus strand of NC_092874.1, from coordinate 218,631,732 downwards.
GCTTTAAAAAAAAAAAAATCGAAAAACTGCAGAAAGTTGCTTTAAAAAAAAATTGAAAAACTAGATGAAATTTATGTTGCAGGTTTAGTTGCTCACAGTGACCTAAGTGTTGAAGTTTTAAAAGAATTTTGTGAAGAAGATGCATTGGCACCATTTCAACAATTTAAAGACTGCTCTCATATTTCTCAGTGATGTTTAGGACAAAAATACCATTTTATATGGAGTCATGGAAACACATAAGTACAGAGAGCAATAGGGAACCAAAATGGCTGATTCTAGCCAAGGATTAGATCTGATAAAAAATTAAGGCAGTCTTGGAAAGACTAGGCTACACAATTAATGTAACCACTGGATAGGGGATCCCTTTTAGATTCATTGTGTTCTGGACAGCAGCCTTTTATTGACTTATAACTGTTTGAAGATTAACTTGTTCCATTATTGGGGAAAGCTAGGCCTCTTTAGGATCTGTACTTAATGATGGATCCCCTGAGTGGTCTAAATAGAGTATTTACTTTTGTAGCTTTCTGTGTGCAAAGCAACTCAGGAAGCTGTTAAACCATATAATATTAACGAAATTTGCTCTGGAAAACATCAGCATTTGCATCTCAGTCCCCAGTAATGGACTTCTTGTTGGATTTATTCCCAAGAGTAAATCTAAGGAGTAGATTCCTGAAGGATTTCTCAAATTACAGAGGGCCTTAGAGATGTCAATTTGTGCCACTGATGGGTTGACAAGCAGAAAGAACCATGAGTATGAAAATCACAGAGTTGTGAATGAGGGACAGATGGGGGCACAGTCTGGATAGGCTTGAGCCAGCTCCTAAAAGGTGAATGTGCTATTTGTATGCATCTCTGCCAAGAAGATGGAAAAAAACATTTTATCAGTTTGGGAGACTGGAATGAGTGAAGCAACTAAAGGATTATGCATTCATTCAATTTAGGTGAGTGAGAGATGGTGCCGTAAAGACAAGGAAACAAATGAAACAGAGGTAAAGGCAATGAAAGCAAGAACAAAGAGGGGTGAAAATGCTGAAATTGTTTTTGCTAAGCCATTTCACAGAAGGTAAGAATGCACAGCCCAGCAGTAAGCAGCTAAAAAACTTGATGGTATATATGATAACTTCTGTTGTTACAGTTCACTTCATATGCTCCCTTCAGTGAGAGGTCAATGCTATGGAGGCAGGGCATGAAGGTATATCCTTCAGGTTATTATGGATATGAGAATTGTTGTGATTATTTTGGCTAGGATCACCATAACTGTCATGGTGGATATGAAGATCTGTACTCTGGCCATGAAGATGTTCAAGTTGGAGATAGAGAAAGGGGTATTAGAAGAGCCCTGGTGCTGCTCTGTGCGGAGAGCAGAGCTGAGAGAGATGGTCCTGTATCAGCAAGGTAGCCAGCAGGAAAGAGGCCCCTGGGCATAAGAGGTCAAGGCTGACCCTCATTTGTTACAGTGAAGCTGGCTTGCTGTGTGAGATTACATCAGAAGCCTGAAGAGGAGGAAAGAGGAACATATACAGATGTGGAAGACCTTTCGTGAAGATCACGAAATCACACAGTGGAACTAATATTTCAACTTTAATAGGAATTTCTTTTAACAAGTTTTTCTACAATGCAAATTATTAAAACTAAAGCTTCTTTATTTTCCCTATGTGTTCTAACACAATTCTTTAAAACATTTTACTGGAGAATAATTCTACTTTAAAAAAAGTCTTTGGTAACTTTGAAAAGAATAGCTTTAGTTGAGGATGTTGATGATGATGACAATGATGATGAAATCTAGATCACAAAGAACCAAAAAGAGAGAAGGGTGAGTAGTTTTTCCAAGAGTTTGTACAAGGAAGGAGAGACATGGAATTTGAGGGAATGATAAGGTAGAACCAGGGTTTATTCTAGGATTGGTCACCTTGGCTTTTTTTGTAAGCAGTAAGAGAGGACCTAGGAGATAGGAAGGGCCTGAAGATTAGTGAGAGGAATCAGTTGTTATAGAAAACAAAATCCACTGGAGAAGATAAAAGAGGATTAAGAGTATACATAATGAAATCTGGCTTTAACTGCTGCATATCAGAAATCAGTAAAGGAAGAATTAGGAATGATACCAAGGGGCTTTCAGAGGTAGAGCTTATGGCAAATGGTCTTGATTTTCTCAGTAAAATATTAGATGAGGTCTTTGGCTGAGAGTATGAGGGTAGAGTGTGGGAGACTTGAGGGGAGAAGAAAAATTTAGAACTATCCCTGTGCTCATGGGATAGAGAAACCATTAGACAGAAGTAAAAGGAATGTCTTTTAAAAACGAAGACCCAGTTGAATTTAGATAACACAAATTTGGGCAGCTAGGTGGCTCAATGGATAGAGCCCTGGACTTGGAACCAGGAAGACTCATCTTCCTGAGGTCAAATCTGGTCTCTGACACTTACTTACTCTATACCCCTGGGCAAGTTCCTTAATCCTCTTTGCATCAGTTCCTTATCTGTAAAAAATGATCTGGAGAAGGAAATGGCAAACCATTCTAGCATCTTTGCCAGGAAAACCCCAGATGGGATCACGAAAAGTTGGACGGGACTGAAATGACTAAACAAAAACAACATACGTTTGTAGTGGACCCAGATGGCACAGCTGCCTGATTTCCTCCAGCTCATTTCACCAGCAGTAGGAGTAAAGCAAGCAGATGTAATAATACAGGATTGGGGTTTGGAGAGACATAAGCATAAAAAAGATAGGGGCAAGGGATTCAAGAGTGGAGGACAGTATAGAGTTGAATTGGTTAACTGTAGGGTTGAGATTAAAAAGAAATGTAAGGGATGTTAGAGCAGGGCTGATGACCCAGAAGAAGACTGAAGGATGGAGGAATTAGTGATCCAGGTGAAGTCAGATCACCTAGGTTTGGGAGGGTCTGTGTATAGGAAGAGATAGAATGATAGGAAGATATGATGTGATAAAGGGATTTTCTAGTTGAAGTGAAATTCTTGTGGATATGACAAGGATGTCCCCATTCCTGTGTTTGACTGAGGTGGAGAGGAGACATAGATCATAGCAGTTGAGGACAATATAGCATAAGGATAGACACGTTGGGGTCCTGAATTATCTAAGAGGCAGAATGACCTGAGAGAAAGATAATTACCATTAGGATATGGATTGTGAGATGGATAGATAGATAAATGGATGGATGTAATAGATAGATGGCATTTATTAAAGACTTGCTCTGTGCTAGGTACTGTGCTAAGTGCTAGGGGTTGTGAAAACAAGAAAACACAGTCCCTGCTCAAGTAGTTTATGTTTTAATACATTGAAGACAAAACATAAAGGGGAGCTGGAAAGCCTGGAGAAGAGTGGAGGGTTCGAAGATCAGGCCATAGGATGAGCTTGAAGTGTAACAGCAGGGCTGGCTGGGCCTTTTCATGATACGACTGTTCATGGAAGGGTCTCACCAGTCACTGGCTTCAGGGTGAGTCATCCAGTGGTGTGAATCTCAAAGAATGGCAGGTTGCTGACTGGTGACAGCAAAAGGAGTGTGAGGAAGTAGCAGGGGAGCAAGAATTCTGATTCCTCCAGGATGAAGATGTCTGGGGAGATGAAAGAAAATGTAGTCAGTGCTGGGTGAGAGTGACTAAGGCTGAATATGATAATGAGAAGATGGAAGGTTCCTGAGGACAAAAATGAAAGGGATTTTATTATTCATGGAAGGGGAGTTCCAGAGTGGTCAATGGAAGGAGTGGGGCGTAGGAAAAGTAGGATTGAGGTGAATGGGATTGAGAAACTAGAGGTGGAGGTTGGGGAGGGGTATGGCTTATTCATCCACTAGGAGGGTGAAGAATAATGTTTTTAAGTGCATAAAATTAAATAAAGAGATTGTAGAGTAAACTAATTACAATGAAATACAGTTATGAAAATATTTTTAAAAATAAGTTCCCAGTCTCCAGTTTGAGACAGTATCATTGTTAGGAACCTGTTGTTGGTAACTACTATAAATAACCCTTGAAACATTAGAACTGTTACTACAGAGGAAGTAATAAATATCTTGTTTCTTAATTCATTCCCTTGACCTTCTGAGTTTTATAGGAGTAGCCTAGAATCAACAAGAAGAAATAATTAAAATATTTTAGCTTTTGTTACACACACACACGTGTGTGTGTGTGTGTGTGTGTGTGTGTGTGTGTGTGTGTGTGTGTGTGTGTGTGTGTGTAGAGACAGAGAGAGATTTGTTTTTCTACATCTTGCTGAATGGCTTTTTTGAAAACAAACACCTGTGTGTATCAAACTTGAGAAGAGTTTGAATGTTCCATATTACCTCTTGTATAATACTAATAAATGAATTTTTATACTCTGAAATAGAGGAACTTTAAAAACTTCTTTGGGAGTAGTTTTGTTAAAATAATGAAAAAGAGATGCTGCCAGTGTGTTCAAGATGAAAGTGATTTTGCAGTGTCTTTTTGTGCCAGCAGGTGGCGTAAGTGTGCCATGAAGCTGTTTTGAAATGTTTATGAGCTTATGGTATAAACTTTATGCAGTTTTGCTGAAACCTTAAAATGTTAATGTGGACATAAATAATACTGTGATAATAAGGATTGCAGCTATACATATACATTTTCTTTATATTTCTTAGATAAATACCCAAATTATGGTGTTTATTAAATATTTTTTTAGAAGTTTTATATTTTCAAAATACTTCAAACATATTCATTGTTCTTGGCTGGCAGATTTTTTAAAGGTCAATATTATTAGTAAGTCCCTTTAAAAACTTTTCATTTTGCCTTTTTTTGTTGTTTCCCCCTTTATTATTTTAAAAGGTGTTTCTAATAAAACCCATTTTATTTAGGCAGTTCTTAACAAACCAAAAAATGTATCCCATCTCTTTTTTAAAATAAAATCTACTAAAACGAATGAAAAATGGTTCATGAAGGTCTAGAGAAGGGCAGTCACTTAATCTTTTTTCCCTTCTTCTACATAAACGTTACCCAAGCCATTCTAGATAGTTAGGAGTCTAGTTTGTTTTTAAAAAATCACTTTGTAAGAAGAATACAGTTGCATTTAGTATCCTTTTCCCAAAGTTTGTCCATATGTCCTCACCAAGGTTTTTTATAGCTTTGAGGCTTTTTTGGTTGGTGTTCAGCCATGAATAGAGAATGACCATATATTTATAAAAATAGTGAGGGTGCCCTTTCTTCAGATTGTTACACCAAGTCTTTTGACTTTTTTCCCCCTTTAGGTTCTATTTCTGACCTTCTTCAAAATCTCACCTATCCTTAAGTGAATGCCTCTGGACTAGATACAGTAATATAATTCTGATTGTCTGGTAATCCGTCAGAGTCAGCAAGCATTTATTAAGCTCCTATGTGTGCCAGGCACTGTGCTGGGGATAAAAAAGCAAGGAATGAAACAGTCTCTACTTCTAGGTCTCTATTCAGAGGACTTGGGTTTGAATCCTACCTCAGGTGCTTATCACTCGTGTAGCCTTGAGCAAATCTCTTTGAGCCTCAATTTCTTCACCTGTAAAATTCGGAAACTGGACTAACTGGCCACTGGGGTCCCTTTCAGTCCTCATTGTATGATCCTGTAACCATGGAATAATGGAACATTTGCTTTTACATATTACCTTTTACTGCTGTATCCTAGTCTTACTGTGCCACCCATGAGAATTAAGTAGATTAACTTCCTGAAGGAAATTCTCAATTTCCTAGAAAACCTGACATTTGATCTTTTGGGAAAAGTACCCAATGCATAGACTAGCCAGAAAACTTAAGGAAACTTGACATGATTTGGCTGTGAGTAATAGGATAAACCTATTATTATGTGCCAAGAGATGATTTTATTTTCGGAACAAGAGTCTGACTGATTCCATTCTAGTTGATTTAAAAATCTAAATCTACTCTTGATTGTTGTTGGTGTTAAAAATATCTAAACTAGTTTTTTCTGAATATATTCTCTCTTGGTCATTTCAGGTTAAACTTTCCAAACTGAATTTAGACGACCATGCAAAGAAGAAATTTATTAAGCTCGTTGGAGAGCGGTACTGCAAGGACACAGATTTGCTTACCATCACTACTGACCGGTAAAGGCAACAACTTCACTCTATCAGCCATTTGTAGGGCTTTTCCTTTCTCCACCAGAAATAATTGTGGCACAGTCATTTTATCTTAACACCAGCCTCAGATTTAGGCTTAGCTAGTACTGCTGTTAATTTGAAGTGTATCTGTTTATTATGCATTAGTCAGTGGGAACATGTTCATTTCATGAAAATGAAAGTAGAATTTATTGGTCATTTTAATTTGTACACTTTTTTCAAAGACAAAAAAATGTAAGAATCATAAAATTTTAAATATATGATAATTTATAAATGTGCCTTCTTGAGGTAATAAAGGATTCAGGGCCAGAATTAAAGTTTTTATCAGCAGTGTTTCTTTTGGCTGAATAAATTTAACTTAGATCAGTTTTGATAGGTAGAAGTAGGGTCAAAGTAGAAGTGATTGTAGTTGATCCTAGAAGGTTTGAATTCAGTATGAAGGTTATGGCTACATTCTGCCAAACATTTGGGTTATAAAGTAGAAAATTGGTCCTATCGTCTGGATTTTTCTGTCTTAAGTCACCAAACATTTGCTTATTTTCAATATGTAGACTAAAGTTGTTAATGATTAATTTTAAAATTCGTGTATGTAGGCATTATAGAAAAAAACTTTTGTTCAATCTGAACTAAATAAAAATATAAATCTTGTGTCACAAATATAAAATAGTCAAGTTTTCTTACTTAAAGTTATTTGAATTTATCATTGACTCATTTTTCTTTGTTAGGGGACATGAATATACAATTAGCTTTGAAAAAGACATCAAAGTATTATTATCCTAGACTGTCATATTGGGAGTACTGGCTAAGGAATGGTTATGTGGCGGATTTTTATTGTATGCTTCATTATCGGCAGTGATTGATTCGTGATATTTTATTTCTGTTTCCTCTCTTGAGGAAAATAAATATGTAGTTATTCATCTTGAATAACTTAGAGAAAAAATTCTTTGAGTTTTAGTGATTAAGTTCTATTAGCTTAATGCTGTATTATTGTGTTTAACGTTACTTTAGTACTTCAAGAATATAACATTTCATATGGGGAAGAAGGGTTGAGGGGTTTCATTCACTGATGCATATATACCAGTCCTTGCCATACCTTAGTAGAAAATCTGTGTTAGTTGTTGTAGTCAGAGATAATCCCTCAAATGATGAATCTCTCCAAATTTAACTAGGCTAGTGTTTGTACAAGAGATGCATAAAGGCCTGTAAGTGAAGTTTTTCTAGCCATTATCACTTTAGCATGATGGGAATATCAGTGTGTTTAAGATTACAAACAAATTATTTGTTTTTCAGTCATTTTTGTCGTGTCTGACACTGTAACCCATTTGAGGTTTTCTTGGCAAACATCCTGGAGTAATTTGCCATTTACTTTTCCAGCTCATTTTTACAGATGAGGAGCTAAGGCCAACAGGGTTACATGACTTGCCCAGGTTCACACAGCGAGAAATGTCTGAGGCTGAATTTGAACTCAGGTCTTTCCTGAGTCCAGGCTTTGCACTCTACTCACTACAACATCTAGCTGCCCTCCAGCATAAATTGTGACAAATTATTTATGGCAATAATTATTTCCAGTAGAAGGCTGTAAATAAACGGAGTAGAGTGATACTGCAATTCAAGCAATTAATTATTTGAGCATAGTGGGCCTCACAGTCAGCAAGACCTGCATTCAAGTTTTGCCTCTGCCATGTACTTGCTGTGTGACCCTGGGCAGATCACTTGCTCCCTCTGTGCCTCGGGCAGTTTTCTTAAGACTGTAAATTGCCTGAGTATTGGTAGGAGGATTATCTTCATCAGGAGTTGTCTACACCAAGAGTGTCAAACACCGCATTTGGCCCACAACACTCCAGAGTGCTGCCCAGACCAGATTAAAAGGTAATTGGGAAATACTTAACAAAATAAATTAATTAATAAAAAAAGAAATATATAAACATAAGTGGTTTTTAAAGTCAATATACAGCCCACAGAGATCCTTAGGTATGGTCTGGTGGTCCCCGTTTCTATTTAAATTTAACACTACTGCTCTACACCAGTGAAACCACAGGCCTGGTTTAAAAAAAAAGTTACATTTCTATTTTTAAATAAATCAAATAATAACTTTATTTCTTTTTCTGTATTGCTTTCTTATACAAAGTTTAACAGGACACACACATCTCGAATTTATGGAAAGGTTACCTAATCCTTGATGGTTATCTACACTACAAAAAATAAGATTATGTATTCCAGTTAATTTTTTAAAGTTAGGTTTGAGGAAAACAATTTTTTTTCAGTATTGAAACTATTAATGGATAGAAGTTTAGTGAATTCACCAGTTTACTCATGTAATTCTGGAGGCAGCCATCACTGAGGAAATGAATGATATGGAATTCCATTTGGAGATTTTTTTTTTTAATTCCATTAAGTCTAAAACAATTACTAGGCAGAGCAGTTTCATTAAAGGAGGAAGCAAGTAGATAACTCTGAATTAAATGACAATAACTCAAGTAAGGAAATACTTTGTCTTATACATAGTATAATAAGCCATATATATAACTATGTAAGAAGTTTCCAAGCACAGGATTGAATTTTAAAATGTTGATGAGGAATAAGAAGTGTAGATTAGTACATACACAGTTGTAAAAATTCAGCTTACTGAGATTTTAATCACTATTTTCTTACTCTTTTAAAGGTGTCCTTTACAGAGACAGAATTATGACTATGCCATGTATCTATTAACAGTTTTATACCATGAATCATGGGTAAGTTATTCTGTTTTGAATATTTAACATTTTAGCAACATTTTAATCATGTTAACTTTTCACAAAGCCTTATAAAGAAATACTCAGTTAAGTGTTTTATGAATATTAATTAACACAAATGTGGTACAAAATTAGTAGCTGTTGCACTGAAAGTAAGGTAGTTAAAACATGCAGGTAAGCCAGTCTACCATGTGAGAGGGGGAGGGAACTAGCATTTATTATGTGCCCAACTTTGCCAAGCACTGTGCTAAGCACTTTTCTACAAATATCTCATTTGATCCTCACAATAACCCTGGGAGGTAGGTGCTATTATCCCCATTTCACAGATGAGGCAAACAAGTGAAATGACTCATTGAAGGTCACACAACTAGTGAGAGTTTTTAAACTCCCCTGGATTTGAATGGCAGCAAAAGTGAATTCTACTCTTGCTTGAGTTATCTTAAAAGTTATCTGAAAAGTAATTTTGGCTTGAGGAAGTAAAATTCCTTTCAGGACTTATAGTATAGTGAATAGAGCTCAGCCTCAAGTTCAGACTAACTCAGAACAATAAATGGCAAGTGGTTTTGTGCCTTTCTCATTTTGCCAATAGTCTATAAAGTAAATTTGTGTCAAAGGAAGTGACTGGCATAAATGCAGTGAAAGTTGACTCAGCAGATTCTTTCTCTGGTTCTCCATCCTAGAATCCAAATAAGCTTGCATTCTGGGTTCCCTTGACAAGCTTTTGATTGAAGGTTAATTGCTTTGGTGCCAGAGTAGCAACATAAGACTGGAGTGAATAGATGGAATTGAAGAATGCCTGTGTTAAACTTGGCTCTTGATCCTTTCTAAGCAAGGTCCATCAGTGAAGAGGCTTTGAGCTGGAGAATCCAGATGAGCCATGAAAATATGCAGGTTAAACAGCATTTTTAATGAATTGAAGTCTTTTCTTCCTTTACTAAAGTGGAATTCCTATTTGAAATTCTATGGCATCACCTAGTATTTGATGGAGAGTCTTGTCTTCTTGTCCTTTTCAATTCATTTTGATGTTTATTCTTAATTGTGTTATCAGTCAATTAATCAGTAGGTCTTTATGAAACACCCACTGTGTCCTAAGCACTATAAATACAAATAACAGTGAATGAATCAGTCCTCACAAGGAGAGTATTTCTAACAGGGGAGACAGCCAGTTGTCTATAAATATACATAAAATAAATTTGAGGAGAGTAAACATAAGTAAATTTATTTACGTATTTAAATAAGGGTAATGTGAAAGGGAGAACATTAGCAATTGAGGGTATGAGCAAAGCTTCATTGAGCAGCTATTACTTGAGCTTTCTTCCAGGAAGGGAGAGTTTTTCTGAGGCAGATGTTAAGAGGATGTACCTTCCAGGTGTGGGGACAGCCAGGTGATGGGAGATGGAGCGTGTATAGTGTATGTTCATCCTTTGTTGCCAGAGAACATCATGTCATCAGAGAAATAATGACATGACTTGCACTTGACTTTGTTTTTTGAGTGAGGGAGGGCTGTGCAGGTCACCAGCCTCACTTCTCCTCCAGAGCTGTCTGAATCCAGTGACCAGATATTCATCAGGATGACTGGAGATGACCCAGGATGAGGCAGTTGAGGTTAAGTGACTTGCCCAAGGTCACACAGCTAGTGAGTGTCAAGTGTCTGAGGTGAGATTTGAACTCAGGTTCTCCTGACTCCTGCACTGTTGCTCTATCCACAGCACCACCTAGCTGCCCCTGGAGTGTGTATAAGGAACAGAGAGAAGGCCAGTTGGACTGGATCACAGAGTTCAAGAGGGGGAATGATTATAATGAATGACTCTGGAAATATACATTTGGACACATTAGTGAAGGCCTTTCTTTATAAGCTAAACATGGAAGTTTATATTTGATCCTAGAGGCAACAGGGACTGACTGAAGTTTTGGGAGTAAGAGAGTGACATTGTTGGAGCTGTACTTAGGACAGTCATGTTGCTACAAGTACAGAAGATGGAACAAAGTGAGGAAAGACCGGGAGGTAGGAAGACCAATTAGGAGGCTATGAAAGTAATGTGGGTGAGAGATAACAAGTGCCTAAACTAACATGTTAACTGTATGAGCAGAGAGAAGCTGTTGGATGCAAGAGATGTTGTAGAAGTAGGAAAAATAAGATTTAGTGATTTTTAAAACGTGAAATGAGAGGGGATAAAGGGTTAAGGAGAAGGCTAAGGTTCTGGACATGCAAGAAGGAGAAACGAGCTCTTCTTGAGAAGTGTTGAGTTTGAGACTTCACTCAGCGTGGAATTGCAGTTAGAGAGCCAGCCTTGAAATCTGAAAGATTTGGGCACGAGTGTCACCTCTGACGTTTACCAGTTTGGTCACCTTGTGCAAGTCTCTTAACCTTTCAGTGCTGTGGACAACTCTTGAGACTTTAAACTGCAAAGAAGCTGCCAGCCTGTTTTGGCATGGTAAGTGTCGTCTCCCGGCAGTTTGCATGTCAGTGTAATAAAAGGTCCAAGCTCTATATACTCTCCCTGAGACATTCAATAAACATTTAGTGATGTGAGATTAAAGCTCAAGGGAAAGACTGGGGCTAGATATACAGGTCTCTTGAGTCATCTGCACAGAGTTAATAATTAAAACCTATAGGATCTGATGAGTTCTCTGAGAAAATAGAGTAGTGAGCATAGGAAGAACCTTAGAGAGCACCCAAGTTAGAGTTAAAGGGTGTGACATGGATGATGTCCAGTCAAGGAGGCTTACAGAGCTTTTAGGCCCAGGAGAGAGCAGAGTCCTGAAAATCCAGAAAGAAGAGACTCTTAAGGAAGCAAGGGTGCTTTTGTCAAATGCTACAGAAAAGTTGATAAGGACTGTCATATCTAACAAGAGATCGTTGGTAACTTGAGAGCATTTTCAGTTAAATAATGAATGAGGTTGGCAGCTAGATCACAAAAGAGTATGAGGAAAGGTAGTGAAATCAACTGTTTCTAATTGTTTGACAGAGGGAGGGAAGGGACACATGGGATGATGGATTGAGAGCATCAGTTGATTCAGCAAGTTATTTATTAGAAGCTGTTGTGTGCCAGGCATTGCTCCAGACTCTAGGTCTACAAGAAAAAAGAATGACATAATCTCTGCTCTCATGAGCTTGCACTCTAATGGAGAAGATAGTAAGTACATATGAAAATCTATACAATCAACGTAAATATAAAGTCAATAAATACAAATATATTAAAAATAGTTAAATATTAGGTAGTTTGGGAGGGAGGGTACTAGCAATTGGCAGAGATCAGGAAAGGCTGTATGTAGAAGGTAGTACCTGAGATGCATCTTAATGGAAGAAAAGGCACCAGTAAGGGTGCATTGCAGCTGTGGAGGATGGCCAGAACAGTAAAGGGGGTTGGCATATGTGTGGGTGGGTATGCTCCTGTGTGAAGAACAGAGAAGGTCAGTTTGGTTGGCTCACACATAGGACAGAGGGATACAGAATTTGAGAGAAGACCGTACAGAGTTAAACTGACTGACTCCAGGGTCGACATTGGAGAAGGGAGGGAAGTAAAATCAGAGTAGGAAATGACCAAAGAATGAGGAGTGGAGGGATTTGAGGTCATAGTGAGGACTATGAAAGGGTTTGGGAAGATGAGGCATTTAATTAGGGAGAGATTTAATCAGGGAAGAGGAACATATGGGTGGTGGCTGGATCAAGGGTGTGACCATGCTAGGTTGAAGTGGAGTCTCAGAGTCCTAGCTTTGGAGGAGACTCAGGAATTAACAGGTTAGACAGTTTAAGAGAGTATCCACTTGGATGTTGAAGTGCCCCAGTCAGGAGATGGGGAGGAGAAGAAAGTGAGTCAGATGCTGAACTACTCAAGAAAGAGTTAATAACCTGGGACACAACAGCCACCATAAGCGTGGAAAGTTTTGATACTGTGAACCTCTAAGGAGGAAGGCTGCTGAGTAATGGTGGTGAAGGGAGTCTGAAAGTAGAAGTAGGCAAGACTAGTGTGTTGGGTGTGTGAGTGTGAAAAGTCAGCCAGGGCAAGCACAGAACTGGGGGTGTGGTGGGAAGGGGAGAGAGGAAAAGGAACCAGGGCTCAGTGAGGGCTAATAGGTGAAATGAGTGTGAGAGAGGCCAGGATGAAAGGAAATTTGTTCATTTGGAAATGAGAATTTCAGAGGATCCGGTGGCCAGGTTTGGAGGAGGATATGTGTGAGAGAGTATGGAGGAGAATGAAGCTTAGAGAACAGGAGGTGGGGGTTGAGGTTAGTCTTCTCTTAAGTGATTGATTAATAAGATAGATACAGAGCAATGAAATACATTTATTTTGTAAAGGGGGAATCTGTTTATTAACACAAAATTAACCTCCATTTCACTTCAAAACATTATGTAAGAGAGCCATAGTGTCTAGAATGATAGTTCTCAGATTATTTATGGTCAGGGCACAGTATTCTTTGTCATGAGGTACCACAGCAGTCTGAACTGTTTAAGTTGGGTAAAGAAAAAATGAGTTCCCCAACAGTGTGGTGTCCCCACCCATCACCCAGACTTTGAGATTGTTCCTCTCTTCCTTTGCTTCCCTTTCTTCTTGCCCTTTTTTCTTTCCTTTCTTCAACTAGACCCTCATCGAAGATGGCATTCCTTTTTATTCCTTCCTCATCCTTCCCTCCCCACCTTTTCTCTTCAAACTTCCCCTTCCTATCATTCTCTTAGCTGAGAATTTCACCTCTTAAACTTCAGCAGAGAAAATTGAGGCTTGTTTATGTGAGCTTCCTTTTCAAAACCCTTCTCTTTGTCTCAGAACCTTAAATATTATCCTCCACTCTGTCTTCCTTTCCTTGCCAAAGCCAAAACCTCTAAATGTGCTCCTCCCATCTTTTCCCGAAGACTGACCCCTCAATCCGCCCCTCCCTCTTTGTAATCTTCGTTCTCTCTCTTTCCACACTGCCTTCAAGCATGCTTAAATTTCCCTCATCTTTAAAAAACTTTCACCAGTCCCTACCATTCTCTCAAGCTGTTTTATTATACTTTTCCTCCCTTTCTCAGCCAGACTTCCTGGAAAAAGCTTTTTATGCTTGCTGATTCTGTTTTCCCTTCCTCTTGGGCTTCTAACCTCCTCACTGAACTGGAACTGCCCCTTTCCAAGTTACCAGTGGTTTTTTAATTGCCTCATCTCATGACCTTTGTTCCATCCTTCTTCAGCATTAGACAGTGCTGTATACTCTCTCTTCCCAGAGACTTTCTTCTCTGCCCTTTACTGACCCTCTTCTCTTCTGACTCTCCTGTTACCTGTATAGTCATTCCTCACTCTCACTTCCAGGTTAATCATCTATGTCACACCCTGCTGTGTGTGTTTCAGCCTTTCTCTACATTCTCTGGGTCGGTACTTTGTGTTTATTTTGTATTTATTCAGCACATCCTTATATATGTACATGTTGAATGTAAGCTTCTTTAGACACATTGGTTTTACTTCTTCCTGTGTGCCCAGCATAGTGCCTGGCACATATTGGTGCTCAGTAATTATTAATGCTTATTAATGAATTGGTTGGTTGATTGATCATGTTGGACCTCATCCAAGGTTTAATTAGTAAAATGGGCCTTCTTAGGTTTTACTTTTAAAAATTATTATCAGGGTTTGTAAACTATTATTACTGTTATAACATCATGACATTACTCTTTCTCAAAGGAAGTGAACCTAGAACTATTGGCATAAATAATCTGATGTTCCGTGCTAACATATACATAATAACAATATAAAATATAACTTAATATTTCATCTTTTCCCAGTGTTTTAATTTTAGCCTTAAATAAAAAATTTTCAAAGACTCTGTCTGCATCCTAAGAAAGAATATTACAATTATATCGGCAGTAAAGACTAAAGACAAGAAAATTCTGTAATATGTAAAAGTTATTTTAACATAACACTTAAGAGATTGGCAGCATTTCCCAGCCAGCTATGTGTTGCATCCTAACTGATCCAGTTACAATCCCTTTTTGTTTCAATGTTGTTACTAGTAGAGTGACAGTACTACCAAGGTTAATTTAGAGATTTAATGCTATGCCAATCCAATTACCAAAGGAACCTTTTATAAATCTAGATGTAATAACAAAATTCATTTAGAGGAACAAAAGATCTAGCCTGTCCAAGGAAGTAATTGAAAAAAAGGTAGAAATGATGGAGGAACAGGATTTTCAGTCTTCAAACTTACTTTGAAGCCACAGTCATTTAATCTGTTTGGTGCTGGTTAAGAAATAGAAAAATAGGTAATTGGAACAGACTTGACAAGGAAGAATAAGAAATATCTATCTTTTCATCTATCCATCTATCTATCTATCCATGTATCCATTTATGCATCTATACACCTATTCATCTATCCACCTATCAATCTATCCATTTATCCATCCACCTATCTATCTATCTATCTATGGAATCTATCTACCTGCTTCCCTGCCCGCCGACCTGCCTCCCTCCCTGTCTGTCTGTTTCTCTATCTAATCTATCTTACTCAGTAACTCAGTAACCCATAAACTGGAAAATACAGATTACCAAGGAAAGAACCCTTTGCTTGATAGAACTTGCTAGAAAAATGAAAAGTAGTTTGGCAGGAATGAGTCTTAGATCAACATTTTAAACCACATTCTACAATAAATTCCATAATGAATTCAAACTGTGCCATAACCTAAAGTTAAGGTCACAACATAAAAAAAATTAGAAAAGAATCCTATGATATGCCTTTTACTTCCATGGTAAGGGGATGAATTTTTTTGTTTGTTTGCATTCAAGGAAAACTTTTATTTTCAAGTGTATCCACAAAACAAGTCAATATTATAATATTTTACAAAAAATATTAAAGTTTTAGGCTACCATTGTTCAGTTTTAAAAATTGTGCTAGAGATTATTTTTTTGCCAGCTTTCATTTTTGGTTAGGGTAAATTCCACATTAAGATTTTAGAGATGAAAAGTTGATGGAAAAATTTTGTTTAATGTATAAATTTGATTTTCTCAACAAGTTTAAAACTATATAACCATTTAGAAAGAATACATATTAAGTTAATATTTAATTTCTTTACTATACAGATGTTATTACAAAGGACTGTTCCATTCACTTAAAACCTAATGAAAACCAGAATCATTTTCTGGTGTTTTTTCTTTAACAACGTTAGTACATAAACATAATTGTGTTACCCTTTTTAAATGCTTAGAAAAATTGCAATTTCATAGTTTACATAAAGCCCTTTAAAATATGGTATCACAAATTTATAGAAGATAAGGGAAAATAATATGATGGCACTATTCTTAAATCCATTTGATAGAAAGATTCAATACTAAGTGGATAATATGAACATGAAAAATCATAATTTTTAGGACCAGAATTCCATTGTCCATTTGCATTAAGTTTTTCATCACATTTTTTAAAAACTAGCTTGAATTTCAGCAGATAACATAGCATAAATTAAAATTTTCATGATTTATTCAGGTAACAAAGTTAGAAACTTCATAAAAGGATGAATTCTTAACAAAATCATAAGAGGCAATTCTGAAAGGTAAAATAGATTTTGATTACATGAAATTGAAAGATTCTTGGTAATAAGGGAAGCAATTGAAAAGAATAAAGAATAAGAAAAATCTTTCTGTCAGAAATCTGTAATAAGGGTTTGGTATTCAACATACTGACAATGAACAGAAATGTGAGACTAAAAGCCATTTTAGTCTTATTTGGTCATTTTCTCCAATAGGTGAGAACAAAAAAGTTTTCAAAAGAAGAATTGCGAACTATTAGGAGCCATGTGAATGAATGTGCCATATCACTAGTACAAAATACAAATCAAAATGACATTTTTTCCATGAAGATTTCCTCTCATGCCCAACAAAATGCCAAAAATGACGAAAGATAGGAGTAGTGAGCAGTTGGACAAGTTGTAGAAAGATAAACACACTGATATTATTGATGGAGGCGCTGTTTGGCTGGTACAGCCATTCTGGAAAGAACTTTATAATTATGCAAATAAAGTAACTAAAACATCCATGCCTTTTGACTTGAGATCCCACTACTAGGTATATAAAACAAATAAAAGCCTTATATAAAATGAAATGTTTGTAGCAACTCTTTTGGTAGCAATGAAATAAAACAGCAGATGTCTATTGATAGGGAAATGAATCATCAAATTGTAATACATAAATCTAATGGGATATTAATATGCTATAATACAAAACAGGTATAATGAGTCCAGAGAAGCATAGAAAGACATATTTGAACTGACGCTAAGTGGAGTTAGGAGAGCCCAAGAAAAGTATGTAGTCAGTGACGACAGTGTTGTGGAATGAACAGCAACCTCAAATCAATTGAAAATAAACATAGCAGTATTATAAAGAACAAACAAAGGGGATATGAGAAATACTCTTTCTGCTCCTTTGCAAAAATCAAGGTCCAAGGTGGAATATTTCAAATAGCATCAAGATTTTTTTTTTTTTTTGGTGTGTTGATCTATTTTGCCTGGCTTTTTCTCTTCCTTTGTTAAAAAAAAAAAAGTTTTTTTGTTAAAAGAGGAGGCTCTCTGGGAGTTGAGAAGAGAAGGAATACAAGGGGAAATCTATGTTATATAAAAATAAAAGATACCTATAAAAACCTATTTGAAAAAAATGTTACAGATTAAAAAGGAAGAGAGGATTTTTCTTAGAAAAGCCCATAATGATTATACTTTTAACTTTTCTCAGCTGAAAAGCCTTAGAGACTCAAAGATGTCTAAGATTTCACAATGATCTTTTTGTTGAAATCAGGACATGACTCCAGAAAATAAGGATAAAATTTGTGTTCTAGTTGTGGCCAGATGCAGCAGTTAGTTTCTATTATGTGTGAGAAACACTATACCTCTATGAGATGCTTGTTGTCTCCATGTCTTGATTAAGAAAAGAAATTCATTTGCCCAGACATGAAAAAGCTGTATGAGATTGTTGGCAGTATCTTAACAATTTTTAAGAACTAAAGTTTGGCAGGGAAAACTGTCCCTAATTTGCAATTTGTGTATTGCATTTCAGTGTGATAGGAGGATAATTTATAAAAAGAAGTCAACTTCTTAGAAGTGTTACCTCAGAACGAAAATGAATAAAGATTTCATGCCAAGTTTCAAACACATTGTCAAGGCTACCAAGTTTCTCATTCACATATACCTGCATTGACTTGGTTATCTGATATCACGTGAATGCTCACCTGGAACATTCTCAACATTACCAGTGCCTCTTTTTCCCTGTTGTCCTACATAATTATAGCACTGAGGCTGGATGACATACAGCCTGGAGGTCATTTCCTACTTCTAAATTCACCCAAAGAATTGTAGACCCTTAAACTTTCCCTCATAGCCACTCTTGCAATGGGTGTGGGAGAGACTGGTAGGAAATCTCTGTGAAAGGGCACACTTGTGACTTTATTTTCTCCTTTCAGTCCCGTATTGCCCCAAGTTTCTGACCATGATAACCTTGGGAGGTAGCTAGTAGAGGTATCATTACCATCATCATTATAATTACTATTATTATCCCCACTTTAAAGATGTAGCATGGAGTTGAAGACTATGCCAGTCATGTGGTCTTTCTTCCAGGTCCTAGCAAGCTTTCAGTTCAGTCCTTGTCAGTTGACTTTATAGGCATGGCTTCAGCACCAGCCTCACCAAGTTAGAAGCAAGACTTGCTGCAGGGTGACAAACTTTTGTCCACATTATTCATAAGAAACATATAATATATGTGGGTGCTCATCCTGAGAGTCACTGATTTTTGAAATACTGTAGCAATACAGATGAGGGAAACTATGGTTCAGAGAGAGATTAAGTGGCTTGCCAATTTTCACAGAATAAGTTTTAAAAATCTGCATTAAGGAATTTTGAATGTTCATAACTGTTTTCTTCCAGAAAACCGAAGACTGGGAGAAAAAGAAGACTGAAGCAGACATGGAGGAATATGTATGGGAGAAGAGTCGCTCAGAAAAAAATATCCTGAATATTCTTCTCCAAATTAAAGCTTCAGAAAAAACTGGTGGAGTTACACAGGAGGAGCTCCTTCATTCTGAAGAAGTTGGGAATTACAAAAAGTCTGTTGTTGCGCTTAAAAATGAGGGTGATACTGAAAATAACCTTTCTCAGTATAAGGAAGCAGTGAAGAAGCTATTGAATTTGATGTGACTGCAATGTTGGGGGGGGGAACCTCTTGCTTACTCATAATGTGTTGTCAGATATTGGGTGGTCTGATCTCTGTGATGATGTATACAAAATTTTAAATAATATATTAAAAACTACTCCTGTATTCTAGATATAGAATTACTTTACACTTTTAGTTATTTTTTTCCTTTAAAAAAAGTTTATTTTTAGTTTTCAACATTCATTTCCACAAAATTTTGAGTTCCAAATTTTCTCCCCATTTCTCCCCTTCCCTCACCCCAAAACTCTGTGCATTCTGATTACCCCTTCCCCCAATTTGCTCTCCCTTCTATCACAGCCCTCCCTTCTCTTATCCCATCTTCTCTCTTTTCTTGTAGGGCAAGATAGATTTCTATCCCTCATTACCTGTATTTCTTATTTCCCAGTTGTATGCAAAAACAATTCTCAACATTCATTCCTAAAACTTTGAGTTCCAATTTCTCTTCCTCCCTCCCTCCCCACCCATCCCCACTGAGAAGACAAGCAATTCAATATAGGCTATATATGTGTAGTTTTGCAAAAGACTTCCATAATAGTCATGTTATATAAGATTAACTATATTTCCCTCCATCCTATCCTGCCCCCCACTTATTCTATTCTCTCTTTTGACTTTGTCCCTCCCCTAGAGTGTTTACTTCTAATTAAACTACTCCCTCCTCCCATTTACCCTCCTTTCTATCGTCCCCTACCCCACTTATCCTCTTCTCCCCTACTTTTCTGTAGTATAAGATAGATTTTCATACCAAATTGAGTGTGCATGTTATTCCTTCCTTAAGCCAAATCTTCACTTTTTCCCTCTCACCTCTCTCCTTTTCCCCTCCATTGAAAAAGCTTTTTCTTGCCTCTTTTATGAGAGATAATTTGCCCCATTCCATTTCTCCCTTTCTCTTCCCAACATATTCCTCTCTTACCCCTTAATTTTATATTTTTAGATATCATCCCTTCCTATTTAATTCACCCTGTGCCCTCTGTGTATATGTGTGTGGGGGTGGGTGGGTGTGTGGGTGTGTGGGTGTGTGTGTGTGTGTGTGTGTGTGTGTGTGTGTGTGTGTGTGTGTGTGTATAATCCCTCCAACTACCCAAATACTGAGAAAAGTTTCAAGAGTTACTAATATTATCTTTCCATGTAGGAATATGAACAGTTCAACTTTTGTGAGTCCCTTATGATTTCTCTTTCCTGTTTACCTTTTCATGCTTCTCTTGATTCTTGTGCTTGAAAGTGAAATTTTCTATTCGACTTTGGTCTTTTCATCAAGAATGCTTGAAAGGCCTCTATTTCATTGAATGACCATTTTTTCCACTGAAGTATTACACTCAGTTTTGCTGGGTAGGTAATTCTTGGTTGTAATCCCAGTTATTTTGACTTCCAAAATATGATATTCCAAGCCCTTCGATCCCTTAATAAGAAGCTGCTCAATCTTGTGTTATCCTGATTGTATTTCCACCATACTTGAGTTGTTTCTTTCTAGCTGCTTTTGCAATGTTTTCTCCATGACCTGGGAACTCTAGAATTTGGCTACAATATTCTCAGGAGTTTCTCTTTTCGAATCCCTTTCAGGAGGTGATCGGTGGATTTTTTCAATATTTGTTTTGCCCTCTGGTTCTAGAATATCAGGGCAGTTTTCCTTGATCAGTTCATGAAAGATGATGTCTAGGCTCTTTTTTTGATCATGGCTTTCAGGTAGTCCCATAATTTTTAAATTGTCTCTCCTGGATTTATTTTCCAGTAACTTTTTACAGGTATTTTATTGGCTGTGGTGGAGCTCCTACAGGTTCATCTTTCTACCTACTTCACACTTTTAAAGATATAAACACTTAGCTAATTGTAATGTCCCGTAAGTAGTAATAATTACAAGTGAAATTGTTATCCCTAATGTTAACTTACATTTCTTCATTATTATTACAGATTATTACCTTTGCAGACTTTGCAGATTACATTTCCTGTCCCTTTATGTGATGTATGTTGCCTGCTTTTGACCTGTGTATTTTTTAAGCTTAAGCTGTTGTCTCTGCCGAATAGTAAGTAAATGATAGAAGGGAGAAATAGTAACTGTATCTAAAATTTGGAATTCAGTTAGCCAACAAGCATTTATTAAGCACCTGCTGTGTGCCAGGTACTGTGCTAGGAGCTGGAGATGCACATAAACTGCATGAAGAGACTTTAACCACTGATAGGAAGAAGATAGAGTTGGTGAGAGACTGTATTTTTTAAATCTTTGAGTATTTCTTGCAAATGCAAAAAAAAGGAGAGTAAGAGTAAGAATGAGGTACTTGTTGACCACAGCCCAGATCTCAGATCTTAAGTATTTCTGACAGAGGAATAGAAAAATGCACAGAAATCAAAGGGGTTTCCAAAATAATTGACCTTAAGATTCATATAAAACGAAGATTTAAGTTGACAAGCTGCAGTTTACATAATGGCCCTGTATTATGACACTGTGCCAAAAGGAGAAAAAAATCAGCACTATATTATATTCCATTAACTTATGTACCACTTGTAAGATAGGATAATTACTTGCCTTGGGTTATATTTTTAAGTAAAATTTAAGAAATATTACATTTCAAAATTTGAAAGAAAAATTGTTAAGTGGTAAAAAGAAGAAATCAAAGGTTTAGAAATAATATAGAAAAGCAAAGTACTGAAAATTGAAAAATTGATAAAAGAACCCAGGGATTGGTAGATTATTATATGATTAGTGCACATACAAGCACACATAGTAATGAATTGATTATTCAGGCAGTACTAATTGAGACTTAATGGGAATTATTTCAAGCTTACAAAAATCATTCAAGATATCCTAAAGAAGGTAACCAAAGTGGCAGGTTCTAGGTTGCATTTGCTAGCAATTAATAGTTATAGTTTCAGGAATAATTAGTTAGTTCATGTTTAAATGTGAAACTCTTATTTTAGAACCTTGACCCTTTAAATATTGTAACTTTGAAACTGAGATCAGATTGAATTGAATTTGGAAAATTCATTGATCCTAAATGCTCACTGCTGCAAAAGCCAATATAGTGACCAGCAAAATTTCCCTAAAGTTCTCCAGCTGTGAATTTTGGAATTCTGGGTTGCTGGAACAATCAAAATTATAAGTAGTACAAAAGACAAAAAAAACCTAGGCATGAGAAGTGTCATAAAGGACATCACTAAAGATGTGTATGATTGAAAAGATTCATCGTGTTTTTGAAAAAGCAGGAATATAATTTTAAGTCCAATATAGTGGGAGAAAAGTTGTGACCTTTATATTGGACCTTTTATTGGGAAGAATGGATTTCAATAAGCTTTTTGTCATTCAGGCTGAATAAGTGAGTTTTTTGCTAGTGAAATGCAAACATTTCTCACATAAATCCTTAATAATTATTGCCTGAACATTTAACATAGTTGCATGGCTGTTGGATAATCAAAACACATAGGAAATATAATCTCCTTAACATAAGTAACTTATGTTTATGCTTAGCATATAGTATGCGCTTAGTAAATGCTTACTGAATCTAATCCAGATAGAGCAAATCATAAAATTTATAATCTGTTTTAATTCCAGATGACACAGAAGTTCTTCATCTGATTTCCTTACGAAAGTTGATAAGCAGGTTTTTTTCTTAATAAACAAATATTTCTTAAATGCCTACTATGACATTGCATCATGTGCTAAGCATACAGATACAAAGATGAAGTAATGCCTGTCCTCAAGAAGCTTACATTTTAATAGGAAGATACAATTCATATAAGGAAGTGATGACCAGAGAAGGGATTTTTAGTTAAAGCAATCAGATTCTGAGTGGAACCATCTGGCGGTAGATTGTCACAAAGTAAAGTAGTAGTAATAGTGATTTGAATATTGTTCTCCAGAACTACAGCTTGGTGGCAGTGCAAGTAACAAGACAGCACCTGGTCCTGCTGTCCGGGTTGGATGACTAGATGGGATATGAACATTGTATGAGCTTGACTAGATGCATAGTGGGTTAGGTGACTTTTCACTCACTCACTCACCCACTAATCACCTACTAGTGTCCTGAAGTGAAGTGGACTAATTCAGAGGAACAGTGAGGTCTAGTCTCTATGAAAGGTCATTTCTTGGTGTGAAGAAAGGTGAAAACAAAGCAGATGGCAGAGTCAAAAGTTAGACTTTTTTTGGTAAACTTTTTTTTAAGTAAATAAATGCCCGACTAGGGAAAATTTTAATTTCTCACTAATAGTTCAGATTGGAATAGTAGCCTAGCCACTTAATTTTAACAATAGTTAATAGTAATGTAAGATAGGAGCTTTTGTACTCCAACTTCTGGCGGGTTCACTCTTGATCTGGACAGCCAGAAGAATGACAGCAGAGACATAATAAGGGGTTAATTACTTTATTCTCACAGAGGCAGGCGAGACATTGATTGGGGCTGGTTGTCAAGACAAGCATACACATTCCACAAATCTCCCTAAGCCTCAATGTGGGCTGGTTGAGGCAAGCACAGCATTCTAGCTTTAATTCTCCACTTACTGACCAGAGCTCACTGGATTTGTAGAGGAACAGACAAAGAAGGCAATTTGCCAGCAATAGCCTCACAAGTGTACATTAACTTTAGCAATATCGTGGTTACTTAACATAGCCCAGGCACAGTGTACTGCTTACAAGTTAAACTGAAATGTTTATATTATCTATGATACACCCGCCACAGTAAGGTTGTTTACAGGCTATGATCCTGGGGACTTGTAGATTGTTTATGGCCGTGGATCCTGGGAACTAGTGTCTTTAAAAAAAGAAAATAAATCTACCTTACATACAAGTAATAACTAGCATTTACATTATTCTTTAAGGTTTACAAAACACTTTACCTATATTATCTCATTTGATCCTCACAACAACCTTGTAAACTAGGTATTATTGTTTGTATTTTATAGATGAGGAAACTGAGCATGAGAAAAGTTAAGTAACTTGCCTCTCTGAGAAAGAATTTCAGCTTAGGTCTTTCTGTCTCCAAAGCCAGCATTCAGTCAGAGGTGTCAGAGAGGTGGAAAATTGCAGCTGTCAACATTCCACCTAGATTAAAATGTAATTGGAAAATATTTAATAAGAAAATACAGTAGAACATAGATAATGCTAACTATTTGAAGGGAATTATTTGAATGCATAGGAAACACCAACCAACTTAGTTTTTTTAAAAGCATGTATGGAAGACATAGGGAAGAGAAAGGAACAAGCATTTATTAAGCACCAGTAGTGCCAGGCACTGCGCTAAGAACTTTACAGATATCTTGTTTGATCCTCACAACAACCTTGGGAGTAAGTGCTATCATTATCTCCATTTTATATAGTTGGGGAAACTGAGGAAGATAGCAATTAAGTGACTGGCTCAGGGTCACATAGCTAGTAAATGTCTGAGTTCAGATTTGAACTCAGGTCTTCCTGACTACAGGTCCAGCCATTTATCTACTGTTGCCACCTAGTGAGGGCAGGTAAAAGAGATTGAACCTAAGAGCAGGATTCAGTGAAAATAGAGTCAGGGGGGTCAAATCTCAGAATGAGCAAGGGAAGCTAAGGACAACAAAAGAAATTGTTCTCTTTATAAATATTGGGGAAAAGAACAAAGAAAGGATAGGACCAAGGGATGATGAGGAGAGGCGAGTCAGAGCCATTGAAGTCTTTTTGTTTCTGTTTGAACTGTTCAGGAGAGTGATCTTTGCACTGGAAATGACAGGACAAAAATGACTTAACAAGGAAGTGATACCCAAGATGAGTAAGGAAATAAAAAAGCACCTACTTGCCCTTCTTAAATTCATGTCCCCTGGAACATATGAAAAGCATCCATGAGTCCTGAAACAACTGGCAGCTGTGATTGCTTAGCCACTTTCAGTGATATTTGGAAGACCATGGAAAATGGGAAAGGTACTGTGGATGGGAGGGGGGGAAATGTCCTAATTCATACACACATGGACCTGTTCCCACCCATACATCTCCCCTTCAAAAAAAAAATTTAAATGAAAAGGGAAGAGAACAGAGTGGGGACTACAGGCTAGTGAGCCTAACTTCTACTCTTGGGGAAATTCTTAAATGAATCACAAAAGAAATGATTAGTGAACATTTAGAAATATCAACTATAATTGTAATGAATCAGGCTTGATGAAGAGCAGACACCAATTTATTGTCTCTTTTTCTTCTTTCATTCCTTCTGACAGTTACTAAATGGTAGATCAGGAAAATACTATAGAGGTAGTTTACTTAGATTTTAGCTAGGCATTTGACAAAGGCTATCATATTATTCTTTTATTTTCTTTTGTTTGTTTTTTTAAATTAAATTATTTTGTTTTCAGTGTTTGACAGTCACTTCTATATATCTTAGATTTTTTTACCCCTCCCTCCCCCTCACTCCTCCATCCTTCCCACTCCCTTCTTGAGACGGCGTACAATCTTATAGGTTCTACAGTACATTTCTATTAAATCCATGTTTCAGTAGAGGAATTAAAATGAATGGGAGAAACCATAAAACAAAACAAAACATTAATACGAAAGAAAATGATCTGCTTCTATTTGTGATCCAATTCCATAGTTCTTTCTCTGGATGTGGAAGGCATTTTGCCTTAAGACTCCATTGGAAATTTTTTAAGTCCTTGCATTGCAATAAAGTACTAAGTCTACCAGAAAAATTCCTCACACACTGTAGTTGTTGCTGTATACAAAGTTTTCCTGGTGCTGCTCCTTTCACTCAGCATCAGTTCATATAAGTCTTTCCAGGCCTCTCTGAAGTCTTCCTACTCATCATTTCTTATAGCACAATAGTATTCCATTACATTCATATACCACAACTTGTGCAGCCATTCCCCAAGTGATGGGCATCCCCTTGATTTCCAGTTTTTGATCACCACAAAGAGAGCTACTATAAATAATTTTGTACATGTGGGACTCTTTCCTGTTTCTGTGAACTCTTTGAGATAGAGTCCCAGAAGTGATATTGTGGGTCAAAGGGTATGCACATTTTTGTAGCCCTTTAGGCATAGTTCCAAATTGCTTTCCAGAATGGTTGGATCATCTCACAGCTCTACCAACAATGAGTTACTGTTCCAACTCTCCCACATCCTCTCCAACATTTATCATCTTCCTGTTTTGTCCTGGTAGCCAATCTGATAGGTGTGATGTGGCACCTCAGAGTTGTTTTGATTTGCATCTCTCTAATCAATAGTGATTTAGAGCATGATTTCATATGATTATAGATATCTTTGAATTTCTTCCTCTGAAAATTCCCTGTTCATATCCTTTGACCATTTATCATTTGGGGAATGACCTGTATTCTTGTACATTTGACTCAGTTCTCTATATGTTGTAGAAATGAGGTCTTTATCACAAACACTAGTTGCAAAAATTCTTTCCCAGTGTTCGGCTTCCCTCCTAATCTTAGTTGCATTGGGTTTGTTTGTGCAAAAACTTTTCAATTTAATGTAATAAAAATTATCCTTTTTGCACTTTATAATGTTCTCTATCTCTTATTTGGTCATAAATTTCTCCATTCTCCATAAATCTGACAAATACACAATTCCTTCCTCCCTAATTTGTTTACAGTATCAATCTTTTATACCTAGATCATGTGTCCATTTGAACTTTATTCTTGTGCACGGTGTCAGGCATTGGTCTATGCCCATTTTCCACCACACTGTTATCCAGTTTTCCCAGCAATTTTTGTCAAACAGTGAGTTCTTATCTCAGAAGCTGGGATCCTTGGGTTTATCAAACAGTAGAGTGCTATATTCAATGACTACTGTGTCTTGAGTACCTAACCTACCCCACTGGTCTACCCCTCTGTTTCTTAGCCAGTACCAAGTGGTTTTGATGATTGCTACTTCATAATACAATTTGAGATCTGGTAAGGCTAGGCCACCTTCCCTAGAATTTCTTTTCATTAGTTCCCTTGATATTCTGGACCTTTTGTTCTTCCAGATGAATTTTGATATTATTTTTTCTAGCTCTGGAAAATAATTATCTGGTAGTTTGATTGGTATGGCACTGAATAAGTAAATTAATTTAGGTAGAATTGTTGTTTTTATTGTATTAGTTTGTTCTACCCATGAGCAACTGTTGTTTTTCCACTTAGATCTGACTTTATTGGTGTGAAAAGTGTTTTGTAATTGTGTTCATATAGTCCCTGGGTTTGTTTTGGCAGGTAGACTCCCATATATTTTATAGTGTCTACCATAGCTTTAAATGGGATTTCTCTTCGAATCTCTTGCTGTTGGGCTTTGTTAGTAATATATAGAAATGCAGATGACTTATCTGGGTTTATTTTGTAACCTGTAACTTTGCCAAAGTTGTTTATTATTTCAAGTAGTTTTTTACTTGATACTCTGGGATTCTTTATCATCATATCACCTGCAAAGAGTGATAACTTAGTTTCTTCTTTGCCTATTCTAATTCCTTCAGTTCCTTTTTATTCTCTTATTGCTTGCTACAGCTAGCATTTCTAATATCATACTGAGTAACATTGGTGATCATGCACATCCTTGTTTCACCCTTGATCTTACTGGAAATGCATCTAGTTTATCCCCATTGCATATAATACTTGCTGATGGTTTTAAGTAGATATCTACTGCTCATTATTTTATGGAATGTTCCATTTATTCCTACGCTTTCCAGTATTTTCAATAGGAATGGGTGTTGTATTTTGTCAAAAGCTTTTTCTGCATCCATTGAGGGAATCATGTGGTTTCTGTTAGTGTTGTTGTTGATGTGATCAATAATGGTAACAGTTTTCCTAATATTGAACCAGCCCTGCATTCCTGGTATAAATCCTACCTGATCATAATGTATTATTCTTGTGATAGGTTGTGGTATTCTTTTTGCTAATATCTTATTTAAAATTTTTGCATCTGTATTCATAGAGAAATTGGTCTATAATTTTCTTTCTCTGTTTTGGCTCTTCCTGGTTTAGGTATCAGAACCATATTTGTATCAGAAAAAGAATTTGGGAGGACTCCTTCATTTGCAATTTTCCCAAATAGTCTATATAGTATTGGAATTAACTATTCTTTAAATGTTTGATAGAATTCACTTGTAAATCCATCTGACCCTGGAGATTTTTTCCTAGGGAGTTCATTGATGGCTTGTTCAATTTCTTTTTCTGAGATGGGGTTATTTAAGTATTCAACTTCCTCTTCTGTTAATCTGGGCAATTTATATTTTTAAAAATAATCATCCATCTCATTTAGATTGTCGAATTTATGGGCACACAGTTGGGCAAAGTAATTTCTAATTATTATTTTAATTTCCTCCTCATTGGAGGTTAGTCCACCCTTTTCATTTTTGATATTGATAATTTGGTTTTCTTTCTTTTTTTTAAATAAAATTGACCAAAGGTTTGTCAATTTTATTGTTTTTTTTTCATAAAACCAACTCTTAGTTTTATTTATTAGTTCAATGGTTTTCTTATTTTCAGTTTTATTAATCTCTCCTATGTTTTTCAGTATTTCTAATTTGGTATTTACTTGGGGATTTTCAATTTGTTCTTTTTCTAGTTTTGTCAGCTGCATACCCAATTCATTGGTCTCCTCTTTTTTATTTTACTCATTTAGGCATTCAAAGATATAAAACTTCCCCTAAGAACTGCAGTATCCCATAAGGTTTGGTAGGTTGTCTCATTATTACCATTCTCTTGAATGAAATTGTTGATTGTTTCTATAATTTGTTGTTTAACCCACTCCTTCTTTAGGATTAGATTGCTTAGTTTCCAATTAATTTTTGGTTTATATTTCCATGGCCTTTGATTACATGCAATTTTTATTGCATTATATCATATTATTCTTGTGGAAAAGATAGATATGTACTACATTATAGTACACTGAGGTGGATTTATAACTGACTGACCAACTCAAATAGTTTTAATGATTCAATGTCAATAAACCAAAGGCCTACAGTGTAATACCTGTAGAGAGAGCAGGCATGATAGAAGTCAATAATAGAATGACACTTGCTCTTATCCTTCTCTTGGTGTTAAATTTGTTCTTATTAATCAGTTCCCTGAATAAATTCCCTTTTCTGCTTATCTACATTTCATCACCTGTTGATATCATCACCTGCTCTCTGCTTTACTCTCATCTGATGAGGAGGTGACCCTTCTCACTAAAGATAAGCCCCTGTTTATATGCCCTTGAATCCATCCAATTCCATTTCTCTTGGCAAGTTGTTCATGTGATTGTGACCCCCTCCCTATTCTTCAGTCTCTTCCTATCTACCAGCTCCTTCCCTGCTGTCTATAGACACAGAGTTCCTCCATACTTAAAAAAATGTCCTTAAGGTATTACCCCCACCTCTCCCTTTTGTAGTCAAACTCCAAAAAAAGATATCTCCACTCATCTCCATTTTTTATCTCCTACTTTTCCCTCAGCCCCTTGCATCAGTATTGGTTTATGGAAGCTGCTCTTTCCAGTGTCACCAAGGATGTCTTTATTGCCAAGTTCATGACCTTTTCCTAGCCCTCATTCACCCAGACCTCTTTGCAGCATTTGACACAGCCACCACCTTGGTTCAGTCTTTCATCACTTCTTACTTGACTATTGTAATTAGTCTAATTGGTCTTGCAGCCTCAAGTCTTTCCCCACACCAATTCTCCCACAATAATTTATCCTCCACACGTGCTGCCGAAGTGCTTTTCCTAAAACTCAGTTCTGATCATGCTATTCCAGTGCTTTATAAACTTTAGTGAAACGCACACAGATCATCAGCATTTCTTTATATTTCTGACAAAACCCAGCAGGAAGAGATAGGAAGGAAAATCCCATTTAAAATAAATACATACAGCATAAAATATTTGGGAGTCTACCTGCCAACATACACAGAGCAACTATATAAATACAATTACAAAACACTTCACAAAAATAAAGACAGAAGTAAATAATTGGAGAAATCAATTAATCATGGGTAGGTTAAACCAATATAATAAAAATGATAATACTATCTAAATTAATTTACTTATTCAGTACCATCCCAATCAAACTACCAAAGAATTACTTTATAGATCCAGAAAAATGACAATTCATCTGGAGGAACAAAAGGTGAAAAATATCGAGAGAATTAATGAAAAAAAATTAGAAAGGAGGGGGTCTAGTAGTACCAGATCTCAAACTATACAACAAAGCTGTAATTGCTAAAACAATTTTTTAATGGCAAAGAGATAGGTTGATCAGTGGAACAGTTTAGGTACATAATATATAAAAGCAAATGAGCACTATAACCTAGCATTTGATAAATCCAGAGTTTCCAGCTATTAGGACAACAACCCATATTTGACAAAACCTGTTGGGAAAACTGGAAAGTAGTCTGGCAAAAACTAGGCATGGACCAACATCCCATACAACTTACCATGATAAAGTCAAAATGAGTACATGATTTAGGCTTAAAAGGTGATACCACAAGCAAATTAGTGGAGTATGGAAGAAATTACCCGTCAGATTTATGGATGGGGGAAGAGTTCATGATCTGATGGGTTCACAAGAGGTAAAATAGATAATTTTGATCATGTAAATTAAAAAGTTTTTACACAAATAAAACCAGTGCTGCTAAGATCAGAAGAAACGTAGGAAACTTAGGGAAAAACATTTTTGTAGCAAGTGTCTCTGACAAAGGTATTTTTTCAAAAAAACTTAATGAACTGAATCAAATTTGCAAGAGCTATTCTCTAGTGATCAAAGGATACGAATAAGCAATTTTCAGACCCATCAGGTTGGCTAAGTTGACAAAAAAGAAAAATAACATATTGGAGAAGATATGAGAAAACAGGCATGCTAATGCACTGTTGGTAATGCAGTTGTGAACAAGTCCCACCTTTCTAAAGAGCAATTAAGTAACCATACCCCAAAAGCTATTATAGTGTGCGTACCCTCTGATCTGGTGATACTACTACTAGGTCTTTGCCCTAAAGATACCAAAGAAAGGAAAAGGACCTGTATTTATAGTAGTTCTTTTTGTGGTGACAAAGAATTGGAAATTGAGGGCATGCCCATCAATTGAGGAATGGCAGAACAAGTTGTGGTATATGAATATAGTGGAATACTATTGTGCTACAAGAAATGATATGCAGACATTTCAGAAAAAGCTGGAAAGACTTAAATGAACTGATGCTGAGTGAAGTGAGCAGAAGCAGGTGAACACTGTACTTAGTAAGAGCAAATTGTACAAAATGAAAGTATGATGATTGATAGCTATTCTTGGCAGTACAGTGATCCAAGGTAATTTCAAAGAACTCATGATGAAACGCGCTATCAGTGTTCAAAGAAAAACTAATGGAGCCTGAATGCGTATCAAAACATACTATTTTCGCTTTATTTTTTTGTGGGGTTTTTTTCTTTTGGTCTATTTTCCTTCACAACATGACTAATATAGAAATATGTTTACATGATTGTATATTTTTAACCTATATCAGTTTGCTTACCATCTTAGGGAGGGGGGAGGAAAGAGGGAGGGAGAAACTTTGGAACTCAAAAAAATTTTTTAATTAATGTTAAAATTTGTCTTTACATGTAATTGGAAAAATAAAATACTATTTAAAAAGAAAAACAGATTTGGAAACTTAGAGGAAGCCCATCAATCGAAGAATGGTTATGGTATGTGGTTATGGTATATGAATATAATGGAATACTGTAGGAAATGATGAAGGGAATGGGTTCAGAAAAACCTGAGGAAACTAGAATGAACTGATACAAAATGAAGTGAGCAGAATCAGGAGAACAGTTTGTATAGTTACAATATTGTAAAGACACTGTGAAAGTCTCCAATCAATAACAATGACCAACCACAATTCCAAAAGACTCATGATGAAGAATCCTACCCACCTCCAGATAGACAACCAATTGACTCAGAATACAGATTGAAGCATATTTTCTTCTCTTTCTTTAAAAAATTTTTTTGAACATGGCTAGTTTGAAAATTTGTTTTGAATGACTATACATGTTTGTTTTTGTTTTTCTTCCTTCTCAACAAGGGAGGGAGGAGAAAGAAGGGAAAGATTTTATAATTGAAAATAAAATAAAATTGAATTAAATAGCAATAAATTTTATTCTGTTTGGCACTTATGACCTCACCCCTTCTTTCCTCTCCAGTATTCTCACATCTTCACTAATGTCCTTGCTTTACTGATCTTCACACACAGTATACCGTGTATGTCCTGTTTCTGTGCTTTTGAACTGGCTGTTCCCCACACCTGGGGTGTTCTCACTTCTTAAAATACTTGGTTTTCTTCAAGAATCAGTTTAAATGCCACCAACAGTTAGTGCCTTTTCATCCAAGGTTACCTTGTTTCTGCTTTTTATATACCTTTTAATCTTTACAATCTCTCCCCCCAGTTAGAATTTAAGGATCAATCAATCAGTCAGTAAACATTATCAGGCATCTACTATGTGCCCAGCACTGTGCCTTAGCACAATCAAAATGAATGAATGAATAAATAAATAAACGCAGGGACTTTCCTTTTTTCTCTCTGTATCCCTAGTGCTCTGCGCACTGCTTGTCATATAGAAGATGCTTAATAAATGCTTGTTGATTGAATGGTGGTGATCTCTTATGACTACTGAGTAATCTGGTATCAAAATATATATGATTTAGTTTGGAGGACTTGGTCAAGTTTTTTATAAAATTCCTCTTTTTCATGTATCGGTAACAAATGTTGAGGACAAAAAATGCAAATATGTTTGTGGTGGCCTTTTTGTTTATTCCTAAACAGTACTGAAAACTGCAGTGTAAAAATGAGCCAAGCATCCCCATGAAATGACTATTATGTTTCTTTTTGAGTGCATAATTAACAAACTCCTCCAACTCTTATTTACAGCTTTGAAGAGAAATGGTAAACTATCCTTTCATTTTGTTGTAACTGCAATATGTCTTCTGTTCTTGTTTACCAAAACAAAATATCAATATTACCATTGTTTAATTCTTCATGCTGACTCATTGGCCCAACCTCCTGGTGAAAATTCTTTCCATATATAGTTAGATTGGTGCTTGGGCAACAAATCCATACTTGAAGGCTTTCTAACTTGGTCCTATCTGCCTGTCATTTGAAAGTACCGTGTCATCTCCATGACATGATGAGAAAAGAGACTATGTCTAAAACTCTATTTTTAGCACTTTAGTAGTGAGATTTTTTATTTCCCTTGAAGCTCACTTTGTCTTTTGGTGGAGGTACAAGGGGTCACATTCTATAAGCTTCTTCTTGGCTCAAATGCCTCAATGGTAGCTCATCTGTCCCTTAGATTTATTCATATCTAACTGGTAATGTTGTTTATATACAGCCTAAACTAGAGACAAAAGAAACTGGTTTTTCATTTGCAGTTCCTCCTTTGGGGCTACCCCCTCAACTCATATGGGGGTATGTTGAGACTCTGGGATGGGGAGATACTGCTCCTCAGTTTCAAAAGTATTCTGGGTCTGTACAACTAAAACTATAACTGATGAGCTTATTTACCTTTAATAGCTGATGAGTTTATTTATGAGCTTATTTGCCTTTAATAGTCAGCCACTAGACACAATTAGTTCAAAGCAGGATAAGACTAGTGCTGGCCACAACTTCTCTAGCTTAAAAGATCAAAAAGAAGAGGAATGCTAAGGACTTGGTCATTGGGTGCAATGAGATGATGATTCACAGGAAGTTCTGTTTAGACAAATGTTGCCAATGGCGTGGGATCCTCATGAGGTAATTACTCCAGCTCAGTATCACACGCCACCATTGGAGTTAGGACTGAACTGGTTCACTGAACAGAGCTGAAAATAGGAATATCACTTTGGGGTGAAGCAGGGTGATGAGGAAAGGAAAGCAGAAACTGAGGGACAGCACCTCACCTGCTTTTTTAGCTCACAGAACCCTGCATTTTGTATTGTGTCTGGTAACTTGAGAAGTGGCTCATTTTTCCAGAAGAATGAACCTAGCTCCTGCTGTTGCCATATTAAGAGGGTGAGAAGAGCCTCAACACACACACACATACCCACCTACACACACGAATTGAGTTATACACACACAAACATATATGTATGTATATATTTCTTGAATAGTGAATGAACAAATAGAAAACCCAAGAGCTTTACTTCTAAATTCTAAAGTTAGGAAGCACTGCTATTTGGTTACTCCTTATTGGTTAAGATAAATCAATTGAGAATGGAAAAGAAACATGGAAACCAAATCATTGTAGAGTACTTCAAAAAAAGAATGGGATATGGAATCATTCAAGCTGTTAGAAGATCTATGCCAATTATAAACAACTTTGACAAACATTTATTAAGCATCCACATTGTATCTTATATTGTATTAAACAGTAAGAAAGATAACGTAGATTATATAAAATATATTTCCTGCTCCAACAGAAATCACAGTCTAGTCAGGGTTGCATGCACACACACACACACACACACACACACACAAATATATAATATATATGTATAATAGAAAGTAATGCATCTGTAGCTAAATAATGTTAATTAATAGATCTATGTCAACCTGGAAAAAATCTCTAGTGGGTTGCCATAGGAATCAGGCTCCTGTTCACTGTTTTTATCCATGGGTTGGGTAAAAACAAAGAAAATATTTTTATCCAATTTGCCAAATATACAAAACTTGGAAAGAGGGCTGACTTGATGACAGAATCAAGGTTTTATCTCAATAATTCATTTTAACAAACATTTATCCATACCATACTGAAGGCTAGACTCTGGGTTAGAGAAAGTTTAAGATATAGTTCCTTCCC
This sequence comes from Notamacropus eugenii, assembly GCF_028372415.1. NCBI lineage: Eukaryota > Metazoa > Chordata > Mammalia > Diprotodontia > Macropodidae > Notamacropus > Notamacropus eugenii. Next base: position 218,597,089 of record NC_092874.1, on the reverse strand, counting down.
TCATGAAGCTTATAGTATAGTAGAGAGATATGGTCTCTCACAGATGACTATAATACAAAAGTTATGTGATAAGATTATAAAAGAGATGTCTATAAAATATTACAGGATATCTGAGCAAGGAAAAGTATAACTGAGAGGATCAGTAAAGCTTCTTGTAGGAGGTGGCATTTGAGCTGGCTTTAAAGCATGAGTGGGATTTCAACAGGGAGAGAGATTGGCCTTCTAGACCTAGGAAAAACAGCAGGGGAACACATAAAATAGGGTAATTTTACTTTGATTAAGATATAAACTCAGTCACCTAATGGACTTTTCTCCCTATCTTTTCCCTGTTTATTGGTAAAACATGGATTTTTAATTATTTTAATTTTTATAGAAGGAATATTTAAAGCTTTGATTGGTTTCGTTTTGTCTTACCAAAAGAGCCATCACTTTAGAGTATAAAAGAGTACCTCTGTAACTTTAAGTTGTGGAGAAAATACCTATCTGCATTGGGTGTTCCTTGTAATGAAATCACGTGTGGTGAGAAAAAATAATTAATGTGATGACTGATAAATTAATAAGCAGGATAATTGGATCAGAGATTTAGAGCTAGAAGGGACATCAGATTTCAATGAGTCCAATTACCTCATTTTACAGATAAGGAAACTGAAGCTCAGAGAGAAAAAAATATTTGCCCACAGTCATACACCTAGCAAATATCTGAAGCAGGACTCAAACTAAAGTTTTACTGACTCCAAATCCAGCATTCTTTCTACTATCTCACATTATGTCTCGCCAATACTGACAATGAAGTAAACTTGAAAAGTTTTTCATCATCCCTGTACCCTTAACTGTTGTCACAACTTTCCCTTTTCAGTGGTGCGTTTCATTGTGTCTTGGCTTATAATAGCCTTGTCGTTTTTGGCAACATCCTAATGCAAGGAAGACCAGACAAGAGCAAAGGAGGATGATGGATGTACTGAGTGCTACAGGAACCAGCCACGTGTTTGAAGCCACAGATTCCCCAACAGTCCTCTCTTCTTGATTTTCAGAAGTGTAGTTCTTGCTGTTGTACCATTTGGTTTCATTCAATAACTGTTTGCTATGGTTGAGATGCTGTGGAATAGGTATATGTGAAAGTATTTTTGTTTCTACAGACTTAAATGCTGGAGAAATTGTCCTGTTACCTGGTCTGTTGAGGAGGTCAGGACTGGGTGAAGCCGTATTTATCTGTGTAGTAACTAAGTCTTTCAGTGGGAAGGATGTCGTCCAAGAGTCTGTGATTGTGGCATTGGAAAAACTGATATTGCTGGTATTTACAACAAGATCTTGATATATGCTTGAAGCTGGAGCTTCTACGGACAGTAACATGGGGCTTACCATAGTAGTTTGGTGTTTTTCTAAATTAGTAATTTTTACATCGTTTAGCCTGTTCCGTCTATTAAATGAAGAACGTGTATTTGGATCTTTGGTAGATGATTTTTGAAAAACAAGCAAATCTGGATCAATACCTGCAAGGCAAATAAGATGTCATTAATTGTCTTTCTGACTCAAAGGAAGAATTGTAGGAGTGTTAAAAGTGGAAAGTTTCTTAGAATTTATCACTGTGTAAATTTACCATTGTGTCTAAAGCTATTTGCAAGTTGCAACTTAAATTCTAAAAGGCTAGAGACATATTGATGAAATTTGAATTCATTGTAACTTATGGAATGATTCCCACATCATCTAAATGCCTCTTCAAATTCAAGTTACCAGACTTACGTGAACTATTATATCTGTGCTGAAAGACCTAATGAATATAATTGCTCAACAACTACTGGTGATCCTTAAAAAAATCATAGAGAGGTTTCACAGGACTGGAGATAGACAAATATTCTGATTTTCAAAAGAGGGAGAGGGCAAATCCTACAAAATAGAAATTTCAGAGCTTGACTTTGATTCCTGAAAAAAAATCTAAGATTTTTAATCTATTAATATTAGGGATGGTTTTTGAGCATTTAGAGAAGAAAACCAATTATGAGTCCCAGCATAGGTTCATAAAAAAAAGATCATATCAAATTAATCTGATTTAATTTTATAACAAGGTTATTAGTAGACTAAAGTAATGCTGTAGTCAGTTTAATGTATTTAAATTTTTTAAAATAATATTTTATTTTTCCTCAATTACATGTTAAAACATTTTTAAACATTTGGATCTTTTCTTAAGTTTTGAGTTTCAAATTCTATTCTTTTCTGCTCTCTTCCCCCACTCCCCAGATGATAAGCAATCTGATATAAGTTATACATATGCAATCATGTAAAACATTCCCCTATTTGTCATTTTGTACAAGATGACTAGAAAAGAAAGAAAAAAAAGAAAAATAGTATGCTTTAGTCTGTATTCAGACAATATCAACTCTTTCTTTTGAGATGGATAGCATGCTTCATCACAAGTCCTTTGAGAATGTCTTGGATCATTGTTTTGTGGAGAATAACTAAGTCATTCACAATTCTTCATTGTACAATATTACCGTTAGTATGTACAATGTTTTCCTGGTTCTGCTCACTTTATTTTGCATCATTTCATATGTCTTTACAGGCTTTTCTGAAGTCATCCTGCTTGTCATTTCTATAGCACAATAATATTCCCTCACAATAATATGCCACATCTCTTTCAGTCATTCACCAATTGATAGGCGTCCCATCGATTTCCAGTTCTTAGCCACCAGTAGTGGTATTTCTGGATCAAAGAATATGTACAATTTTATAGTCCATTGACCATAGTTTCAAATTTCATAGTTCTCCAGAATGGTTGGATCAGTTTACAACTCCGCCAACAGTGCATTAGTGTCCCAGTTTTCCTACATCCCCTCCAACATTTATCATTTTCCATTTTTGTCATATTATATATGTGAGGTGGTATCTCAGAGTTGTTTTAATTTACATTTCTCTAATAAGTAGTGATTCAGAGCTTTCTTCATATGACTTTAGATAACTTTGATTTCCTTATCTGAAAACTGCCTCTTCATATCCTTTGACCATTTATCAACTGAGGAATGGCTTGTAAGTATATCTTAATACAGCAGTTTACCTAAATTGTAGCATTTGAGAAAAATTTCTCATGATATGCTTTTGATCAAGATGGAAAGGTCTGGACAGGATAGAATATAGTTAGGTGGATTTGAGGTAGTTCAATAACTGGAAACAATGAGTTAATGGAAGGGAAAGCCCTATTAATCTGTCTGTTTTTTCAACATTTTTATCATTAACTTTGCAAAAGGCACAGATAGCATACTTATGAAATCTGCAGATTGGCAAAACAGAAACAGATTTTTAGTCTCTTAGAAAATAGAATAAGGAACCAAAATCATCTTAACAGCTTAGAATATAAAGTCAAATGTATTAAGACAAAATGTAAACAGGAAGAAAAAAAGATCAATTCCCCAGCACCTGTTGGGGAGGCCTTAGTTAGACAGTTCATGTGATAAGGATCCAGGTGGGCTTAATAATATACCTCCCATTTCTAGAGTACTCTGAAGGCTTGAACATTTAGGAAAGAAAATAGTGATTACTAAGTACCAGAATGGACTTATAGGTGTTTTTCTTATAATAATTCATTGAAGTCAGCAGTACAGACATTATGAGCCCCATTTAATAGATGAGTAAATAGGCTTGGAGTGACTTGTACAGGATCAAATAGCAGGCAGGATTCAGACTCAGACCCTCTGATTCCAAATCCAATGTCCACCCACCCTCCTCCTAACACTAAAGTTACCTTAGTGAACTGTGAGCTTAATATGAGTAATCAGTTTTACATAGCAGCCCCCAGAAGGCTACATTCAGAGAGATATAATACTTAAAATGAAGAAGGTGACCATTCTGACATATTCTGTTCCTGTCAGACTCCATCTGGAATAATATGTTTAGTTTTGATATCCACACACCAGGGCATATCTAGAGGAAGGCAAACGGTGATGAGAAGACTGGAGACTCTGACATACTGGAGGAAAGAACTGAGCTGCTTAGCCTGAATATGAGAAGACAGTGCCTCAAACTGCCTGTAGGATCCAAGGATCATAAATCATAGGATTATAGATTTAGAGCTGGAAGGAACCTTAGAAGCCAACAGGTTCATCTCTTTTATTTTACAGTTGAAGAAACTGAAGCTGAGTGAAGTTAAGTATCTTGCTCAGGATCACACAACTAGTAAGTGACCGAGATAGGACTTGAATTCAGGAAACAAAGTTCCCTATCTGCTGTATCATCTCATACTGAATATATCCCAACTCAGACTCTTCCTCTATATTGTCCCTAACTCTCACCACACCCAAGACAATTTTCTCTACAAATTTTTCTTTTTAGATAAGTTATCATTACCACTATTCTCTTAGTCATTTAAAACTAGAAATTTATGGCTTATAGTTTTAAAGGTAGAAGGGACCTTATAGGTCATTCCGTTCAACATATTACTTTCTTACAAATGAAATGAATTTCATTCTTAAGATAGAGTAGTATCCTAGGATGAAGAACTAGAAAGGACCTTGGAAATCATCTCTTCTAACCTTTCAATTTAATAGATGAGGAAAAGTACTTTTAAAAATCCTAAATAAGAAAATGGTCTTCATACCATGCCTTCTTGACCTATTACTGATGAAAATTTCATACTTGACTGTGGATACCTTTTCTAAGAGTCTTTCTGGGGTCCATGCTCCAAAGGAGTTCAGAAATAAATCAGAGTAAATAAATGAAAAGGTCTGTGAGTACAAGACAAGACTAGCTTTCACATCTTTAATTCACAAATGATTCATGATTAAAGAATATGTTGCCTGTGTTGCATGGTCTCTACTTTACTTGCGTGTAAAATAAGATGATGTGAGGCCTATGGTGAAGAAGCATGATGAAGTGGAAATAATACTAGAATTAGAGTTAATGGATCTGAGTTCAAAACCTGCCCATGCCACCTGCCAGCTATATGACCTTGAATGAGTGAATGAAAGAAAGAATGAAAGTTATTTTACATTCTCTGGTCTTGAGTTTCTTCATCTTTAAAATGAGAAGGGTTGGATTAAATATTCTCTAAGATTTCTTCCAGCTCTAAATCTATGATTCTATTACATTCCTTCTTATAAGTATTGAATATGAAATATGTCAAAATAGTTATATGTAGAAATTTATTCAATGAACCTAGGCAAATTTCCTCTATTTTGCTCCAAAGTTTTCTCCCCTTTATTTATAGCCTGGATAGTAGTATAATTAGATAGACTCAAAATGGCTAAATGGATGGTCAAGATTGGTTCAGTGGTAGTTTGACAGGAGGTTTCCAATGGAGTACCACAAAGATCTTTGCAGGCATATCTAACTGCGTAGGTGTGCTGTAGGTGGCTACCCAGTATGTGCTTCCCTTACCACTCTCAAACAGCACCGAGATTTTCTCATGGAACCCTTATTTTCATTACATCAAAAAGAAGGGCAAAGGACATTTTGGGTAAAGCTGGTGTAGAATTCCCTATGCCCGCAACATTCTACCTTTCCAGAATTATGGTTTGGATGTTCTACATCCTTCAGAATATCTGTTCAGTTTTTCAACTTGAATTACTAAAATTACATTTAATAATTTAATTAAATGATGATCTAACTGGTTTACTTCCCTCCACCTAAAATAGTTTCTGAATTAAGGTGTTAATAAAATCTTTATCTCCTGCAGTAAAAGTATCAACTTTGGATTTTGTTCAGCTCATTTAGTATAAATGGAGGAGGATTTTATGATTTTAACATTTTAAGCTTTGGAGGAAGAATGCTAGTTGAATATAAGGTTATACTTCAGTGTTTGTGATTTAGTCTTTAAACCTAGCATGGACTTTTTATCATCATATTGAACAAACTAAAGGGAACTTAGATGTTTGATTAAATGCAGTCGTTATTCATTAATTTTTCTCCCTGGATACCTCATAGTTAATGCTTGCTTTAATGGAAAGTAATTCTTTGGAAAACTGTTTTAGGGACACTCTACCACCAGCAACAGTAACCTACTACTATGGTCTCACCAATAGGTTCTTAAAATCAAGAAATACCCTATAAATCTTTACCTGCTGTGATGTTATACAGAATAGCACTATGCCTAGGCTGTAAGATGCAACTCTCCAGGGTCGGGCAGTAAACATGAAGGCAGTTGACATTGTCATGGATGGGATCATGGAAGAAAATAGCCAGATTGCAGGGAGCTGTTTAAAAAATAAAAGAAAAAGACTAAGTATTTGAAACTTTCCTTTATTACCAAAAAGACTTTGACTATAGCCCTGTTTATGCTGCTTCAAAGAACAAAGGATAAGCTCATTTATATAGCAGAGCTCAGTTATTAATGACAGTATGAACCTGATTCTTGTCATAGCCATATTTCTGTGGACCTGAAAGATAAACAAGCTGTTTCACCTTCAAACCTCAGGTTTCTTATCTGGAAAATGAAAGTGTTGGACTATATTTTCTCCAGATTCTTTTTTACATCTAAAGTCTGGCCATCTATGACCTGAGATCACTTTAAGGGGACTTTTAAAGAAATTCTCTAATAAGCTCAGAGAGAAAATGTTCCCCAAATGATGAGTCCTAGGTTGCCTGAGGAAAGAAACAAGAATAGATTAAGCACTTTACAAATATTTCGTTTGGTTCTGCTTTTTTTTCTGCATCAGTTAATACAAAATCTCCTTATGTTTAGCTGAATTCTTTCTATTTGTTACTTTTTAACTCTTTCCAGTTGCAGAGTATTTACATACATTATCTTATTTGAGCTTTACAACAATCCTGTGGTATGTATATTTTCCCATTCTGTATATGGAGAAAATGAGGCTCAGAAAAGCTAAGGGACATATTCATGGTCTCACAGATAGTGTCAGTGGAAGGATTTGAACATAACCCTCCAAGTCCAGCACTCTATCCACTATGTCAAAGCATAGATATGCAAGAAAATTAATTCACTTCAGTCAGTGATGAGTCTACCTTTTTTGGACAAACATTTTTTTAAAATGTCACAGACTCTTATGATTGGAAGGGCTCTTAGGGACCATTTAGTTTATAGTTCAACTTATACTTGACAAAAAATCCCCATACAACATGCCTGACAAGCAGTCATCTAGATGTTGCTTGAAGACTTCCATTGGGAAGGAAGCCGGTTCCTTTGGAATCAGCCTACTCTACCTTTGAATAACACTAAATGTGAGAAAGTTTTCATTTGATCATCCCTAAATTTGCCTCATTACAACTTCTAACTAGTGCTTCTAGATCTACCCTTTTCCACTTGACAGCCTATAATTCCTCCCTCCACAAATCTCTTCTCCAGGCTAACCTCATTAAATGAGTCACCCCTAAAGTTCAAATCTACTTCACTTGAGATAAATAAAAAACTGTCATTCCTTCAATGTAACACAACTTTCTTCCTGTGGCACTTTATCAACCATGCACAAAGCATGAATATTAAACAGGGTAAACCAGAGGTCCTATCACAGGAGGCAAGTTTGATCTCATAGATATCACTTGAGACTTGGTAGAATGGAACTCATGACTAGAATATGTTTTTTTTTCCAAAAGGAGAAAAACAGATAAAAAGAATGCTAGAATAAGACTATATATGAAAATACATACATATACATACATACATACATATATGTATACATATACATACACATAGGAAATCCAGGAACCTAAGGAAAGAAACGTGATAAAGAATATTGAGAGATAGAAGATTTATTCCTGTTAAAGTATACTACACATCACCTGGACTAAAGGAGAAACTAGATGAGCTGAGGAAACATGACAAACTTGTTACAGAAGCATGACATTGCATTAATAGAGGACTCCAACCATCTGGACATCTGCAGGGACTCTCTTTACCAAAAGCAAAATAAACAAACACACTACAATAAAAAACAAACCCTCATAAATTGATTACCTATCCTAATGACAAATTCAACTTTCAAAAGTTGGAGGAGAGGAAAAGGGGAGGTGACATTCCATTGAAGAACTTATTGCAGAAATGAAAAAGCTGAGGGTGGTGGTAAGGGGTAGTGGTGGTAGTGTGTGAAAACTCAAAGTGCATAATAAAGAAGAGGAAGAAAGCTGGACATAGTATGTACTCTAAATTTGTAGATTTCAGAGGATTCCAAAAAAAAGAGAATCTAACGGCCTAGTTAAGAATGAAATCCTGAATATTTTCTGAGATCCTAAAGGAGAAATCAGATGAGGAAGAAAAGATGAGGAAAACTGACTAAAAAATGTAGATTCACAGGAAATTACTGCCCAACTTATATTTTTAAAAGACATTTGTTGAAGATGGGAGCAAGGATAGCAATTGAAAATGAGTACAGAAAAGTAGTCAAATATTTAGAGCTCAGAATAAACTGAGTCTGATTAGTTATTTTTTTAAACTGTATTTGGGAAAAGAAGATTAAAAAAAAAGAAATGCCGTTGCTTGGGGTGAGTGTGATAATCACAGTCGACATTCGTGAGAAGCCTGAATCTCACCATCTACCATAACTCCCTCATTCTTAAAAAAACCTTCACTTGATCTACCTTTCCTACCAACTCCAGTGATTTCCTGTTGTCTCTGACAAACTGTAAACTCATCTGTTTAGCTTTTCAAAGCTCTACACAATCTGTCTTCAGCCTGTCTTTTCCAGTTCAGTTGGACATTACTACTTCTTCCTTATTCTGCATCTAGACAAACTGACCTCCTTTCTATTCCTCACACGGGACACTCCCTCTCCATGTACCTTTGCAATAGCCACCCCCCAAGGCTGGAACTCCCTCTGCTTAACTCTGCTTTATCTCTACCTCTTATCTTAACTCTATCTCTCTTTTCCTTTAAGATACAAGCTCATCCACCACCTTCTGCATGAAGCTTTTCCCCAATCTCCCCAACTGCTAATTACCCTTGTGCCAAACTTTGTGTTTAATTGCTTTATATTTATTCACTTTACATTAATGCTTTATATATTTTTATATGTGCTTATCTCCATCATTCGAATGTAATTGTAATTTTATCCCTAGTGTCTAACACAGTGCCTGGCACATAGTAGACTATTATCATATACTTCTTCATAAATTGATTGATGGTTCCACTCCAAGCTATCATCTTATGTCTTACTCTTTTTCTCAGACAAATTCCTAGGAAAAAAACCCATTTTCTCCAGTTCCTTTCCTCTCACTTCTCAACCCTTTGCAATCTGGCATCCAAACTTATGGTTCAACTGAAATTGTTCTCTAAAGTTATCAGTGATTTTTTAACTGTCAAACCTGATCTTTATTCAGGTCTCATCTTTTTTACCTCTCTGAAACACTTAACACTGTTGACCACCCCCTCCTTCTGAATTTTCTCTCTTCCTTGGATTTTTATGACTTTACTCTCTCTTGATTCTTTTCCTATCCATCTCACCATCATTATTAGTTTCATTTGCTGATTCATCAACCATGTCATATCCCACCCCCAACTGTGGGTATTCCCCAAGGCGCCATTCTGGGTCTTCTCTCTCTGTACTCTCTAACTTGATGTAACTTGATGACCTCATTAGTTCAAAATGGTTAAATTATCATGTCTACGCAGATGGTTCCCAGATCTATGTATTCATTCCCAGACTTTTTCTTGAGTTCCAATTGCATCACCAACTGCCTATTGCATATTTTAAACAAAATGTTCCATGGACATTTTAATTTCAATGTGTCCATCATGATCTTTCCCCCAAACTCCTCTTTGGAACTTCCCTATTTTTTTCAAGGGAACCACTATCCCTCTAGTCTCCTAAGTTTAGTGTTATTCTTTACTCTTCACTTTCTCCCCTTCCATTCAATTAGTTCTCAAATCTTAGGAATTCTCTTTCCACTATATTTCTTGCATCCATTCCTTTCTCACCATTCACTGAGCTGCCACTTTCCTCCTGCCCTTTATCACTTCTCATCTACATTTTGCAACGAAATCCTCACTGATCTCCATGCCTCTTCTTTACCCACAACTAATTCATTCTCCATGGCTGCCAAGAGGATTTTGTTTAAGCACAGGTTAACTATGTCCCTCCCTTAACCAATAAAAATTAGTGGGTCTTTGAATAGAAGCAATATAAACTCCTCTGGTTAACTTTTAAAGCCTATCACTACCTGCCTCCAAACTACTTTTCCGACTTTATTTTACATTGCTTTCCAGTCACTATAGAAGCCATGCCAAAGTGAGGTTCACAGACTTTGAGGATCCCTGAGACCCATTCAGGGGATCAGTAAGGTCAAAACTATTTTTATAATAATATTAAGATGCTATTTGCCTATAAAAATAATCCTGCCTTTTCCATTTATGTATCTGTGTGAGGCTGGATTTTCTTCATATTCTACAACTGAAGCAATATATTGCTTCAATATATGCAGTGCAGAAGCAATGTAAAGGGTTCATTATTGTTATTTTGAAATACATTAAATAGTTTTAAAAGTTGCCTATTTCCATTTCAAATATGGTAACTATAGATAGATAGAACCATTATTAACTAAAGCTCTTTGGAGTCCTCGGTAATTTTTATAAGTCTAAGGGGGTGCTGAGACCAGAATGTTTGAGAACCTCCATTTTACAGACCAACCAAACTTGCCTTTTTGGTGTCAGTATCCCTCACCCTTGACAATCCACTTCCTATCTCTGCACCTTTGAAGTGACAAAGTTCCACATTCCTGGGAAGGATTCTGTCTTTGCCATTGTCTTGAATTATCCCTTATTTCTTTCAAGACTCAGCTCAGTAACTACCTTTTACATGAAACTTTTCTTGATCCCCAGATGCTAGTGGCTACCTTGAATTTATTTAGTATTTATTCTGTATATACCTGTATATGTATGTATTGTCTCCCTCAATAGAATATAAATTCCCTGAGAGTATGGACCATTTCCTTTTGCTTTTTGTATTCCCAGCACCTAGTACAGTTCCTGGAACGTAGCAGGCACTTAATAAATGCTTGTTTATTGATTTATTGCTACCTGTAGATGGCTGGCATTTGGATATGAATTCCCCACTTTGATTTTGCAAAGATGCAGTCTTCTTCCTCCTTCCATAATCTTCTAGCTAAGTGTATTGCAATTAGGAGTACTAGCAAATGAAAACTGGAGGCGTGATTCTATCTATTTTTGACTTCACAACTTGGCATTCTCCTCTTCATCTAAAAATAATCCAGAATTTTAAAAATCCTCATAAGTTATATAGCAACTATATTTATGAGGAACTATCTATTTTCTCTGTTCACGCATTCTACCCACACTTACCATCCTTTGTAAGACAACAGTTCCTCCCACACTTCTGGCCTGTGCTTTCTGAGTAATACTTTAGAAACCGGGCTCCAAACTTCTGAGATTCCTCCAGGTCAATTAGGAAACCTGGAAAGCGTCGGATCCAGCAATCCTTGTAAAACACAGTGGGTGAACAGAGGGCATCTGAATGCCACACCACACTCAGGACCAGCAGCAACTTTGCTGCTGCTGCTTCCACCAAGCCACACATTTCCTCAATATGAAAAGTTCAAGACAAGTCTTTTTTCCAGCATAGAAAGATGTGACAAGTCTTAGTTCAAGAAGGAATTTCTTGTGTGGTAGGGCCACTGCTAAGAAAGGGAGAGTTTCTCTCAGACTTTTCTTGATGCGTGGCTGCCAGCAAGCTCAGTCAGTTTGGGAACCTGCACTTGGTTTTCTTTCTTTCTCTCCAAAACGAACTCCCAAGAGAATAGTGTATTTCCTGCTGTCTCTTTCTGGATAGTTTTCACTTTCGTGTTCTCTTGATGCCTTGTTTTTGACTCAGTCGCAGAGAAATAGAGCCTCTCCTGTGTACTCCCTCTTTCCCTGAAATTGAACAGCCAGAGAAAACCTTTACTATGGAAATATAAGGACAAATGAGGAACACTGGAAAGCTTCTCTCGGAATACGGTATTTTGCTGACTTGAGCTTCAGATAACAGAATGGTCCTGGTGAGATTTCACTTCAGACAAAACGGATGAACTGTCTCTAGTTTTCTGTTTTTCCTTTTGGCAGATTTATTAGCCTTATTTTCTTCCTTGAATTTGTTGCTGTCTCTGCCTTTATAAGTGACTGGGTTTGTTTTCTGCTACAAAAAAAGCACTGCTATCTCATTTATTTAAACAAATGCAAACCAAGAATGAAAAAGCTGACTGTGAACTTCACTCTCTCCAGAGACAACAAACCAAGAAGTACATGGTTCTGTAGCCTCATGTAACAAACCTGCTGAAATGTCCACAGTTCTACAAAGAGGAGTTGTTACTTACCTTGAGAAATGAAGGGAAAGGCAGATTTCTTAATGCCTCCCCATGTGCATTGGACTGCATTTTCTTAATGCCTGCCTGATTTCTGTGTCTGCTGGATGCTGGAAACAAGAGAACAGTACTCCTTTCTTTAGTGCACGCTCATACTTTGGTAGGAACATGGCATATTCCTGACTGAAGAATGAGAGGCCAAAGGCAGCAGGGGAATTAAATTATTATTTAAATGTCTCCTTATTAACAAGGTTTCAATTACATTTTCAAAGGTCATAGGAATGGCCTTCCATCTCATGGTCCCCAAAGCTGATGAACTATAAAGCACTAAAAATATTGCTTTGTTAGTTTCCAGTATGTCTAATAATGATTATAATTGGAATTTTGTTAGTGCTTTAAGATTTACAAAGAGTTACATGCATTATCTCATTAGTGATGCCCAACCTTTTTTTAAAAAATGAGAGTACAGATGCAACATTTTCTCTCTAACCTCCCGTCTAGTGATTCATTTATTCAGAACACAACAAGCAGTTTTTAGAAATCATTCATTACAGCATCTTCTTCCTGCTGTTTACTAACAATGGACAAGTTCACATATAGCATATAGATGTGCAATGCAAAAAGGAGTAATGAAGTTAAACATGCCTGTTTTTAGTTTCCTGTGGTTCTTGTGCTAACTACAAGTGAAAAAAACAAAACATGGTACTTTCCTGTAAATATTGTATCATGCTCAATTACCATATAACTACATCAGAATGATAAGATAAACTTTTTACCCCTATGTTCACTTTAAACAAACCTGTCTTACCTGCAGAAGTCAGACTCTTCCACCTGTTTGAAGGGAAGAGGGAAACGGCATTTTCTAAAGGGAAGGCAAAAAGCTGACATTCAAAATTGACTCCCCATTGTTCATTGTTCTCTATGAGAACAGACTTTCCATTTTCTCATTATTCCTACATCTAACATGATTTACCAAGACTAAAAATACTTATACTAAAAGTACTTTCTCTCTTTATAATAAAAAATACACAGAGATACCCAGTTTCTATTATGATAAGAAAACATTCTTCAAAGTTTTCAACTGCCCTGAAAGGACAATGGAACAATTCAAAACCTTCCTAGAGCTCAGTTATTAACCCCTTAGATGTCTAACAGATTAAAATAATAATAAAAAGCTATTTTTGATAGAATATGTAAGTTCCCAAAGACCAGAGCCATGATTAAGAATATAGGCATACATTACACTCCTTATGATCAGCTATGTTGGAAAGAAAGGAACACAGCTGGACTGGGGTGTGGACATAAGGATAGATATTTCAGTTATGGATAAGTATAATGGGTACATCCAATCTCATAACAAACAAATTATCACAAAAAGCAGCAATACTTAGTGATCATATGTAACAAAATGTAGAAACCAGGAAACAAATGCAACTCAGCGCAAATGATTATGTGCAGCTATTGGATCACAAGGTCATAGAATTAGAGCAAGGAGTCTAGTCCAACTCCCTCATTTTACAGTTGAAGAATTGAGGCCTAGAGAGGTGAAAGTCATACAGGTACAGCAATAAGTGTCTGCGTCAGAATTTGAGCCCAAGTTCTCTGACTCCAAATCTGGAATGCTCCCCTACCATATTGCCTCTCTGTCACACTGCAAGGATCCTGAGAAATATATTCAGACTGCAAATTGCTGTTTGTTCTACTGCTATAATAATAATTCCTTATATTTATACAGAGCCTTCTTGGGAAGAATTCAAAGCTCAGAAGACTATTGCTTCATTAATCATCACAATTTTCCTCTGGTAAAAGTGCAGGTTGTAATTAGATTAATTTTGCAGCTGAGGACTCTGTCCAAGGTCACTTAGAAACTGAGTGGTAGGGTTGGGCTAAAAACCCAAGGTTTCCATAGTTAAATATAAAAACCAAAATAGTATCCAGTAGACTGGACTTATGTGAGAAATGTTAACCTAGGAGACTCAATTTTGCAGTCCATGTAGTTTGAGTTGCAGATATTGACATAAATGAAATAAACATCCAGATGATTGAAGTCAATGGAAGTTTTGCCTGGGTGAAGTCTACAAACTCAAGTCAAAAGGGAAAAAATTTAAGACTGAGTGCTAAATGTAATTGACTTTAGAGTTTCATATGATATCTTTTAATTATGAAACTATGTAATTTTTGTGTTTAAAAACAAACTTAGAAATAAAGTTGTCATAAAAATTCCTTTTCAAAGAACAAAATATGGAACTATAATTTTTGGCAAAATATTTGTAATTTGGAATATGAATAGGTACTCTTTCTAGCACAGTTTTTAAAAATCTCATTTTCCCCTAGGGTTTTATAGCATTTTGGGTAATTATTATCCTATTCAAAGTTCAAAAATTCAAGAGTTTATCTTTTCCCCAAACCTTTCCCACTCTTGCTTTTACTACTTCCGTCAGGGACACCACCTGCCCCCTTGCTGTTCTCTCTGACTCTTCTGTTTCTCTCACCTCTCATATCCTGTGTTAAGGTCCTCTCAGTTCTACCTTTGAGATAGCTCTTGTATCCATCTTTTTAGTCTTTCTGCCATCACACTAATACAGGTCCCTGGAAAGAAGAAAGGAAGGAAGGAAAGAAGGGAAGGGAGGGAGGAAGAAAGAAAACAAGCATTTATTAAGGGGCTACAATGTGCCAGACGTTGTGCCAAGTGTTTTACAAATATCTCATTTGATCATCACAGCAACCCTGGGAGGTAGGTGCTATTATTATCCTCATTTTATACTTGAGGAAACTGAGGCTGGTGGAGGTTAAGTGATTTGCCCAGGGTCACACAGCTAGTTAGTTTCTGAGGCTGAATTTGAACTTAGATCTTCCTGACTACAGGCCCAGGGCTCTAACCACTGCAGCATCTTGTACCCAGTAAGTCATAACTATTTACCTTTAATCACTTCCTAAAAAATTTTCTTGCCTCCAAGATCTCCCTTATCCAGTCAGTTCCTCATATCTGCTCAACTAGTTTTCTTTATGCACAGGTCTGATTAGAGTACTCTTCTTTCCCTGAGATTACTTGGAGATGTTGCAGAGGTGAATCAACAAGCCTTGCCACCATATTGGATTGGGGGGAAGGGGTTTGAGAGAGAGTGAAGAGTCCACAGTGACCCCTAAGTTGGGAGCTTGAGGGTCTGGAAGGATGACGTTGGCCTCCACAGTAATAGGGAAACTAAGAAGAGAGGAGAGATTGGGTGGGTGGAGAAAATGAATTCTATTTTGGACATGTCATATATGAGAGGTCTTCTGGACATCTAGTTTGAAGTGTCCAAGATAGAGTGGGGAACACTCTGGATGGAGAGAAAGAACACTTAGAGGGTTACAAGAGGTGATTGAGAGGACTAAAAGTCTTTCAAGGACACACATTTTGTGGCAGACCCAAGGTCAGTGAGGCTCTGCTTAGCTCCAGGTGTGGGCTGAGCCAAGAGCCAGGACAACCAGTAGAAAAGAGACAGAGTGAGGTTGGATGGTGGAAAGGGCTGCCCAATGCAACTAGCTGTCCCAGACATGGTGCAGGGGCTACCACTCCCCAGCTGAGACCAGATCCCAACTTGCCAGGCATGTTACTGTGGGGTCTGGGGAGTGGGACTCTGTTCTGTTGAGGTCCCTTCTGTCTCTGGGGTCCAGTGAACATGGGATTTAGAACTTCAGGGTATCTCAGAGTTGGACCTCCTGTCCAACTATTTCCATTCTGGGGTGATGGGAGGGGCTCTGGCTGGGAGAAGAGAAGGAACTTGGCTGGAGGCACACAGGCAGTAAGGAGTGGTTATTGGTATACAGCTTTGCCATATTTTCATATTCATTCATCCTCTATTCCTGCCTGGTCCCCATCTTCTGCACATGTCCTTGGAAAATTTCACATCACCTTCCTTTTCAAATGAATTCCTTTCCTTTCCCTACCCAAAGACACAAACCTTGGAGCAAAGAGTGAAAAAGAGAGAGGGGAAGAGATTGGCAGTAAAAAGAGCTAGCCTTTATATTGTGCTTTGTATAGATGATCTCATTTGAATCTCACAACAGTCCTGCGAGGTAGGTGCTATTATTTATCACCATTTTATAGATGAGGAAACGTATTTACAGTTAGGATGTATGGGGTGTGAAGAGAGGACTAGCACTTGTGCTGTGAGGGCTTGCCTAGCCCTTTTCAGGGTTGCTTATCCACTTTTGATATCTACCTTTCACCCAGCTCTCACATGTGTCTCCAAAAAGCTAGGTCACACCCCCGTAAAACCATCTGGACAGATGGGCTAAACTAGGTTGAGGATAACTGACAGGTCTCAAACCCGCTGGTGAGTTAGGGGAATGTCTACCTAAGCATGTTAAGACTTTCCCTGGCAGAATGGGCAGACTGAGGACAATTTGTTCCAACGTCCATTAAAGCAACTGAAGCAGGCCCTATGAATTGCTTAGAGCTTGCTCAGACATGAAAGATAGCTTTTGCATCTACTGCATCCTAGACCATCACTAGTCTCTGGAATTTTATCTTGCTGCTGGACCTAGAGGACTCTGAAAGAGAGAGTGAGGCCAATGTCTTTGTATCACGCTGCCTCACTTAAATCCAATTCAACCACCATGACATCCCATGATATCATTGGTCCTCTTTGAAAACAAAGGATGAACAATGACCATATCATATAGAGTGCCGTGCTACTGTCAGATTGTTTTCAGCTTTATTTCATGTTGCTCCCATACATGTACTCTATCCTCCAATCAAATTGGTCTACTTTCTGTCCCATTAAAACCTTGTAGTTTACTCAGACTATTTCCTGTGCATATCTGACCACTTCTCTCTCTGTCTGTTGACTTCCTATCTAACCTTTAAAGCCCTATTCAACAGCTCTCTGCTCCGGGAATTCTCTGACCCCCCATTGGCAATGTTTTCCTCTATCAAATTAATTTGTGCCTCTCATATATTGTCATGTAATATTTCGCTTTATAGTTATTTGAATAGGCATCCTTTCCCTAGTAAGGACTCTGTGGGCCAGACAAATGCAGCGTGGGTAGAACAATGCTGGGAGAGGGAGGTTCAAAATCAGGAGACTGGTGATGGTGTAGGCATCTGGGCCCATGACCAAGATGTGATCAGAACAATTTGGTAACAAATACTACAAGTTGATCAGTTGATTTTTTTTTCATTGTTCTGCCTAGATTCATCTTGCCACCTTAGCTGCCTTTTAGCTTATCAATTATAACATCATATTTATTCTTCCTATTGCTGGAGAATCTTAATTTAAAGTCACTAGCACTGGATCATAAATACCTGTTGCACACTTAATTGTACTTAATTTCCTTCCCCTCTATGATCTGAGAGTTCCATAGATCATGCCTTTGGGTGGGACTGAAGGTTTCCAGGGAGTATGCCATGAAACAATTCTGACAACTTTCAGGATGTGTGGGGGCTGAATGCAGAAAGGCATGTGCTTAGATATAAAGAAGCAGTCCCCTTCTGGTTCACTATACAAGAACAATCCCTGAACTAATGGTTATTTAAAAGGGACTGATCTGCCCTTGGTCTCTCTGTTCTCTTCCCAGAACTCTGAAAATAGTCTTAGGATTATTTGACCCTATCCCCAGAAGGCCTCGAAGGGCATCTTGGAAGAAATGTAGAAATAAACAGGCATACCTGCCTGGGCCTTAGGTCCCTGCCTTCTTCTTTGGTTTTGTTTCCTTCCTGATGTCCAAGATAGAAATGTTAGCTTGGTAGGCAACCTTTTGAGTTTAAGAGGTCCAGAATTTCTAGGTCCATTGATAGTGGTGTAGGGTAGCCTAGTTTGCCAGAGAACATCGACTTAATAGGAATTATTTGGACAGTTCAGAACCAATATGAAATATAAAATGTCTACTCAATAGTCCTAACAATTGGTTTATATGTTGATGGTTTTAAGTCTCAAGCCCCTTGGAAAGGATAAGTCCAATCAACAAGCATTTATTATGCCCCTACAATGTGCCAGACTCTGTGGTGAACGCTGGGATACAAAGCCAGGTGGTTCAGTTGATTGCTGGTCCTGAAGTCAGGAGGACTTGAGTTCAAATCTGGGCTCACATACTTACTGGCTGTATGAACTTGGGCAAATCACTTAACCTCTCTTTACCTCAGTTTCCTTAACTGAAAATGGAGACCTTGAAAGGGTAGTTGTCAAGATCAAATGAAATAACAGTTGTGAAGCAGTTAGTACAGTGCCTAGCACATGGTAGATACTTAATAAATGCCATTATAATTATTCAATGAAGACAAACCCAGTCCTTGCTCTCAAGGAGTTCACAATCTAATGGAGAAACATGAAAACAACTAAGTATAAACAAGATATATTCAGGATAAATTGGCAATAAGCTCAGAGGGAAGAGATTTCCTCTAATGTTATAGGCTTCTTACAGAAGGTGGGGTTTTAGTTGGTACTTAAGGAAACCAAAGAAGCCTCAGGATAGAGATGAGGAGTGAGATAATTACAGACATGAGGCACAGTCAGTAAAAATGCATGGAGATGGAATGTAAGAAATAACAAAGAAGTCATAACTTACAGTTATCTCTGTTGCTTCTTGAATGTTTTTGTCCTTTAAGTGTGAGCTTGTCTTTTGGATTTAACCTGAGGGTCAGATCCAGCTTGGGCCTGTGCTTTTGTAAACCCTTTGTACTAAGAATGATTAAGAGCCCTGTTTTAGAAATATCCAGAAATTTAGAAATATTCAGGCAAAATTGTCCTGAAGGGAATTAGTCTAGTATCAGGTCTTTTGGTAAATAGGCCAGCTAAGGATAAAGACCAGTGCTTCTGTGTGTTTTGACTTCACAATCCTACCTTAACAGTAAATCCATTGTAAGAGCTTTATAAAGGATCTCATCACTTAAGAACCTTCCATTACTGACTGATGTTATCACCATGTCAAATGACAAAAAGCATGAAGTGCCCGTGATACTCATTGTGGGACAAGCACCCTCATCTAGGTTGATCCTGCTCAGATAATTCTAGTTTACTGCTTTTCTAACACAAGTTTATTCACTGTGACTCTTGGTCCATTTAAAACAGGCTAGAAAACACCAGTCAGGGATGTATCTATGATGGTCAGGGAACAAAAGCTTCCATTAATGAGAGATTCTAAAGAAACAAAGAGGGTTCGCTACTTTCTGATGTCCCTATTTAAACTCTGTTAACTAATACTTTTATCTGGGAAAGGTTGAAGTATCTAGTCCTAAAGGGTAACCAGATATTATACTATGGTAATGAAACACATATACACCTCTCTTTATTTTAATCCTTGAGGTTCCTCTGGTGGTTATAACTTTCATTACCTGTCTAATCATGTCATTTCCCTATTCAAGACACTTCAGTGACTATGGCCTCTAGGATAAGATGGAGTTACCCTCTTCTTTAAGGTTGAATTTTTGGGTATATGAGGACCTATTGAAATTCTTTGTAGTGGTCTTTGTTTTCCTGTTTATTCATCTCTTTAGCTTTAGTTCCTGAAATAAGGCTTTGTGCTTAGCCTGGACTTGGATTATCTGTTTTCCTGCTTTGGGCTCTCTTTCCTAGGGTTAGTCACCCCATCCTACCCACCTTAGATTTTTTAGATTCATAGGATTTTTAGGATCTTCAGGGTCCTTTGTGGAGTATTAGAACAGAGTGCTAGGGAGCTCAGGATCTCAGGACCTAGCACAATAATATCTAGTACACAGTAGATTCTTAATAAGTGCTAACTGACTTGATCTGACTGGGATGTGGCCTATCTCAGTCTAAGCACTGTCTTACCTAAGCACGTTGATGATCTCATTCTTTGATGCTTCCATTGTGCCTAATGTAGGCTTCCAATCTACCTTGAAGGGTTTTCAGGGGACCACTGTGCTACTACTGCCTTGGGATACAGCACCTGTCATGTTGGGAGGCTACCATCTTGTTGGCCTCAGCTAGCACTAGAGGCCCTCCTTTTTTATTTCCTGTGGGTTTCTGAATGAATTTTTGTATAGTTTGGGGGCTAAAGGTAATTTACTAGGCAGCTAAATCCCCATAAGTGCAAGTTATGAGTTCTGTGAAGTGGCTGCATTATTTAAATTCACACTATTCAAAGTTATAACCATTTGTAAAATATAAATCTTCCATGTAGAGAAATGGAAGCCAAAGAAGGCCCAGAGACAAAGCTAAGCTCTGGGAGCCAAGACGCTATCTCTTCTCCAGTTTAGCTGCTTTCTTGGACATTGCATGAATGTAGACTGCTAAAGCCTGAAAGGAGTTTCGAGATACATCATTACATGAAAAAAGAAATATACTGCCCCCCTCCCCCCACAACACTAGCACGCATTTAGTAGTAAATATACATGCTCTATTGTTGGGGGTGTAAGCTCAGTTCCATGTGGACAGTCTTGGGCGGGTAAAGGTGAGGACTTCTAAACCTTAGAGTTCTCATGAGGCCCCCCAGGGAACAGCAGGAAATTGAGGTGTGAGACCGTGCATTTCCGCCTCTTCCCGTGGGAAAAATGCTGGGAGAGAGCATCCCCGCCCTCGCCCTCGAGATTGGCCCCAGTCTGAGCACACCTATTGTTGTCTAACAGGCACGGTATTCAGGTGCAAACTATGCGGCAGGAGAGCTTAAGTAGGGTCAGGAAAGCCTGAAGGCGCTCTTAGTGCTGAGGGGCCATTAGAGGACAGAAGGCCCCTCTTCCCTCTCTCCTCTCTTCTCTCTTCCCTCTCCCCTCTCTCCCTCTCTTCCATTCTCCCATTCTCCCATTCTCCCACTTCCAATCTCTTACTGTAAGATCTTTGCCTCCTTGGGAGATTTCTCTCTCTCCTAAGGAAGAGTTCCCCCTGCACATGTAACCAAGACCCTGAATAAAGCCTAACCCTTGTTCGACTCTGGAAAGTCTCTTCTCTCATACGTTTATCCAGTTTGGCCAGCCGAAGACCTGCGATAGGTAAGGTAAGACTCGGGTAGCCCTCAGGCCTCTAGGCTTGGCACTCTATGGGACTACAGACTCTGATACAACCTGTCTTGACGTTTTGTGAGATGAGCTAAACATTTTTGAGGAACAAGGAACCACAAATTCAGTTTTGTTGCTTTCAAAATGATATTGGGGAATTTCTCAACCCCGAGTTCTCTTGAAGAGTATAATTTCTCCCAATTTGGTCCATTTGACTGGAGGTCAGTAAATCAAGAGGCAAGGCTAGAAGATAAAAAATTTAATTAGCATCAGCTGATGGTCAGTTGTCATATGAATAGCAACCTGGCTATTTATTAAGGGTTTTTAAAGTCATAGGGTTATAGTACAGGTAGGTAAAAAGAGACTGAGGCTGCTCAGTCACGTTGCTTTTCGGGGAGATTGAATGGGATTTGGGGGATCTGACAGGATAGCCAATGATTTGGAGAATGTGTTAACCTGGTGTTAGATGTGTTAACCACAGGGTCTTAGAAGTTGCCAAAGATCAGGTTTTCTAGTTAATCTTATCAGATATCTTGGCAAGAAATCTAGAAAAGAGTGGAAGCCTCCTTCAAGATAGAAATCAGTCAGGCTCATCCTGTCTTTGCCAGCCTGTCTTTCTATATATATAATTCCATAACTCTGTTTCTTTGGCCTCAAAGGTTAGTTTTTTGGGAGAGATGTTTTCTCTAAGTTCACAGTTGGCTTCTTCCTCAATGTTATATCATCCCAAACTTTCTTCATGGATGTGATGACTGATTAAGTGGTCTCATATATTGGAAGGCTTCAGTCATCTGGGCTTGGAGTCAGAAAGCAAAAATTTAATCCTGACTCTACCATTTACTGCTACCTATATGATCTTGGGTTTAACCTTACCTCTCTGAAGCTACTTCTTCATCTGTAAAATGAGAAATTTGGATTAAAATTGTCAATGTGATGCAGTGGGAAGATTGGTGGATTCAGATACAGAAAACTTGAATTTAGATTACACTGTTAATTACCACCTGTATGAACTTGGGCAAACCACTTGACTTCTGTTTCCTCATTTATAAAATAAAGGGGTTGGATTAGATGACTCCCATGACTTTTTCCAACTCTAATTTATGATCCCACGGCTAGGTGATTTCTAAAGTTCAGGTCTAACATTTTTACCTATGATTTTTTGATGAAGGCATACAGAGCAAGAAAAGAATTTCCAGACCTTACTTGTGAAAAGGGTGTTCATGCACATATGTACTGGTTCAAGGCAATAAAATAACGATAATATATGGCTTAGTTTCTCTTACTGATCTAGAGTATAATGCTTGTTTTGCATGCTCTTTCTCCTGTGGAGACCCAGTCTTTCCCCAGACCACCTCAGCTCACAAAGCTAAGGAATAGTATCTCTTGTCTCTTTAAAGGGGAAAAATTTCTTCCTCAAGATACTTGCGTTAAATCATACCAATAGGGATTTAATGGTTCAAACTAAAATTTTTTAAAGATGTTAAACAACTGGAATATTATTGGAATTGGAAGGGTTGTACCACTGACAAAATGTGAGCACAGGCTCCTTTTGGCCAGCAGCCACAGGAAAAGGTTTCTCTGCTTTAAGAAAGATCCTATTTTAAGAACACCCTGAAGGACCAAGATGTGCTAGTTGATACAGTACATTTATTTTATCCGTAAGGCAAGAGAAATAGAGATGGGATAAAAATGTTTGTTTCAAAGTAAAATTATAACATATTTGCATCAATTAGTGTACCAGGTGTTTTTAGTGTTAATTCTACTTCCCCATCAAGAAGAGATCATTCAGTAGCCTATTTAAGCTTTTATCAAGCAAAGACATAAGGACTGTGTAGAGTGTCACCTAAGTACTCCTCTGAGTTGGGGGTTGGGAGAGGGTTGCCACTCCTAATCTTCCAGTCAGATGATTAGCCAACTAGATGTCTAGTGGATAGAGTCAGAGACATGGAGTGAGGAACAGCCAAATTCAAATCTTGTCTCTGACACTCTCTAGCTATGTGATCCTAGGCAAGTCACTTAACCTCTGTCTGCCTCAGTTTTCTCATCTGTAAACTGGGGTTAATAATAGCACTTACCTCATAGGGCTGTTGTGAGGATCTAATGAAATAATACATGTAGAGCACTGTGCCATGCAAACCCTAAGGCATTACACAAATGCTAGCTACTATTAATAATAATTACTATCATCTACAAAAGAAGTTCACAAGTCTTGATGCATAGGAGACACAAAGTCAGGGGAAGAGTACCCCATGCTAGGGCATGCTAACACTTTACCTCAGCTCCACATTTCTTGTTAGCCACTGTTAGGGCTCAGCAAGAGGGATTCTCTCTGTCATGACTCTTTCTCAGAGTTCACAGTGTAAGTTGGGGAACCAAAATATGTTGTGGCCTAGGGGTGCTAGGAACCCTGAAATACAAGGGTTTAGGGCAGGGGTCTGCCTTGAAAGAATGTGACCACTCAAACCTTCTTTCAGTCCAAGTAGTGAGTTTATTAAGACACCAGTTGGGTGGGCAAGATTCCTTGTGAGTCTGCCCTTAATAGGATTGAGAATGAAATTCTTATATAAACAAAGGGAAAATGGGTTAGTGAAAAGATCTTGATGGGATTAAGGAGTGGCAAGTAGCCTGGAGTGGTCCAGAGGTAACAGAGAATGAAGGGCTGGGCTGGGTTAGGAGCCACAATGAAAACGGTTGAAAAGATTATACTGGGATGGGCCTGGATGCCTCGAATCTGGACTGTTGAAATTTGTGGTAAAGTTCAAAGACCCTTTTTAGAGGTTCAGGTCCCATACCCCATCATTAGTATATGATTGTGATGGACTACTACTGATGAGGTACAGCCTCTGGGAACCTCCTTGAATTCTCCTTGAATCTTCCCACTTAATCTGGTTTTTCATACCCAAATCCATTACCCTTAATCTAGCCTGGCCATCCATTGTCTGTTACCTCCCAATTGCCTCCGGCTGTCTCCTGCCCTTGATTACATCACTTGTTGCCCCACTTCCATCAAGATCCTCTTTAGACTCTCCTCCTATCCAGATCCCTCCCACAGTCTTTCTGTATATAAGTTCCATCTGGCCTCCATGAAGGCGCTCTCATTCTGTCTAGCTGAGATTCTGTCTGGTCCACATGTCAATACAAGCATCACAAATAGTTTGGCTTAAGAGTCAACCCAATATGGCCAATCTTTAATAAACTTTGTTTTACTTTGACTGAAAGAAGGCTTGAGTTGAATTCATTTGGCAGGACCCAGTGTGTTGGTATTTTGGGGTCCCAAGCACGCCAAACCTCAACATTATGATTCTCTGACCTGGTCATCGCTACTGTGCCATAAGAAATGATGAGTGTGATGATCTTAGAAAAGCAGGGACAGACTTGCAGGAAATAATGAAGAGGAAAACGAGCAGAACAATGAGAATGCTGAACACTAACAAAAACATTGCTTTAAGAACTATTTTGAGCAAATAAGTCATTTTGACTATTAATACCCAAATTAACTACAAGGGACATAGGAAGATGCTATCTGCAGCTGGAGAAAGAACTGATAGATGTGTAGAATGATTTTACACACACACATTGTACATATATACACATTTGTGTCTAATGGCTGCCATCTTTGGGGGGAGAGGGAAGAAAAATGAAAAAAGAAATTTACATAACTTTATTATATATTAAAAAGGAATACCAAGTTGTATATAATAGATTCACAATTTCATGTGCAATTATTTTTTTAAAAATTAATACCATGTTATGGGAAAAATGCTTATTGATTGGGGGAAAAAAAAGAGAATTTACAGGGCTAAGATGAAACTTGCCTATTTCCATGACTTTGGGCAAACGTCTGTGCGGATGCCACAGGCACCCCTGGTGTCCTCTGTCCTGTGACAGTCTTCGCTATGTGGTCTACCAGAAGGCTGCGCCACATAGAAAGGGCTCACCAGACTTGTGCCAGGTTAACTTAGGGTGACTGTGGGCAGTTCTGGGTGATGTTTGGGGGAGGACGTTGACAGGCCGGGGGGATAACCAGGAGCTGAAGGGTGACTTAAAGGAACAAGAGAAGCCAGGGGAGCTCGGGGGATTCTGGCACGTGAAGAGGGGCCAGACTTCATCCGCCGGGTCCGAGGCCAGCGAGGACAGGGCTGGAAGCTGCAGGGAGAGATTTCAGCCCCATCTAAGGAAAACTATTTTTAGTGTTGGCGCCGTCCTAAAATGGAAGCGGGCTCTTCTTCACCAGAGCCTCCGCAAAGGCTGGAGGGGCTTGCGGGGCCTTCCTGGAGGTCTTAGAGGATGCGGAGGGGATTCCCGCACAGCCACAGACTGGCCTGTCCAGGACCCTCGGAGAAACTGTGCTCAAGGACCCAAGTCCTGGGGCTAAGGTCCCGGTTCGGTCCTGCTTTGTGTCTGCCCCCTTGCTACTGCACAGACCCGCGTTCTCTCCGCACGCCCGCAGAGATGCTAGGGGCTCCAGGGGGCACAGTACTGGGCACGCACGCCTGCCAAGGCGGCCCGGAGACCGGAGGCAGACGCCGCAGAGCCCTGCGGGGCGGTGCCAGCTATGAATGGTGCTTTCTCGGGGCACCGGCTCACGGGGCGTCCGGAGGCAGCTCCGGGCAGCGGAGGCTCGCCTCCCACAGGGGCAGGTCCGGCGTTTCGGGGCTTGGGCTTGGGGGAGGAGGCAGACGAAGGATGTTCGGGGCCCGGGGCCCGGGGCCGGGGGGAGAGCAGAGCCTGGCCTTCTAGGGAGCCAGGAGATGAAACGAGCGGGGGCGGGAGCGGCGGGAGGAGGCCGAGCGGGGGAAGGAGGGGCGGGAGGAGGGGGCGGAGCCAGGCGGGGAGGGGCCCCTCCTCCCCCTCCTCCCCCCACCTCCCCCTCCCCGCCCCTTCCGGGCGGAGCCTGGGCGCTCCCGTGCCCTCCCCCTCGCCGAACCCAGAACCGGGCGGGTGGGGGGCGCTGTCGGGGCCCCTGCCTCCCCCGGCCCGCGGCGGGCGCCTCGGCCATGTCTGCGGAGGAGGTGGTGCAGATCCTGCTGGAGGGCCGCTGCTACCCCGTCAGCAAGAGGAAGCTCATCGAGCAGAGCGACTACTTTCGCGCCCTGTACCGCTCGGGCATGCGGGAAGCCGGGGGGCCGGAGTCGGGGGGCCCCGAGGTGCAGCAGCTGCGGGGGCTCAGCGCCCCGGGCCTGCAGCTGGTGCTGGACTTCATCAACACCGGAGGGACGGGGTCCGGCTGGTCTCTGGGCCCGCAGGGAGACAAGGGGAGTGGAGAGGAGGAGGAGGTGGAGGAAGGCAGCTGGCTGGAGGAGCTGGTGGAAGTGGCCTCCTTCCTGCAGGTCACCTCCTTGCTGCAGCTGCTGCTGTCCCAGGTGCGCCTGGACAACTGCCTCGAGCTGCACCGCCTGGCGCAGGTGTACGGGCTGCAGGACCTCCAGGAGGCCTGCCTCAGCTTCATGGCCGCCCACTACCACCAGGTGCTTCGCAGCCCCCAGTTCCACCTCTTGGTCACCTCCCCTCAGGCTCCGGGCGAGGCCGATCTCAAGCAGAAGCTGAGGGAGGGCAGGATGAAGGGAAAAGCCGTGCTCATCGCCCTGGGAGACTTCCTGGGGGGCCCTCTGGCCCCGCATCCCCACCAGGGAGAGCCCAGGTCCATGCTTAGGTACGACGAGGCCGCCCTGCGCTGGCTGCCTCTGGCCAACCAGCTGCCCCCCGACCTGGTGAACGTCCGGGGCTACGGCTCTGCCGTCCTCGACAACTACCTTTTCCTAGTGGGAGGCTATAGGATCACCAGCCAGGAGATCTCTGCTGCCCACTGCTACAACCCCTGCAAAAATGAGTGGAGTCAGGTGGCCTCGATGAACCAGAAGAGGTAAGCACCAGGTGCAGGGCTCCCACAAGACCCTTCCCAGCTCCCAGGTGATGCTCTGGAGGTGACTTGGGTCCTGGGCCCTGGCAGCAACACGCTTGTCTGTTGTGACTGCACACTGCCTGTGGGCCTCCAAGATCAGGAGTGTTCCCTTACCTTGAGGAGGAACAAGCCAAGGGCTGCAGGACAGAGGAGCTGAGCCAGCTAGGCAGTAGGACCTTTAATGTTAACGGGTCTTTCCATACAAGGTGGCACCTCGCCACTTTCTAAGAAGGACGGTTCATGAGAAAAGTTTAGATTTTCCTTTGATTCAGGCCACTAAAGCCACCCATGATCACTCTAATCCGTTATATTTATCTGAAATTCCCAAAGGGATTACTTCCATCAATTCAGGATCCTCCTAAAGCCTGAACGTTCAGTTCATGGGCTCATAGATTTATATGTTAGATAGGTAAATAAATAAAACGTGCACAATCCCTTCCCTCAAGGAATTTACAATCTAATACAAAAAGGCAAAACATAAAAGAGGAGCTGCCAAGGGATGGAGGCAAGGAGCACTGGGGAGGGAAAGGAAGGCAAGGCGGTGGAGCAAGAAGCAAAGTGAGTCATGGGGCTGGAGTTTCCCATGATACATGGTGCCTCTTGGCTGGGACTCACCAGTTAGTGAGTAGGCCTTAGGGTAGTCATTCTCCAGGGAGGTAGAAAGGACTAGAATGATTTAGTTCATTTTACAGGTGAGGCAACTAGATCCTAGAGAAGTTTAGTGACTTGCCTGCCTGCAAGTCAGTCATACAGGTTTGGTAGTAAGTGGCAGTGGGGGTTCAAATTCAGATCATCTAACTCTCCTACATACCTCACTGTTGTTCTGTCCTGTCTGACTCTTTGTGACTCTATTTGGAGTTTTCTTAGATACTGGAGTGGCTTGCCATTTCCTTCTCCAGCTCATTTTACAGATGAGGACACTGAGGCAGTTTTAAGTGACTTGCTCAGGGTCATACTTCTGAGTTTGGATTTGACCTCAGGAAAGTGTGTTCCTGACTTCCAGGCCCAGTAGTGTATTCATTGGGCAACCTAGGTGTCCCAAATATCCCACCATGCTTACTAGGAAATACGTTAGAATTTTATTAGTTACCCATATTGATGTCTTCTGTTTTTGACACCATTGTAGCTACCCCAGCATCTCTCCCCTTTCTTCTCCCAGAGACCCATTCTATATAACAAATAATATTTTTAAGAGCCCTCCCCCCCCCCAAAAAAAGGGAAACAAAGACTGGGAGACAAGGGAAATAAAGAATAAGAAAAAAATTAGAATTGATTAACATATTGACAAAGTCCCAAAACATGGACAGTGTGTACCTGTGGACCTCCCACCTCCACAAAGAGGTAGGTTGGGGATAGTGTCTCATATCTCTTGATTCATATCATGCTTGATGATTATAATTCAGTTACATTCATGTTGAATTTTTTTGTGTATAGTTCTCGTCATTTATATTATTCACTGTGTATATTGTTTTCTTGGCTCTACTTCACCATATATGCATTACTTCTTGTCGATCTTAATATACTTCATTGTATTCATCACATGTAACATTTCTTGAAGCACAGTAATACTTCATTACCTTTACATACCACAGTTTAGTTAGCCTTTCTCCAATCAGTGAGAATCTACTATGTTTACAATTCTTTGCTATCACAAAAAATGCTTTTATAAACATTTTGGTTTATGTGGAGATCATCTTTTTATTAATGGCTTCCTTGGGTAATAAACACAAAAAAGGAGTCTCTGATTCATAGGATATAGACATTTTAGTCACTTTATTTTCATAACTCTAAATTACTTTCCGAAATGGTTGTACCATTTCACAGCTCAACTAACAATGTATTAGTATATACATAACCCCTTCAACATTGACTATTGCCATTTTTTAAAATTTTTGCCAATTTACAACTTATGGTTGTTTTGATTTGCATTTCTATTAATAATTTGGAGTATTCTTTCGTGTGATTGTGAACACTTCACAATTTTTTTTTTTGGAGGACTGTTTGTTCATAGTCTTTGGCGACTTATTTATTGGAGAATGGCTATTAGACTCATGTTTGTTGTTTGAGTGTCTTGGATACCAAACTCTTATTGGAGAAATTTGATACAAAGATTTTTTTTTTCCCCATTTGATCTCTTCCTTTCTTATTCTAGGTGCATTAATTTTGTTTGTGCAGAAGCTTTTTGGTCTCACAGGATCAAAGTTATCTATTTTCTCTGTTGTAATTGCTTCAGTCTCTTGTTTGATTCAAAATACATCTACTGTCTATCGTTGTGAGAGGTAGAGGTCTGCTTCTCTTCTAGTTTTTTTTTTATGGGATGATTTTTCATAATGTCATGTATCCATTTAGAATGTATTGTAGAATATGTTGTGAAAGTGTTGATCTAAGACTAATTTTTGCCAGATTGCTTTCCAGTTTTCCCAGAAATTTTTATCAAATAAGGAATTATTTCCTTTAGTAATTATGTTTTTCACTTTATCAGACACTGGGTTACAGAGTTCTTTTCATCTTTCTCTCAGTTTTTGAACTAATACCAAATGGTGTTGATGAGTATTACCTTATGATAATAGTCTGAGGCCTAGGAGTGCTAGTTCCCCTTTATCACTACTTTTTTTCATCATTCCCTTGACATTCTAGATCTTTTGTTTTACTAAATGAATTTGGTTATTATTTCATCAAATTCTATAAACCATTCCCTTGATTATTTTATTGATATAGCATTAAATGTATAAATTAACTTTGGAAGTTTTGCCATTTTTATTATATTGGCACAACTTAGCCATGAGTACTGAATATTCTTCCAGCTCTCTAGATTATTATTTTTTCTTTAAGTAACACTTTGTAATTGAATCTATACAAATCTTTTATGTACTTTGGTAGATCAATTCCCCTAATATTTTATGTATTTTGTAGTTATTTAGAGTGAGATTTCCCTTTATATTATTGTTTCTTGTGTTTTGTTATTATTATATAGAAATAGTACTGATTTTTGAGGGTTTATTTTGTAGCCTGCAACTTTGACAGCGTTATTAATTGTCTCAGTATTTTTGATGATTCTTTTGTATTTTCCAACTATACCATCATTTCAACAAACAGATAGTTTTACCTTCTCTTTATTTTTTTAATTTCTTTCTCTAATCTTTTTCTCTTGCTGTTGCTAGCATTTTCAGAACTATATCAAATAATAGTAGGGAAAGTGGGCATCCTTACTTTACTCCCATATTTAAATGGGAAAGGATCTAGTCACAGGGCTGGGGAATCTGCAGCCTCGAGGCCACATGTGATCTGCTAGGTGCTTGAATGTGGCTTTTTGACTGAGTTCAAGTTTTATTTTTTTTTTTAAATTTATTTATTTGACTTTTAACATTCATTTTCACAAAATTTTGGGTTCCAAATTTTCTCCCCATTTCTCCCCTCCCCCCACCCCAAAACACCGAGCATTCTGATTGCCCCTATCACCAATCTGCCCTCTCTTCTATCATCCCTCCTTTCCCTAGTCCCCATCTTCTCTTTTGTCCTGTAGGGCCAGATAACTTTCTATACCCCATTACCTGTATTTCTTATTTCCTAGCAGCAAGAACAGTACTCGACAGTTGTTCCTAAAACTTTGAGTTCCAACTGCTCTTCATCCCTCCCTCCCCAGCCATTCCCTTTGGGGAGGCAAGCAATTCAATATAGGCCATATCTGTGTAATTTTGCAGATGACTTCCATGATAGTCATGTTGTGTAAGACTAACTATATTTCTGTCCATCCTATCCTGCCCCCCATTGCTTCTATTCTCTCTTTTGATCCTGTCCCTCCCCAAGAGTGTTGACTTCAAATTGCTCCCTCCTCCCATTGCCCTCCCTTCCATCATTACCCCCCCCTCCCCGCTTATCCCCTTCTCCCCCACTTTCCTGTATTGTAAGATAGGTTTTCATACCAAAATGAGTGTGCATTTTATTCCTTCCTTTAGTGGAATGTGATGAGAGTAAACTTCATGTTTTTCTCTCACCTCCCCTCTTTTTCCCTCCACTACAAAGTCTTTTGCCTGCCTCTTTTATGGGAGATAATTTGCCCCATTCCATTTCTCCCTTTCTCCTCCCAATGTATTTCTCTCTCATTGCTTAATTTCATTTTTTTAAAGATATGATCCCAACCTATTCAATTCACTCTGTGCTCTGTGTCTCTCTCTGTCTGTGTGTGCATGTGTGTGTGTGTGTATGTAATCCCTCCAACTACCCAGATACTGAAAAGTTTCAAGAGTTACAAATATTGTCTTTCCATGTAGGAATGTAAGCTGTTCAACTTTAGTAAAGTCCCTTATGACTTCTCTTTGCTGTTTACCTTTTCATGCTTCTCTTCATTCTTGTGTTTGAAAGTCAAATTTTCTTTTCAGCTCTGGTCTTTTCATCAAGAATGCTTGAAAGTCCCCAATTTCATTGAAAGACCATTTTTTCCTGAAGTGTTATACTCAGTTTTGCTAGGTAGGTGATTCTTGGTTTTAGTCCTAGTTCCTTTGACTTCTGGAATATCATATTCCAGGCCCTTTGATTCCTTAATGTAGAAGCTGCTAGATCTTATGTTATCCTGATTGTATTCCACAGTACTTGAATTGTTTCTTTCTAGCTGCTTGCAATATTTTCTTCTTGACCAGGGAACTCTGGAATTTGGCCACAATGTTCCTAGGAGTTTCTCTTTTTGGATCTCTTTCAGGCGGTGATCGGTGGATTCCTTGAATACTTATTTTGCCCTCTGGTTCTAGAATATCAGGGCGGTTTTCCTTGATAATTTCATGAAAGATGATATCTAGGCTCTTTTTTTGATCATGGCTTTCAGGTAGTCCCATAATTTTTAAATTGTCTCTCCTGGATCTGTTTTTCAGGTCATTTGTTTTTCCAATGAGATATTTCACATTATCTTCCATTTTTTCATTCTTTTGGTTTTGTTTGTGATTTCTTGGTTTTTCATAAAGTCATTAGCCTCCATGTGTTCCATTCTAATTTTGAAAGAACTATTTTCTTCAGTGAGCTTTTGAGCCTCCTTTTCCATTTGGCTAATTCTGCTTTTGAAAGCATTCTTCTCTTCATTGGCTTTTTGAGCCTCTTGTCAATTGAGTTAGCATGTTTTTCAAGGTGTTATTTTCTTCAGCATTTTTTTGGGTCTCCTTTAGCAAGGTGTTGACCTGCTTTTCATGCTTTTCTTGCATCTCTCTCATTTCTCTTACCAGTTTTTCCTCCACCTCTCTAACTTGATTTTCAAAATCCTTTTTGAGCTCTTCCACGGCCTGAGCCCATTGAATATTTATTTTGGATGTTTGGGATACAGAAGCCTTGATTTCTATGTCTTTCCCTGTTGATAAGCATTGTTCTTCCTCATCCGAAAGGGAGGGAGGAGATATCTGTTCACCAAGAAAGTAACCTTCTATGGTCTTTTTTTTTTTCCCTTTTCTGGGCATTTTCCCAGCCAGTGACTTGACTTCTGAGTGTCCTCTTCACACCCACCATGCCTCCAGAGCTGCCCAGCCAGCGCTTGGGGTCTGAGATTCAAATGCTGCTTCCCAGCCTTAGGGCTTTGGCAGCGGCAGGGCTGCTATTCAGTGTGAGATTAAGTTCAGCTGCTTGGGTGGGGGCAGGGCCACCACACCGGACTCAGTTCCCTCAGGGGGTTTGTGTGGAGACCTTCAACAATGGATCCAGACTCCTGCCTGCTTTGGGAGC
This sequence comes from Notamacropus eugenii, assembly GCF_028372415.1. Lineage (NCBI taxonomy): Eukaryota > Metazoa > Chordata > Mammalia > Diprotodontia > Macropodidae > Notamacropus > Notamacropus eugenii. The sequence goes on along the minus strand of NC_092874.1, from coordinate 218,564,321 downwards.
CCCTGTCTGCTGCCGCCTCTGCTGCTGCCTCCCAAGGGGGCCTGAGTTATGGGGACACCCCGTTCCCCTCTCGGCGAGCCAGAAAGACTCTCTCACTGACCTTTGCGCCTGTGGGTGGAGGGACCTGTGCAGCTGCTGGAGATTCTGTCCCTGAAGCCTGCTCCGATCTGCTCCTCTCAGTGTGGCGCAGCCAAGGCAGGGCTGGGCTCTGCTCCGGGTCTGGGGCGTGATTGACCTTTCATGTCGGTTTTTTAGGTCTCTCTGTAACAGAAATCTCCTCTGCTCCATTGTTCTGTGGCTTCTGCTGCTCCAGAACTTGTTGGGAGCTCTTCTTCACAGGTATTTTATGGGCTGTGGGTTCGGAGCTAGTATATGCGTATCTTTCTACTCTGCCATCTTGGCTCCTCCCCTCTGAGTTCAAGTTTTACAGAAAAAAATCCTTTTAATAAGGGAATTTGTTCTATGAAATTTGGATTCAGTCAAAGGGTTACACTTGAGGACCTAGAGGGCCACATGTGGCCTCGAGGCTGCAGGTTCCCCACCCCTGAAATAGATCCCCATTGGTTTTACAAAGAGGCTTTTTATGATATTAAAAAAGGTAACCTCTGTGCCTATATTTTGTAGGTTTTTAAAATATATTTAATTAGCTTATTTTTTTGTTTTCAATATTCTCTTCTAAAAGATTTTGAGTTTTGAATTTTCTCTCCCCCCCCAACCTCCCTGTGCAATCCGATGTCACTGCCTCCCTCAGTTTGTCCTCCCTTTTATCAACCCCCTCCCTTTTTTTCCCCTTTACCCTTACTACTTCTTCCCTTTCTTTTATCCACCCTCTCCCTTTTCCTTTTCCCCTCCCACTTCCCTATAAGGTAAGTTATATTTCTATACCTAACTGATTATGTTATTCCCTCTTTGAGCCAAATCTGATGAAAGTAAAGTTCAAATAATGCTCTTCTCCTTCGCCTCTTTTGTGCCTTTTTATGTGATATCATTTACTCTTGTCTGCCTCCTCCTTTCTGCTTCTCTTAGTATAATCCCTTTTTACCAGTTAAGTAGATTTTTTAATCATTACATCAAGAGTCAACTTATACCCATGCCCTCTGTCTATGTGTACCCCTTTTAAATGGTGTAATAACAATATAGTTCTAAAGAGTTAGAAGTGTCATCTTCCCTCATAGGGATGTAAGCAGTTGTGTTTTTTTATTTCCTGTTTACTTTTTTATGCTTCTCTTGAGTCTTGCATTTGAAGATCAAATTTTCTGTTGAGCTCTGGTCTTTTCATCAGGAAGGTTTGGAAGTCCCCAATTTCATTGAATATCCGTCTCCTGCCCTGAAAGATTATGCTCAGTTTCTCTGGGTAGTGGATCTTTGATCCAAGGTCCTTTGCCTTACAGAATATCATATTCCATGCCCTCTGATCTTTTAACGTAGAAGCTGTAGGTCCCTGTGTTCCATTGGTTTCATGATATTTAAATTGTTTCTTTCTGGTTGCTTGCAGTATTTTCTCTTTGACCTGGTAATTTTGGAATGTGGCTACAATATTTCTTGGTGTTTTCAATTTGAGATCTCTTTTAGGAGGTGATCAGTGAATTTTTTTCCATTAAAATAAAATGACAGATTAGATAAAAAAAAGCCTACAATCCATTGCTTACAAAAACATGTATTTTTAAAACAAAATAATACTGTATTACACATCAAATGAATCCAAAAAAGCAAGAGTTGCAATTATACTGTCTGACAAAGCAAAACAAATATTAAAGTATAAAAAAAGGATAAACAAGGAAACTATATTACACTGATAGGAACCATAGACAACAAACCAATACCAGAAATAAATGTATGCTGCAAACACCTTAGCATCTAGATTCACATAGGAAATATTAACTGAACAAGAAGATATCAACAGTAATAGTGACAGGACACTTCAATATACCTCTCTCACTTCTGAATACCTAACAAAAAGATAAACAAATATGAAAATGAGGTGCTGGAGAAACTAGAATTAAAAGACTTATGGTATCTTGTAAAAGGGACTACAAAAGAATATAAATATTTCTCAGCAGTACATGGAGCTTTTACCAAAACTGACACTGTGTTAGGGCAGGGGTAGGGAACCTGCACCTCAAGGCTGCAATTTTTGTAAGCAACAGATTGTAGGCTTTTAAAAAAAATCTAATCTGTTACTTTATTTTAATGGATTGTTTCATTAATTCACATTTAAGGTTTGAGAATAAGTTTATATTTTCCTTCATTTGTCTCTAATATTGTTTTTCTGAAGCTACGATTTTTTTTCTCTTCCACAGTAACTTCATTAACTCCCTTTATTAACTTCAGCTTAATCTTTCTTTAAGGCAGCCTTTTTCTTTCTAGCTCTCTTGTCCTCACTCCTGATCTCCCATTTGTTTCCCTTTGGAGTTTTGCTTATTAGTTCTTTTTTCTTTTCTGTTTTTATGTGGTTATTTCATTTTTTCCCTTTTTTCCCTTTAGTTAGTCTTGTTCATTAGGTTTTTCAGTTTCATTTTTGTACCCCTTTCCAAAGAGGATTTCTTCTCACTTTCTCCATTATTCATCTTCTATCTATTCTAGACCCTCATTCTCTGCTTCATGCCCTCTATAATAATCTAGTCTCTCTGTATTTTCTATATTCCTCCTGTAACCATAGTTTCTGAGATATCCATTCTAGGCTTTCCCTGCCTTTTAGAGCGTGTCCCACAGATTTTCCCTTTTCATTGTGCCTCACTTCTCAGAGCAATCCAAATTCCTGTGGGTAACAGAGAGGACACTGTCCTATAGTAGGAACCCCTCCCCATTATATCCTTGATTATGTGGCCTACCACTCTTCTAGATCCTTCTCCTAGTTATCTTCTTCCTGCATCTGCCTCAAAATCTTCTCCCTGTCTTTTTGCCCAGGTGTCAGTTGCCTCCAGGAGTTCCAACTTTCCCTTTCTCCCCTTTCCTGCTTCCTGAGGTAGAATAGATTCTTTTTTCAAGTACTAAATCTAGACAGTGCCCAGCACAAGATCCTCATCTCCCTTTGTCAAGAACATCTTTCTTCATCCATAGGAGCATTCATCAGTGGAACTTTCTACCACCCTCAGAACAAGAGCTGTCTCTTCCCTTCCTTCCCCCTTTTTGATCCTTCCCACTCTTCCTTACCTACTCCTCTGAAGGCTTCCTGACAGTCCACAGGAGTAATCTTCCCCTCTTTGTTAGCTGTTGATTTGATCCAGGGGCATAACCCTTTCCTCTTTGCTTCTCAACCCTCTTTCATGCACCCTCCCATTTTATGATATAACCCCACAAAAAAACAGGCTCACCTGTAGGGAGGGTGTCACTAGGTTCTGTCTAGCCATCTCTACCTGATTGCTGCATTTACCCATGTCTCCTTTGTGTACATTTGGAAAGAAGTCACTTGTCTCTGTTACTTTCCTTGGCTGTGCATTAGTGCACTTGTGTTGTCTGGGGTCTTTGAGAAATACATAATGTCTTCAGGACTGGTTTTCTTTCTAAGAGTGTTTCAAATGCTTGTTTCAGGGTGGGTCACTCAGGGGTTCCATTGCCCTTCAAAATATATTCCGTTCCCTATTGCATTTTCTGATGGACCTACAGTCGTTTTGCATCATTCGAATGCCCTTTCCTCTTATGTTTGAGTGCTTTCTTTTTTGCAAAATTTGTTGTTTCTGAATTGTCATTAAATAGAACCACAGTATGTCTTGGAAGTTGCAGGCTTGGGTTTTTTTCTGGAGGTGACATATGATTCTTTGAATTCTTATTTCATTTTCTGTGTTCAGAAGTTCTGGATGGTTCTCTTTTATTATTTACTGAATTATGGTGTTAAGATTTTTTGTCCTATCTTGTATTTCTGGGAGACTCATGAACCAAAGGTAGTCTCTACACATCCTGCCTTTGAAATCAGTAGGTTTTGCTTGGATAGTGAGCAAATTTTTAAATATTATTATTATTTCCTCTCTTCTTCTAGACTGTTCTCCACTTCTGAATATTTGCATTCCCGATCAGTTGTTCTCTTTTTAGTTTCTTTGGTGAGACTCAAATTTTTCTATTCTGCCAACTTTTTATTCTGTAGGTCATACATTCTGCTTTCATAATTCTTATTTCTTTTGTGGCCTCACATTCTCCTTAAGTTTCTCAGGGGTCTTTGTCTCTTCAAATGTTGGATCATTTTTCTTTGTTTTGCAATATTTATTCATAGATCCCTGAACTCATTTACTAGATCTGGAGGCCTTGTTTTTTCTTTTGATTTAGCTCCTTACTTTTAAGGTCTTTGAGTTAACTTCTTCCTGATAGCTTGGATAGTTCCATTCTTTTTTTTTCTTGATTTTTCCTAGTTGCATACTTTCTGACTCCCTTCCCTGTGAGGGTGATTTCCCTGGAGGCTGAATCTCACAGTGTGTCAGCTTCTTCTGATGCTGGGCAGTTCACCAGCCCCAGGAAGAGGGAGCAAAATAGGAAAAAGAGACATAAAAGAATGGAGAGATAAAAAGGTCTACTTCCGGACTGGCTCACACCAAAGTGAGAGAATTCAAGTCATCAGAGACTTGTCAGGCAATACCCTTCCTTTGTGATCCCCTTTCTCCATGTTGAGTACTGCTGTAAGTCCCTTACCCAGAAGCCAGGGGTTGTGAGTATGGCAGGGGCTTGTATCCTAAATGTTCTTGGACAGGTCCTTGTTGGAAAACACCTGGTTTTTTTCTGCCAAACTACAAAATTAGACCTTTTGAAACATTCTCTTTAAACTCAGATGCTAATACCTCAGTTGGGCAATAAAAATGCATAAAATAATCTCAGATGTGTTGAACGTAGAGTTGTACTACCACACATTAGCCACACACCTTCAACAAAATTAATGGGTCACAAGGTATTTTCTTGATAATTAAATCCCATATGTTATATATTGAATAGAACTTGGAACCTTGAGTGATTATGATGCTGTAATCAGAGGGTCAATAATTCAAATAAGCTAGAAATCACATAATTCTTCATAATAAGCTATCTTGGTCTAGAGGGAAGGTGGTCTCGCTGGGCTCCACTGGTGTTTTCCCTTTCATCTGACAATAGGGTTATTGAACTCAAAGTAGCTGATTTCCCCCAGGGATCGAACACATTGCAGAAATCCTAGGAATCTTAAAATAACAAGGTAGCTTGTTTCTACCTGGGTTGGTTTGGACATAAAATAAGGTGGCTTTCATCAAACCCTTTGCACCCTGGAAAAAAAGGTGGTATGAATCATACTTTTCCAGGCATGGCCAATGTGTTGATTTGTTTTGATGGCTTGTGTTTAATTTGTTAGGAGGGAGGGCTCCATGTCAGAGGAGGAGGACAGCAAGTTATTGGGAAGTGACGGTGATGTAAAAGAAGGAAAGAAAGACCACCAGCCAAACACAAATGTGTCATATAACTAGCCATGAATAAAGATTTTTGTGCTATGTAAATTCCAGCTCAAAATCATCAGTATTTTAAGTGTACAGTTTCCTTTGAAATGAATTTTCTCTGCCCTAGCAGGAAGCTCTGCATAACAGGTAGGCAGCACCGCCTAGTGGCCTGACTGTGGATCGGAACTCAGAAGAACTGAGTTTATCATTAGATTATTTTGTGTTTGCTTTGTAAACCTGCTCGCTTTCTTCCTTACTACTTTAATTGGGAATCATCTTCACAGATGGTATTGTTTCCACATAAGATAAGCCTTTACACACAGTCATAGAATCTCAGAGTGGAAATTCCCCCTCCATCCACCAATCACCTTTTCTTCACTTATACACGCCCAGGAATCCCCCCCTGCAACACTCCCAACTGGATCATCCAGCCCCCACTTGAACACTTCCATTGAGGGAACTCCTACTATCTCCTGACCCAGCTCTAATTGTTAGAAAACTCTCCCTTCCTTCAAGGTAAAGCCTGCCCCCCTGGAACTGGTTTCCCTCCCTGAGGCCAAATCAGATGCCTTTTTCACATGATGGCCCTTCAGATAATGGAAGGCAGCTGTTAATTTGCTACTTCAGTCTTCTCCGGCTTAAACATCTCTAGTTATTTGAAAAGCATGGTCACTATCCTGCTTACTGGCCTGGTCAAGTTCTTCTGGTAACTAGAACTACTTCTTTTAGATTAAATTTTATATTTTTCAGTTTTATTTTTTCTCCTACCTTCTCCTTTTCTCACCCCAACAAAGAAAGAAAGAAAAACAAAACCCTTCAAAATAAATATACAAAGGCAAGTGAAATAAATTCCCACACCAGCTATGTCTATAAATGTGTCTCATTTAGTCCATCACCTGTCTGTCAGGAAGTGATCTTCAGTTGTCTGAAATAACGATTCTTGTGTTCTTCAGCATTATGAATCAGGAAAACATATACTACTACTTTTTAATTCTTTATTCTTGGGGCCATTGACCTTATCAGTTCATCACCGTCACTATTGCCCAAAACATTTGTCTCTTCAGTAATATTGTGCTAAAGAAATTAAAGCCCTCAATGTAGTACTTGCCTTACTGTCTAAGACTTCAGGGAGACTGAGAATTCCTGTTGGATCTCCAGTTTTTCTCATTGTTCTGCACTGTAATGGATTTGGTGTTAGGGTCAGAGCTAAGTAAATTAACCTAAACACACACCACGCAAGTATATTACTCTTAACTCTGCCCATTAGAGAATTACTGCTTAATTACATGGACTATTTTCGTATGGTAGAGTTCATCTTAAATCAAATTTGACAACTTGAAAAAGCATTTCATAAGAGGCCAAAGTGCACTTGAGCATTTTAGGGGCTAGGTAGAAGGATTGTTTATTTTTTGGCTGCCTTTTAATTCAGCTTTGAAAATAACTACTCACCTATTTGCCCAGGGCAAGTGATTCTGCTGGATGAGTAATAAAATGTCTGTTAATTTTATTTACTTTACTGCCAGTGTACCTTTGGGGAGTAGAGAGTAAAAACAAATTGTGGGCTGGTAAAATCTTAAGCTTATTTACAAGACTGCCTTAATTCTTTCAGTTCTCTATTTTTCATGGACAAAAATGACATCATGATCAGGTTTTATGAATCACTGGCATCAGAAAAATATGACCAAAATGATGCCAGGGGACCCCCTACTAACTAAGCCACCCAGGTGAAGTGTAATGACATACAAAATTGTTCTCAGGGTCTAAAGCACAATATGCAAGTCCCAGTGAAGGGAATATTCTCTTTACTGATTTCTAGGAAACTTAACCCTATTTACACTTCATTATTAACTGTCTCTTAAGTCTGCTTTATAATTTTCATCAGTGCCCTTTTACCCACATGCTTAGTTGCTAACTAGTTCTGCTATGTATATGCATGTGTATATGTATATATATATGTACATATACACACATATATGTGTAAATAGGTGTATGCACACACATTTATATACATGAGTGTGATATATATCTCTGTGTTTAAACTGGTGTGAATGAAGAGATTGGTTTTAAAGCAGAGAGGAAGGAAATTTCCCCCGTCAAACATACTCCCCAGTGTGAATGGGGAGAACTTAGCTCAGGAAGTTCTAAATGAATTTACATAGCACAAAAATCTTTATTCATTGCTAGCTCTATGACACATTTGTGTTTGGTTGGTGGTCTTCCTTTCCTTCTTTTACGTCACTGCCACTTCCTGATAACTTGCTGTCCTCCCCCTCTGATGTGGAGCCCTCCCTCATAACAAATTGAACACAAGCCATCAAAACAAATCAACACATTGGCCATGCCTGGAAAAGTCTTCAATGGAACAGGCAGAATGCTGAATTTTGAGTTGGAAGACTTGGGTGTTCTCTCTCTCTGTCTCTATGTTTATGTTTGTATGTATGCATGCGTATAAATGCTAGCTATTATTATTATCTGTAAAATGACAGAGATAGAATAGATGGTTGCTTCCATCTCTCAATCTATGGCATTGTGGCCCTATGATCTTTAGCATAGTACTGGAGACATAAAAATGTTCAATAAATACTTGTTGAAATGATGCCTTCAACTGTTATCTTTCAGTAAATGTTTTCAGAAATATTACTTGGAGATATTCCTTTTGGGCAGGGAAGGAGCTTAAAGAAATCAGCCAGTTCACCTTTCTCTTTTGAGTTAGGATTACCCTCAGGCTGTCACAGAAAAAAAGAGCCTTTTCTTAAAATCCCAAGAGGAGATTCCAGATTCTGTCTTAGTCATACATATATTCCTGTGTATCCCAGATCTTTCATCTCTCTCTTTCAGGTCAAGCTTCAAGCTTCTGGCTGTGAGTGGAAAACTGTATGCCATTGGTGGGCAGTCTGTTTCCAATGTTGAATGTTACAATCCTGAGCAGGACTGGTGGAATTTTGTGGCCCCGTTACCAAATCCTTTGGCTGAATTCTCTGCCTGTGAGTGTAAGGGAAAAATTTATGTCATAGGAGGATACACTACCAGAGGTAAGTCAAGTGAGCCAGGTGGTTAAAAAAAATAGTCATGTGTAAGAACCTGTGGCTTAGAGAGGGGCAAAGGATGCCAGCAAGAAGTGTCTAGATGTGCCCAAATGTTTGCTTGCCAGTCAAATTGAAGGAATAAAAATATTTATTATGGACCTACTGTGTTCTATTCACAGTTTTAGGTCATGGAAATGCAAAGACTTAAATAGGGTTAGTCTGTAGGGCAAGGTGGTGATAGTTCCCTTATAAATAGGGTCAGAAATTCTATAGAACAAGCTGGGCATTAACTGGGGACGTGTGGGGGAACCATACTTTATGCCTATTTCCTCTGGAAACTATCAGTACATACAGTTAGGTTCCTATTAATGCAAATAATGAATCCTGTGAATTGGTTGCATGTATTTGAATTTGTACTATTCTAAGTTATAATTATGTAAAATGTGGTCATTGGTTCTAGTCCAATGGAAATGTGCATATTAGTAGAATAATGTGACTGGCCAGCTAAGTGGTGCAGGGAATAGAACACTGGTCCTGAAGTCACGAAAACTTAAGTTCAAATCCATCCTCAGACACTGGGTGACCCTGAGCAAGTCACTTAACCCTGTTTGTCTCAGTTTCCTCATCTGTAAAATGAGATGGAGAAGGAAAAGGCAAACCACTCCAGTATCTTGGCCAGGAAAAGCCCAAATGGGATCACAAAGAGTTGAGCATGACTGGAAAATGACAGAACTAGGGAGTGATTTAAAGATCTGGGAATCATCAGCATTAGGTGATAGTTAAACCCATGGAGGCAGATGAAGTCTCCCAGAGTAAGAAGAAAAGAGGGCCCAAGGTAGAGCCTTGGGGGATACTCACCCCTAGGAGATAGTTCCCTAATGGAAGATGAATGGAAAATATGAAATTGATTACTTCTCTGACAAAGGCAGTACTTCTTTCTGGTTACATGTCATTGGAAGACAAAACTCACTGAAAATGTACAACTGGACTGTTAGGACATTCAGAGGTTTGGTCATAGAGGGAGGTCACATTTGACATAAACAGAAAAAGAGGACAGAACACCTTCTTAAATGTTTCATGTGTAGAATAGATAGAATAGAAATGCCATACTAATGGCTTATCTTGGTTGTGTGTGACAACACTTTTAGTTAACTTGCAGTTTTCCCAATGGATAGTCAGCAAGTACTATCGAGCATTCTGTGTGTGGAACACTGTTCTGTGTATTTGTCTTTTCACCAAATAGGTGGGAGAAATTGTGCTGCTTGCCTTAAAAAGTAAAGTTTTTTTGTGGAGCTTTTTTTTTTTTAAGAGGAAAAAATTGTCTATTTTGTGAGCTTCTTTTCAGAGTTGGATTGACATTTCTTGGTTATGGAGAAGAAATCCTCTGAAGTAAAGATCCTTGGAAGAGCTTAAAATGGTTTAGTTGTGTGAATATGCAAATGTTTGTGTGTCTTGGGGAGGATAGTGGGATGTGTGTATGTGTATTTGTGTACTGCAGGGAGGTGGGCGTCAAAGACCATATATTAGCAGTAAAATTGTTTCCTCTCTAGTTTATCAACAGTGTGGTCCCTTCCTTTCATGAATCTATCCCAGGTGTGTTGCATTAGAAGGAGTGTGTCTTTGTACTGTAGAGAAGAAAATTCCCAATTTTTCTTTTATATTTAATTCTAAAATACGGTGCCCAGTGCTCACTCATTTTACCTCCAGCTTAGTTAGGGGGTAAGGTTGCACTAGTCATCTCTGTATTCTAAAAACAGTCCATAGCTCCCAAAGGATTCCTGCAAATGTGTTTTCATGGGAAAGGGAATACTCAGAATCATCCATGTAAGTGAATTTCCAAGAATTCTAATTCCTTTCAAGCTGAGTTCCAGCCAGCAATGCATCATATGCGAATTGGAAGAATGCAAACATTGACACTTAATCTACATTTTCCTAAAGTGATGTCAAATATTCTTCTTTCCTTTTGCTAAATATGTCCATAAAAATATAAGATGACAGGCTAGCACTAAAACTAGGCAAATGATCCACTGAGACATTTCTTTTCTTTCTTTTTATTTTTTTCCACAACCTTGGCTGAGCAAATGTCCTTTAAATTTGACCTGGAAAACACTTGCTAGTGTGTTTCTAGCTTCACACTGCTTCTGCCAATGTACCTTTAGCTTCCCCTGGGCCACCCACTATGATTTCGGTTTTGGAAATTCCAAGCCAGAACACCCATTGTGGGCTGGTTTGGTGCTGTGGATAAATATGTGGGGTTTGAATACAAGTTTGTGAAGATGACAGGGTGGGGTATTCTCTTGTACTCCTTCAGAAATCTCTTCTGCTTAGTTGTTCTTCCTAGCAGGTCTGGTAGTTACCTGCACTTAACCAAGAATTATTAATTATTAAAATAGTCCTTCATAGAAGAGCAAAACTGTCAGCATCTGGAAGTTTGGTTCATATCCTGCTACCTTTTTACGCTGGATGAGACTTTTCAGCAAATTATCAGTAATCCATTCTCTTTTACAATATGTGATTAATTTTCAAAACACCTTTTTGGAGACTCCATATTTTTCTGGATCAGATCTCTTCAGCAGACTACAGGATACACTAAGTTCTAGAATTGAGAAGTATAATGTACCTTTGAAATTCCTTTTATGAGAAGCAATCTTATTAATTAAGGAGACCTTTTGGGCACATTAACAATTAATCTACCTCACATGAGCTCCCAAAGAGAGCTATCTTATGCTGTATTATTGAGTGACTCATAAGGAGACTGGAAAGATAATGTAATCTAAAAAACTGGAACAACTGGGAAGTTTTTCCGTTGAGTTTTGTCTAACTCTTGACATCATTAAAACACTTGTTATGACTTGGTCTCTTTTTGTTTCTCCCTCTATAATTTTAGCATGTAGTTTCCTGGGGACTGGGGCATTTATATGGAAGAACTATATCACAGAAATGTCTTCTGTGCATGGGCCTTGCTTCCATGGTATAATTTCACACGTTTTGTTACCCACTGAATCAATAAGCACATATGAAATGTCTACCAGGTACCAGGCCACCATTACTAGGAAGTAGGGCTAGAAAGGAAAGAAAGAAACCGTCTCTGCCCTCAAGAAGCTTACATTTGATCAGGGGATATGACATATACATAGATAAATATATACAAAATAAATCCAGATCCAAGTTAATTTTTTTGGGTAGGGAGGTGGAAGGTACTAGCAATTAGGATAAGGGGAATCAGTAAATATGCTTCATCTGAGTTTTGAAGGGAGCAAGGATTCTAAGAGACAGAGCTAAAGAGGGTATGCGCCAGTACTTTCCAGACATGGGACATAGCCAGTGAAAAAATATGGAAACAGAAGATGAAGTGTTGTGTAAATGTGTTCAGTAAGGTGGCTAGTTTGGCTGGACCATGCACTGTGTGAAGAGGACTAATTAGTATAACAAGTTGGGAAAGTAAGTTGGAGCCAGGTTGTGAAGGAAATTTAATGCCAAAACAGAAGAATTTGTATTTGATCCTAGAGAAAGTAAGGAGCCAGTGATATTTATTGAACAAGGGAATGGTAGCCATAGTGGTTGCTACTGAGTGTGAGTACTGAGAAGGGTATTGATGCAAGAGATGTTGTGGTGGTAGAACTGACAAGACTTGGCAACTGATTGATTACGTAGGTGGAAAGAGAGGGAAGATTGTAGGAGTACCCTGAGGTTATGACCTTGTATGACTGGAAAAATGGTGATGCTCATGATTGAAATAGGGGAAGGTAATTGGAATATGGCAGTCGAGCTCAGGAGAGATTCTAGGAATGGAAATATAAATTTGGGAGTCATTTATCTAGGAATGGAAATATAAATTTGGGAGTCATTTATCTGGGGATGATCATTAAACTCATGGGATCTGATGAAGTCATCAAGAGAGAGTATAGAAAAAGGAGAGAAGAGAAACTAGGAGAGAATTTGGAAGTTCACCTGAACTATCTACCATGTTTGAAGTCAGTGGAGACAGCACCACCACTTTCACTACAGCTTCTCCTCAGATTCCATTGTAAGCAGCCAAGGACCCTGAGCCCAAGAGCCCTGGAAATAGCAGTTTCTCCACTACTTACTCCCCACCCAAGACCACTGGCCTTACTACCAGCCTGGCCCAGATAGCCACTATTCAGAGAATCAACCCTTGTAGATATGTGACCTGGCAGCTTCTTTAGAAGGTGTCTTCAGCCTTCTCATTAGCTAAAGTGGCTGAAGACCCAGGAAAGAAGGTTCTGTTTACATAAATCTTTAACCTGGTTAGAAGGTTCAACATCAGAAATTGATATAGTCTTATCAGTAGAAGTAACATTAAAGAAATTGTATTACCATCTGTTTTGCTGTTAGATCCTAAGAACCATGGAGGCTTTTGAAACCTTATATGTATTATTTCCTCCTATTAAGTCAATTAACTAATTATTTACTATGTGTGTGGTACTCTGCTAAGTGCTGGGGGTACAAATACAAGCAAAAAGAACAAGAGTTCTTACCTTCAAGGAGCTTATATTCTTTTTTTCCCAATCAATTTATTTTTAGTTTTCAACATTCACTTCCATAAGTTTTCAATTTTCTCCCCTTCTCTTTGCTCTCCCCCCAAGACATCAGGCAATCTGATATAGGCACTACACATACATTTCTACTAAACACATTTTCACATTAGTCATGTTGTATAGAAGAATTATAATGAATGGGAGAAACCATGAGAAAGAAAACAAAAAAAAACAAGAAAATAGTCTGCTTTGCTCTGCATTCCGACTCCTTAGTTCTTTCTCTAGATGTGGATGGCATTTTCCACCCATTTTTTCCATCATTAGAAGGAGCTTATAGTCTAACGGGAAAGACAATGCATAAAAAGAAGCTAAAAACTTGAAGAGTGGAGGAGAGTGTGGTGGCAAAATCTGGAAAGTGAGTCATGTATGGTCTGGTTGCTTCCTCAAAATGGAGGTTCAGGAAAGAACTCAGCATTGGAAGAAGGAAGTTGCAGGAATGAAGGGACAGTGTAGCTGAAGCAGGGTCTGGATAGTAAGGCAGTGAGAAAGGTCTGGGCCTTTTTTAAACATGGAGGTTCATGAAACTCACTGTCTCAAGGAACTGAATTCCTTGAGACAGGGGCTACCTTATTTTTCTTTTTGTACCCCAGTGCTTTGCAGACAGTAAGTGCTTAATAAATGCTTTTTCATTCATTCATGATATTGGTGATGACTGAGCAAAGGGCACCAAGAAAGAGCAGTCAGATGGGAGAACTAGGAGACAGCCATGTCATGAAAATCTAGAGAGGAAAAATTGTCCAGAAGAGGGAGGTCAGCAGTGTTAAATGCTTCAGAGAGATCAGGAAGGGATAAGTATTGAGAAAAAGCTATTGGACTTGGTAATTAATAGATTATTGCTAACTTTAGAAAGAGCTTTTTCAATTAATTGATGAGGACAGAAGCCCACATCCAAACTGTTAAGAAGTAAATGAGAGGAGAAGAGGACATGATAAAGGTATCTTTTTCTAAGGGTTTTGTTATGAAATTGAGAAGAGAGATGGGCCTTACTCAGTTCATGGAACTCTTATGACTCAATATAATCTGTTTTTTGTTAATACTTAATAAGAATTCTTTGGACTAAGTATATAAGTACTAATGATTAATTTCTTTTTCATAACAAATTTTTTCTTAAATATCCATTTCTTGTGAGATTAAGGGACATATCCGGAGTTTCATGTTCAGTTTAGTAAAAGTCAGGTCGTCTGATTTCTGATCTAGTGCTTTTCATCTAAACCACCAAAAACTGTGCTTTGCATGCTGTCCCCATCATGTAAGACCTGGCTGTCATAGAAGAATCATATCCAAATATTCAGCTTGTCTTAAATGAGAAGACTTCTTATACAAGAAAATTTAGTATGAAAAGAATATGTTAGCTTTGTTGCTGTCTAGTGCTGTCTAGCTCTTTCGGATCCCTTTTGCGATTTTCTTGACAAAGATGCTGGAGTGATTTTGCCATTGCCTTCTCCAGCTCTTTTTATGTATGAGGAAACTGACATAAATAGGTTAAGTGACTTGCCCAAGGTCACATAGCTAGTAAATATCTGAGGCTAGATTTGAATTCAATTTCTCCTGACTCTAGGGCTAGCACTCTATCCATTGTATCATCTACCTGTCCCTAATATGATAGCTATCTTGAAGTAATTGAAGAAGTGTTATGTAAAAAAGGGATTAGATTTTTTTTCTGCTTGGCCCAGATGGAAGAACTAGGAACAGTGAGTAGCATTGTAGAGAACAGATTTAAATTCAGTTTACAGAACATGTCTTAACAGTTAGAACTGTACAAATGTGGACTAGACTTCCTTAGGAGGTGAAGTTCTTGGGGTGTTGTTTGTAGTTGTCCTGACTTCAGGTATCTCGATGAGATTGACCCCAACTTCACTGATAGATCAGGTTCCTAGAAAGCAGCTGGATGTTTCCCCTTCAGGGGTCTAGGGGGACTCTTGGGGCAGTTGGATTTTTCTAATGTTACTGACTTAATCCCCTATTCTCACATGTTTCCTTTCAATATCAATAACTAGTGATTAGTACCCCAGTATCAATGAGCTGAAGTCTCCCAACATTTCTCTCCAAACAACTTTAAAATAACACCTCAAATAAAATTTGGTGTGGCAGAGCCAACAAAAGTGAGAGTGAGACATTTTTCTGACCTAAGAAAACTTAAAGAGGTCAAAGGAAAAGTCTTTGACACTGGGGTAGAAGCCTGTCTGGAGGCCACACATGTGCTGGAAACAGTGACTGCAGTAGCAGCAACTTTGGGAGCTCTCAGTCCAGACATGGTAAGGGGGATGGACAACTGGTCAGAAAGAGATTACAGGGGATGCTTTTTTGTCACTGGGAGTGGCTGGCACTGATTGGCAAGACTGTTGTGCATAAAGTAGTTCTGGGTTACACTTCCAGGGTGGAGAGAAGCGTAGGGGATCAGTCCAAGGGAGTAGGGACCCTTGACACAGTTCCAAGAAAAAGAGAGCACTAGACTTTGGTGGCTACAGAGGACCAGGAGCCCTTCCTGGGTAAAGACTGAGGGCCGAACAGGAAAATGGTGACCACACTTCTCCCAGGATCACACCACCTTGGAAGCACCAAAGACTTGAAGATCCCAAGAATTTTTTCTGAAAACAATAGCACAAAAAACCCTGAAACCTAGGGCAGTGCTACCGCACTCCTAGGTGAGGTTACCCAACTTTAACATAAAGTTCAAAGTCAAGAAATAAACTAGAAAAATAATCAAATAGCAAAAAAAGAATTTGATCACCAAAAGCTTCCGTTGTAGCAGGGAAGACTAAGACATCAACTCAGAAGAAAACAATATGAAAATAGCAACAAACAAAGCTTCAAAAGAAAAATGCTAATTGGACCCAATTAGCCCAACAAGAATTCCTGGAGGAGTTAAAGAGATGAGTGGTAGAGGAAAAATTGGGAAAAGAAATGAGAATGATGCAAGAAAATTATGCAAGAAAAACAGCTTGGTAAAAGAGACATATAAAAAAATTCTGAAGAAAATAACAGCTTAAAAAATTGGTAAATGATAAATTGGTAAGTGGTAAAAGAGGCACAATTCCCTGAAGAAAAGAACGCCTTAAAAAGCAGAATAAACCAAACGAAAAAAGAGGTACAAGATCTCACTGAAGAAAATAATTCCTTAAACATTAGAATTAGGCAAGTCAAAGCTAATGACTCCATGAAACATCAAGGAACAATAAAACATAGTCAAAAGAATGAAACAATAGAAGAAAATGTGAAATATTTCATTGGAAGAAAACTTGGACAACCCGAAAGCCATGATCAAAGAAAGAGCCTACACATCATTTTTCAAAAAATTATCAAGGAACGCTGCCCACATATCTTAGACCCAGCATAAAAATGAAAAGAATCTACTGATCACCTCCTCAGAGATCCTAAAAATGAAAATTCCCAGTAATATTATAGCCAAATTTCAGAACTTCCAGGTCAAAGAGAATGTTTCAAGCAGTCACTGAGGATCACACAAGATTTAGTGGTTTCCATGTTAAAGGAGTGGAGGCAAAGGAACGAGGACTGCAACCAAGAATCAATTATCCAGCAAAACTGAGTATAATCCTTCAGGGGAAAAAAAAATGAATATTTCATGAAATAGAGGAATTTCAAGCTTTCTTGATGAAATGACCAGAACTGAATAAAAAATTTGACATTCCAACACAAGACTGAAGAGAAGCAAGGTAAATGTGAAAGAGTGATTATAAGGGAGTTAATAAAATGGGAAGATGATATGTGTAATTCCTGAGAATTTCATCATTATTAAGGTAGTTAAAAGGACTTTATATAGACAGAAGGCATGGGTGCAAGTTGATTGTGTTGCAATAATCTCCCCCCAAAATTGAAGGTATAAGAAAGAGGGATGCACTGGGAGAAGGGAGAGGTAGAAAGGGAGAAATTTTCTCACGTAAAAGAGACAGTCAAAGAAGAACTTTTATAATGGAGGGGAAAATCCAGAGGAAGGATGGCAGACAATGCTTGAACCTTACTTTCATTGGAATTTGTTCAAAAAGGAAAGAATATATATGCACACTCAGATGTGTATAGAAATGTAACTTACCCAATAGAGAAATAGGAGAAGGGGATGATAAAAGGGTAGGTGGATTAAGGGAGGCAGTGATTAGAAGCAAAATAGACTTTTGAGGAGGGACTGGATAAAAAGAGACAGGAAGAAACAGAGTATAATGAAATTAAGGGAGAATACACAATGAGTAATTACAACTGTGAATGTGAATGAGATGAGCTCACTCATAAAATGGAAGCAGATAGCAGAATAGAATCCAGCAATATGTTCTTTACAAGAGACAAACTTGAAACTGAAAGACACACAGCTAAAATAAAGGGCTGGAGCAGAATCTTATACCCTTCCTCTGAAGTAAAAAAAAGTAGATAATTTCACAATCTCAGACAAAGCAAAAGCAAAAACAGATCTATTTAATAATAGATATATAATATATATTATATATCTAATAATAGATATGTAATATATATCTATTTAATAATAGATATATAATCTATTATATCTAATAATAGATATATTAATAATAATACTATATAATATATATTTAATAATAGATAATCAGGGAAACTACATTTTGCTAAAAGGTACCACAGACAATGAAGTAATATAAATTTACAGCAGGTTTCTCTGATAGACTCATTTCTCAAATATATACTGAGTATAGAACTGAATCAAATTTAGAGCCATTCCCCTAATTAACAAATAATCAAAGGATATAAACAGGCAGTTTTCAGAAGAAGAAATTAAAGCTATCTATAGTCATGAAAAAATGCTCTAAATTACTATTAATTAGAGAAATGTAAGTTAAAACAGCTCTGAAGTACCATCTCATACCTATCAGAAATGACAAATATGGAGAAGTGAACTGGTCCAGCCATTCTGGAAAACAATTTGGAACTATGCCTGAAAGGCTATAAAACTGTGTGTACTTTTTGATCTAGCAATACCACTACTAGGTCTGTATCCCAAAAAGATCAAAGAAAAAGTAAAAGGACCTATATGTCCAAAATTTTTTACAGCAGCTCTTTTTGTGGTGGTGAAGAATTGGAAATCAAGGGGATGCTCTCCATTTGGTGAATGACTGAACAAATTGTGGTATATGATTGTGATTATAGCACTGAAATCACGGGGGGTGATTTCAGAAAAACAAGGCAGCAGCTAGATGAACTTATGAAAAGTGAAATGAGAAGAACCAGGACATTATTGGGCATAATTAAAACCAACTACGACAGTCTGGGTTACTCTGATCAATACAATGATCCAAGGCAATTCCAAAGGACTGATGATGAAAAAATGTTATCCACTTTCAGAGAGAACCGATGAACTCTGAGTGCAAACTGAAGTATATTTTCTTTTTTTAATTTTTCTTCCTTTTTTTTTTTTTTGCAATGGACATTTCTTTTGCAGGATTTCACATTTATAACTGACATACTGCTTGCTTTCTTAGTGGGTAGTAGAGGGGTAGAAGGGAGGAGATTTGGAACTCAAAATTTAAAAAGAAAAGAATGCTAAAAATAAATAATAAGCATAAACCAAAAAAGAACATGAAGAATTAAAAGCAAGTCATGGGGCAAGTAGGTATTGCAGTGGATGGAGCACTGACCCTGGAGTCAGGAGCACCTGAGTTTAAATCCTGCCTCAGCCATTTCCAAGCTGTGTGATTCTGGGCAAGTCACTTAACCTGACTGCCTCCAAAAAAAAAAAAAGTGCATCAGAAAGACATGAACTCATGTAGAATGCAAAAAGTAGAACCAGGAGAACAGATTAGAGGACAATCACAATAATGTAAACGATGGCCTCTTTGAAGGACTTCAGAACTCTGAACCATGCAGTGACCAAACGATTTCAGAAGACCTCTTGACAGAGAGGTGTAGATTTGATGCAGAATGAGACATCCATTTTTCACATATTCCCAATACTTTGATCTCTTTTGTTTGACTTGTCTTATCTGAGACAAGGAAAGGCTTCTCTGGGGGGTTGGTAGGTTAGTGAGAATTAAAAGGGGTACAAAAGAGAAAGAAGGAGAAGAGCGTCAGTAAAGAAGGAAAAAAGGACATGGAAAAACCCTCAAAATCATAAAGAAACACATGATGATTTTATTACTTTTTAAATAGTTTTTAAAAATAGGTTGTAATAATAGTATGTAACAGAAACTCATCATTTCAAATAAAATCCTCTTTTTATATATAAAATTTTGGAATATTTGTGTTGATTATGTTCATAATGAAAAGAAAAAATGAAATTCCTGGTATTATTTGTCTTTGGCATGCCAATTCTTCTCAGATATCTAGTTCAAACAATAGATGTATGGCTATTCATTTCAGAAAGTCAGATCATTCTAACAAGCACAGTCAAGTTCTAGATTGCTTATTTAAATTTATTTTCATTCTGAGGCAGGCATACTCTCACAAATAAGGAGAGCAGGGTGGTTGGAATTAGTGCAGTAAGTGTCCAGCTGTTCATGCAGACCCTGGGATATCAGTGCCGTTGCCCTCAGGGTGCTCTTCACATGCCCCACCATCCCAACACCACTCCCTTTTAGCATTGGAAAACGCTAAGGCTCCAATGTGTGGATATCCTTCCCAGACTCAGGCCCAGGCTCTTAGGGAGTGGAATAATTGATGAAGCTCCAGGACTGAGAGGGTTTCCAACACTGAGGAGATTTGGGTGTTAGTGTTCTAGGCTAAGTAGCTGCAGTTAGCTAATTAAAACTGTGGTTCTGCACCTTGAAAGAAAAGAAGAAATTGCTATTAGAGATCTTTGAGCAACACAAAGGAGTCACTTAACATGGTTATGATTGAGTCATTTTAGTTGTATCTGACTCTTTGTGACCCCATTTGGGGTTTTCTTGACAAAGATACTGGAATAGATTACTATTACCTCCTTCAGCTTATTACAGATGAGGAAACTAAAACAAACAGAGTTAAGTGACTTGTCCAGGGTCACACAGCTAGTAGTTATCTGAGGCCAGATTTAAGCTCAGGAAGATGAGTCTTCCTCTGATTCCAGGCCCACTTAGCTGCCAGTTAACATTAATGGACTGAATTAGGTCCTACTACATAGTTTATTCCTAGTTTTTGTTTATACGGTATAGAAATGCCTATAACTTCACGGAATTATTTTATATTCTGCTGTTTTATTGAATCTCGTTTCTTCCTGATTGCTAATATTTTCAAAATATGCCCTCATGTCATGTCATCTGCAAATAGGAATAATTTTATGCAGTGTTTATATCTCTGATATTTGTATAATGGTGTACAATACTAATGGTGAGTAGAAGCATCTTTTGCCACTGTTTGTACTAGGGAAACATTTAATGTTTCTGCATTACAAATAATGCTAGGTCTTGGCATTTTATATATGCTTTTGATCATATTAAAGAAGGCCTCTTCTATGTTTATGCTTTTAAGGGCTTTTAACATGAGTACTATATTTTGTCAAAGGCTTTTCTTGCATCTATTAAAATAATCATATGGCTTTTGTTATTTTTATGGATTATATCATGAATTATGCTTGCCAATTAATGTTGAACGACTTGTAAATCCATCTGGTTCAAAGTTTTTGCTTTGGTAGTTCGTAAATGGCTTGCTTTATTTCCTTTTCTAAGTTTGGGTTAAGATTTCTATTTTTTGCTTTGTTACTTTTGGTATTTTATGTACATATTCAACAATTTCCTTTGAATTCTAAGTTTCACTGGTGTATAATTGTATATAAAATTTTCTGATAATCCTCTTTATTATTTCTCTGCTCTGAATTCCCATTTTCATTTTCATTTTGTAATTTGGCTTTCCTCTTTCTTAGTTTCCTTGGTTAGTTTCTTTTCAAGTTTCTCTGCTTTTCTGATTTTGAAAATTCTTTCCTTTGTGATTATCTTAGGGTTGCTAATTCATTTTTCTAGTCTTTAAAATTATATTTTGAGTTAATTGTTTTTTTTATTTTATGTTTTCAAAGAAACAAATTTTCTTTTTGAAGACTACTTTAGTTATGAACCATAAATTTTGCTATATTGTCTTGTAACTAAAATTATTTTTAGTATAATATTTTTCTTTGTCACTTATTCATCATGCAAGATGCCATTAGTCTTTATTTAGATCTGTATCTTTTGTTCATATATCTTGAATTAATTACTATTTTTGTCTCTAAATAATATATATTATTTATGCCTTTTTACATTTGCTTCTGATTCCTTTGTGCCCATCATGTGATCAATTTTTGTAAAGGTACTATGGATTTCTGGGAAATATATATTATATATATATATATATTTTAAAAAATGTTTCTGTTTATTAGTCACTATAAATCATTAGACAAATCTAATTTTTCCAATAATTCTATTCCACTCTACATTTTATCTTTCTTATAGATTTGTTTAGTTCTACGGGGGAAATAAGAGTTTCCTCGTACTTTTTAGCTGGAGCTATGTAGACTCAATAGTGAACTAACTAGATTCGCATTAAGTTACTCTAGTAACTTTAAAGTGCTGTAGTACAGAGAGATGGGGATGTGCTGTGGGTGGTGAGCAATGTCTGTGATGTTTACAATTTTGCTTATTCTTTTATTTTAGATAGGAATATGAACATTTTGCAGTACTGTCCCTCTTCTGATGCCTGGACTGTTTTTGAAGTATGTGATGTCCACATTCGCAAACAACAGATGCTGTCTGTGGAGGAGACCATCTACTTGGTGGGAGGTTGTCTCCATGAACTTGGAACCAACAAAAGGACCAACCAAAGCGAGGACCAATTAACAGTGCAGTCTTACAATACAATTACCCGGGAATGGCTCTATCTCAAGGAGAACACATCCAAATCAGGTCTTAACTTGACTTGCACCCTTCATAATGATGGAATATATATTATGAGCAGAGACATTACTCTGTCAACTAGCTTGGAACACAGAGTTTTTCTCAAGTATAATATCTTTTCAGAGAGTTGGGAGCCATTTAGGCGTTTTCCGGCTTTTGGACAGAATTTACTGATTTGTTCTCTGTATTTGCCTAGTGAAACAGAAATATGACTGCATTTAATTTAGCATTTTAGAAAATTGAAAGAACCTAATTAGAAAAAGTAAAATCCCATTACAAGAATGATTGGCATTTGCCCAAGGGGATAATGCAAGCTACTTTAGGCCACATATTTAGCATTTATAAATAACCTCACTACTTGAACTTAATTCACTACTTTTAAAGATTTGTGACTTCAATGACATTTGTACTCTTTTCACCAACACTGATAATCCACATCTTAGTAAATAAGTTTTCATTAGTTGCTTTGGACAAAAAATTTATCACCAACCTCTAAGTAGCCTAAATGTCAAAATATGAGTAACTCGGAACTTCACTGGGCTAAATGTTAGGCTACAGACACATATCTGCCTGCCTCCTGCTCAAAGCTGTGGGATCATCCTGGGGATTCCAGAGTGAGTTTGGAGATGTCTTGAGTTCTCTTTATCAATAAACAAGCATTTTTAAAGCACTTATTACATACTATTCCCCATGTTGGGGTTTGGAAATATAATACAAAAAGTGAAACCATGCCCCAGTTAGGCACTGAGCTCCTAGAGGACAGACTTCATGTGTATCTCCAGCACTTAGCACCGTACTTGGTACATAGTAGGCACTTAATAAATGCTTATTGACTGAGAAAAAAAATTCTAGGTTGGAGTTCTCCTGCCTAGGGCTTCAATCTGGGATTTTTATTTAAGTTATTAAATGATATTAATCCCTTTTATTAAGGGTTAGGAAGAAGGAGGAAAGACAGTTGACTCAAGGTTGGGGGCAATTGGGACAGCCCAAAGCCTGAATATACCCATAAGGGAAGAAGTGCCACAGTCTGGTAGATTTTTGAATCCTTTACACCAGAAGAGAGTTTTCCAGCATTACGAGGGGCTCCTGGAGGGATACCAACATCCCTATCAGTCACAATTAAGTAACTTTAAATTCAGACTTCATTAAAGGATGCCCTGGGGCCATCATTCTTCATGGCCAATAATAGCTTTCCATTTGCTGGTCTACCATCATCAAGTTTGGAAACCAGTGAATATAATTGTTAACAGATGAAAAGTTCAGGGATTTGTTAAAAGGAAGAACAACTAGTTTAGATGACTAAATCATTGCACCTCAGTAGGATTTGCTTTTTGGAAATGGGAAGGGGGCATGTTCCAATTTTGAAACAGTGAAGTCAACAGTAAGACCTTGTCTGTGATAAACATGGTACTTTTCACATACTTACATATCTGAAGACATTAATTGTACTTGACCCAATACAACCCTTTTGGGGGACATTGCTGTGTTTGTGTCTAGAACCTTTCTTGTAGGATAGGACCTGCTGGACTTCAAACCTCTCTGACATAGCTTCCAAGAACCCAGGGATACTTCTATGCCAAGTTAAGTTATCACAATAGGACTTTAGTGGAGGCTTACTTGAACTAGTTACTTGAAAATTTAAAAAAAAAAGAGAAACCAACTTTTTAAACCTCAGGGGAACATTCCTGAAAGTATTTTTTATCCAAACATGACATCCATGATCCAATATATATTTTAAGTAATGCGACTAACCAACAATGATTAACTGTGTTTTTTGCTTGATTAAGGACCAAAGTCAATGAAATAACATAAATGACATAATATTTAAATTCTTAAGGCATCTGAAATATTATTAGTATCTTTGAATAGTGACAATTTTCACATTTTAAGCATCCTATTTAAATAATTCCATTCAATAAGAAATTAATTGCTTCCTTTGTACTAGTGGATTCCTAGAATTTGCTAAATTCTAGGAATACAAAGACGAGAAAGAAATAGTCCCAGCCATTAAGCAGCTTACATGAAAGATGTGTTCATGTAGTTGGAGAAGGAAATGGCAAAACACTCCAGTACCTTTGCAAAAAAAATTCCAAATAGGGTCACACAGAGTGACAGAACTGAAACAACTCAACAGCAATTCATATAGTCCCTCAAACATCCAGTCTACCCAAAAGTCTGCCTCTGAAATTCTTAGCTCTGTTCTTTGAGTCTTTTTTTTCCTTTTGCAACTGTGAATTTATTTAAAATGATATAAGTTTTGGTTTAATTCACATAGTAAAATCTTGCCTATCAGATAAAATGTATCCTAAGGTGATTTTTGTTATAAAATAAAAGTGGATATATAAAAGAAGGGTTTGTGTGTTTGAACTTTGCCCTCAAACTTAAAAATGGGGGGAGGGAAGGGGGGAATTCTAAAGAGAAAAATCTTGCCTTGAAATCTTATCATTTTGTTTAGTGTATTTGATGTGGTTCTTATTTTAAAGTTAAAAAAAACCCGAACCCTGAGGTGTAATTCAGGCAGCTTGATGATTTGACCTTTTCCTCTTAATTGATTCTTTATTCTTGTTGGCTAAAGTGAGGACAGCTGCAAAACACATGTGCCATTGAAAAGCTGAGAGGAAGCAGTTGCCTAAAAGTAATAGTCTCTAGTGGTGTTTGCAGTAATAGGAAAGGTGCTAAATTCTTGCCTTGGTTATCTCAGATGGAACATATCTTAATTTAATCAGATTCCTAGACAGTCATTTATTTTTCCTGTGAGAATTCAATTATAAGTTCAAACTGCAGCCAAGGATAGCTCAACATTCTCAAAAATTAGACCACACATACTTTTTTAATGCAAACTGGATTTTGATTGACTAAAGGCCTTCAGTAAGATTGTCCTTTGACACTCCAGGGGAAGCAATAAATTAATAATACAGTGATTGTACAGCTAACTGCTATCCCTTGCTTTTACAGATGAAACCATTCCAACAGCTGTGGCTTACTTTAAGAAAACTTGATTATATCTGTAAAATATTTGCGAGTCAATCTATTTACCAGGGTACACTTGAGACCTATACAGATACAATCTTTAAAGAAATAAAGTATGACTTAAGTAAGTGGAGAGATATTTAGTGTTCATGGTGAAATCACAGCAATAATGAAACTGACTAAACTGTCTAAATTAATTTACAGATGTAGTGCGATAGCCATCAAAATATCAAGGGGATACTTGATAGGGTTAAAGAAAATAAACTTCATTTTGAGGAACAAAAGGTCTAGAATTTCAAGGGAAATTTTTTGAAAAGTAAAAATGAAGGGGAAAGAGCACTCCAAATCACAAGTTGTACTATAAAGCAGCAGTAATAAAAAAAAAAAATAGAAAAAACCCTTTGATACTGGTTAAAGAATAGAAAAGTTGGTCAGTAGAACAGATGTGGTAAGGAAGAATTAGAAACAACTTAAATCAGTTTTTGATAAACCAGAGAATATAAATTGGGGAAGAATTCTCTATTTGCTAATTACTTCAAAAGTTGAAAGAAATCTGGCAAAAATTAGTTTTAAACCAGTGCTTTTATGCCATATGCTACAATGAGTTCAAAATATAGCCTACATATTAAAAGACACACCAGTAAATAAATTAGAAGAGAACTAGATCAGATACCTTTCACAGCTTTGGCTAGGAAGGAAATTCTTAACAAAATAGAGGCTATCACAAAATGTAAAATGGCTTATTCTAGTGCATGAAATGGAAAAGCTTTTGTATGAACAAAATCAACACAATTAAAATAAGATGAAAAATGGTCAAGTTGGGGAAAAATGTTTACATCAAACACCTCTTGTAAGGGACTGAGAACCAAGATATGTAGAGAACAAGCATAATACATAAGACCAAAAACTGTTCTCTGTGAATAACGGGACAAAGGATGTGAACGAATGGCTTTCAGAAGAACTGAAAACTATAACAACCCTATGAAAGATTGTTGCAAATCACTAATAAAAAGAAAATGCAAATTAAAGCAGTTTTGAAATTTCACTTCATATCTAACAAATCAGTATAAATAACAGAAGTTGGAAACAATGAATGTTGAAGAGTTTATGGAGCAAACAAGCACATGCTGTTGGTAGAGATGAACTGATCCAGCAGCTTTGGAAAGTTATGCTGAGAAAGTTACTAAACTACATATTTTTTGACATAGAGATACAGCTGTTTGGTGTGCATTTGAAGAGGTCAGAAATAGAAAAAAGACCCCATGTACATCAAAACATTTATAGGAACACTTTCTGCAATAGTAAAGTATTGGAAATAAAGATACCTATTGATTAGTGGAATGGCTAAGTCAAATTGAGTCAATAAATGTCATTTACTGACAATAAATATTTATCAAACTCCTACTGTGTTCCAGGAACTGTGCTAAGCACTGAATAAATGAATTTGGTAGAATGTTATTACACTGGAAAAATGACAAATATGAAGACAAGTAGAGAAACATGGGAAAACCAATATGAACTTGTGCAAAGTGAAGCACTATCAGGGAAGTAATATGTAGAATGGCTGCTGCAGTGGATAGAACACCAGTGCAGGAATCAGGAGAACCTGAGTTCAAAATCTCACCTCAGACACTTGACACTCACTAGCTGTGTGACCTTGGGCAAGTCACTTAACACCAATTGCCTCATCCTGGGTCATCTCCAGTCACCCTGATGAATATCTGGTCACTGGATTCAGATGGCTCTGGAGGAGAAGTAAGACTGGTGACCTGCACAGCCCTCCCTCCCTCAAAACAAAGTCAAGTGCAAGTCATGTCATCATTTCTCTGATGGCATGCTCTTCTTTAGCAACGAAGGATGAACACACACGTAGAATGACTGCAAACAATGTAAATTGAAATAATGTAATGACCAGTCTTGGTTCCAGAGAAGAGATGTAACGATAACTCATCTTCTTTTCTTTGCAGAGGTGGGAATCACTTCATGTGTAATATTTCATGTAATGTTGAACTTGGTTGAAAGTTTTTCTTTTTCTTTTTTTAAAGCTTTGTTATAAGGGATGGTTCACTTGCTAAGTAATATAACAACAACACTTAAAAAAATTCAAAACCACATGTTTTTGCATAAATTCACAAAACAGACTAATCACAGGGAGGATGAGGGAAATTGTTTACAAAAGGATTTTTTCAATATGTCAAAGGTTTTTCCACATAGTTCCTTTAAATAAAAAGTTCTAGTATGTGTAAAATATGGTATTATTCACAAAATTCAATTTTCAAGAAATGATACATTTATATATTCATTTTGGAAAAGAAGTTGCATCATCAGAACTTATCAGAGAATCCCATTTGTATGCCACTTTCTTCCCTCTTCCCTCTTCCCTCTTCCTTCCTTCCCCACAATGATACCATCTTCTTAGGGGCCTAGCTAGTATGCTTGAAAATGAAATCCTTAACTCTTAGATTGGCCCACTGCTTAACTGAAAAACTGCTGAAGTTTCTCCTTTTGTTTAACATCCTCATGAGTTTGGTTAGCCAGTGAAGCTCTTCCTTTTTTAATCCAATTAAAGAAGGATTTTTCACCTGATGAAGGGATCAGAGGGTGATCTGTGGTGTGGTATCATTGCAGAGTAATTACTCTTGGTTTAGCCTTGGTAATATAATTAAAATGACAATACTTCCTAAATTAATTTGTAAGTTCAGTGCCAATTGAAGACAAAATTATAAGCATAATTTATCTGGAGCAACAGAATATCAAGAATTTCAAAGGAGATAATGAAAAAAAGTCAGAAGGAAGGAGTCCTAGTACATTACAAAGCAGTCATCAATGGAACATTTAAAAATACATAGAAGAAACAGGAGATGCAGGTGAGCAGAGTGATGGTGGTACTATTAGGTTAATTTTTAACATTAAATTTTAAAAAGTCAAAAATCCATGTAATAAATTGATAGTCTGTCTTCTCTCCAATTACCTGTCTTCCTTTTGTAAGGGAAAAGGTTCTATACCAAAATGGAGCCAATCAACAAGGTAAGTTTTTTAAATGTATGAACAAGTACATTTATCGAGCTCTTACTACTCACTAGGCCCTGTGCTATAAGCACTGGGAAGTGGTTTTACATAAAATCATCCTGTTTTGTCCTTCTTTAAATATGTAAATGTTCATGTTGGTCTGTGATTTTCTAGCACAGGATAAAAAGAAAAAAAATAAATCTGGAGGCACCTTTCTGGCTTGCATGGCTTTTATAGTTGCCAAGGACAGAGGATCTAACGTCCACAAGTCCCTCCATATGACTGTAGATATAACCATAGGCAGAAAAGAGAGTAGGATTCTGGGGAGTGGTACCAAGGGTTGATTCAATAATCTTAAAATTATTTAAACCTTAAATTCCTTTTAGGCCTGCACAATCTCCCTTCCCTTCCTTTTTTGTTTAGTTTCCGTAAGAACTTGTGTTGGTAGGGAAATTTGAGATTTGAATATTGGTAAACTATCTTGGAAAGCTTTGGATCAAACGGCGATATGTTTGATCAATGAAGGAGAGGCTGTCAATGAGGAGAAAAGCATAGGTCATGATGTTGGAACTCTGGGACTCCCCTGCTAATACTTGGAGCACAAATCGATGTTCTGATGAGTTAAAACTTTGTCCTGGGTCAGCTTATTTAACAGTATACTAAGTAAAACATTTTACTGCTCTCTGGGGAGAAGTGCAGTATACATTTCTTAAGCTATACCACCAAAGTAAATGTCCTAAGTCATTTCAGGTTCTCTACAGAGCATTGTGAAAGGAAGGCAAGATCATAGCTTGGGAGAAATAAAGAGGAGCCAGGATGATGATTTGGGAGCTATGTTGTATAAGGGATTTCTGTTCAGGTGTGGGCTGCACTAGATGGTCTCTGAGGTCCCTTCCAGTCCTCAGTCTGTGAGTGTGCAAACAACATGTCTGTGGGTACCTCTCAGTGTCTAGTCTCCTCCACAGGCCTACGTTCTGCTAGTTGGAAGAACTAGAGGCTAGAGAGAGGCACTGTAGCTCAGGTGGTTTGTGGTCGGAGGTATTTTTTCTTTTAAATCTGTCTGGTAGACGGGGCAGAGTGTGTTTGCCTGTCTTGTTTTACCTAACACTCTAAAAGGCAATTATTTTGGGAGCCAAGAAATGTGTTCGCTGAAAGGATGGGGGGTGGGGAGGGTACTGAAGCTTGTTTAAGAAACTTTATAAACCTACTACACAGGGTTGCTCATTTAAATGGGCTCTGTTACATTAAATGGGGCCTATTTTGACTCGGCCTGCCTGAATAATGTGGTGAAGTTTAACGCTTTCCATGTGGCTGGGGGAGCAGGGTAGATGAATTCTGCTTTTCTGCATGAGTAGTCACACCTGTGATTTATGGCTTTCAAGTGAAATGCAGGTTTCTTTCCCCCGAGCACCTGTAGTTTGCAGCATTCCTTAGATAACGATTCTGAAACCAGATGCCAGACATCCAATCAGACAATTGTGGAAGCAGCTCTATTGATTCTACCTCCATAGCATCTCTTGCCTTAGCATAGCATCTCTGTCCCGATGGCCACTACTTTAGTATAGTCCTGATCTTTTCTCATCTGAACAATTCCAAGAAACGTCCACTTTCCTCCAGCTGTTCTCCTTTCCAGTCTGTCATCTACACACCTACCAAAATGATATTCCTAAAGCAAAGGTCTGGCCATATCACACCCTTACTAAGGAAACTTCATAGGTTCTTTGTTGCCTCTGGGCTCAAATAAAAACTACTCTGTTTGGCACATAAAATCCTTCAAAATCTGTCTCTAGCCTATCTTTCCAAAATTGTTTACTATATGGGCAAACCACACCTGGCACACAGGAGATGGTTAACAAATAATAGTTGACTGACTGCTTGCTGTTTTCAAAATAATACGTTCCAATTCGTTGCCTCCATGCTGTCCTCTGTACCTAGAATGCTCATTTCCCTTTCTTGGAATTCCTGGCCTCCTTCAGGGTTCAACTCAAATTCCATCTCCTTCAAGATCCTTCCAGCTATTAGTGCTCTCTCACCTCAAATTATCTAGTGTTGTATTTACTTATTTTTAATACCTTGTTTACCACCAGTAGAATGTCAGATCTTTGAGGTCAAGAACAGTTTTAATTTTGGTTTTTGTGTTAACAGGGCCTAGAATAGTGTCTGGCACATAGTAGGCACTTAATAAATTATTGTTGAATCGAATAAGAAATTATTGTTGAAGTGAAGAAGATGCCCTTAGGTGTTGTCCCCATTGAAACAGTATTTTCCATGGCACATACATCATGAGGCAGTATGACATAGTGGATAGAGTTGGAATTAGAAAGTTCTTGGGTTTGAATTCCACTTCATACACTTACTAGCTATGTGACTCTGGGTAAATCACTTAAGCTCTCTGATTCTCAGTTTTCTCATCTATAAAAGGGAGATAGTAATAGCACCCACCTCACAGGGTGGCTGTAAGGATCAAATGATATAATATGCTTTTAAAAACTTGAGGCACTACATAAATGTCAGTTATTTTTATTATCCTAAAAACCAATTTAGTCAATTTTTTTATCATGTTTCTGACTCTGTGACCTTATACTTAATGATTATGTAATTTACAAAAAAAAGTCTATAAATCCAATGAGAGAAAGGCTTACTATATTTTAGTACAAAGCCAACTCCATGATTATTGATTTCATTCATTCTGTATCTGAGGATATTGAGGAAACTATTTTTAAAAAAATTCTGATAATAATGAAGAAGCATGTTGCTTTCCCAGGAGCATTTATCCCAATAAAAACAGACTAACTCTCAACAGTTGGCAAACTTGATGAGTGTGGGAGCTCATGCCTGTCGTGCTGCTAAGGAGACTGAGGCTAGCAGATTGCTGGAGTTTGGGAGTTTTGAGCAGTATAGAGCTAATGCTCATTTGGAAGCACAGCATCTGGTGAGCAGAGGGTCACCAGGCTGCCTAGGGAAGGGGAAAACCAGCTCAGATTAGAAATAGAGCTGCCACAGCTTCTGTTCTGATCAACAGCGGCACTGGCTGGCACCAGTTGGGGTGAGATAGGAAGTCCAAGTCTCAAAACAACCCTCCCCGCCAAAAAAAGGCATATTTCAAATCATATTCCATTTCTGGTAATTCATATGGGTACAAATGATAGTACCTGAAGGAATCTGGAAATCATGTCAAAAAATTAAGTCCTAGGAGAGAAATTGGAGACCTTAGGGCAGATTTCATCACTGTTAATGATCAAAGGCAAGAATTTTAGAAGAAAAAGTGATATTTTGAAAACAAATAGCTAGTTAAGAAAGTGTCCGAGAACAGGATTTGGATTTCTGGACTATGGCTTAAAATATATGAATGACATGCTTTTGGTTAGAGATGGGATATACCTAACAAGAACTACCAACAAGACTATATTGACCAAGTTTCATGCAAATCTTATCAAAAGGATTTTAAGTTTAAAAAGGAAGAGGGAGGTCAGACACTGTAGAGAAAAACAAAAATATAGAATGGAGACTAGCAGAAGAGATGCCTAGAAATTCATAGGAGACAAAACCCAAGAAAGAAGTCCCCAGAATCTCAGTGGCATCAGTTTTCTTTATACAATACACAAAGAATGGTTAGGAATCAAGGGTATCTAGAGACCCTTATGTAAAGAGGCAAATTTGACCTTGTAGGTTTTCCTGAGAGTTGGTAGAAATACGAATCTGGAAGGCTATACTACTTTCAAAAGGAACAGAATTGGTATGGCATATTAAGATATATGAGAAAGAGAGGGAGAAACATAGTGTGGAAAGTATTTGGATGGAGATCAACAGAAACAGAAACAGAAGTAGCATTATCATCAGAGTATACTGTAGACCACCAGGACAGAGAGGGAATAGATGGGGAGTTTGGGAAACATCACACCCCTGGCCTGGTGCCATTGTGTAGTAGTTATGGGGGACTTCAATTACACATACATCTGTTGGAGCTTTTTCTCTGACCAGAGCAGATCAGCTAACAATTTCATAGCTTGCCTTAATGATAATTTTATCCTTTAAGAAGTGGAAGAAATCAATGAGAGCACGTATACCAGAAGATGGAAGTAGGAACAAGTGATGAACAAGGATGAAAAGGAATATATGACACTACCCTGGGAAAAATTGGTTTCAGGAGTACTGAAGCTTAGAATGTGCTGAGGCTAATGAGGAAAGTAAAAGGATAACAAAAAGATCTTTTAATTTATACTAAAAAGATGAGAATCAAAGGAAAATAGGACTGTTGCTCAAGGTGAATGGGACAATGATAGAAGAGAAAGGGAAATCAGAACTGTTTAACAATCATTATGGTTTTTTTTATTCTTCCAAAGAGACTTTATAAAAATGGCTAATGGAGTTTATGCCCAACCTAAGCAAAGGCACAGAGTGCTTAGCTCCCCTTGATGAGTTCACTGGTCATTGTAAAGCATTACTGCAAAAACAGCATCAGGAAAAATGGACAGAATAATTGGCAGCTATACAATTAAGAGATTATATCAATTCTACATGGACACTTGGTAAGTTGGTATGTTGGCATGTCAAAGTTTGAATAGCATCTCTTAGTGTCTCAGATTAGATCTGTTAAAGTTTGGGTGTGAAGAACAAGCTGGTATTTTTTCTCATTTCATTTAAAATTTTTTTTAAAAAATTAGTTTTTCAATGAACAGAAATCTATTTTCTCTCTTCACTTCTCCCCACCCTAATTGGAAGATGAAAGAAAAATAAAATTTTGTAACAAATTCAAGCAAAACAAATTCTGGCATTGTCCATGTCCAAAAAATATGCTTCACCTTCACACTGAGTCGATTATCTCTCTGTTAAAAGGTGAGTAGCATATTTCATCATTAGTCTTCTAAAATCGTATTTGTTCATTTTATTCATCAGAGGTCTTAAGTCTTTTCAAATTGTGTCATCTTCACAATGCTGCTGTTGGTTAAATTGTATAAATTGTTCTGCTGGTTCTTATTCACTTCTCAGTGCATCAAACTGGTTTTAAAAATTGTTTTTTTTTGTCTAAGTCATTAATGAAGCAGGTGGAAAAACTGAGTCTGATTATACCTGTGCAAAAAAAGCACATTTCTCATATTTTTCAAGGAAACAAACTTTCTCTACCTATCTCTGTCTTTCTCTGACTCTGTCTTTTTATCTCATATATACATGTTTTTCTTTTATTAACCCATCCCTCTCACTACCTCCACTCCCATTCAACATAAAAAACAAACAAAAAATTAAGCCCTTAATACATACATTCATAATCTTGCAGAGCAAATTCAAATTCTCACATAGCCAAATCCCAAATTGTATATATGTCTCTGCATTTGAAGTTCATTACTTGTTACACACATGACTCCATTTCCCTACTCTACATTTTCATAGGCTGTGCCCTATGCATGGAATTCTCTCCTTTTTCATCTCTACTTCCTGGCTTCTTTGAATTTCTTCAAGTCTCAGCTAAAATTTCACCTTCAGCTACCACCTCACTCCTATCAGATGGGCTAACATGATAGAAAAGAAAAATGACAAATGCTAGAGGGAATGTGGAAAAATTGGGACACTGAAGTGCTGTTGGTAGAGTTTTGAACTGGTTCAGCCATTCTAGAGAACAATTTAGAACTATGGTCAAAGGGCTATAAATGCATTTTCTTTGACTAACAATACCATTGTCAGGTCTGTATCCCAAAGAGATCAAAGAAAAAGGAAAAGGACCTATATGTATAAATATATTTACAGCAACTGTTTTTATGGTGGCCAAGAATTGAAAATTGAAAATCAAGTAGAAAGTGGTTGAATGAATTATGATATATGATTATGATGGAATTATTAGAAATGATGAACAGGATGGTTTCAGAAAAACTCAGTCAGATATGAACTCCTTCTAAGAACTAGGAGAACACAGTAAGAGCAATATTTTAATGATGATCAACTGTGAAATACTTAACTACTCTGATCAGTATTATAATCTAAGACAATATCAGAGGGCATGAAGAAAAAATGCTATCTTCCTCTAGAGAGAGAACTGATGAATTCTGAGTGCAGTTTGAAGTATAATTTTAAAACATTTTTTCTTACTTTTATTTTGCAACATGGTTAGTATGGAAATATGTTTTGAATAATTTCATATATATAATTGATGTCATATTGCTTGCCTTCTTAATGGGTAGGTGAGAGAGGGAGAAAATTTGGAACTCAAATTTTTTTTTAAAAAAGAATGTTACTAATGAATAATGAATTTATTTTTAAAAATTAAAATTTCCCCTGCTGCAAGAAATCTTTCCTGATCCTTCTTCATGCTAATGCCTTCACTCTGAGATTATCTCCAATTCATCTTGTATTTATCGTTTGTATACATTTGCTTGCATGTTTTCTCCCTCTTTAGATTGTGTGTGTTCCTTGAGAACAGGGTCTGTTTTTGCCTTTCTCTGTATCTGCAGAACTTTGCACAATGCCTGATGCATCATAGGTGCTTAATGAATGTTAATTGACTTGATTTGTTGACTTTCTTGTGAAAAATGAATAGTATTTTTATCTTAATTCTTCTGGGCCTGCAGTTTATCAT
Source organism: Notamacropus eugenii (assembly GCF_028372415.1). Taxonomy (NCBI): domain Eukaryota; kingdom Metazoa; phylum Chordata; class Mammalia; order Diprotodontia; family Macropodidae; genus Notamacropus; species Notamacropus eugenii. Next base: position 218,529,986 of record NC_092874.1, on the reverse strand, counting down.
TGCGTTGATCAAAGTTCCAAAGTCTTTTAATTTTTTTCTCTATAATAATAATATTTTATAAATTGGTCTTCTAGGTCTACTCAATTTACTCTCTTCATTGCAGTCTTTTCAGTTTCCTCAAAAATATCCACTGCATTATTTTTTCTGGCATAATAATATTCCATTGCATTCATATACCATAATTTTTTAACCATTCCCCAGGACACCCCTTTAATTGCAAATGACTTATTGTAAAAAAACAAAACAAAACAAAAAAACAACAAACTGCTCTGAATATTTTTGTATATTGAAGTCCTTTTCTTCTTTCTTTGATTTCTTTGGAATATAGGCCCAGTAGTGGTATAGTTGAGTTAAAGGGTATAAACATTCTAATAATTTTTAGGGGACAGTTCTAACATGTTTTTCAGAATGCACACAATTCACAGCTTCACCAATATAGCACTAATGTACCTGTTACACTTACTTGTAACTGTACCTCCAATATTTGCCACTTTCCTCTTTTGTCATATTTTGACAGCCTGATGGGTGTAATATGGAACCTCAAAATTCTTTTCCATTTCTCTAAATACTAGTGATTTAGAACATTTTTTTCATGTAGTTGTTGATAGATGTATTTTTCTCTTTGAAAATTGTCTATTCACATACTCTGACCTTTTATATATTGGGAAGTGGCCTTTGTTCTTATAAATTTGAATCTGTACCTTATAGTTCCTTACATAGCTTGGAAATGAAACCTTTTACTAAAGAAACTTGCTGCAAACATTTACTCTATTTACCAATTTCCCTCATCGTTTTAATTATATTTGTTTGATCTTTTTAAAAATTTATTTATCTTTAGTTTTCAACATTCATTTCCACAAGATTTTGAGTTCCAAATTTTCCCCCCATCTCTCCCCTCTCCCTCCCCCAAAACTCTGCGCATTCTAATTACCTTTTCCCCCAATCTGCCCTCCTTTCTATCACACCCCTCCCTTTCCTTATTCCCATCTTCTCTCTTTTCTTGTAGGGCAAGACAGATTTCTCTACCCCATTACCTGTATTTCTTATTTCCCAGTTGCATGCAAAAATAATTCTCAACATCAGTTCCTAAAACCTTGAGTTCCAACTTCTCTCCCTTCCTCCCTCCCCACCTATCCCCACAAACAATTCAATATAGGCTATATATGTGTAGTTTTGCAAAAGACTTCCATAATAGTCATGATGTGAAAGACTAACTATATTTCCCTCTATCCTATCCTGCCCTCCATTTATTCTAGTCTCTCTTTTGACCTTCTCCCTCCCCTAGAATGTTTACTTCTAATTAAACTACTCCCTCCTTCCATTTGCCCTCCTTTCTATCATCCCCATCCCACTTATCCTCTTCTCCCCTACTTTCCTGTAGTGTAAGATAGATTTTCACACCAAATTGACTGTGCGTGTTATTCCCTCTTTAAGTCAGATCTGATGAGAGTAAGCTTCACTATTTCCCTCTCACCTCCCCCCTTTTCTCCTCCATTGGAAAAGCTTTTTCTTGCCTCTTTTATGAGAGATAATTTGCCCCATTCCATTTCTCCCTTTCTCCTCCCAATATATTCCTCTCTCACCCCTTAATTTTAATTTTTTAGATATCATCCCTTCCTGTTCAACTCACCCTGTGCTGTGCTGTGCTGTGTGTGTGTGTGTGTGTGTGTGTGTGTGTGTGTGTGTAATCCCACTAACTACCCAGATACTGAAAAAAGTTTCAAGAGTTACAAATATTGTCTTTCCATGTAGGAATGTAAACAATTTAACTTTAGTAAGGCCCTTATGATTTCTCTTTCCTGTTTACCTCTTCATGCTTCTCTTCATTCTTGTGTTTGAAAGTTAAATTTTTTATTCAGTTCTGGTCTTTTCATCAAGAATGCTTGAAAGTTCTCTATTTCACTGAATGACCATTTTTTCCCACTGAAGTATTATACTCAATTTTGCTGGGTAGGTGATTCTTGGTTTTAATCCTAGTTCCTTTGACTTCTGTAATATCATATTCCAAGTCCTTCAATTCTTAATGTAGAAGCTGCTAGATATTGTGTTATCCTGATTTTATTTCCACCATACTTGAATTGTTTCTTTCTGGCTGCTTGCAATATTTTCTCCATGACCTGAGAACTCTGGAATTTGGCTATAATATTTCTAGGAGTTTTTCTTTTGGGATCTCTTTCAGGAGGTGATCAGTGGATTCTTTCAATATTTATGTTACCCTCTGGTTCTAGAATATTAGGGCAGTTTTCCAAGGCTGGACAGTGCTCTGCTCTGAGCCCAGTGCAATAAACCTTTCCTGTTGGCCTTCCAGGCTGTCTTGGGCTGGAAATCTCTTTCACTCTGTTGTTTTGCGTCTTCTACTACTCTAGATTTTGTTTAGAGTCCTTTTTTTTTACAGGTATTTTATGGGTTGTGGGGGGAGAGCTTCTACAGGTCTGTCCTTCTACTCCACCATCTTGTCTCTGCCCCTATTTGTTTGATTTGTGCAAAAACTTTTGAAATTTTTGTAATTAAAATTTTGATTTTATCTTGTGCGATCCTTTCTGTCACTTATTAAGTCATGAACTCTTCCCCTATCCATATGACTGAAAAGCATTTTATTTCTTTCTTTGCTAATTTGTTACTGATGTGACCTTTTATATCTAGGTAATATAATCCATTTTGAATTTATCTAGGAATTATGGTGTGAGGTGCTAGTCTAAATCTAATTTCTGGCAAACTGCTATCAGTTTTTTCCCCAGGAGTTTTTGTCAAACATTGCATCAGTATACCAGTAACTGGGTCTTTGGGATTATTGAACACAGTGCTATTTTGTTTTCTTTGTTTCTGAATGTGTGCCTAAGATGTTTCACTGATTGACCTGTCTCTCTTCTTAAAATAGTTCCAAATTGTTTGGATGATTATTGCTTTGCAGTAGGCTGGGATCTGGTACTGATAGATTCCCCTTCTTTCTCATTTCCCCCCATTATTTCCCTCATGATTCTTGATCCTTTGCTCTTCCATAGAATTCCATTAATATTTATCCTAGCTCCATAAAATATTCCCTTGGTAGTTTGATTAATATAATACTGAATGAATCAATTAATTTAGGTAGTATTGTCATTTTAATAATATTAGCTCAAACTTACCCCTGAGCAACTAATATTTCTTAAAATCTGTCTTCATTTCTGCCAAGAATGTTTAAAGTTGGATTCATATAGTCCCTGGGTGAATATTAGTAGATTTACTCTCAAGTATGTTATGACTTCTATAGTTATTTTGAATTGAATTTATCTATTTCCACTGTTTTGTTTTTTATATATAGGAATTCTGATGATTTATGTGTTTTTATTTTATAATCTGCAACTTTGCTGAGGTTATCAATTATTTCAACTTGTAATTGACTTTCTAATGCTCTTGAAATCTACTATCATATTATCTGCAAAAAGTGATAATCTTATTACCTCCTTGCCTGTATTTATCCCCTTAGTTTCTTTTCCTTGTGTTATCACTATTCCTAGCATTTCTAATACTGTGTTAAATAGAAGTGGTGATAATGGACTGATGCTTTGTCCCAGATTTTGTTGAGATGACCTCTAACTTTTCTGCATTATATATAATGTTTGCTGTTGAATTTAGGTAGATTATTATTTAATGTAATGAGGAAAGTCCATTTATTCCTATAATTCCTATGATTTATTCCTATAATTACTGATCTAATCATGTGGCTTTTATTATTTATATTATTAACAGTTTATTATATTTATTCCTTATGTTGAAGTAAACCTGCATTCCTGTTGTAAACCCAACATAGTCATAGTGTAAAATCTTTCTAATATCTAAAATATTCTAATAGGTCTAATTGCCTGTATCTTATTTATAGTTTTTTAAAAAAATACTACCACTCATTAGGAAAAATTGATCTGATTGGTCTCATCCTGATTTAGGTGTAAAGACTATATTTGTGTGATAGAAATAAATTAGAAGAAGATCTTTCTGCCATCTCTTTATGTAATATTGGAACTAATTGTTCTTTGAATGAATTATCTTGTATTCTTGTAAATATTCATCTATTTCCTACAAGTTATCACTTTTGTCAGCATGTAATTAGGCAAAACAATGTCTGATTAATTTCCTTTATTTCATTTTTCTCTTTCTTTAAATCATATTAGCTGTTTATCTGTTTTATTATTTTTTACCTCAAAAGATCAGCTCCTAGTTTTATTTACCAATGCAATAGCCTTGCTTTTAAGTTTAATTACTCTTTTTTAATATTTTAGAATTTTCATTTTGTTATTTAGCAGGGGATTTTTGATTTATTGTTATTCATGTTATTTTAATCTCATATCTAATTCATTTATTTGTTCTTTCTTTTATCAATGAAAGCATTTAGAGATATAAAGTTTCTCAGAATTGATTTAGCTCCATCACATAAATTTTGTTATGCTATCTCATTATTATAATTTTCTTTGTTAATACATTTTCTGTTGTTTCTATACTTTGTTCTTTGACATACTGGTTCTTTCCAAATATACTATTTAATTTTTAATTACTTTTTCTCTCTTTAGTGGACTTTTGTTTAATATAATTTTTTCAGGAAAGAGACTATCTTTTGCCTTTTTGTTTTCTCTCCTGCTCCTTCTTCTACCCCTCCATACCCTGCCTCCCCACCCCATGTTTCCTACAATACCTGGCACATAGTGGGTGCTTAATCAATGTTTACTGTTTGATTATTTTCTAATCCATTCTACTATCCTCTTCTTTTTTTTTTTTATTATTAAATTTATTTATTTAACTTTTAACATTCATTTTCACAAAATTTTGGGTTACAAATTTTCTCCCCTTTTATCCCCTCCCCCCCCAAACACCAAGCATTCTAATTGCCCCTATGACCAATCTGCTCTCTCTTCTATCATCCCTCTCTGCCCTTGTCTCCATCTTCTCTTTTGTCCTGTAGGGGCAGATAGCTTTCTATACCCCTTTACCTGTTTTTCTTATTTCCTAGTGGCAAGAACATTACTCGACAGTTGATCCTAACACTTTGAGTTCCAACTTCTCTTCCTCCCTCCCTCCCCACCCCTTCCCTTTGGAAGGCAAGCAATTCAATATAGGCCATATCTGTGTAGTTTTGCAAATGACTTCCATAATAGTTGTGTTGTATAGGACTAACTATATTTCCCTCCATCCTATCCTGTCCCCCATTACTTCTATTCTCTTTTGATCCTATCCCTCCCCATGAGTGTCGACCTCGAATTGCACTCTCCTCCTCATGCCCTCCCTTCTATCATCCCCCCCACCCTGCTTGTCCCCTTATCCCCCACTTTCCTGTATTGTGAGATAGGTTTTCCTACCAAAATGAGTGCACTTTATTCTTTTCTTTAGTGGAATGTGATGAGAGTAGACTTCATGTTTTTCTCTCACCTCCCCTCTTTATCCCTCCACTAATGAGTCTTTTGATTGCCTCTTTTATGAGAGATAATTTGCCCCATTCAATTTCTCCCTTTCTCTTCCCAATATATTTCTCTCTCACTGCTTGATTTCATTTTGTTTTAAAGATATGATCCCATCCTATTCAATTCACTCTGTGCACTCTGTCTCTATGTATGTGAGCGTGTGTGCATGTGTAATCCCACCCAGTACCCAGATACTGAAATGTTTCAAGAGTTACAAATATTGTCTTTCCATGTAGGAATGTAAACAGTTCAGCTTTAGTAAGTCCCTTATGACTTCACTTTGCTGTTCACCTTTTCATGGTTCTCTTCATTCTTGTGTTTGAAAGTCAAATTTTCTTTTCAGCTCTGGTCTTTTCATCAAGAATACTTGAAAATCCTCTATTTCATTGAAAGACCGTTTTTTCCCCTGAAGTATTATAGTCAGTTTTGCTGGGTAGGTGATTCTTGGTTTTAGTCCTAGTTCCTTTGACTTCTGGAATATACTGTTCCATGCCCTTCGATCCCTTAATGTAGAGGCTGCTAGATCTTGGGTTATCCTGATTGTATTTCCACAATACTTGAATTGTTTCTTTCTAGCTGCCTGCAGTATTTTCTCCTTGACCTGGGAACTCTGGAATTTGGCCACAATGTTCCTAGGAGTTTCTCTTTTTGGATCTCTTTCAGGCGGTGTTCTGTGGATTCCTTGAATATTTATTTTGCCCTCTGGTTCTAGAATGTCAGGGCAGTTTTCCTTGATAATTTCATGAAAGATGATGTCTAGGCTCTTCTTTTGATCATGGCTTTCAGGTAGTCCCATAATTTTTAAATTGTCTCTCCTGGATCTATTTTCCAGGTCTGTTGTTTTTCCAATGAGATATTTCACATTATCTTCCATTTTTCCATTCTTCTCTCTTTGTTCTGTGATTTCTTGGTTTTGCATAAAGTCATTAGCCTCCATCTGTGCCATTCTAGTTTTGAAAGAACTATTTTCTTCAGTGAGCTTTTGAATCTCCTTTTCCATTTGGCTAATTCTGCTTTTGAAAGCATTCTTCTCCTCATTGGCTTTTTGAACCTCTTTTGCCAATTGAGTTAGGCTAGTTTTCAAGGTGTTAATTTCTTCAACATTTTTTTGGGTCTCCCTTAGCAGGGAGCTGATCTGCTGTTCATGCTTTGACTTCATGTCTCTCATTTCTCTTCCCAGCTTTTCCTCCACCTCTCTAACTTGATTTTCAAAATTCTTTTTGAGCTCTTCCATGGCCTGAGCCCATTGGGTGGGCTGGGACACAGAAGCCTTGATTTCTGTGTCTTTGCCTGATGGTAAGCATTGTTCTTCCTCATCAGAAAGGAAGGGAGGAAATGCCTGTTCGCCAAGAAAGTAACCTTCTATAGTCTTATTTCTTTTCCCTTTTCTGGGCATTTTCCCAGACAGTGACTTGACCTCTGAATATTTTCCTCACACCCACCTCACCTCCTGATCCTCCCAGCCCGTGTTTGTGGTCTGAGATTCAAATGCTGCTTCCAGCCTCAGGGCTTTTGGCGGGGGCAGGGCTGCTATTCAGTATGAGATTATGTTCTGGTGCTGAGGTCGGGGCAGGGCCACCTCTCAAGCTCAGTTCCCTCAGGGGGTTTATGCACAGACCTTCTGCAATGGATTCAGGCTCCCGCCCGCTTGGGGAGCCCCTGTCTGCAGCCGCCTCTCAGCTTCTACCTCCTGGGGGGGGGGGCCTGAATTATGGGGGCACCCCACTCCCCTCTCGACCTGCCAAAGAGACTCTCTCACCCACCCCTGTCACCTGTGGGTGGAGGGACTTGTGCGGCCGCTGGAGATCCCGTCCCTGAAGCCTGCTCGGATCTGTTTCTCTCGGTGCCGCAGCCGTGGCCGCAGCAGGTCTGGGCTGGGCTCTCTTCTTTTTTTATGGGTGAGTTTATTCCATTCACATTCAGTTTGATTGTGAATTGCTTATCTCCCTCTATCAAGTCCTCTAGTACTTTTCTCTCTTGTTGCTCTCATTTCTCAGCTTGCAAATAAGAAGGTGGCAAAAGAGAGGGAGTGTGCTTTCACTTGTGATCTTATAAATGGCACAACTTGTTTCCTCTCTGTTGTAACTCTTCTTTTCTCCATACTTTGCATTTGAGTATATTTTTACTCTTTCTTCCATTTGTTTCAATCCTCCTTCATGTTCTTCTCCTTTAAAATTGAGTTTGTGTTTCTTATGACCATTCCCTTACCTATCCCCTCCCTTGTCCCTGCCCTCCTCAATTTTCTTTTTGAGTTTAATGTATTTTTTCCCCAAATCTTTCTCTCTCTGTCTGTCTCTCCCTCTCTCTGTGTCTCTCCCCCAAATCTCTCTCTCTCTCTCTCTCTCTCTCTCTCTCTCTCTCTCTCTCATTATGTTCAGTTTTCCTTAATCTAGCTCATGAAAGTGAGGCCTATAAGTTGCCATTCTCTTCACCTCTTCCTTTATGACTCTATACTCTTAATTTTATGCATTGGTTATTTCTCTCCCCTTCTTCCTTCTTTCTTTCCCAGTGTAGTCCCCTCTTGCTCTCCTTTTTGTCTTCTATGACCCTTACAACAGAATAAAACTATTCATAGAAATTTACTTTTTTTCAAATCACATTCTATTTCTCTTATCTAGCTCTGAACATTCCTTTGAATCAGAATTATTTCACCATTAAGGTTTGTTTTAACATGGTCTTTTCCCCCTTTTTGGAAAGGCTTGCCAATCAGCAAGTATTTACCAGACAACAACTATGTGCCCAGTACAAATATAAAATAGGTTCTACCCACAAATAACTTATTTAGCTGGGCAAACACGTCATATAACATAAGATCACTAGTGAATGATAGTGACCTATGACAGCATTACATATACTTTTATAACAGAAAACTAAATTGTGTAGTATAAAAAAATTAGAGAACATCAGTATATAACATGCTAATTGTGTGTTGTAGACAATAAATCTATGTGGAGTTAGAGAAAGGGCAGGAATGTAGACTGGGATTGTCAGTGAAAGTTTCACAGAAGAGGTGAGACTTGTTTTGAAGGATGGGTGTGAGATAGATAAAAGGAGAGGACAGAGGACTTGGCAAGTTAGCATGAGTTAAACACATAGGTGGGAGTGAGTTTGGGGCTCAGAGTAGACAGGAAGGAGACTGGCCCCACTAGTCTTGACATTGATAAGTAGTAAAAAATGAGGTTGGAAAAGTAAGGTGGGGCCAGATTATGGAAATATTTGAAAACAAGGCAGTGGAATGTACAGTTAATGCTATAGGCAATAGGGTACTGTTGTAGGTGCTTAAGTAGGGAGTAGCATGGTAGGAGAGGTATTTTAACAAGATTAATTCTTCAGTTAGTGAAATAACATAGGGTGACAGAAAGACTGATGAGGAAGGAATCAATTACAGTCGTCTCCATGTAACATGACTTCTGGATCAAGTCCCTCTTTCGCCCCAGACCTGAAAGGAAGGTTTACTAAGCTAAACTGGAGACTTGGATTTGTTGCTCAGCTTCCTAGCCAAGACCTTGAGACTGTGAAGGATTTACTGAGTTCAACATGAAAATGACAGAAGTTGTGAAGAAGGAAGAAGCTTTGTTGAGGCCATGGTAGGGATGAAAAGCTGAGGACATTGATATTTGGGACTATAAAGGCCCCCCACTAGCCTCAGACTCCTAATGTAGAAGAAAGGAATTCTGACTGTGTTTGCAAGGATTTTGGAGAACCCCTGGGCTTGTTATTTTTCTAACTTTCTTTCCCCCTGAAACAATCTGTTTGCTGAATCAAGCAAACCTTTAACAATCTATTCTCTGATTATCTTTTGGGTAGCTTTTTATCCTCATTGTCTTTTTTTATAAATATTTATGGTTGATCTCAGGCAAGTATATTTCATCATGTATAGTTTAAAAAGCAGGAATGTAACTCTTCAGGTGGTAAAGGATGGAATTCTCTTTTCTCTGGCCTTGAATATTTGTAACAATCACCTGGGGGCAATATTGAGCCAGCTTTGATTTTTACTTTACTCATTAACAGTCTGGTAGATCTCATAAAAAAGCTGAAAATCTGAAAATGATGTCCAGAACCTTTTCTTTCTAGATGGAACACTTAGAGTCTCTAGCATGGTTAGGTACTGGTGGCTGAGCATTTCCCATCCATATTCCTTCTAGACCCTCAGTTTCCAGAAGGAGAAAGTTAAACAGAGGAAAGAGTGAGGTTCTAGGACTAGAAGAGGAAATCCAGCTCCAACTTGTATAGGAGGCAGTCAGGCTTGTCTGTGGAATTTTCTGTTCCTTTTCTTTTTGGTCAAGGTGGGAGTGAGGAGGACACAGGCTACTAGAAGGACTTCAGGACACCTAGAATTTCCACAGGTATCAATCTATCAATACACACTTCTGTTGTTTATTTATGATCTTACAGAGAATGCTTCAACCTTATCCCCATTACATATAATGCTTGCTGATGGTTTTAGATAGATGTTACTTATTTTAAGGTCCACTCCATTTAGTCCTATGCTCTCTAGTGTTTAATAGGAATGGGTGTTTTATTTTGTGGAGTTTTTTCTGCATCTATTGAGATAAATCATGATTTGTTAATTTTGTTACTGACATGTTAAATTATGCTGTTTTCCTAATATTGAACAAACAGAACAAGCAGAATATACAGGGATACATTGATCTGGGAATTAGCTATTTATAAAGATGATAGTGGCTTAGAGTAATTATCAATAGTAACAGTTTCTCTTTCTCTCCCAGCTTGATTTAGTTATTATTTTTTATTTGCTCATTAAAGGGCCATTCCCTGACTACTTCTTAAAGAAGCCTATTCACTCAATGGGCATTACCTCCCTCTAAGTGAATACCTGAAAAGGCCAAGGTCCCCCACTGCATCCTAGGTCATCTCCAGTCATCCTGATGAATATCTGGTCACTGGATCCAGATGGCTCAGGAGGAGAAAGTGAGGTTAGTGACCTTTTGCAGCCCTCCCTCACTCAAAACAAGGTCTGGTGCAAGTCATGTCATCATTTCTCTGATGTCATGGTCTTCTTCGAAAATGAAGGATGAACACAACAACAACAACAAGCACTGCAAAGTCCTGGGGAATGAAAAGAAAGACAGTTCCTACCTTCAAAGAGCATAAATTCTAATGGGGAAGATGTCATGTAAATAGGTAACACAGTATTTATTATATCCAGAGTAGATGAAAATGGATGAAAGTGGGAGGGGCATATTAATAGCTGAGAGGAATTCATAAGGATGTGGACTATATGGTAGTCAGTCTGGACAGGAAGACATAAGTCCCTAGACATCATGAAAGGAGTGGAAGGAGGAATTTAAAGATGAGAAGTTAGGAGTGGCATAATTAATGGAAATGGAACAATTGGGAAGGCAGTGTTATTTGGTGGGGAAGGTTGGCTTTTTGGTGTCTTGTGGAAGAAAAACTGTTCCCTGTATTTTTAGCTAATATCTGTCAGAAACAATCTTTTGCTATCCAGGAATTCCTGTTTGGAGAAAGAGATCCAAAGGAACCTAATGTCCCACTAAATCTCTCTGTCCCAATCAATGTTTACTTGTAATTTATGATAATAATGAAACAAAATACAAAATTTTGTATTGTATGTACAAAATGCAAAAATACAACAAGATAAAATCTAGGTACAAAGTGAAATATAGTCTCTGCACTGAAGGAGTATACATTCTGATAGAGAAGACATGTAAATAACTAGTGAATACAAGCTATATATAAATAGATGAAGGTAACCTTGAAAGGAAAGGCATTATTAAGCTTTTGATTTATTTGAACAGAATAACAATAATATCAATATCAAAGAACCTTGGAAAAATAACTCCCCCAAATTATGACTCCCTCTTAAACAACTCTCTCTAAGGATTCCTCTTTTAAAAGGTGCCTCTGAATTTGGTTGGGTTGTTGTCCTTCATTTTCCAAGAGGACCACAATGACATCACCATGATGAAGTGAAGTTTCAGTGTGTCCGACTGTGACTGATCAGACCAGTACGAGCCAGGTTGGGCACAGATAGTCCGTATGAACATTTGGGGTGGATGCTCCAAATTTGCACATCCTATGTTTACTTTGTGCTATCTCGATTCTGCTTTGCTCATAGAGCACAGCACCTTTTCTTGTGTGGGCATGCTATGCTGAGCTGTCCTGTGCCAGTGTCTCTCATGTTGCACAGTCAAATCCAAAGTTCTTGGGAGAGACCTTGAGAATGTCCTTGCATCACTTCTTCTGACCACCATGTGCTCTGCCCCATGTGAATTTTCCATAAAACAGTCTTTTTGGCAAGTGTATATTTTGCATTTGAATAACATGGCCACCCCATCGGAGTTGCGTTCTCTGAAGCATAGATTGAATTCTTGGCAGTTCAGCTCGAGCAAGGACTTCAGTGTCTGGTACCTTATCCTGCCAGGTGATCCTCAGAATCTTCCTAAGACAGTTCAAATGGAAGTGATTCAGTTTCCTGGCATGGCTCTGTTAGACTATCCATGTTTCACAGGCATACAACAATGAGGTCAACACAACAGCACATGGAACCATTGATTACAACAAATGGAGAAGTTTTGAATGCTGTGGATAAGTTCACTTACCTTGGTAGTATACTTTCCAGGGATGTACACATTGACAATGAGGTTGATGCACGCATTGCCTCTGAGTTAAAGAAGACATTCCCACTCTTCCTAAAGACGTCTAAGTCTTTTAGTTTCAGGGAATCAAGGTCCCTCCCTGTAATATATTAAGTCTTCCTTCAGAAACTGATTAGGTCTTTAAGTGAAACAAAGAATTTTTGAGAAGCAATAATATCATTTCTTAATATTTTCTCAAAAGACTGAGACCTTAATGGATGTTTCCACAGTTTGAGGGATATTTTTTAAGGTAGAACAACCCATACATGGCTGAAGATAGTCAGTTGATCAACAGACATTTATTATTATCTTACTATGTGTCAATTGTTGAGTTGAATCATCCATGACCCACTCTTTGTGATCTCATTTGGGATTTTTTTTTTGGCAAAGATATTGAAATTGTTTGCCATGTTTTTCTCTAGCTCATTTTACAGATGAGGATCTGAGACAAATAGGGTTAAGTGACTTGGCCAGGGTCACACAGCTAGTAAGTATCTGAAGCAAGATTTGAAATCAGGTAGATGAGTCTTTCTGACTTCAGGTTTGACACTCTATCCACAGTTCCACCTAGCTGCCCTGCTATGTATTAGGCATAGAGTAAATACAAGCAAAAAAACAGTCTCTGCTCTCAAGGAGTTTATGTTTTAGTGAGGAAGACAATACATAAAGAAATCTGAAAAGGGGAGGGGGATTAAAAAATGGCTGGCCTGTGCAGCCTCCTTAAATGAAGATTCAGAGAGGAACTCTCTACCCTCCAATCTGAGGGAGGGTACCCCATGGACATAGGGTAGTTCTGAGATGTGAGTTCCCAGACTGAAGTGATCTTCCAGGACAAAGAGGTTTCTGGGGCATGATGGAGGGTAGTCTGTGGGAACTGTAGAATGGAAGGAACCTGTAGAGAGGAGGATACTGAAGTTGGTAAGGAAAGAATGGTTTATTAGAGAGGCAAAGTTCTAGAAGTGGTCAAGAGTATAGCTGAAACCAAAATGAAACTTGAACACTGGGAGGCACCTCTTCAAAACTGGTAGGAAGGAATGAAGGGAGAACAGTTACAGAAATGAAGTGAAGTTGAGAGTCGTTGAGGGGACCTGAATCTTTGACCTTAATATTTTCAGGAAAGTAAGTGGCATAGTTATCTATTGCAGGGGAGAGGGAGGAGAGGAGAGATGGAATGATTGATGACAAAGGAAAGGATAATTGTCATGAGAAGAGAACTGGTAGCATCAGACATGAATGTCATGTCCAAATGGGAGCAAATGCCAAGTGGAAGTTATAAAGCATAACCTTGTAAGAACTAAAGCCTGATCACTTAGGTGGCTTCCTTTAGTAGATTTTGGTGGCTCTGTAACAGAAGAGGAGAAAAGAAGAAGCTATCTAAGATGGCTGGTTTTGGAGAGGGTGAATGAAGTTAAAACTGGTGGAGGCAGGTGATGAAGAGAACCCTCCTTGCAGGTCCAACTTGGAGTTACCCGTGGTTGTCAGGGCTGCGCTCAAGGCTTTTCGTTTTCCCATCTAGATTATAAATTCAAATCTCACCTCAATTCCCTCTTACTTATGTGACCTTGAGCAAATGTGGACAAACCTCTCTGGGCATCAGTGTCTTTATCTCCAAAGTGAAGAAATTTGCCTTCTTAAAGGAGTCTAATGGGTAATTTCAATACATTAAGTACTGAAAAATATGTTGTTTTTTTGTACCTGTTCATGGGATTACTCTGCAGCATATATGTATATATATTTGTGGTGTGTATGTGTGTGTGTGTGTAAGATAGATACATAGAGACAGAGAGACAGAGAGACAGAGAGAGAGAGGCAGAGGGAGAGAGAGAGAGAGAGAGAGAGAGAGAGAGAGAGAGAGAGAGAGAGAGAGAGAGAAGTCATGGCCAAATTCAATTTGATTTAAAAAATGTTTATTAAGCACCTGCTTATTCTCCCCCCCTTTTGAATTTTTATTGGTATCTTTTGTGCTTATATAAGAGAACCAGAGAGAGAGAGTGTGTGAGCAAGAGAGAGAGATAGAGAGAAAAAGAGAGAGAAAGAGAGAGAGAGAAATCCATACTTTAATGAATTTAGTACTTTGAGTACCAAGAGTTGGGGACCCTAATATGCGTATTTGGGGAAACAGAAATGAATTTTATGCCATGGGTAAATTTAGGGCTTTTCCTGGAGTACACCACTTGGGGGAAATGAAGCAAAGAGAAAGAATTAACCTTACTTGGTCAGCCCCTAAGATCAGACCCAGTTTGGCTAAGACTAAAGCCTTTGGATTAAGATCAAATGAAATAATATGTAAAGTGCTTAGCACAGTGCTTGTCACATAGTAGGTGCTAAATAAATGCTTATTCCTTTTTTCCCTTGCCCTGGACAGCTCTGACACAGAAGTAAGCGGAAGATCTGCTAGGTTGGTTAATAATCTTTGTATTTGATTCAAAATAAGATTTACACAGACTTTGAGTTAAAAGGTTTGGTAATTAGGTAAGAGAGGAGTCAAAGAAATAAAGCAATAGTTTCTTGATGAAAAAAGATAATATTGGGGGAGAATATAGCACTTCTAAAATCATAAAATTGGAAGGAATCTTAGAGGTTATTTAGTTCAATCAGTTGACCAATAAGCCTTCATTAAGCATTTACATCTATGAATTCCTTCTATACCATCCTATACTGTGATCAGCCTCTGCTAAAAAAGTTCACCTGGTGAAGAACTCACTGCCTCATAAAGTAGACATCATTTTCTGACAGCCATAATTTATTAGGAAGTTTTTCATTATTTTAAACTAAACTCCACTTCCCTGTAACTTACACCTTTTGGTCCCATTTTCTACCTATGATAAGTCTTCATGTATTTGAAGACAGCTATCACATGCCCTCTAAGCCCTTCTTCCCTAGTCTTACTATCCTTATTTTCCTCAGTCCATTCTTATATTTTTACATAAATTACTCTCACCTTTCTTGTCAATCCCTTTTGGACATACTACAAAAAATTCCTTCTTGAGGAAGGAGGAAACATGCAAAAAAGATTCATGGGATCAAAGAATTCAAGGATCTAAACTCTTTCATAACATGATACAGGTCACATTATCTTCAAGGAACCAAAAAAGTATAGGCAAATCTGAGGGGTTCATCCTTCTTTCCTTCCTTCCTTCCTTCCTTCCTTCCTTCCTTCCTTCCTTCCTTCCTTCCTTCCTTCCTTCCTTCCTTCCTTCCTTCCTTCCTCCCCTCTCTCTCTCTTTCTCTCTCTCTCTTTCTTTCTTTCTTCCTTCCTTTCTTCCTTTCTTTCTTCCTTTCTTCCTTCCTTCCTTCCTTTCTTTCTTTCTTTCTTTCTTTCTTTCTTTCTTTCTTTCTTTCTTTCTTTCTTTCTTTCTTTCTTTCTTTCTTTCTTTCTTTCTTTCTTTCTTTCTTTCTTTCTTTCTTTCCCCCCTCTATCTCTCTCTTTCATTCTTAATGTCTAAAGCTCTCACTGTATATGAGAGGAACAATAAGTCAATAAATAAGCTTTTTTTTTGGTGAGGCAATTGGGGTTAAATGACTTGCCCAGGGTCACACACACAGTAAGCATCAAGTATCTGGGACCAAATTTGAACACAGGTCTTCCTGACTCCAAACCCAGTAGTCTATCCACAACACCACCTAGCTGCCCCACAGTAAGAATTTATTATGCACCTTCTACATTTCAGGCACTGTGCTCGGTATTGGAGATACAAAAAAAAAAAGCACAAAAAGATCCTCAAACAAACAACCAGTCCCTGCCCTCAAGGACTTCATACTCTAATGTGGGAGGTAGCATGCAAACAACTTTGTATAAATAAGCTATATACAGGATAAATTGGAGATAAACAACAGAAAGAAAAAACTAACATTTGAAGGGACCAGGAAAGGCTTCTTATAGAAGGGAGGAATTTACTGAGATTTAAAGAAATCCAGGAAAGCCAGTTAGTTCTTTTCCCCTGAGACCAGAATGAGGACAAACAATACTGGGTTGAGATAAAATAATTACACACTTGCATCGCTCTCATTTCTCTTCCCAATTTTTCCTCTACCTCTCTTACTTGATTTTCAAAATCCTTTTTGAGCTCTTCCATGACCTGAGACCATTGTATATTTATATTGGAGGTTTTGGATGCAGAAGCCTTGACTTTCTCTGATGCTATACTTTGTTCTTTCTCATCTGAAAGGATGGAAGAAAATACCTGTTCACCAAGAAAGTAACCTTCTATAGTCTTATTTTTTTCTCCCTTTTTTGGGCATTTTCCCAGCCAGTTACTTGACTTTTGAGACCTTTGTCGAGAGGAGTACATATTCTGGGGATCTGTAAGTTCTCAGTTCCTCCAAGGTGGCATGATCAAGGGAGAGGTGTTTACTCCTCTCCTGACCTGTGCGCTGGTCTGGGAGCAACCAAAAACTTTTCTGCCCAGAATCTGTAATTGAATTCCTTCTCCAGTGCCTCCACCAACTCCACCGCCAGTGCTCCTCCTTACCCCTGATTGGAGCTCAGGGCTGAGAATCAGATCAGTGGCTCAATTCCCCGGGGGCTTTATGTGGAGGTCTCCCAGGGCTGCCACTCAGGGCTGAGATTAGATCAGCCCTTTGATTCTCCCAGGGGCTCTAGGTGGAGAGTTCTGAAAATGGCAGCTACTGGAGCCCTCCCACTGATCTTTGAAGTTGTCGGTGGTGTTTGTGGGTTGAGGAATTTGGGAACTGCTGCTGGTGGCGCCCTGAATCCTGTTCTGGGTCTTGTCCCTGCTGCTCCACACTGGCCTGCACTTGTTGCGCTAGTCTGGTATGCGCTCGTCTTGCTCAAAATAATTACACACTTACATAGCAATTTAAGATCTGTAAAGTGCTGTCCTTACAACAACCGTATGCTTTTTTCATGTGTAGGAAGTAATTTCTTTTGTGAAGGAATCAAACAACTAAAAAGTTATTTAGTTTAGAATGGAGCTGGAAATTGATATATGCATTTATACATTTGTGAATACTTCCATATATATGTGTATACTTCCACATATATATATATTTATATATTCCATATGTCAGTCTTTCAAGTTCTTAAAGACAATTCTCATGTTCTCTGAAGTCTTGTCTTCTTCCGGCTTAGTATCCCCCTTTTCTTCAACTGATCCTAATATGACATAGCCCTGTTCTCTCTGTCCTTTCTAGGTTATCAGTGTCTTTCCTAATATGCAGTCCCCCAAGCTGATTAAAATAATTAAGATGCACATGGGTCACATTTGTCACACTTTGTTCTGGCATTGATATCTCTGATAAGGTGTGAATTCCTTGACTTCTCTTGAATTGCCCTATTGGTATCACTAATTCTCCATGATTAATTGATTCATGACTAATTCTTGCACCTGGGCTAGCTACCCTTGTATACTGGACTTTAAAAGGGAGAATAGAACCAGAAGACTTACAATCATCTCTGGGAGATGAGACAGAAAATGGGTACATATGTTCACATACACATGGCCTCAAGTTTTCTGGAAAGAATTCTGTATATCTTTTCTTCCTCCAGGGAACAAAGTACTCCAAAGAACTCTAGACATTAGGGGATCATTTGGCCCTTGAGATGGCAGTGGACAGAGGGAGGGACAAGAACAGTGAGAATTCCTTTGGCTTAAATGGTTGGATGAGCATTTTGTAGAGGGGATTGTTTTTCAAGTATGAGTTGGACTAAATTGGTGTTGAGGTCCTAACTCTGAAATCCTACGATTTTGTGGCTCTTTATACCTTATCCTGGGTATTCCGTACTTAGTTAGACCCATGGTCACACCTTCCACATTTCTATGTTTATACACACAAACATATGAAATTTATACATATATATATATTGCAAGTATACATAAATATATATATGCATACCTCAATATGTAGCTCCATTTTCAGCTAAATAAATAACTTTTTTAGTTGTTTGATTCCTTCAAAAAAGAAATCACTTCCTACCTTTCTTGCCATGAATAAAGCATATTATTCATTTGTCAGTATGGTCTAATGGAAAGGACACTATACCTGAGTCAGGAGATTTTTGACACTGATACTTACTATTTGTGGGAACTTCAGCACATCACTTAATTTTTTCAAGCATCAGTTTCCTCATCAGTAAAATGGAAATGATAGAATATTTGCATACCTCATAGGGCTGTTGTGAGAACAACACTTTGCAGAACTTAAATTGCAATGTAAATGTGTAATTATTTTATTTTAATCTAACCTTATTTGTCCTTATTCTGGTCTAAGGAAAAAAAAACTAACTGATTTTCTTGGATTCCTTTAAATCTCAGTAAATTTTTCTCTTCTATAAGAAGCCTTTCCTGGTCCCCCTAAGTGTTAGTTTCTTCCAGGCTGAAACATCTTCTTCCAAGCAGAGAAATATCACTGGTAGAAACGTGGAAGTAATAATAGCTAACATTTATACAGGACAGCTAGGTGACTCAATGGGAAGATTGCTAGGCTTGGAGTCAGGAGGACTCCTCTTCCTGAGTACAAATCTGACCTCAGACACTTACAAGCTGTGTGACCCTGGGCAAGTCACTTTACCCTGTTTGTTCAGTTTCCTCATCTGTAAAATGAGCTGGAGAAGGAAACAACAGACCATTCCAGTATCTTTGCCAAGAAAACCCCCAATGGGGTCAAGAACAGTTGGACATGACTGAAATGTTCTAAGCCCTTTACAATTATTATCTCATTTCATCCTCACAGCAAACCAGAGAGGGAGGTACTATTATCCCCATTTTACAGATTAGAAAACTGAGGTAAACAAGAGTTAAGTGATTTGCCCAGGATCATACAGGCTAGTCCCAGGATCAGTGAAAAAGTGAATCAAGCCTCCTGAACCCAACAGAAGAGATCCAGACATCTCTGACTTAATGGGCTGAGCAGGAACTGCTCCTGAAGAATACCAGTGTGGAAGAAAAAAACCTATACAGTTATCCTTTTCAAATTGTGACTTTTCCCATTGTGGTATTGATGTATCACATTTGGGCGTAAGAAATTAAATGGGAATTTTTTGGGAGTTTTGTGGAAGCTGCAGATGACACGCAAAGGCTAGCAGACAACACTAAAAGGTTTAGAAATTCAGAAATGCATAAGATAGATGTATATTATTGTATAATATGAACATATTTTACCATTTAATACCATAATAATTCAGACTTCTTTAGTATGAAGGGAGAGTAAAAATTTTTATACATATTTTCCAGATCGTGGGGGCATTGTGCCCCTAACCCTAATTATACTCTGTCGTGCATCAGGATAGTGAGTTATGTGCTCTATGTAGGCCCAGGATGATGGAATTTAACTCTAGCATCTCCAAAATGTGTTTTTCTTGTGCAAGAGATCCCACTCAGATCTTTAAGTATGGGAAAGTGAATAGTTCCTTGGACAATGTAGCTTCCTAGAGAATTGTCATAACAATACAAAAATTTTGTATTTTTGGAGGGGGTTAAATAAAACCTGTTCTGTATTTGGTGTCTTGAGTGCATTCATGAGCTGATGCTGATGTGATCCATCCATCCTTCCTTCCTTCCTTCTTTTTCCTCTTTCTCCCTTCTTCCCTCTTTCCCTTTCTCCTTCTCTCTCTCTCCTCTTTTTGTTCTTCTTTTTCTGAGAAGTCATTGTAGAGTAATAAAGCAGTAATTTAAAAAAAAATTACATTTTACTTCATTCAGTTAACAAAACCTAATTTTTTCCTTGTAATGAATATTCACATTCAAGAAAAACAAATCTCCACTTTTGACCAGGTCCAAAAAACATATGTCTCAGTCATCCCTGAGTTCAACACCTCTGTGTCACATAAATCTTATCTGAGTTGAAGTTATAAAAGCTTAGAAAAAAACAGAGAGAGTAGCTTCATAGGGCTTTTTCTCTTCTGAATTACCTTAGGATTTACCCAAGTTATTTGGCTTCAGAAAAAAAAATAGTTTAAGGGGTGTGGTATGGAATATCAAAAGTCTCCTCCATTTCCGTTTTCCTAAAGAATATTGTACCTTGAGCAGCATGAGATCCTCCAACACCACTCTGGCTCATGGGTTCTCTACTGAGTCAGAGGAAAGGAGGTCACCTTCTGAGTCATGGTTCCACTTCCTGAGTTTCCTTAGTCACCCATTCTAGTTGAGACCAGGTCTAGCCTGACGGATTTTCATGTTTTATCTCAAGGTAAATTTCATTTCCATTATTTTTTGCTACTTTTGCATTGGTGTCAATAGTATTTGTATATGTATGTAGTATGTAACACTTGTACAGTAGGGCTCAATTAAATAATAATGACTCTGGGTACAGTAATCATAATAATACTAATAATTAAAGATTCATTTGCAAGGTCTAATAGGGAAGTGAGGGGGTCTGGGTTTCATATTAGAAAAATATCCGTCACTAAGGGGAAAGCTAGAAGTGGCATCTAGTTCAGCCCTACAAAAGCCCAATGGCCTTGGTGCCCAATAATAGCAGCAGCACTAGTACCTTAAGCTCAAATGAAAAATTGCCCCCAGCAGCTGTCATGCCGGATTTCTCAGGCTTCATCTTAACTGTGCTTTTGTGGCTGGCATTTCTCATTTTCTTCATGGATCTTACTGAATTAGCCTAGGGCATTGTTAACATGCTTTTTCTTTCCCATGGGGATTCAGGATCTCCCCTTTCTTCACCAGAAAGTCTTTTTTTTTTTAAGACCAAACCTCCACTCATTCTCACTCCAAGCCATGCCAAGTCAAGATTTCAATGGCTACCAACTTTTCTTTTATATCAGTGGCAATAAATTTAAAAGCGATGAAAAAAAAACAGTGCTTTACCACGCTGACCACATGGGCTTTGCAATAGGAAACCAAATAAGTTTTTCCTCATACTCCCTTCCTGATATGAGAGGGGAAAACAGGCTGTGGATATTTTGGATATGTAATGGAGGGGTACTTGTCACTGGTCTTGCCTGCAAACCTATCGCCTTCTGGTATATTCCCTTGATTCTGCTATCCATCATATAAAATGACATCTTGCCAGTGTTGAGTGTGTGTGTGTGTGTGTGTGTGTGTGTGTGTGTGTGTGTGTGTGTGTGTGTGTGGTGTGGCGGGGTGGCTGGGGTACAGTGTGCTGAGGGTGGGGAAGTATCACTCCATTCGCTTGTCCCCCATCATTCTTGAGGCTTGACCAAGATGAATTCTCTTGAATCTTCTTCCCAGAGACATCAATGCTCAATTCCCATAAATAGGTGTGCCCTGGGTTTTCCTAGCCATACTCCCAGACTTCTGAGCTGGGGGCTACTTGTATGCTTTTGAATTTTGGTCATAATGCTTTATTAATTGCATTAGTTACAAACAACTCACTAGAATCTAGACATGTGTGTGTGTATGGATGTGTGTGTGTGTGTGTGTGTGTGTGTCTGTGTACTCATGCATATATGCAGGAAGGGAGGAGAGGAGAAAACATTTTTTTTTTTCAGAAATTTTTATGGAATTTAACCATCAGCTTCTACCTAGGAGCATATTCTCCCAAGATAGGGTTTGCGGCAGACAGGTTATGTGGGAGGCAGGGAGGTGGAGTGGTTACAGCACTGCTATTTATGGTCTCTGTGGAGAACACAGGGCTGTCGTCACTTCTCTCACTGGTAATACGACTGAGAGAGAAAGGAACAGAGATTGAGACAGAGAGCCAGGCAGAGATTTTAAGTTGCTCCTTGAATTGAATTAAAAACACATTAGCGTCACAGATCTTGAATGCTAAAGTGTTCTCAATGAGTTACGGAAAGGAGTTTTTTGGAATGGAAGAATTTGAGAGGACTGTTTTGAGTACGAGGAAGATTAGGCCTTGTCAGCTCTGTGACTCGTCCTGTTCTTTCCTTCTGTAGTCAAAACATCCCACTGAAGTGGGGGATTGGTTACAAGAATGTGTTAACCGTCTCTGCTGTTTTATTTAGTTACTGTTATAGGCTGACTTTGTCAGACATGGGTGGGTGGGCCAACCAACCATTGAAGAGTTGCTTCATTTATCCTCAATATCATGGAAACTAGTTCACAGAAGTTACTTAAAAAAATGTTTGCCTACACATGTCACCTAACTCAACCTGGACTGTCTGTTACATTGGGTCTGAAAACCCTCCCAGGGGCTTAGGATCTGGAGCTCGTGTCCTGCTTTCACTCACTCACATGTTGTCTGGGGTTCTTTTAAGTGGATTGAAACATATTCACTGGAGGCACATGCCAAAAGAGTAAACACAAAATAATAAACATCAGCAGTTCTTTTCAATAATACAGTTGTTCTAGCACCAAAGTGTGTCAATAAGGATGTCTTGAAAGACATTTATTTAACAAAGCCCCAGAGCTAAGTATCTTACCTACCTGGGAGGAAGCAGCCTCTAGCTCCGGATCCACTGAAGCTCAAGACCTGTCTCAGATGCTTGAAAGTCCTGAAAGTGGTTCCTCTGCTTTTGGTTCCCTTGAATATAAAGTGTAGGAATATGGTAATATTTCCTAAAATATTTTTTAAATTTAGTTTAGCTTTCTGTCTTTTTTACATTGAAATGAATTTTTAGCAGAACAAGTAGATATTTAAAACTGCTGCCTTTGCCATGAAGATATTGTTTTCATTTTTATGAACTTACTGTAAAACTTTGGCAACAGTTTGCTTATGAAACCAGAGAGAAACTTCATCTTGATTCTGACATTTTTAATGGTTCAAGAAGGAAGTGTCACAAAAAGTCTCCTTATGAACAGAGGAAGAGGAGAGAGGAGAGAGGGAGAGGTGGGCAGAGAGAGAGGAAGAGAGAGAGAGAGAGAGAGAGAAAGAGAGAGAGAGAGAGAGAGAGAGAGAGAGAGAGAGAGAGGAAAGGTATACAAAGCCAGTTGGAGTCAGTTGCTGAGACGAAGGAGCTTCCATGAAGAATTAGATATAAGCAGATCAGTGAAGAAAGCAGCAGACTCTTTTTTGGGCATGTTTAAGGCAAGGCCACATGTAGATACCCAAGGGATATCAGGACAATAAAGATCATCTGCCAGAAACTTCCAAAAACTAGAGGTCAAGATTAACAACTCCAAAACAGACCTGCTAAGGGACACAGATATTACCATAGAGTCTTGGGTATGGTAGTCTCCAGTTAATGGCAGGAGGGAAGCCTGACAAGAGCTTATTTCTAGGAACTGTATGTTGTTACCCCAAAATCTTGCTGGGACTCCTGGTTCTATCTTCATTCAACAAGTAAGGGCATTTTAGGGTCATGGTAGACCTTGGACCAAGTAGCTCAGGTATTTTATAAGGAGGAATAGGGTCTCTTTGACAGTTCTGATTGGTTCCTACCTCTGAGGTTGAAGGTAAGAGGTGTTGGTTAGTTAGGAAGCTAGAAATTTCTAGTATGGAAAGATCTAGTCACTGAAGAATCCTTATAGTAGATTCCCAAAAAGAGGCAGGGCAGGAAGAGAGGGAAGTAACATTATAAATGACTTGGCTTGTTGGATGAGGAAACACTAGACCACCCTCCACCCATCCACCCCCAAACAAAACAAAACAAAAAACCCAAACCCAAACCAAACAAACAGAATTTCTGGACTACAATAAGGCCTAGCTCTCTTAATTTTTTCCTTTTTCTTATGAACTTGAAAACCATCAACAAACATGAACAATTTTCTACATAATGAATAGAAAAGAATCTTTATTATGCACAACTTGTATTTTTAAAAGTATATAACATATGTATTTTTTAAATAGATAATAACTT
The DNA here is from genome assembly GCF_028372415.1 of Notamacropus eugenii. Classification (NCBI taxonomy): domain Eukaryota; kingdom Metazoa; phylum Chordata; class Mammalia; order Diprotodontia; family Macropodidae; genus Notamacropus; species Notamacropus eugenii. Next base: position 218,506,248 of record NC_092874.1, on the reverse strand, counting down.
TAGTATCAATGCTTTGTAAATCCCCTTTTGAATTTCCTCCTGCTGTCTTCTATGTATTAAAAGTTTCATTAATACTCTTTTCTCTCTTGATCTCTTTTTAACTTTTCTGTCATTCTTTCTGATTCTTTTCTCTGTCACTGTATGCTCCCTCTCCTCCCTTATTTTTTTTTTGCAAGAAAGGTAAATAAATTCTTGTAATAAATATGCATAGTCAAGCAAAACAAATTCTGGCATTGGCTGTGTCCAAAAAATATGACTCATTCTGTACCTTGAATCTATCACGTCTCTCAGGAGGTGGGCACCATGCACATTCTGTGTCTTCTGTAATTGTGGTTAGTCATTGCACTGATCAGAATTCTTAAGTCTTTCAAAGTTGGTTGTTTTTACAATGTTATTACTGAATAAATTGTCCTCCTGATTTTACTTATTTCACTCTGCATCAGATCATACAAGTCTTCTTAGGTTTCTTGGAAATGATCTCTTCCATAATTTCTTACAGCACAATAGAGTTCCCTTACATTTGCATTCCATGATGAGTTCAGCCATTCCTCAATTGATACTGCCCTTCCTCTCTTCACAGAACCCAGTCTATTTTTACATTTTATTTTTCTCCTTTTTGCCCCCTCCCTTTATGAGCCATTGTCTAAAATTGAAGTTTTGTTTTTTTGTGACTGTTGTCTTCCAACCCTTCTTCCTTCCCTTTCCCTGCCCCCTCCTGTTTCTCTGTTGAATATGATGCATTTTGAACAGGGGAGGGGATGACATGGTCATATCTGTGCTTTAGGAATATCATTTTGTCAGTTATGTGGAGAATGAATTAGAGGAAGGAGAAAATGGCAGCAAGGAGATCAAATAAGAGATTTCTACAATATTCTAGGTGAGACACGATGAGGATCTCCATTAGGGAGGTGGGTGTATGAGTGAAGGGAAGGAGATGGGTTCATATGATGTGATGGTAGAGGTAGAATCAACAAATCTTGGCAACTGATCGGTTATCAGAATAAGGCAGAGTGAAAAATGAGGATGACTTCAAGGTTTTTAAGTTGGTATTTTTGACAGCAATATCAAAGTTTATAAGTGGGTTTTGGGGAAAAGGTGAAATAAGATGACAATGTGAAAAGTCTTAGACAGCCCTGCTCCCCCAGCAAACATTTCAACAAAGATTTTAAGGGACATCAGAAGAAAATGATCAAGAAGACATACTAATAAAGACCTCCATCTAGTCCAAGGCCAGAGGTGTGTAAGCACTTTAGTTATTGATAATTAATATTGATCCCATTCCTTTTCCCCCACATCTTCTTTGTAAAGAAGAGAAGTAGAGGTCAAATTAAGGGAAAATTGTTAGATTATATAGTGGTGGGGAAAACACAATTAACTATCATAACTGTGAATGTGAGTAGGATGAATTTACCCATAGAATAAATGAAAATAGCAGAAGGGATTCAAAAGCAGAACCCAGCACAATGCTGATTATAAGAAATGCATCTGAAAAATAAAGATTCATATAGAGTTAAAATGAGGAAGAGAAACTACATTATATTTAAAGGGCATAGATTCCCTGACTTCCTTTAGGTCTACACTAAAATTCTGCCTTCTTCAGGAAGTCTTTTTTGACCCCTTCCTTAATTCTAGTGCCCTCCCTCTGTTAATTAGTTTCAATTTATCCTGTGTATAACTTGTTTATGCATAATTATTTCCATATTTTCTCCCTTATTAGATTATGAGCTCCTTGAGAGCAGAAACTATCTTTTACCTTTCTTTGTGCCCTCAGTGTTTAACATAGTGCCTGGCACATAGTAGGTACTTAATAAATATTTACTGACTTACTGAATAATGTTAATACTTAATACATTTTCACTGAATGGCATAGCATCTTAGTACTTAATGGAAAAGTTAAGTGAAACATAGGGTGAAAGATAAAAACTATAATAGTTGGGGACTTTCACCTTTCAAACCAGACAAATCTAACAGATGAAAAATAAGAAGCAAAATACATGAACAGAATTTTAGAAACATTAGAAATGATAGCTGTCAATTACTTAATGGAAATCAATAGAAATATACATATTTTCAGCTTTGCATAGAACCTTTATGAAAATTGGACATATGCTAGGGTATAAAAATCTCATAGAAAAGCAGAAAAACTGAAATCTTTTTAAAAAAATTTATTTATTTGTTTTCAACATTCATTTCCACAAAATTTTGAGTTCCAAATTTTCACTCCATTTCTCCTCTTCCCCCATCCCAAAATACCAAGCATTCTAATTACCCCTATCACCAATCTGCCCTCCCTTCTAGCATCCCTCCCTTACCTTATCTCCATCTTCTCTTTTTGTTCTGTAGGACAACATAAATTTCTATACCTCATTACCTGTATTTCTCATTTCCTAGTTGTATGCAAGAACAATACTCAACAGTTGTTCCTAAAACTTTGAGTTCCAACTTCTCTTCCTCCCTCCCTCCCCACCCATCCCCATTGGGAAGGCAAGTAATTCAATATAGACCATATCTGTGTAGTTTTGCTAATGACTTCCTTAATAGTCATGTTGTGTAAGACTAACTATATTTCCCTCCATCCTATCCTGTCCCCCATTTCTTCTATTCTCTCTTTTGACCTTGTCCCTCCCCAAGAGTGTTGACTTCTAATTGCTCCTTCCTCCCATTGCCCTCCCTTCCATCATCCCCCCCACCCTGCTTATCCCCTTCTCCCCCACTTTCCTATATTGTAAGATAAGCTTTCATACCAAAAGGAGTGTGCATTTTATTCTTTCCTTGAGTTGAATGTGATGAGAGTAAGCTTCATGTTTTCTCTCTCACCTCCCCCCTTTTTCCCTCCACTGAGAAGTCTTTTATTTGCCTCTTTTATGAGAGATAATTTTCCCCATTCCATTTCTTCCTTTCTCCTCCCAATATATTCCTCTCTCACCCCTTAATTTCATATTTTTAGATATGATCCCATCCTATTCAACTCACACTGTGCTCTCTGTCTCTGTTTCTGTGTGTGTGTGTGTGTGTGTGTGTGTGTGTGTAATCCCACCAACTACCCAGATACTGAAAAAAGTTTCACGAGTTACAAATATTGTCTTTCCATGTAGGAATGTAAACAGTTGAACTTTAGTAAGTCCCTTATGATTTCTCTTTCCTGTTTTCCTTGTCATGCTTCTCTCGGTTCTTGTGTTTGAAAGTCAAATTTTCTTTTTAGCTCTGGTCTTTTCATCAAGGATGCTTGAAAGTCCTCCATTTCATTGAAAGACCATTTTTACCTCTGAAGTACTATACTTAGTTTTGCTGGGTAGGTGATTCTTGGTTTTAGTCCTAGTTCCTTTGACTTCTAGAACATACAGAAGCTTTGACTTTTAGGTCTTTCCCTGATGGTAAACATTGTTCTTCCTCATCCAAAAGGATGAGAGAAGATATCTGTTCACCAAGAAAGTAACCTTCTATAGTCTTATTTTTTCCCCCCTTTTTTGGGCATTTTCCCAACCAGTTACTTGACTTTTGGGTCCTTTGTCAAGAGTAGAGTATACTCTGGGAATCTGTAAGATCTTGGTTCCTCCAAGGTGCTACAATCAAGCGTGTACACTGGTCTGGGAGTAAGCAGAAATTTTTGTGCCCAGAATCTGAGTAATAGAGTTTCCTCTTCACAACCACCTTGCCTCTAGTTCCACCAAGCCAGCACTGGGGTCTGAGATTCAGATAAGCTGCAGGGGCAGGGCCACCATTCAGTGTGAGATAAAGATCAGCTGCTCAAATCCCCCAGGAACATTAGGTGGGGGCAGGGCCTCTACACAGAGCTGAGGTAAGAATCAGCTGCTCAGTGCCCCCAGGGGTTTTAGGATCCAACAATGGATGCGGGCTGCTGTAGGGGCTGCTGTGGGAGCTGCTGCCACCCGATGTGGCCTCTACCACAACAACCTGAGGCCAGAGCTATGGGAAGGCACTTCTCCCTTCTCTGCCAGCTGAAAAAACCCTGTCACTGACCTTTGGTGCCTGTGGGTTGAGGGATCTGAGAACCGCTGGTACTGTGACTGGGGATTCCAGCCCTGAGGCCTGCTGTCGTCCTCCTCCCAGAGCCACACCTTGCAGCCAAGGCTAGGCTAGGCTCTGCTCCGCATCCAGTGGGACAGACATTTCCCGTGGGCCTTTCAGGTCACTCTGGGCTGGAAATCTCCTCCAATCTGTTGTTCTGTGGTTTCTGCTGCTCTGGAATTTGTTGAGAGTCTTTCTTTACAGGTATTTTATGGGCTGTGGGGGAAGAGTTAGTGTATGTGCATCTTTCTACTCTGCCATCTTGGTCCCTGAAAAACTGAAATCTTAAACAAATCCTTTACTGACCATAGGATATAAAATTGAATCAATAAAGGGAATTTGGAGAAAGGATCCACACATATGAAAAGTAAATAATAAATTCAGAAAGAAATATGTGCAACAAAAAAACAAATTATAGAAATGATAGTACCATCAAAGAAAATTACAGCAATAAAACCACATACAAAATCTTTTGGGATGAAGCCAAAAAAGTTCTATGAAGTGGGAGTTGGGGGTGGGGAAGGAACACATCTAAAATGCTTTTATCCATGGAAGAGAAAAAAACAGAAAGAAATGGGTATGCAACATATATTTGACAATATATCAAAACTTCCTTAGGGAGGTATTTATATCTCTATGCAATTTATTAATAAAAAAAGAGAATAAACAGATCAATGAATTGAAGTAATTAAAGGAAAATTAGAAAAACAATCACAATTCTCCAATTAACAAAAAATGTAAATATTCTGAAAATCAAAAGAAGATAAACACAAATGAAAATGACAAAAAGTTATAATCTGGTAAAACATTTAGTATCTGTTTTAAAAACCCTACTAATTAGACAGATGATTAGCTAATTTGATTTAAAAATCCCCAGCTACTAGTTTTATTTATCACCATTTTTTTCTTTCAGTTTTATTAATCTTATCTTTGATTTTCAGGATTTCTATTACGATGCCTGAGGTGCTTTAATTTGTTGCTTTTCTAGTTTTTGTTTGCATATTCATTCCTCTGTTTTTTTTAATCTTTTGTTGATACAAGTGTTTATAGATATACATTTTGGTCTAACATTGCTGTCATTATGTTTGATTAATTTCTATTGTTTTACTAATTATATTGACTAAATCTTTGTTTTGTTAATTTATCTGTTGATTTACTCTTTGAGCCATGAATTCTTTAGGATTGAATTATTGAGTTTTCAACTAAAATTTCATCCGTTCTTCAAAGACCCTTTATGACATTATGTTCAATAAAAGGATATTTAATATTTCTGCTTTTCTGTCTGTGATCATTATTGTTACCTTCTGCTTATTTGAATTCACCTCAAGCATAATAGATTTTTCTCAAGTTTCATATTTTGACTTTGTGAATCTTTGTGTTTCAAAGTGTGTTTCTTACACAAAATACATTATTGCATTCTGCTTTGTAATTGGTTTTCTAATGCCACCTTCAATTTTATCCCATTTACATTCATGGTTAATTCTGTTTTTCTCCATCTTATCCTTTTCATGCTTTCCCTCCCTCTCTTTGACTCCTTATTCTCTTCTTTGAAAAGATAGAGATGTTGAAAGAGGATTGTGCTCAACACTAGTGATCTATAATTGAATTAATCTACCCCTGTTCTATTGCACTCTTCTCTTCTTTCCTGGGCCTACCCTTTATTTCCTTTCAACTCCTCTTTAATGATCCACTCTCCAAAATTAGAGGGTTTTGTTTATTTATTTATTTGCTTATGGCTAATACCTCCCTGATTCTACCCTCCTACTTTTCCACATTTTGCCCTGTTGAATTTAATGGTTTTCTACACCAAACTCTCTATCTGTCTGTCTCTCTCTTACTCTCGCTCCTCCATTCTCTCTTTTATATAAAAGTGAGATTCTTTGTCTAGATTTCTTTCCCATTCTAATTTGGGCCTATCTTTAGGAACTCAAGACCCCCTCAGAATCCAAGGGGAGCAGTCATTGCTGGACTTTTTTTAAAGCTTTTATTTGAACAAATTAGCCACTTGGTTTATGTTTTTATTGTAAAAGAAATTTATTGATTTGTTTAAAGAAGTAGGTGAAATAGTAAGCATATTTCTTTTTTACTTACCTTTAGTTTTTTTCTTCTAATATCATCCATTCAGAACAAAACCATCCCAGGGCTCTCTGTAACTAATTTTTTACTATCTCTATGACCTTTAAAGACATTAATATTCTGAAGGGACATTAGTTTCTTCTCCCTCCCACTTCATTGTCTTGTAAACCCATTTTAATTGCTCAAATGTATTTACTGTCCTGGGTTTCTTTTGACTCTTATGCTTCCATTTCAAAGTTTTTAGTCAGTTCTAGCTTTTTTCATCAAGAATGCTTGGAAGTCCTTTATTTCATGAAAGGTCTATTTTCCCTTGTAGGCTTATACTCAGTTTTGCTAGTTAAGTATATTCATGGTTGTAGGTCTATATTTTTTGCCTTTTGGAATATATTCCAAGATTTTTTTTTAATAGTAGTAGTTGCCAATTCTTGGGTGACATTGGCTAAGGTTCCTTGGTACTTGAGTTCTTTCTGGATGTTTGTAGTATTTTTTTCTTTGACTTGGGAGCTCAAGGTTTTGGCTACAATGTTCCCAGGAGTTTTCATTTTGGGGTTTTCTTCATGAGATGGCAAGTGATTTTTTTAAAAAATATTTTTTACTCTGTCCTCAGCCTCGAATAGATATGGATAATTTTCTAATTTCTTAAAATATGACATCCTTGATACGTAATGGACAGTCAGGCATCGTGGATACCTAATACACAAGCCACCTATATAAACAACGTTTTCAATAAAAACATAGTTTGGCTATAAGGCAATTCCTGGAAGAAATGAAGCAAGAGATTTAAAAAATGATGTTATAAATGAAATGAGAGCTCAAAAGGAAGTCTTGGAAGGAGAACTGACAGCTTAGTTCAAGAGGTGTAAAGCCTTACTTAAATAAAAGACTTTCTGAAAATTAGAATGAACTCAATAGAAGCTAATGATACAATGAGTCAACAAGAAATATTAAAACAAAGTCAAATGACTGAAAAAATTGAAACAAATATAATGTTTCAAATTTTAAAAGCTGACCTAGAAAATAGGTTGAGAAAAAAATCTAAGAATTATTGGACTTTCTGAAAGCCATGACAAAAAAAAAAATCCTGGATGCCACATTTCAGGAAAGCATTTAGATGAAAAGGCCCAAGCAGAGTAGGAACATCAAAAATCAAGCTATAGGAGTCAAGATGAGCATAAAAATTTAAATATGCTTTAGCTATTGACAGGGACTAAGGCAAAGCAGATGAATAGATCTAAGTATCTTGAGAGGTGTTCAGTGATTTCCAGCTTTATCATATTGCTAACATCTCAGAATGACCTAAATGAGTTTCATTCTGGGACTCCAGTGCCTTCCTGCTCTAATCTGGAGGAGGTCACTTGACAGCGAAGGTTATGCCAAATTATCTGGAACATTGATAAAGCTGATGAAAGAACCCAGAATGAAAAGATCAGTTTAATTCTGATTTAGTTTGGGATGCTGTTTGGTGACATAGGGATATTAGTTCCCCAGTTTGCCTCCAGATTCAGGATCACTTTACCCTAAAGGTGTAGGTCATTTGTCTTCTCCCTAAAGCTTAGTATGTGGCACCAGCTTTCTTCCCACTCTTCATGAGGCCCCACAGTCTGCTTCACCCTTTTCCAGGTTTATTCCTGGTGGCAACTGGTCTTACAAGGTAGGAAAGTATGAATTTGGAACTTTGTGGTTATTTTTATGTAACAATGTTTTAATACATAAGATGTTTGAGTCGAGCTTTCTATGCTTTCCAAATGGTGTCTGTATTTTGATTTTTAATGTGCTCCCTGAACAAGGCTGTCTACAAGCACAGGCCAAATCTGGTTAAGAAGGACTCTCGTAACTGGAAAAGCTCCCTTGAGAAAGTACTTCAAGTCATTTATTCAGAACTGGCTGCTTTTACACTTGGCTTGAAAACTGACGACTTTCCACCAGACCTGCCGCTTAGTATAGCACATCCTCTCTGAGATGGTGAGTGAGCCAAAGAATGAGCAGGTTGCAGGAATGAGTGTTATAAAGCAGATGTTATTAGTGGTCTCTGAGTGAGGTTGGGAGGCTGAGTACAGTAGCCTTATTGCTGGCTCTGAGGTGGGCTATGAGACTGTGGCCTAGAAAGAAAGCTACTCCCATTTGGCTCAGCACAACGTCATGAAAATCCACATGTGGAGAAGCACTCCTGCATGGTGAGTATCCTCACAGTTCATATTTGGAAGAGAGGTGTTGATTAAATACAGCAGTTTGGGGGAACCTCCTTGTTGGCAAACACCATTCAAGGCCCTGGAATGACATTGTTTAGTGTTGACCAGTTTTCATCTTACTCTGACTGTGCTTGGGAATATTAAAAAAACCCAAACAACTTTGATAAGAAGAACAAGAAAAAAGATGTCATGAAAGAAGCTTATGACTAATTACCTGAGACAGCAATGATGTCAGTTTTTTAGTAATTTAGTAGCTAGCGCTTCATAAATAATCCAAGTTTTTGGCATACCATAATATAGATATGGGGTATATTTCTAATGTACTAAGGACACTGTCTTCTTCCCTGTCTTATATTTTATTTGTATAAGAGAGAGCTGTGGTACTCCAATGGCTTCTCTGAGGAGATGAGTGCCTATATATAGTTTATGGTGATGGAAACAGATAATCCTACAGGGCATCCAGCCAATTGTCCATTGCCTTCTAGAGTGTAATCTCCTTTCTTTTTACATTTTTCCTAGAGATGGAGAAGTATGATAATAACTCACTTTTATATTGAATCACAGATCTATAGCTGAAAACAGACTTAAATGTCTTCTATTCCAACTCCCTCATTTTACAGATGAGGACCCAGCTTCAGAGAGGTTTAAGATTTACAATATATTTTCCCCAAAACAACTCTGTGAGATGGGTAGTTCAAATAATATCATTCCTATTTCACAGATACAAAAATGGAAGTTTAGAAAAATTAAGTAATTTGTCTATGGTTACAGAGACAGGGTGGTGGAATGAACAAAGCTTCCCTTTGACTCAGGAAGACCTAGGTTTAGTTACTATTTCTGACATACTGCTATATGGTCCTAGGCAAGTCACTTTACATTTCAGTTTTGCAATTTACAAAGTAGGTGCCAATCTATATTGATTGAGGGAAAGTTCTCCCAGGAGTTCTCTATGTCGGTGAAATCATAAGTTCAGTCCTCCTCTGTCCACCTTACCCTTGACCCAGATAGTATCAAAGGGAAGAAAAATTATGGTCATTTTATAGCCTCACAATCTGTGGAAATCCTGGACAGTCCATGATAACAGATCTTTTTTCCTCAATTCCTTTTAGTCCCTCTGGAAGCTAAAGGTGCCTTGGGAACTAGAGCTGGCAAACTGTGATTAAAAAGAAAAAAAAAAGCTTTCAATTCCTCCTAGGGAATTACAATTACAGTTACAGTTCCTCTGGATCCCTTTCAGTCAAAATCCCTTGGATTACTATTTTAAAAAATATTCCTATTCACTAACTCTTAAGAAAATTATGAAGAAACACTCAGGTTCTCTAATGAAGTTAAATCATATTTGATGCTATAGGGGTGTAAAGAAATGGGTGTAGTAGTAAAGAGCTGATAGTTGAATTTTCAGTGAGTGCATTTAAAATTTGAACCTTGGAAACTGGAAAATGCTACAAGTCAGGACTTAATTAATTGTTCTATTGATTTTCTAGACCTAAGAAAATACAGGAGAATGATGCGGATCAAACATAAAAGTGTATCCTGAGTTCATTTTTTCCTCCTGGAGAGCCAATTGTTAAACCAGTAGCCCCTTGTGTACAGGTCATTCACTTATGGCTTGGAGTAAAAATTTCATTAAGTTTAAGTCCAGACTTTATACCATCCAGGATTTATACCACTTGACTCAAAGTTGTGTGCAGGTAAGATTAGTTATTCACATAAATTTAGCTGTGCTATGGTGAAAAAAGATAGGACACAGCTAGGAATTAGGAGATTCAGATCCAAGTCTGAGTTCTGATACTAAAGAGTTGTGTAGCCTTGGCCACGTATCACCACAGAACTTTGTGTTTCCTCATAAGTAGAGTAGGGGATTAGACGAGAAGATTTCTAAATTCTTTTCTAGGTCTATCAGGCTACAATATGATGATTTTCTCTTGGATACTGACAGTAATTGCTAGTGTTTAGGTGGTGTTTTAAGGTTTACAAAGCACTTTATACATGTTAACTCACTTGGTCCTCACAACAACCCTGGGAAGTTGATGCAATTACTATCCTATTTTTAGAGAAGGGTGTCCAGGATGACACAAAGTGTTAGAAGCAAGATTTGAACCCAGGACTTCTTGACTCAAAATCCAACACTCTCTCCATTCTACACTCTCTACATTTTCCATCATGATTGTTGGGTATTTACTGAGTATTCTCAGTGCTATGCAGATTATGTGCCTTGTGGTTTTACACTTTAGGGCAAACTTGACTTATTTTCCTTATAATTAAAAAATAATCCCTCCGGGATTCTAAACTCTTTCCCCTTAACTTTATGGAAATCAGTCTCATGAATCTCATTTTTGGCTATGAATTTAGCATGCAGAGGTGTAATCTCTGTAGTGGTAGAGCTAATTGTGCAATGTATTTAATCTAGAGACCATTAAAAATTTGTTACTTCCCACATTTCATACCTCTTTAAGGAAAAATATGCTTCTCTGGTGCCAAAGCCCAAACATATATGCAAGGAAGTACTGAGACAGGGTAGGATCAAAGGCACATCCATGAGACACATTTTTAGCTTCCCAAGCTTTAAGTGTTTAGTGCCAAATTATTTACATATTGTACCCATACTTGCTACTTCTCTAGACTACTTTTCTTTCCATTTGTGGCATTGTCAATCTCAACATTTTGAGATGTTCCCCTCTACCCCACCCCCATTCATTGATGGCTCAGTGGCTAGAGCCTCAAATCAGGAAAAAATTAGTTTAAATTCAGCCTTAGACATTTGTTAGTTGTGTGACCCTGGGCAAGTCACTTAACCTATTTGCCTCAGTCTTCTCAACAATAAAATGAAGATAATAATAATAGCCCCTATCTCACAGGGTTGTTGTGAGGATCAAGTGAGTTAATATTTGTAAAACATTTAGCATAGTGCCTAGCACATAGTAGGAATCATAAAAATGCTTATTCCCTTCCCCCCTTCCCTTCATTACTTCCATGCCAACCTCACTAATTTCCTTGCTGTGCATTTGGATCAACTATTTCAAAACTAGGGTTTTGCAGTAAATTCTTTCCAGAACCAGAACTTACCATGAAGTTAGCAAAAATAATTAGTTAAGATAGGAAATTATCAGATGTTACTCTTGCTTTCCCACTTGTTCCTTTTCTCCCCTCCCCTACTTCCCCATGTGTTGTCTGCCTAGCAGTAGGGTATCTGTTTCTCTGTCACGGGGTGTCCTCCCCACCTACAATTAAGACCACTCTTCATGCTAGTCTAGGTCTCACCTTTCCTCCCCCCACTACTCCTCATCCGACTCCATCTAAACTCTGTGGTATTTTCTCAGGGCAGAAAAACTCAAATCTATGGCTTTAAGCCTCCCAAATACCCCTATCACATATGGACTGTTTTACATATTGTCGTAGAGTAATAGTTATAGTTAAAGAGTGTCTTTCCCAAGCAGAACTAGCCTTTGGACAAATTGTGAAGTAGGTAGTTAGTCTTTAGCACCATGGTAGACAACACCTGACTAGTAACTCAAATTTGAGTTTAGAATAAAATGAGACACTCATGGAATTAGAAGTTAGCAAAAGGAGGTTTACTTAGCCATAGCAAGAAAGGAATATTTAGTGAAGACACGGTGTTGATTCAGCTGAGCCAGTCTCTGAGCAGACCTAGCTGGTCTGGTAGGCATATGTCTCAGTTAATTTGTACCACTGCCCTGGTTCATTTGTACTTAGGGGAGCAGGAAACTCCATCAATGGCCCAAAGTTTAGCCCTTGAGCAAATGCAATCTCAAGAACAGTTTCTATGCTTCTTAAGGAAAAACAAGTTTATTCTGTGTAGGATGTATGTTTGTCCTTCATTGCCGAAGAAGACCATGCCATCAGAGAAATAATGACATGACTTGCACTTGACTTTGTTTTGAGTGAGGGAGGGCTGTGCAGGTCACCAGCCTCACTTTCTTCTCCAGAGCCATCTGAATCCAGTGACCAGATATTCATCAGGATGACTAGAGATGACCCAGGATGAGGCAAGTTGGGGTTAAGTGACTTGTCCAAGGTCACACAGCTAATAAGTGTCAAGTGTCTGAGGTGAAATTTGAACTCAGGTCCTCCTGACTCCTGCACTGGTGCTCTATCCACTGCACCACCTAGCTGCCCCTCTGTGTAGGATAGGGCTTTAGGAAAAGATATCCTCACCAATGTGGCAGGGCCTTAGGCAATAGCTAACATTTATATAGTGCTTATTATATGCCAGGCACTGGGCTAAGTGCTCTACAATTATTATGTCATTTGATGCTCACAACAATCCTGGGAGGTAGATACTATTATTATCCTCAATTTACAGATGAGGAAATTGAGGCAAACAGAGTGAAGTGACTTGCCTAAGGTCACACAGCTAGTAAGTGTCTGAGACCAGATTTGAACTGAGGAAAAGGAGTCTTCCTGATTCCAAGCCCAGTGCTCTATTCACCGCACCACCTAGCTCCCTAGGCAATATTGCTCCTATCATGGGTCGCTCTATAACTTTCTATAACTTTTCGTTGCCACTTTTTGCGTCTACTTTCACCAAATGCACAGTACTTTCATACAGCTGGCCTCTCCTGTAATGATCTGATAAACCAATTCTAACTGAAGTATTAATGATTTAATATATTTCCCCAGGGAAATTGACATTAAAAATAAAACAAAACCTGAACAGAGAGACTAATACCAAAAGAAAAGAATCTCCAATAAAAATCCAAGATCCATTTACCTAGATGGTATAGCTAGTTTAGGTCTGGTTGTGGGTTTGGGCACAGGAAATGTATTGTTGCCCCTGGATTTCTCCATTTAGAAGCATTTGACTACTTTTTCCTATATTTAAGGCCAGTTCTGGTTAAAGGGATCCATATTATTTTCTCTCATGGAAAGAAGTAAGTAGCGGTAAATTTTTTTTTTTAATGGGGGTTAGGGGATGTTTGTTTTTGCTTTGTCAGAAAGAAGGATTGCAAGATCTGCCTTTTTTCTTTTTTTGATTCACTCAATGTGCAGAAAAAAATTTTTTTCTATCCTCTCAGTTTTATTTTGTATATGTCTTTGTTTTAAGAATGTGTTTCTTTTAACCAGTAGATTGAAGGGTTTTGTTTTCTTATTCAATCTTTTCTTCATTTTATTGAATTGTTTCATCCATTCACATTTATAATTATAGAGTTAGGTTTTTATTTTCCTCCATTTATCTCTAATATGTATATTTCAAGTTATTGTATCTTCCCACTTCTCTGTAAACATAGTATTATGTTCCTTCAGTTATTTTACTTTGATTTTTTAAAGGTCATCACATTCCCACTGACCCTTTTCTTCTCATTCCTGATCCCCTCCTCTCAGTTGTTACTCCTTTCCCCTTGGGGTTTTGCTTCTTTTTCTCTCATGCCTTTATCTGATTATATAATTCTCTTTTTTCCTCTCAGGTGGTCAAGTAGATCCCCTTTCCTCTCCTCTCGCTCAACTAGTCCTGTTCGTTAGCTTAAGGGTCATTTTTTCATGCCTCTTTCAAAAAAGGATTTCTTTTACTCTCTTCATTATACATCTTCTATTTCTGTTTACCCCTCATTCTCTGATTTATGACTCCTGTAATTATCTGGTCTCTCTCTTTTCTCTATATTCTTCATGCAATCAAAGCTTTCAAAGTATCCATTCTGGTCTCTACCCTCTTGATGGTTACAGCCATTGCCTTGTGGGACTTGCTTCACAGATTTCTCTTTTCATTGTGTTCCATTCTCAAAACAACACTAATTATTTCAAATGTTAGAGCGGATGCTGGTCCATGGTAGTACACCTCCCCACCATGTCCCTTATTATGCAGTCCATAAATTGATCTATATATTCTCCTGGTTACTCTTGTTTCCATATTTGCCTCAAAATCTCCCTGGGTCCATATTTTCCCACTCCCCCAGGTGCCACTTGTCCCTAAGGGTTCCAACTCACCTGTCTCCCCATCCCTCTGATGAGTAGACTTTTCAGTGACTAAATTCCCCAGGTCTCATTCAGTATGTGCCATAAATTTTGCTCTCATAATTCTTATTTCTCTTTTGAACCACTCACGGACAGTATTTTGTGGTTCTATGTTTTTCTCAAATTCCACAGGGTCCACTGTCTCATCAAGTGCTGGATCATTTTCCTTTGTTTTGTAATATTTATTCGCAGATGCCCAAGCTCAATTACTAGATCTAGAGGCCACATTTCCTTCTATTTTTAGTGTTTTCTTCTTATGATTTATGTTCAACACCTTTGAGTTTTCTTCCTGAAATCTTTGGTAATTTCAGTATTTTTTTCTCCTTAATTTCCCTTGTCACTCTTTTTCTGACTCCCTCCCTTCTGGTTGTGGTTTCCTTGGGGACTGGATCTCAAAGCATCTCAGACCCTTCTCACACTGGGTCATTCATGCTTTACCAGCCTGAGTTTCTGCCCCAAATGACTTCTGGGTGGTCGGAACTGGCCCTAGCTGGATGCTATGATATTTATCTCAGGCTTAGTGAAGTGTTACACAACTCCTCATACACACATGGTTTCCTGTCCTGGTGTTCCGTCTCATTCCTTCTGTTTCTTAGTACTTTGGCCTGGCACTGGCAAATAAGAGCTTTTTGGTATTGGTGCTGAAGGATTATCTGCCCTGGCACCAGCTTTGCTGGCATAACAGGATTGTTGACCCACTTCTGGCTCTGCTAGTCCTCCATTGTTGTCCACCTTGGCACTGGCAGTTCAGAGTTTTGCAGCCCAATGTTACACAGTTGTGACCCATGGTAGGTTTTGTTCCTGAGGGGCTGTGGCCATGCTTACTATTTGCATCAACCAGGGCAGATTTCCACAGAATTTCTATAGTACTGGAAAGAGAGGTGTGTATGTGGGGGCAGTGGTGGGGGGGTGGGGTTGGCATAGTAAACCTGGGTCGTATCTTTGGGTCTTCTAGTACAGCATTGTTGCTGGCATCATGGAGAATGAGAAGGGGTGCTGAGTGAACTTAAGGTCAGGTTGCATTAGTTCAAGAGTTTGGGGTGTTTTTCAACCTTCTTTTGGATTCTAGGTGTCATGGAGACAGCTGAAGTTGTTTTATCTTTGATACATCATTTTTGTTTTGGAAAGTTTTAAGAGGTCATGGGGATCTGAGAAAATGTCTACTCTATTCTATTGCTTATGTGACTAGTAGAAGTATTATCATCACTGTTTGACAAATGAGAATTTGAAAGAAAGAAATTAGAGCTGCTTTTGGATTTTTCATTTTGTCCTCTTTCTGCTGTGTTGTTGCCTCCACCAATGATTGGGGACTATTCAACAGCTAATCTGGTAGAATAATGCTCTTAGTCTTTAGTGTTATGTGTTGGCACACTCAATAAGAAGTAATGAAATTTAGATGGAATGATCTCTCTTCATTCCCAGTGGTGTGGTTACTGGGAATTTGAATTATTGCCTTATTATATTTAGGATTTACCTAAATATTACCAGCAGGTAATAATCCTTTTTTTCTTCTGCCCTATGTGTGTGTGTGCATGTGTATAAATTTTTTTTTTAGGTTTCTGGTTTTATCAGAAGCTTGTATATAAAGCATATGTTGAACAGCTGAGAGTGAATAGCTTAGATTATTTTCCAGTTGAAAACTAATATACCCTATTCTTTCCCATTTCCCATTTGTTTCAGAAACTGATTTATATTTAAAAACATCTGATTTCCAAAATTATTTCAAATTTAATGTATCATAAATTTGCTGAGATCAGAGTCCAAAAGATGAAATCAATGATGGTCTACTCAATTAATTAAGATTGATCACTAAGTCAAATATCAATCAATCAAGGAACTACTAAATACTTACTATGTTCCAGGAACTGTGCTAGCACTAGGGATACAAATATAAGGAATATGTCTCTGCTCTTGAGTAAATTACATTCTAATGGTGTGTGGGACTACAAGTATGAAATGACACACATATATAATATACATATGTGTACATACACACAAATATATACATACACACACGGTTGTTGTCCTTCGCCTTCAAAGAGTACCAAAATGACATCACCATTGTAAAGTGAAATTTCGGTGCGTTCGACTGTGGCTGATCAGACCAATACGAGTTCAGAATGCTCTACCACAGGTTGGGCACAGATAATCTGTATAAATATTTGGGGTAGATATCCCAAATTTGCACATCCTGCATTTACTTTGTGCTGTCTCAATTCTGCTTTGCTGAGAGAGCACAGCACCTTTTCTTATGTGGGCATGCCATGCTGAGTGGTCCTATGCCAGTGTCTCCCATGTTGCACAATCCAATTCCAAGTTCTTGAGAGAGACCTTGAGAGTGTCCTTGTATCACTTCTGAGCTCTATGTGATCGCCTGCTCCATGTGAGTTCTCCATAAAACAGTCTTTTTGGCAAACATATATTTTCCGTTCAAACAATGTGTCCAGCTCATCAGGGTTGTGCTCCCTGAAGCAAAGTTTGAATGCTTGGCAGTTCAGCTCAAGCAAGGACTTCAGTGTTTGGTACCTTATCTTGCCAAGTGATCCTCAGAATTTTCCCAAGAGTTCAAATGAAAGTAATTCAGTTTCCTGGCATGGTGCTGGTAGACTGTCCATGTTTCACAGGCATACAACAATGAGGTCAGCAAAATGACTCTGTATACCTTCAGTGTGGTAGTCAGTCTAATACCTCTTCTCTCCCAAACTTTTCTTTGGAGCCTCCCAAACACTGAGCTAGCTGTGGCAATGCGTGCATCAACCTCATTGTCAATGTGTACATCCTTGGAAAGTACACTACCAAGGTAAGTGAACTTACCCACAGCATTCCATACTTCTCCATTTGTTGTAATTGATGGTTTCATGTGTGGATGATGTGGTGGTGGCTGATGGAGCACCTGTTTGTTTGGGTTTTTTTTGGTGTTAATTATTAGGCCAAAATTAGCATAGGCAGCAGAGAATTTATCCATACTTTGTTGCATCTCAGATTCAGAGACTGCACTGAGTGCACATTCATCTGCAAACAGAAAATCATGCACCAACATTCCCTCCACTTCGGTCTTGGCTTGTAACCTTTTCAAATTGAAGACCTTACCATCAGTATGGTAGATGACCTTGATGCCATGTTCATCCTCATTGAAAGCATTTGTCAACATGGCTGAAAACATCATGCTAAAAAGCATGAGAGCAAGCACACAGCCCTGTTTCACTCCATTGGTGACTAGGAAGGCATTAGATCTTTGTCCATTATCCAGAACCCAGGCAAACATGCCATCATGAAATTGATATACAAGATTGATGAACTTCTCCAGGCATCCAAATTTTGACATAATTTTCCACAAGCTCTCATGACTAACAGTGTCAAAGGCCTTGGTCAGATGTATGAAAGTTGTGTACAGACCTCTGTTCTGCTCCTGGCATTTCTCCTGGAGTTGTTGGGCATCAGATACCATATCAACTGTTCCTCAGCCCTCTCTGAAGCCACACTGGCTCTCAGGTATATGACCATCTTCCAGGTGAAGGATCAGCCTCTTAAGGAGGACTCTAGCAAGAACTGCACACACATACACACACACAGAATTACTATAAAGAGAGCAAATACAAGATAATTAGGGCAGTCACCAGCAGTTGAAGGGATTAGTAAAAACTTCATGGGGAAGGTGGTATCTGAACTGAGTCCGGAATAAAACTAGGGATTCTAAGAGATAGAAATGAGGAGGGGGAGCATTCCAGGCATGGAAGAAACCCAGTGTGAAGGCATGGAAGTGGCATTAGAATGTTATATATGAATAAATGTAATAAGGCTATTTGGCTGGACAGTAGTGTTTGAAAGTGAGTAATGCTAGAAGGGTAGATAGGGAATCAGGTTGTGAAAAGCTTTAATTGTAAAACAGAAGAATTTATATTCAATCATATTGGGAGTAGGGTGCTACTTGGAGTTTATTGAGTAGAGAAGTGATATGATCAGAAGAGTACTTTAGGAAAATCTCTTTGGCAGTTGTTTAGAGGATAGATTGAAAATGGGAGAGACTTTGGGCAGGAAAGTCAATTAAAAGTCTTTGGAATACTCCAGGTGAGAGGTGGTGAGAATCTTCCCTAGGTGGCAACTATGTGAGTGGAGATGAGGGATGGATACAAGAGATATCATGTAGGTAGCAGCTAGGTAGGACAATTGATAGAGTGCTGGACCTAGAGTCAGGAAGATCTGAGTTCAGATCTGCCCTTAGTTACTTACTAGTTGTGTGAGTCTGGGCAAGTCACTTAACTCTGCCTTAGTTTCCTCATTTAGAAAATGAACTAGAGAAGGAAATGGCAAACTATTACAGTATCTTTGCCAAGAAAATTTCAAATGGGGTCACAAAGAATACAACAGAACTGAAACAGCTAAAAAATTCGATATATATGGTGTAAATGAAAGTGATGAATCAAGGATGATATGTTTTTTAATCTGAGTGATTGGAAAGTTAGTAGTTATGCCCTCAAGAGAGATAAGGAAATACAGGAGAGAGGTGAGTTTTAGGGAAAAGATGAGTTCTGTTTTTGATATGTTGAGTTAAAAATATATGGGTCATCTAGTTAAAAATTTCCAGTAGGCAATTGATAGTATGAGACTACTCAGGAGAGATACTCATTTTTGATATGGGAGTTATCTTCATGAAAATGGTAATCTCAGTTATCCTGAGTCATTTTAATGGGAGACAAAAGAAGTACACATAAAAAATAAGACATTCTTGCCCTGCCTCCATTTGTATTCATTTCTGAATGGCATTTTTATATACACATGGCAGACACATAAATTAAGAAGTTTTTCTTAAGTACTTACTATATATTGGGTTCTCTGTTAGGTTTTGGGGACATAAGTACAAAGAATGAAACAAATCCCTTCATGCAATGACTTTACATTCTAATGGAGATAAATATGTCTCATTATATATGTCTATATATATGTTATGTATATATAGTATAAATATGAAGTGAATAAATACATGTATAAAGTTGTTAACCATAAGGTAATATGGGAGGGACAGCACTAGAGTTTGGAGGAATTAGGAAAGGTTTCATGCAGAAACTGTTGCTTGATCTGGGTCTTTAAGGAGCTGCAGGTCTCTGTGAGGACATGAGGAGATAGTGTATTCTAAGCATGGGTCATAGCCAGTGGAAAGGCATGGAGATGTAAGATGTGATGTCCTATACAAGGAAGAGAGAGAAGGCCAGTATAGTTGGATTGCAGAATGTAGAAGGAAGATTGATATTCAAGAAGGCTGGAAAGATAAGTTAGAGTCAATTTGTGAAGGACTTTAAAAGCTAAACAGCCTATAAAGGAGTTTAGATTTTTATCTGAGAGGCAATAGAAAACCACTGACATTTATTGAGTAGGAGTCATATGGTCAGATCTGTGTCTAAGGAAAATTACTTTGTTAGCAGTATGAAAGGCAGACTTGAGTGGTGAGAGATATGAGGTATGAAGATGAAAGCAATTGATGTTGTGGAGGTAGAAATTATAAGGCTCGATAATTGGATATATGGGTGAGGGAGAGTGATGAATCACTGTCAATTAGAAGGCTGTTGGAAGCCATCTAGTCAAGAAGTGATGAGGATCTTAACTAAGATGTTATCTATCATCTTGAGGGTCATGTCAATGGTGATTCTTCTATTGACCATGTCCATGTAGACAATAAATTCATTCAGTCATTGGAGTGGAGATTCTGCCATGGACCATAAAGAAAGATGTGAAATTGAACAACTTTAATGAATAATATTGGAGAATTAAAAGTTTTTCAGAAATGGAAAAAAAAAGATGGTATCTGTGTGAGTGGGGAGAGTCAGATGTGAGAGAGATTGTAAAGGCAGAAATTACAATATTTGGCAATTAATTAGATATGTGGGATGAGGGAGAGTAAGGAGTTCAGGATAATGCTGGGAGGTTATAAATCTGGGAGATTTGGAAGGATGGTGGTGTTTGTGATGGAAATAATGAGGTTTGGAAGATGCCTTATCTATGCTTGTTGCCCCTTTGGGTTAGTCCTACTTTTAGGCCTGAACTGCACAGTGAAAGAGAATGTGCTCTTGGTCACCATGGATACTCTACAAAGAAGACAATCTATTTGTGAGTCATTGAGAGTTAGTGGTACAACCAGGTTAGATTCACATCTGGTGACTTAATTATAGTCTTAGTTACAGTATCTTAGAATTTAAAAGGCTCTTAAAGGTCACCTATATCTGAAGGCATATGGACCCCATGGATTAGTTGTTCTTTAAGAGCAGTCTAGGGATTATTGATGGGCTATAAGAACTGTCCAGGTTGCTTAAAGACTGAATTCCTGTGGCATTGGTTATTTAGGAGTATCAGGATTCGATATATCTATACTTGTATTTCTGGCATGCTAATGATAAATAACTAATTATATTGTTTAACTTGTATATAGGACTTTAAGGTTTACAAAGTGTTTTACAAATATCGCATTTTATCCTTACGATAATGCTGGAAGGTTAGGGTAGCCTTATCTTACAGATGAGGGAACTGAGGCAGATAGAGGTTAAGTGACTTTCCCAGGGTCACACAACTAGCACACGTCTAAGTCTGGATATGAACTAGGATTTTTCTGCCTCCAGGTCCATCATACTATCAAATGTGCCACCTTGCTGCCTAACTTACGCAAAAAATCAGAAACTCCTTATTGATGTCTTTTAGGTCCTCCCACTTAATTTGTTGCTGTTTTTGTGTGTGTAGGTAAATAAGAGAGGGTGAAGTAGGTGGTCCATGATGTTTTCTTGTTCTGAGACCTACTCTATTAGAGAATTTTTAAGTAAGCAGACAAAATCATAGTTTGGTCATGGAGAGAATGACAAAGCTGGCATTAGATTTCCTAGAATATCAGGCAAAAACTTCTGATGAATGAACTCTCAGTCTTTCTCATTTTCAGTGCCACTGGCTGGTTACATCTTATTATGATAATATTCTGATGACTTTAAGAAACTCTTATAGAATTCTGGCAGCTACAGGGGGTCCATACTAGAAAAGATAGGATGTGCTGAACTCTTCTGGTCTCTCATAGGCAGGAGACTTTAGACTTGGTCATCACTGGACAGTTTGATATAGCATTCTTTGGAGATTAAAAAGAGGAATGTTTCTACACGGTAAACGCTTTCCTTCATTGAAGTGAAAATGGTTTCTTTCTTAGAAGAATCCTCGAGATTAAAACAAAGATCTCAAAGTGGAGAAAGTTCAATTCTTTCTCTTCTCTATTTCCTATGGAGACTCATAGTCACCTATCTGAAATGAAAAAGGGAGTCAAAATAGTCAACTAAGTCTCATAGCTTCAGAATGAAGGAGAACTTAGTTTATGTGCATGGGAGTTAAGGAAGAACTGTGTTTGTTTCTCCAAAGTCCTCTTTGCAGATCCAAAGATAATCTTGGTAACTAGGAATGAGAACTCATCTAGCAAAACACCAAAATTTCATTCTCAAGGTGAAAGCGGTCTAAAAAGTTAGGGAATTGTCTACAAAATTAAACCAGGCTTCTGGCATAATACTAAGATATTTCCCAGAAATCTAAAGTCTCAGAAAAAAAGATTTATGTCAAAGAGATAGAATAGTTTCAGATTTCAAAAGTGAGGAAAAGTTATGGCAGTGTTTATAAGAAGAATCAGAAGAAATGCAATGTTTACCTAAAAATCATCATTTCTCAGACTTCAGCATGAGAGCACTTTTGAATAAATAATCTGGTGTTGGTGTGAATTTTTAGTGTTTGGAAGATTTATTAGCAATGCTAACCTCAGGAAAATTTCCCTCCTCTGGTGGTATTTTTTGGGAATTTATGCTTTATGGTCTTCACCATAAACCCTTAATACAGCCACAGGGGTGGGGCAGAGTGTAATAACATAATAAGGATTTGATGGGGGAAAAACAGGTACCAACTCTTCTTCCTAAACTTTGCTAACTCAGTGTACATATCCCAGTTCTTTCTGCATATGGCATGATTAAGGAAAATGGATTTAAGATCTTATAAAATTTCAGCCGTGAGACTTACCACATGCACACAAAATAAACTAAGTAGTTCTTGTTTCTATTTCATTTTAAGGAAATCTAATTCATGTCTATCTAGGCAGCGTATGTCATGTTCCTCCTTTCAGAATTGAGAAAACTGAGGAACAGAGACTACCAAAATTAAATACTGAGTTGAATAAAGAGATGAGATTATGATCCCGATGAATAGACTTTCCTACATGGCTGATTTATGACAAGAAGTGCCTTGCCCATAGTAGGCACCTTTAAAAAAAAAGTTTATTGAAGTGCTGTTTTTTTTAATGTAGGAAAGAAAAGCTTTGTAGAATCTCAAATTTGGAAGAAACCTTAGTGATTATCTGTTTCAATTCCCTGCCAGGTAGGGCACTTCACAGAATTATTGCTGGGAATGTACTTAGAGAACATTTAATCCTGAGGCCAAGAGAGGCCAACTGACTTGCTCAAGGTCAAATGAATAGTAAATAGCCGAACTGGAATTTGAGTGTAGGTCCTTCACCTACAAATCCAAGGTACTTTCCATGATGCACACTGCCTTTCACCTGCAAAAGAATTTCCTCTGACAGAAAGTCATCCAGTCTCAGCATGAATTTCTCCATAGTACTACAAGATAGTAATTTTAAAAATAACTTGAATTGCTATGTTCATCATTTATATTAAGGGGAAATTTACCTACCTTCAACTCTCACCCACTGGGCCTAGCTCTCGTGTCTCCAGAGTTACAAACTTATTTTCTATAACAGCTCTTAAAATATCTGAAGACAGACATATCTTTCACTAAATATCAGGAGTTGGGGACATTGGGAAAGGATAATTCATATCTGGGAGAATTAAGTGAGAAACAAGTACCTGATATTCCCTAGACCTGTTTAAGAGCATCAGAAAGTAGCCTTGGCATTGGTGTTTGGTCATTGGGTTGGAAAGTTAGTGCTGAGAGAATGTTTGATTTTATTAAGGGAACATGGAGAATTGGAGAAACTTGAAAGGACCAAAGGAGGTCATTGAGTTCTTGGAGAGTTCAGCAAAACATGGAGAAAGTAAGAATGCTTGATTCAGGGAACGTACATGGGAGAGTGAGGGAGTGAGTAGGCAAGTGTAGGCTGTGCATTGAACCCTTGTCTGAGAGTGACTGAGTCACAGGTTGGATGTACTTGGGTGCTGGTGCCCTTATATTGCATAGATACTAGCACAAAGAGAATAATGATGTGAGAATAGGTTGCCACATTTTATCTGGTACAATGTACAAAATGGTAGGTTTCTTCATGTCTCTCTCTTGTCTGTCTCTGCCTTTCTCTTTCTCTCTCTCTTATCATAGATGGGTTACAAGAGAGGTACCAGGTGAACTAGTTCATAGGGTGAGAATTTTAGGACATGACTGTAGCTGTCTTCTTTTTCCAGGCCGAAAATCTCCAGTTTCCTCCTCTGATGAGGTTTAAATTCTGCTCCCCATCCTAGTCACGCTCCTTTGGATATAATCATTATTATAGACATGATCATTTGGACATAATCATAATTATAAATCTCCTTTCTAAAATGTGGCATCAAAAATGAAACACTTGGGGATCAGAACCAAGTGGAAACATTTATTGCCTTTGCTTCTCTTTTTGGGCTCTATGTATTAAAGGCATCTAAGATTGTAATAGACTTTTTGGTGGTCATATAACATTTCCTACTCATATAGTGTTTATAAAATGCAACAACTCATAGTGAATGGAGAGTCTGAAAGATGAGTTTAAATTCTGCCTCTCCTCTTACTGGCTGTGCGACCCTGCTTGCCTCATTTAATCTCTTAATGCCATAGGCAATTCTTTAAGATTATGTGTTATTGAATGATAGTAGGAATTTTCACATTGGAAGGTCTCTCAATGAAAGCACAGATCTAGATTTTTGGCCCTTCTCCCTTCTTCTCCCAACAAAAATCCCCAGACTTTGTATGAACTACTGTCAAGCCACATCTCTACTTATTCTGTTTTGGAGTGGTTGATTTTTTAAATTCAAATGCAGGACTTTACATTTATTCCTAGTCAACATAATTATGTTAGGTTTAATCCATTGTTTTGATCTCTTGAGCTTTTTTGGATAGTGAATTCTGTCAACGAGTCTGTCTATTACCTATCTCCCAGATTCCTATACAAATTATTGACAAAAATCTTGAATAGAGCAGAAAATCAAGGCTTGAAGTGTGTGTGAAGTTTATTTCTTGGCTGATAGCAATGCATTTATCAATCTACTCCCAAAATAGCATTGTTTGAAAATTGTTGGAAGGTAGAAGAAACATGAGAGACCAAAGAGGGAAAAATGGATTCATTTAGAATGACAGAACTTTAGCACTTGAAGATATAGGTCATCTGAGTTGCAGTTAGGTTTAAATGACCTAGGGGGGCCATGTTCAGAATTATCATTTGCTAGGGGAAGGTCTGACTCAGGCCAGTATCCTTATAGTTCAGTTTCAGTGTTGGAACAGAATGAGATGATTGTACATCACTTTGCTGAGAACTGCTAAAGACCTTAGCTTTAAAAGGATTATGTGTATCTGGCCACTGGATCCAGGTGACTCCAGAGGAGAAAGTAAGGCTGATGACTTTGCACAGCCCTCCCTCACTTAAATCCAATTCACTTGTATTTTATGGCATCACCTCCCTGATATCATAGTCTTCTTTGATATCAAAGGACAAACAATAACAAATACCAGAAAAAAATAGGAGGTTTACTTAGCAACAGAATAGAAAGGTATTCAACAAGGATACTCCAGGAATTAGCTTGTGTAAATGGTGCCCTTCTTGTCTCCATTTGGAAATGGGTCTGTCAGCAAGGAAGGGTGTGGTGATATCTACCAAGTATGAAGGACCCGGCCTTCATAGATGAATGTTTTTATTTCCTTAGGTGACTATAAAGCCATGTCAATGTAGCAAATATATGCAGCTACCAGGAAGCTGCATCAAGGAAGGCACAGCTTGAGTCTTAGAGACCTGAGCCAATTAAATCTTGGGGACAGTTTGTAACATTTCAAGAAAAAGAAATAGCCCAACCTCCAGCCTCCTAGCAGATTCTGACAGTAATTATAAACGAAGTTACTAAATCCTGTTCTGTTAATGCATACTGTCATTCCTTCATGTTTCACATTTTTTATTTCCCCTTTTTGAAGAAACCCTACATGTGAGCCATAACCTAAATTAAATTAATTTAATTTAATTTAATTAAAACTTTCCTTGGGACACTTGGGTAGGGATTTCATGATTCAAGGTATGCATTAGAAACTAAATTCTCCCAGGGCTGAACCCAGTTCAAATCACATGACTAGGTCCAGAACAGAGGGCCCCTTAGTCCATGGAGAAGGAAGTGGTGTAGTAGCCATGCCACTGTAGGGCATAGTAGTACTTCAAGATTACATAATCTAAATTTCTAATTTTAAGCAAACTGAAATTCAGGTTAGGTGACTTAGCCAAGTTCACTCAGGTTGTTAGTGGCAAAGCAGGAAACAGCCCCCCAGGTTTATTAACTCCAAATGCAGTGTGGTTATTCCTGTAAGGAGAAGAATGAATGATTTTTTTCACTGAATCTTAGGTTATAAGTGATAATGAAAGACTATTAAGGGCCCCCTCACTCAAATAGCTCAACAAAAAGTATGGCAAACTTTAGTTTGAAGTTAGTTGAGACATAGCACCTTTACTTCCTCTGAATGGTAAGAGGTTCCTGAGTAATACTCACTCAGCCCTGACTGTAGTCATAGTAATTCTAAGGCACAAAATAGAGAAGATCTTCACTAGGGAAAGCCAAACTCAACTGAATTCATGTTTTTACTCAGTCAAATACTCTCAGATCTCTGTTTGCCTTACTTTCCAATTCTTTTATTAACTCTGGTGTTGATAACATGGCTTTTAGAAGATTTTATAACGATGAATGCAGTGTGGAACACAGCAAGCAGGTCATTAATCCCTTAAAAGTGCAATTTAATGCAATGCTTCATGACAGGAAGTGAGCAGGATAATAAAAACCTTTACTGCTTAAAACCACACTTAATATTTTTATGGCCCAATTGGCTTGACAAAATATTCTTTGTGAGTCATCACTTCAAAGTGAGGTCCTGGGGACCCATTAAAGATATAACTGCAGGCCTCATGCCCCATTGTATAATGTCACATGGGCTTTAGCTCTTTAAGATCTTTTAAGTAAGTTGAAACCTTGCATCAGACGAGAAGCCCAGGAGAGCCCTTCATTCCCTGACTATAAGTAAAACATATGGCTAGAGGTATTACTTTAAATCATTCACTCATCTTCCTGATGACTTAGCCAGTATTATTTGGTATTTATTTAAAGCTGACCATAATTTAGGAGTTGAAGACACCATCAGATTAGAGATGGCCCCACCTACCTTGTTTACTGCTTAAATAAGACAGACAAGATAATTAAGATGAAGATTGTACTTGTAAGAGAAGTTAGGATTGACTGAGGGGCTAATTCACATCAGATAGAGCTTTAGTCACTGCTACAGAAAGGCAGTATGAGTCAGGTCTTCTGGAATCATGGGATGACACAGGACCTCCTGGAACAACATTCCTTTTGCTTATCAGCAAGACTCTCTCAATCCCTTTATTGAAATTATTAATGAATACTTTTCTGGCTGAAGAATATCTAGAAGTCTTTAAAAGGCTTTAGGGAAGGGAACTCCACACTCTCCTTTGGGAATCTTTCTCTTCATCCTATGACTTTATGTCTAATCTCATGTTCTCTGAGCCCTTCTCTTCAGGTTTCAGAGGAAACGGAAAACCAAGCTATCGGTTTCTATGATATTCTTTATTTCTGTCCTTCAATCCCTCAAAGTTACTAATGAGAGGTTCATAAAAACCTTTGAATTCCAAGCTCCACCATACTCTACTGCCTCATTTTCATTCTGAATTTATTAAACATTTACTACTTACATAGCACCCTGGTGAGTGTTAACATTGTATGGTATTCATTGAATACTTAAACAATATGCTTTAGATTCTTCATTCTACTTACTTAATAATGAGAAATTAATATTTCCATGAGTATCAGGTAATATTTTGCCCCCTCATTCTTATGGCAATGCACAGCAGTAATGCAACATTCCCTTGGTAAACCTGAGATTTATGCTCCCACAAATAAACACAGCACAAGTGAGAGGAATGGGAACATACATGGACGATGGACCTTAAACAACTTGAGTAACTTCATGCAGTGGAACCCAACTACCATTTCTTTTTCAGGGTCCTAGCCACACCGCTAACTCTTATCTGTGTACCTCTAAGCAAAGAGCAAAGACTATTTTCTTATATGTGCCCACTATGGGGTACCCCACTTACTTATAGTTACTTCAGCTTCAAGGTACAAACTCCTCAAAATGAGCCCTCACAGAATGTTTTAACTTTCCATAGTCAACCAAAGGACAAATATATACAGCATAAGTATGAAGAATGGGCACACACATAAAGAAAACAATTCAAGAAATGCACATGGGGAACATGTGTAACCGAGGCAATCCATACTTACTAGATTTCATGTCTCCAGTGCCTGTTTTCTTGTCATCTTATGCCGGTCCTCCAGGGCACAGATTCTGTTAGGCAGATGGCTTGGTTGGACCTGCTTTTTGACCCAGTTCAATTCCCAACTGCCAAGTTACACCCTCTCTTAACTGCCAGAGATAACTAAATTTTTAGAAATTGCTTATGATTTTAAAATCACCAGGGACATGGATAGTACTCCAGTCAGCCCAAGGCTACCTGCCTTATAATTCTATCAGGTTGACTGAAAACTTTCTTCACATCTCCTAACAAAGAATAAAGAAGCAGATCATAGACTCATAGTTTGAGAGCTAGAAGGGATCTCAGAGGCTGCCTGGTTTATAAGCACCCTTTACACTTGTCTATAAAGTCTAAAAGGGATTATCCCTTTGCAAGTCGTGAATAGGTTACTTCTGGATCCACTCCTTATTTCCTGAATTTCTCCAGCCCTTTGCCAGCAGCTTTGTTCAGGCGTGAACCCCCACAACATCACTTTCTAGCTCCCTTTTATTCTTTGCCTTTCCTCAGTAGAATGTTCGCCTTTTGAATGTAGGGACTATCTTTTTTTTTTTCTTGTATTTCTACCCCTTGGCACAGAATAAATACTTAAGAAGTTTCTCTGTCTATGTCTCTTTCTATTTTTCTGTCTCTGTCCTCTTTTCGTCTCTTTTTCTCTCTGTACGTCTCACAATATTGGCTAACATAATCTAAGAAATGTTTAAAGTAAATAATTGCTGACAGTGATTGTTCTTGAGGGAGGAGTATCAGATTACAGCAGGAACTTCCCTAGCTTCTTCCAAAACCATACATCTATTGACTCCAAGTATTTTTCAAGTCGACTTCCTCACCTGTGTCCTGCCCTCCTGGCCTTACCTTAGGGGATTGGCTCTGTCTGAGTTCAGTTTTGGTAAGTGACATGGAAGAATCTGATTTTGATGTTCTCCATTTACTTTATGTGGGGAAAAGGGGGATTTTCTCTTCTGGTTGGGGGGCAGGGTGGAGGGCCCAATTTGTTCCAGGTGCAGCTTTTTTCCTTCTCTCCCCAACCCCAAACCAGATATGAGATCAGACATGTTTTTTATATCGTCTTTTAAGCTCTTCACACTTCAAGTGGGAGATATGCTGATGCAACTCAGAGCAGTAAGGGCCCTGATCCGAAGTGGCTGTTTGACTTCAGGCCAGATTTGCCAACATCTGGCCTTTCATAGCAGGGGAAAAACCGTGCTAGACCTTCTATCAAGAAAACTGATTACCAAACTGGGCTTCTCAACCTTCTCATCAGTGCATCCCTGTGCATCTGTGTATCCTGTTACTGTCTCAGGCTCTAGGTGGAGACACCTGGAATTAGATCCAAAAGCCTGAAGCCGCAAAGTTGTTCACTACATAGTTAGCAAACAAGCACAACTTGATCATGATTAAAATTCATAAAAAAGCATTTAATAGAGTATCATATCAGACCTCTCAGCAGCCCTGTGGTTCTCCCCATCCCAAAATGGTTATAGCCTAAAGCTGCTGCCAGTTTTTTCCTGGTAGAAAAGTTGCCTGCTGTGTTGAGGACAGGTCTAGTTCCCTGCCCCCTTTCTTTGTGCATTAAATTCTTTCAGCTTAAATCCCTCCCTTGTGTACAGCTGTCTGGCTAAGCCAATATTTCTTCTTTGCTCAAAGCCAATTCTATCTCCCTGTCACTTGTGTAATGGATCTTGGATTTTCAGCAGGAAAAAAATCAGAGTTGGACAATGGCTTCTAATTGTTTCAGTTGATTACTGTGGTATTTGTTGACAGAATTACAATATATTACAACTTGGGCTTTGGCTAAATCGTAAAAATGTATGCTCTATTTGGAGCACATACTTGAGTATCTGACACATTAAACACCAGAAATATGCCAGGGTAACCAAGGAACTGGCACAAGTTTCTACCCACTGGATTCATAATCTAACACTTTGAAAATTTTGGGACAAATTCTGCTAGTGAAAAGGAAATAAACTCTGTACTTTTCATATTTTCCATGTGAACTCTTCTGGTCTTCTAGAATATTGTTTAGGTTAACTTTCTTCCCTCACTCCTTTCCTTCTTCCTTTCCTTCTTTTCTTTTCCTCTCCTTCCAATCTTTCCTTTCTTCCTTCCATTTTCTCTCCCTTCTTTTCTTCTTTTCCCCTTCTCCCCTTTCTTCTTTCTTTCCTTCTTTCCCTCTTTTTTCTTTCCCTCCTCCCTTCTTTCCTCCCACAAATAGTAAATAGGATACTAAAACTAGATTCTTAAAAAGTCAGATGGATCATGCTAGCACAAAATGTTGCCCAATCAAGAGTGGTGCAGATAGACTGGCCCCTGAACTCACCTTCAGATAGAGAAAAAGGAGGCAACTGGTACACACTATTTTTTCCATCTTTGTCCTATAGAGGAACGCCACATGTTTTTCTAAATGAATTATTTGACAACTTTCTGAGTTCATAAATGTCTTGGGTAAGTTGAAGAGGTCTAGAAAAAGCAAATGTTAGATATAAATGCTCATTTATAGAACTTGCACATATCCTTAGTTCATTTAGCAAAATCTTTCAATAAACAGAAGGCGATTGATCTAACCTAGAAACTTTGCATTGATTTTCAGGCTTTGGATGCCCTAAACTGGAGGTACTTGTGTGGGACTTGTGATGCAAAGTGACAAAGTTTAGTGAGGCAAAATACAATTTCTAAAAGTTAGTAGATTATTTCTTCTTTATTACCAGGGTTAGGCCTAGTATCTGAAAATATTAGTCCAAAAATTAGTTCATTGATGATGAGATGAAAATTATGACTTCTCTATCTATAAACTAAATGTAATTAAAGTAGAGGAAGTAACTTATTTAAAGTTTGACAGTAAAACAACAGAGTTAGAACTATAGCCCTTATGGATATAATTCACAATCTTGGTAACAAAGTCAGAGCTGGAGAATTGTGTACAGTTTTGAGCACAAAATTTTAGTAAGGCTATTGGCAAGTTGGAGTTTATTCAGAGGAGAGAGACTGAAAGGATTGTGGGACTTAAGACCATGTACATGAAAATTATTGGAAGGGACTGGGGCTATTTAACTTGGAGAAGTTTTGGGAGAGATGATAACTATCTTAAAGTATTTGAAGAATTGTCATGTGGAAGATAGTTCTGTTTTAGAAGCAGTGGGGACAAGTGGAGTAGAGGCAAATCAATGTAAGGAAAATAGAGGCAGCCTGGGCAATGGGTAGACTTGGAATCAGGATGATCTGGATTCACATCCTGCCTCTGACACTTACTAGCTGAGAAATCCTGAGCAAATCCTTAACTTTTATGTTCCTCAGGCAACTGTCAGTACTTATTAGTAAATACTGGTTAATAGTAAATACTAGGCCATTGATGTGTTGTGTGTGATCTGTGCTGAATGAATTGAAAAAGCATTTATTTAGTATGCTAAGTGCCATATATTCTAATAGAGGGAGACCACTAACAGAGCAGTGGTTAGGGAAGGGTGTTTTGGTGTAGGAAGTCACATCAATAGTGAGTCGAATCATAGGTGAGTCCTTTCTAGAAATAAAAAGCAGTATTGACTTGATTAGAAAAGCGAGTGGAGAGTAGGTCCATGTCTGGGAAGGATGATACCTAAGATTAAGTAGGGTGGCAATCTGAAGTTGGGTAGATTATAGTAGATGCCCTTGTACTCTAATCAGGGCTGCACAAGTTCAGGGCAAGAATTCTCAGCCTGAATTACTTAGATCCTTCAGGGCATAGTCTCAAATTCTGGTGGATAGAGTTCCCACATAGTTCCCACATTCTCTATGCTTGTGAAATCACAAGTCCTTCATGTATTGGGAAGGAAAGAACACCTTCCCAATAATTTAGTACAAAAGTGAAATGAGAAGTTTTGGAGATAGTGGGTTCCCCTTCATGAGAAGTCTTTAAGCAAAGGCTAAAAGAACATTTGTTAGGAATGCTGTAGGAATGATTTTTGGTTCAGGTTGGCATAGATGTACTTAAAAGTCTACTTTGACTCTAGAGAGTCTAATGTTCAATTTGTTGTTTGATACGTAGGTTAAAATTATCTATCCATCTGAAAAATTGTTTTCGTTCCTTTTCTTGTTAAAAGGCTTGTTTGCCTTCCTGCCTTCCTTCCACAAATCTTTATTGACTTCTGGTAAGGTGCTGTTCTAGGTTTTGGGATTGAGGGGGTGGGGTGGGAACAAAATAGCAAGCTAGATATAGTTCCTTCCTTTAAAGAATTTACTACAATTTCATGGAGAAGATAAGTTATGTACTTTACCTATTACAGGGCTTTGGATTTCATTGGTGTAAATAATTCTTGGTGAGGAAACTCCCTTTATCCATGCAGAGCTACAAGTCATAAGTCTTAGAGAGTTATCTGGGTCACTGAGAGGTTAAGTGACTTGCCAGACTTCTACCAAGGTCTTCCAAAAGCCATTCCTTCATCTACTAGGTCAGGCTGATTCTCACAGATGAAAAAGTGAAAGGCACTGCGGCATTTTGAAAAGAGCACTCCCAGGACTTGAAGTCGTGCATTAAAATTCTGGCAATACTACTTTGTTGTAGTTTTTGCTATATCCTGTAAATTCTCTGAGCCTCGCTTTTCTAAGTCATAATGTTGGCTCAAAGGATGTGGAGTCAAGAAGTTCTGAACTCACGTCTGATAGAGAAGGGATGACAATAGAGGCAGTCTGTTGGAGGAGACTGGATGAAATGGGTTAGCTTTGGTAAGGAGTAAGGCCACTTCTTTATGTGAGACAGGGATGAGGGAGAAAATAGAAGTGGAACGCTTTGAATGATATGAGACAAAGGAGAGAGGAGAAGAGGGATTTCTTGGCAAATAGTCTCATGTTTTTTTCTGTAAAATACAAAGCAAAGTTCTCATCTGAGGGGGTGGGGTTAGGGGAAGCCATAGGAGGTTTTAGAAGGGATGAAGAGCCATTTGGGATAGTAAGTTGATGTTTTAAAATTGCCTGGCATCAGTGAGGGCCCGGTTGAGGTTGTGTAACATAAATTTGTTGTGGACCTGATCAGAACGGCTGCATAATTTTTTTCCACCTTGTTCTGCAGCACATGCAGATGATGGGAATGATCCAAGGTTGAAGCTTGGCAGGATGCCATTGGTGAATTGATAAGGAACTAGGGACTTAAGAGAAGAGGACAGTGTAGAGTTGAACTGATTCACCAAGGGGTCAAGAGGAGAAAGGGGCAAGTGTAGGGGAGATGGCCTGGGATAGAAATGAGGGATGAGAAATGGGATTTGAATGAGGACCTAAAGGGGTTCTGAATCACTGAGGCACGTAGGATATGACTGGGCATGAGAATTTTTATCATTGAGTGGAAGGAGCTACTTCTTTTCCCAGATGAGACTGGACATTGGTGCAGTACCAGATGGACGGAGGGAAGGAATTTCTGTTTCACTAACATACTTCACTCTGAAGACCGGAGAAGGAAATTGGACTTGTACAGTCAGAGATAAAAGTCCCTCTTCTTACTAACTTTCCTCTTCCTCTATCATCAAGGGACAGACACAGCAGGAGGTAGAAGAACATGAAGATCTTGCTGTTCTTCTCATTTGAAGCTGGAGATGGCAAGTGGGTGGTGGCAATTGGGGAGGGAATGGTGGGAATTAGACGTCTCCTGGGACAGGAGGAAGTCATTTGGGAGCAGATGAAAGTTGGCCCTGGGCTCCTTGCTGTTTTCCCTCAGGGGACGTGTAGCAGGAGGTGAAAGGTGCTTTGTCAGAGAAAGGTCTAATTCCTCACCTGAGGCTGGAGATCAGGCAGGTGTTACATAATTGTGAGCTATTACTATTATTATTGAAAATGAAGGTTATAATACCTACCTGTAATGATATGTTTTGGAATTTAGAGAAAGACACGGTCTGCCAGTCAGTATTTGTTATTGTTATTTACTATGTACCAGGCACAAGGAACAGCTAGATAACTTAGTGGATAGAGGGCTGGACTTAGAGTCAGGATGACCTGAGTCCAAATCTGGCCTCGAAGACTTAGTGGACAAGTCATTTAACCTCTGTTTACCTTAATCCACTAGAGAAGGAAATGGCAAACCTTTCCAGTATCTTTGCCAAGAAAATTCCATGTTCAGTATTGATGTGTTATGGTCCACAGGTCATGAAGAGTTGGATACAACTGAGTAACTGAACCACACATGCCAGGCACACATTTCAGTACACAGGGAGCTTATCCTGAAAAGAAGGTGTGGATGTTAAAACAAAGGAAACAGCGAAGACATATGCCAGCTTGTGATATATCTACCTAGAGTCCTTTTGTTGTTTTTGTTCTGATTTGCCTCTCCAGGAGGCTTCTGAATGTGGGATCTATTCAGAGGGACAAACGGAGCTGGAGCCCTTTATAAATACACTGCCTAAGGATAAGTATATTCCAGATACTATCAAATGCACCAGTCATGAAAAAGTTACTCAGGGATGTATAGAGTGCTTTAGGTATGTAACAGTGACTACTTTGCCTCCCTACTTTCCCCACTGCCCAGAACATAAGTGTATTTCACTTCACTCCCTCCGCAAGGGGTATCCTTTTTATCCACCATTTACTCTAGCCCCCAATAATAATCCCTTAATTTTAGGGGTTCCCTGTATCCCAATTCCATTTAGTCACTTAGATTAGCTTTTACAAAGGAATATTTACTTCAAAGGTATAAGAAGAATAAATCTGCAAATATAACTTCCAGCATGTGAAATATAATCCACCCTTCCTTGCACCATCTACCCTGGGGAGGGGAAAGGCTTTAGGTTCACAGTTTAATTCAGTTTCTACAGAGCACAGTCCCACTAAGTTCCAAGTCCAAAGTCCTCCCTGGGCTGCAGTTCTAGGAACCCTGTTTTCTCGGGCCTTCTCTTCTAGATTAGCTGACTGTAACATTTTACCTAGAATTCTGGCAGCAAGGTCACTATGGCTAGATCTTGAGGGCTAGTGGGCATTCCTCCAATTGTGCCTAGAATGGAAAGAAACAATGGAACAGGACCACAGGAAAATAAAACCAAACTCCAAGTTCCCTTCCTGGGTACACACGGTAGAAGAAGGAGGAAGGGAAGGCGATCTTTCCTCATCCTTTCTGGACTCTGCGGTAAAAGAATGAGAATATCCCAGTGTGGTAGTTTTAAAAGTACAGGCTGTTCTGGCCGTGGAAATAACTGAAAGAGGCGGCTGTCTCACATGTGGGAGGGAAATGCAAAATAACTTCTCCTAGAAGCAGGTCTCTGGGTTGCTCCATTTTAGGTCATCTGGCCATGTGCAAAGGAAAACTCTAGTTTCAGGTGTTATCCATCACTGAGTTGTTTCTATTTACGGGCACTGCCTCCTTCCTTTGAGGGAAGGTGATTAATCTGACCAAGTTCTCTCACTAACTCAAAGAGGCTTCTTCTTTTTCAGCTCTTTGTGACCCCACAGACCAGAGCATGCCAGTGCTGACCATTGGAGTTTTCTTGGCAAAGATACTGTAGTAGTCTGCCATTTCCTTCTCCAGTGGATTATGGCAAACAGAGGTTAAGTGACTTGTCCAGGGTCACACAGCTAGTAAATGTTTGAGGTTGGATTCAACCTCAGGTCTCCCTCACTTCAAGTCCAGTGCTCTATCCACTGAGCAACTTAACTGCTTCCCAATAGGCTTGTAGGGAGATTTAAATGACAAAATGTATGTGTAGTTGAACTATAAAGAGTAAAATGCTACATAAATGTAAGGCAGAATTAATAATAATGATTATGATGAAAATGGTGATTGATAATCATGATAAT
Organism: Notamacropus eugenii; assembly: GCF_028372415.1. Classification (NCBI taxonomy): domain Eukaryota; kingdom Metazoa; phylum Chordata; class Mammalia; order Diprotodontia; family Macropodidae; genus Notamacropus; species Notamacropus eugenii. Next base: position 218,470,680 of record NC_092874.1, on the reverse strand, counting down.
ACCACCAATCCAAGCCTAATCTATTATCCTTGTCTTGCTTGGGGGGAGGGTAAGAAGGATGTCAAAGAAGGAAATACCAAGCAGGGCAATGTGCAGTGCAGACAATGTGCTCTGAGACCACTATAATAGTTGGGAAAGCTTGGCTGGAACCTTGAATCTGGCCATTTTGGCTTTTGTGGTACCACTGATTGGATAAGCATGCTCATTCATGTGACAAAACTGTCCCATTAATCTAAAAAATAAGTAGGGCAGCATCGAGTTTCAGGCTGGCCCTGTCTTAAAGCCATGATCATCTTGATACAGAGGACGTGGCATTTATTTGTTCTAGCTACACAAGAAATTCAGATAAAGTGGAACAAACCCCACCGATACCCCACTTTTTGGATGGGGTTCAGTGTAGAAGCACCTGCCTGCTAAAGCAGCCAAGTCAGGAGTGCACAGGAAAAGAGCTAAAGATAGAAATCCTTTCATTACACAGTAGCACAATATCCTAACAAAATTACAAGCATATCTCAAAAATTCAATTTCTTTTTGTCAATAATATATATCCTCAGCTCCAAGATATTGAGAAAATTATTGCAGATCAGTATAGGACAACCATAACTTCATTCCTAAACTTGTCAAAAGAAATAGATATAGAAATGTGTTTCACTTCACCCCTTTCCCCTTTTCTCTGTCATTGGCTCTAGTCTCCACTAATGGAGTCACCAGTATTTCCTTTCCATTTAGTCAGATTAGCTTTTACAAAGGAATATTTACTTCAAAGGTATAATAATAAAGAAATACTTAAACCTGAAGAGGAAAAAGCCAAAGAGCCTTAAAGATAAATAGTCAACACAAAATTCTAAAGGCCTACCTGTAGATTTTCTCTTCCATGTGGACATCGTTCTAGTGCAGACCTTGACCACTTCACACCTAGATTTTTTAAATTGACTGCTGGTGGGTCTGTCTACCTCAGGTCTCTCCTCACTCCAATCCATCTTCCTTTTAGGACTAAAGCGATTTTCTTAAAATTCACCTCTGATCATGTCAGCCTCCTCCCCCCCACACTCAATAAACCTCAGTGGCTTCCTATTATCTCCAGGATCAAATACAAAATGCTCTTTGTTGTTGTTGTGTTTGTCCTTCATTCTCAAACAAGACCATGACATCAGGGAATGATGATATGACTTGTGCTTGACTTTAATTTGAGTAAGGGAGGACTGTACAAGGTCACCAGCCTCACCTTCTCCTCCAGAGCCATCTGGTTCCAGCGTCTAGATATTCATCAGAATGACTGGAGATGGCCTAGGATGCAATGGGAGACCCTGGCCTTTTAGGCTAAAGTTTTATGCATTGAAAGCCCTTGATAACCTAGCCCCCTTCTACTTTTCCATTCTTCTTACACCTTATTCCCCAGTGGCACTGACATCTTGGCTGTTCCATGAATAAGACATTCCATCTTTAAGCTCTAGACATTTTCTTTGACTGTCCTTAATGCCTGGAACACTCTCCCTCCTCTGCCTACTAGTTTCCTTCACTTACCTTGTCATCATTGTTCTTGTTTGTCCTATGTTCTCAAAGAGTACCAATGACACCAGGAGCAAGTAAATTAGATGTGAGGCAGGGCTGTGTGAAGTCATCGGCCTCACTTTCTCCTCCAGCGTCTTCTGAGTCCAGTGACAAGATATAGGTAAGGACGACTGGAGATAGCCCTGGATGTAGTGGGAGATGGCCTTTTTTAGTAAGGTCTTTTCCAGGTTTCAGTTTGTCTGAGGCCACATCCATTTAGTGATTTAAGGGTAGATTCACTTACCTTAAATCTCAGCTAAAATCCCATTCTCTACAGGATGTTTTCCTGAACCTCTTAATTCTAGGGCTGTTAATTATTTCCTATTTATCCTGAATGTATCTTGCTTTGAATATATTTGTTTGCATGTTCTCTCTCCCATTGAATTGTAAACTCCTTGAGGGTAGAGACTGTCTTTTGCCATTTTTTTTTGCAGCCGTAGTGCTTAGCATAGTGCCTGGCATATAGCAGGTGCTTAATAAGTATTTTTTGGTTAAGTAATTGACTAAGTGATATCAAATAATAAAATGTGGGCTAGTATTTTGAATGATTTTGAAAAATACATGGTTAAACTTGGAAAGGAATTTCAAAGAGCATATTTTTGAATGGGATGTCATGCATAGAGCTAACAGGGCTACTGGTCCCATTGATATGGAACTCTCTCCTCATTGATGGAGATTAATACCCTGAACCTGTGTGAAGGTTGGAGCAGAATTGACCAGAGAGAGGAAACCTCCAGTTGCTTCAGTTTCTTGAACTGCTTTGAATCTCTTTAGGATCTGTAGTCACTTTGGGCACTTCTGGCTTCCAGTTTCAAGAGAGAAGATGGATAATGCCAACCCCGTTGCTGGTTGCTGAAGGGAAAATAAGACTCTGGGAAAAAGATGGCATGAAAGGAGCTTGCAGTCTCCATCATGCCCCTGTCCTCTGTTTGTTACACTAGAGACTTTGAGGAATTTCCCCTAGGATGAGATCTAGGACTCTGTGTCTTGGAACACAGAAGCTCAGGAAGGACTTTGGACTTGGAACTTGGTGGGACTAATGTTATTTAGTAATTGAGCTAAACTGTAAACCTAATTCTCTTCTCCTCCCCAGAGACTAAGAGAGTACAGGGAGAATTATGCCCCTAAGGTGTTGGGAGGAATGTCTGTATGTTTATTCTTGCTTTTTCTTTTAAGTTAATATTCTTTTGTAAAAGCTAATCTGACAATAGTCAAATGAAATGATGGTGCTTGGACCCCCTAAAGTTATACAATTAGTGGGAACTTGAACTGATGGATGAAAGCCCCCTCCCCCAACCCCATTAAGAGAACCAGAGAACCCTAGGGGAAAGGCTAATACGTAACATACCTACCTTCAGGCAGCAGGTACCAGAGCAGTCATTGTTACACCAGAAAAAGTTGGACAGAAAGTTGTTTAGCCAGTGGCAAGCCAAAGTGAAATATAAAATGACTGTTAGTAATCCCACAAACTGCTTTCTTTTCTGATAAAGCTCAAGTATCAGTCTAACAGTAAATGCCGCAGTTGTGATAAGTCTAGTTTTCAAATACTTTTTAAAAGTTCTTTCAGTGCTTCCTATGTATCTTTCAGGTTCTTTAAAACTTGCGTTCGTGCAGGAAATAAATACCTGTTTCATAGTTGATTCAAACTTTACACTGAATATCTTTATACTTTTCCCCTCTTTTGAGGAAACCCTGGACATGTGTCAGATTTAAATAGTCTGCCTGATGTACCGGGAGGAGTTTGATGAGCCCAAAACTGGGAGAAAAAAGATAGCCTAAACCTCTTGCAAAGCTCTCTCAACACTGAATTTGGTTCAGAACATGCGTCTGAGTCCAGAGCAGAAGGGCCCCTTAATGGAAAAGGGTGTAGGTGCCTGGTCTCTTAGGCCTACCAGAAGTTTCTTAATGCTAGAAATGAATGCAATCTCCCACAACATGTTATTGAAAGTATAAAAACATTTCAGGAATTATACACAGAATTATCCATAGCAGCTGTTGCCATAGTAAGCCTTATAGAAGGAGAAAGTGATTTGAGGGTACTATGAAGATCTGTGCAAAGATATTGGAAGATTACACCAGTATTTAGCTGGTACATGCAGCAGAAATCTTGAATGCCATATGTTCTCATTAAAAACAACGGTAAGGAAACATGCAGAATGGAATCCAGAAGACAAATAGACATTTGAAATTCTAGATTCCTTTAATCAGCAATTGAAAGCAAAAACAAAATAATTAAGGAAATAAGTAATGAAACAGAAACAAAGGATGAAATAAATCATCTGACATCAACCAGAAGCTATAGAGGCTTGAAAATTGAAATCAGACAAGACCTCTGATTAAGGAGGATGTGGAACATTTCTGGCCATTTGTAGTCACAAGAAATCTGACACAGCAAAACTGAAATTCTCATCAATGAATAACAGAAAATTTATAAACTATTAATATTATAATGATGGATGGAATCATAACTTGAGGAGAGCTAAGTGAAATTCTCACTTCTTTACACAAATAGAAAAGCTGCAGGGCCAGATAACATCAATAATTATTGGCTCATACTTTAGTGAGGTGTGAATTACTAGCAAAGCACTTTACCAGCTTTTCAGGTGCAAGTCTTATTTCATATTTATTAATACAAGGAATCAAATATCAATTACCAAAAGATGAGAATGGTAATGAGTTTTCTACATATAGCCCAGTTATATGTTTATATATTTTATACTAAACAGGTATAGGTTGTACCATTAAAAAAGTCTACAAACCCTTTTTTCTGTGGATATGTGTATAGTAAAGAGTAAAAAGGGTGTGCCAAAAAGTTGCAGAGGTTTAAAAAATAAATTTATTTTTGAGTTAATAATTGTTGAACAAGCTACCTTAAAGTGCCCCAATATTAATTTTGCCTTCATAGTTAATTATGACAAAGCCTAGCCTCAGTTCAATATTGGTGGATTATTCCTGTACTGCAAATATACAAAATGGACTCAAGCATAGTGAGAATGCTAGAATATTTGATATTCATATGGGAAACTGTTCTATAAGCCACTGGCACAGTTTAAAAAAAGGTAAAAAAAGTGGCATCTTGCAAGGAGACAATTTAAGCCTACTAATACTTCTTTCAAGCTACAAAGTCCATTATTATCACTTCTCTAGAGAACTGAGTATTCTCATAGTTTCCAAGCAGCATGGAATGAAAAACTTTCAAAATATAGAGAGCTAGCAGAAGAAACCAAAGTCATGCGGACACAAGATGAGGTATATATCATTCTGTTGTCTTTTCTGATATTTGAGTTGTATCAAGGATGTTTTCTGAGAGCTTACAGATCAGCTTACATCTTCACATTTTAATTCAACTACAAAAAGCAGTTTTATCCATCTGTGTAATAGTCTGCAGAGTATTAAAGAATAATAACCAGATAGTAACTTATCCAGAACTATTCTGAATTCCTTAAAACAAAAAAAGGATGCCTTTTCTGTTAATAACAATGATGATGATGAAGAAAAAACACTTCTTAAGTACTTACTGTGTGTCTAGTACCATTGTAGGGGATAAAATTAAAAATATGGAAACAGGATACTGCTTACTTCAAGGAGTTTATATGCTCCAAGGGGAAAACAACACATATAGGGGAGTGGTGGCCAGGGAGGGATAATCTGGTCTGGAAAATTACAGTGATAGAGAATGGGGTCATCCAGTGACAAACCCTTTCTGAAGGCTATGGTAGGTTTGATTTGATTTATAATTTTTAGCGTAAGTGGTAGAGAAAGTGGCGGTGAAGGAAGCATGCCCATTGTAGCAGAGTAAAAAATGCCTGTGGTGGCCTCAGGGGAAAAAAATTCTTGGCCTGAGGGCCTGAGGAAGTGAATAAATGAACGAGGCATTTCCCAAACACTATGTGCAAAGCACTGCCTACTAAGCAATAGGGGAATTTTGTTGTCGAATCGTTTTACTTGTGTTTGACTCTATGATCCCATTTGGGGTTTTCTTGGCAAAGATACTGGAGTGGTTTGCCATGTCCTTTTCCAACTCATTTTACAGAGGAAAACTGAAGCAAACAGGGTTGAGTGACTTGCCCCAGGTCACCCAGCTAGTATCTGAGTTCACATTTGAACTCAGGTCTTTCTGACTCCAGGGCTAGCACTCTATCCACTGTACCACCTACCAATAGGGACACACAAAGAAAATCAAGGCAGTCCCTGCTCTTAGGGAGCTCACATTCTAATAGGAGAGATAAAATTCCCATTAGGATAGTTTTAGCTGCAAGTCAAATGGAAGGGTCTCATAAAGCTTAGGGAATAATAGCAAAGCTGCCTTTTCTTTAATATTTCCACTGATAAAATCATCACTTATAGTGCCAAGGACTTTTGTGTCAAGACCTTTCTTTGCTGGGTCTTTAGTAGTTGTAGCACCCGAAGGAACAACTACCATGTTGTATCTCAACAGGGGTTAGAAGCAATGCTATTCCTGAGGTTCTTAGATTGAAGATCCTGGCATGTCTTCATTGAGGTCTGAGGGGAGATGGAGGTCAAGGCTACTGTGGTGGTTTAACTTGCTTGGCATGTGCTGCCTCCTTTGTTTCCCTCAGGGTACTTTGCTTCCACTAGGCTAATTTAATTGTCCTCTGAATGCCAGGTGGTTGGCAGTTATTGCAGGTGGCTGGCACCTTCCCCACAGGAGTTGTTTCTCAAGATGATGACTCTGAAGGCTGGCCTGGAAGCAGGACCCCAGGTCTGGGGATACTTTTACTCTGAGGGCTCTTGTGCTCATCTGTTTATTGGTAGCAGCTGGCCAGTTGTTACAAGTGGTGATGTGAGGATGGAAGTGAAACAAAAGATACAGAATGGAAAATTAGGGAGGAAAAAATGGCAAGGAAAATTGACCTTAGAATAGATGTTGGAAATCTTCTCTCAACAGCTGAGTATCATGAAAATTAGGATGAGACAGACAGAAAACAATGACTCAATAACCCAACAAAAGACACCAAAGCTAAGAAACTGAAAAAAAAATCTAATAAACATATTAAAAAATTGACTTGGAAAAAAAGGAAAGGGAGGATTATCAGGATATCTGTAAATTATAAGAATGAAAGTCTGGATACCATATTTCGGGAAATTATAAATAAAAAATTTCCATAACTCTTAGAACCAAAGGGCAAAGTGAAAATAGAAAAAGTCCACTGGTCACTTCCAGAAAGAGCTCTCTCCAAATGAAAACTCCCAGGAACATAATAGTCAAGTGCTTTCAAGTCAAAGGAAAATACTCTAGCCAAGAATAAGGAGCCCAAAAATTAAGGAGCCAAAACAAGAAGAAAAGATAACTACACATAAAACAGAGGAAGATGGTAGAATGAATTAGAAAAAAAATGACAAATCTTATTTATAAAAAACACATTTGAAATACACATATTCTCACAAAATGGTAGTGTAGCAAAATTTATTATGTTTTAGCTGAACTGAAAAAAAGTTGGAGCTGTAATCAGTAAATAAAAATAGTAAGAAAGAGATAAGCAGCAAAATTGCGTTATGCTGAAAGGTACTACTGGTAACAAATCAACAGCAATACTGACCTAATAGTGTAATATCGAAATATTATCTAAACAAACAGTTAATTGAATTGGAAGGAGAAATCGATTATTGTTGTTAAGGGCTTCTAGGTGGCATACTGGATAGAATTTCAGATCTGGAGCCAAGAAGACCTGAGGTCAAATGTGGCCTCAGATCCTAGTTGTGTGACTCTGGGCAAGTTGCTTAACTCTGTTTCCTTCAATTTCCTCATCTGTAAAATGAGCTGGAGAAGGAAATGGCAAACCACTCCAGTATCTTTGCCAAGAAAACCCCAGTTAGGGTCACAAAGAGTGGGACACAATTAAAATGACTGAACAACAACAGCAGACAATTGAGCAAGTGGTTTGCCCAGGGTCACACAGTTAGTATGTATCTGAGGCTAGATTTGAACTCAGGTCTTCCTGACGCTAGCCCCAACACTCTATCCACTGTGCTGATCAGCTGCCTTACTAAAAAAAAAAAGAGAGGGAAGAAAATTCCTGAGATGAAAATGAGGGAACCTAATGCCAGGGAGTGTGGAGTAGAGTAGTGTAGCTTCTCTGTGGTATGGTATCTAAGTGGTCCAGCAGGAGTATACTCTCTCCATACACACACACACACACACACACACACACACACACACACACACACACACACACACACCCCCACACACCCACCATAGCATATATATTGTTTGGTTGGTTGCTGTCCTTTGCTCTGAAGAGGACCAAAATGACATCACCATGATAAATTCAAGTTTCAATGTGTCCAACTATGACTGATCAGACCAATATGATCTCGGAATACTCTACCACAGATTGCCCACAGATAGTTCTTGTGAAGTGTATATATACATACACACACACACATATATTATGTATGTATATGTATATGTGTATATATTCAATACTATTAGAGCAACAGCAACAGCTAAAGCCCAACCTATTGCATATGCTTTGAAGGGGACACAGGGGGCAAGTAAGGAAATGCCAGCCAGCTTGTTATACAGTGGGAATTCTGTGTGCCTTAATGCCCCGTAACAATTTGGCAGCCATGACAGGAACTCTGAAATGTCAGCCAGTTGGGTTTTGGTGATACTACTTATTGCTCCAGCTGTTTCTTTGAATCTGAGAAATAGATAAGTTTTCAGGCTGACCCTGTCCAAAACCATTGTGCTAGTTTTAAATGGAGAGCCGTGGAGCAAGTCGTGTTCCCTTCTGTTCTTGTACTATAGGAATGTAAGATTTCATCAGAACAAATGAGACATAAATATTCAACTTACTTTGGTATGAAATACTTTGGTTCAGCTGGTATTGACCACTATACCAGGCAAGGCATGATATTGTGTCAAATTTCTTATCATCTCTCTGGCCAAAAGAAGTTCAACAAAATGAAAGTACAAGTTGACTCAAATGTGAAACAGAAAAGTTGTGTACCATTAATATATTGAAAGAAAGAAATGGTTACATTAAGGGAGATAACTGAAATGCTTGCCTTTCTGCAGAATTGGAAAACAGTGGGTCTGGAGCAAATTCCTAGTTATTGGTTCACATATTTCACCAGATTACTAGCAAAGCACTTTACCACTTACCTCTTTGATGTAAATCTTATTCTATTTTTTAAACATTTTCTTAAATCTTACCTACTTATTGCCAGAAGCGGAGGATACCAGTGACCTCTCCAATGATCAATTTAATGTTCCTATATCTTATATAAAGCTTATACAAATTAAAAAAAACCTTAAAAATGAATTTTGAGAAATTAACATTTAGACAGTACCAAACACCTTTAAAAAGTTAACTAAATACAGGACTCATGATTCCAGGGTAGCTTCATAAAGATTAGAACTTCCATGTCAAAAAAGAGGAAGAGGATTGATAGATATCCTCACGGCACACAAGATGAAATTTACAGAAATACCGCTGGAACACACAGATCTCACTTCAAAAGCAGTAACTAAGACTGACAATAGGTCTCCATCATTAAATTTGTTGAATGTATTCTAAAGTAGTTTATCTTCTGATAGAGACTATGAAGTGATTAACAACCCAAATGAACTCCACTCTCCAATCAGAGGAATAGATGGTGGTGATAAGGTGGAATCTCACAGCTGATGTGACCTTGCAAGATGGTGAAGGCAGAAGCTTGCTGTCCTTTAAAAAACTAAAAATACTAATGATAATAATATAAATGATAGCACATTATAATTCTGCCATAGACACAAAACTTTCTGGACCAGCTTTGTAATAACAAAATTAACTTATTATAAGCACATTCCACTCTAAAGTTCCAGTGATATTGTCCTTCAATCTAGAAATCTCAGCTACATTTGAATCTTTGTTTTGCACTTGATTTATTAAAAGATAGAAGGCAGATGTTAATTACCTTACACAAACACTGTACCAGTAAGGAGCCTTATTCCCAACAAAGAAGTATCAACTTAAATGTTCTTTATTGGTTGGTTGGTTGGTTGTTGTCCATCATCTTTGAAGAGGACCAAAATGACATCACCATTGTAAAGTGAAATTTCAGTGTGTCCAACTTTGACTGATCAGACCAATACGAGCTCAGAATGCTCTATCACAGGTTGGGCACAGATAGTCCTTATGAATATTTGGGGTGGATATGTGCACATCCTGCGTTTACTTTGTGCTGTCTCAGTTCTGCTTTGCTCAAAGAGCACAGTACCTTTTCTTATGTGGGCACACCATGCTGAGCGGTTCTGTTCCAGTGTCTCCTATGTTGCACAGTCAAATCCAAAGTTCTTGAGAGAGACCTTGAGGTGTCCTTGTATTGTTTCTTCTGGCCACCATGTGATTGCCTGCCCCATGCAAGTTCTCCATAAAGGTCTTTTTGGCAAGTGTACATTTTGCATTTGAACAATGTGACCAGCCCATCAAAGTTGAGCTCTCTGAAGCAAAGTTTGAATACTTGGCAATTCAGCTCGAGCAAGGACTTCAGTGTCTGGTACCTTATCCTCCCAGGTGATCCTCAGAATCTTCCTAAGGCAGTTCAAATGGAAGTGACTCTGTTTCCTGGCATGGCGCTGGTAGACTGTCCATGTTTCACAAGCATATAACAATGAGGTCAGCACAACAGGTCTGTAGACCTTCAGTTTGATAGTCAGTCTAATACCTCTTCTCTCCCAAACCTTTCTTTGGAGCCTCCCAAACACTGAGTTAGCTCTAGCAATGCGTGCATCAACCTCATCGTCAATGTGTACATCCCTGGAAAGTACACTACCAAGGTAAGTGAATTTATCCACAGCATTCAAAACTTCTCCATTTGTTGTAACTGATGGTTCCACATATGGATGGTGTGGTGGTGGCTGATGGAGCACCTGTTTTCTTGGTGTTAATTATTGGGCCAAAATGAGCACAAGCAGCAGTGAATTGTTGCATCTCAGCTTCAGAGGCTGCATTGAGTGCACAATCATCTTTATAATTACTTCTGGAGTATAAAAGAAAAAGGTTACAGAAAAAAATTGAGGTTTTTAAAAACTGTATATTCTGAGTTACTCTCTCACCTGTCTTGTAAGTTTCTTGAAGAAGAGGAAAAATCAAAGAAATTTGACTCCTAAACCTCTAGGCACAAGATAAAATCAAGTTTTCTGTCTTTTCTAAAGCCTTGTATCAGGACAATACACACAGACACAGACACAGGCACACACACACATGCACACACACACACACACACATACACTGGGGCAATAATCATTGGCTAGATGATATTGAGAAAATGACAACTGCTCAAGTGATATTGGGAAGAATACACTGGGAAGAATACTCATAAGCCAGAATACTAGAGAACTCCACCTCAGGTCTTTAGAATTACCTCCAGGCCTCTAAGGGAGAAGTAGCTATGATCTGGCACCCACCCTACCAGAGGAATATGGATAGGGAATATGAATCCAGAGTATGTGCCACATGCACACATTTGTATGTTCATATATTCACACAATATATTTGCATCTCTCTCTCTATATATATACACATCAATATCTATATTAAAATAATAAAGCTGTTCTGGAACAGTGACTATCTGTACAAATAATGTAAGGTAGTAGTGTCTATTGTTCTAGTAGGAATCTAAAAATGTCTAACCACGTATGACATGGATGCGAGTGGGGGTTGATGCAAAAGAAATAGAAGGCTCTTTTCTATATTGGAGCTTGTATTCTAATTGGGAAGCTAAAACACAGAAAAAAGCATGAAACTAATCACATACTATAATACAAAGAAATACCAAATAAAATTGAATTCACAGATAACACCAGCTTTAATAATCTCTCTGATGGAAACTTTAGATAGTTACTACTCTGTGTTTAGGAGACACTGGAAACTTGGACAGCAACGGTTTCATAGTCATTCCTTATGAGTCTATAAGAAGACAAAGAATTTTTGCTCTTTTCTGTAAAGAGATCAAGTGTTTAGTTATCATCTGTGAAGACACTGAGAGTTTAACTGTCATTCTCTGTGTAGTTTGTGAAGAGTGCTATCTATCATGGTCAGAGAAAGACTATGAGAGGATAGAAGGAAGAGGAAGGGCATAAACATTTATTAAGAATCTTATTTGTGTCAGGCACTATTCTAATCACTTTACAAACATTATCTCACTAAATATCATTTCAAAGAACTTCTTGAAAAAAATGCGTTAACCTTTATATTACAAATAAATAAAATAAGGATCGTTTAGAGACTTTGCTTTCCAAAGAGGTGAATGATACAACTGTATTCTAGGAGTCAAAAAGTAAAAGTAACAGTAATAGTGATCTTTCTCACAGAAGAAGAAATGTAAATAATTGTTTTTATTATTGGTTATATTTTGAAAATTGTAAAGCCAAGTACATTTGATATTTACTTAAATCTTGGAGATTAGGGATTTTGATATATCAAGAAAGATGAACAACTAGGGGGATTCAGATTTGATTTATTAATATCAAAGAAGTTGTAAGTTTAATAATAAATAATTATTAAAACATGCTTCTGGATTATATTAGAATTTGGTATGATGAAATGAAATGAGCAGATGGAGACAAGATGGCAGAGTGAGAGGAAGCATTTTTGCCTTAGTTCCCCAGCATATCTACTCCACAACAATCTAGAAAATGTGCCAGATTAAATTCTAAATGGGAAAGCCAGGAAAAAGTTCCAGTGACTCATTTTTCCAACCCAGGGAAGCTTAGAGAGATAGATAGACACTGGAGTCTAGGTCTAGGAATGCACAGTGGCAGTGGTGGCAGCAGTAGAGAATATTCTGGCACTCAGGGATGGTAAGATGGCTAACACAGAAAATCAGGTTAGGAAGCACTGTGGCAGAAAGAACCCAGGATACCCCTGAACTAGCACTGGGAGTAAAAATGGGTACATGCCAAGTAAAAATTCCCCAATTCTGCACCACAGATCTGGGACAGAGACCAATAATTATGAATAAGCCTAGAACCCAACTGAGTACTGAACATAGAACACATTCCAGAAACCTAGCTGCATAGTTCTGAGCCCAGAAGCAGAGTGGCAACTTAGTTTTAACCTTTAAGTTTAGCATATAAGCTTGTAATGGAATAACTAGGTCAAAAGACCAAGACCAAAGGGAAATCTGCAGTTCAGTGACTCTCAACCTGACGAACTTCCCAGTGGGTTAATAGTTACTATATACAAACCAGCAGACCCAATTTGCAGAGCTCAAATCAGGAGGACAGTGAACAGATCTCTCCCTGGCAAGTAGCTGGAAAGAAAGAATTTGTAAGTACCCTGGAGCCACAGTGAGACTCATACAAGATTTATCAGCTACCAATTCAAAGGAAGTGAGGGCTTGGGTTATGATATTCTGAAAGGCAAAGGAGTAGAATTACAACCAAAAATAAAGTGCCCAGCAGATCTGAGAATAATCCAATAGGGAAAAATGGATAATAAATGAAATAGAGGACTTTCAAGCCTTCCTGATGAAAAGACAAGAGCTGAATTGAAAATATGATGTTTGAATACGGGAATCAAGGAAGGAAAAAACAGATAAGCATGATTGAAAAATCACAAGGAATTAAACAAAGTTAAACTGTTTTCATTCTTAGATGGGAACGTGATATATGTAATCTCTCAAACTTTTATCATCATTAAGGAAGTTAGCCAGAGGGGAGGCTACTTAGACACAGGGCATGCATGGCTGTGAGTCTATTGTGTTGGGATGATCTCAAAAGAACAATAGAAGGGTAAGAAAGAGGGATACACTTGGAGAAGGGGGGAGAGGAAGAATGGGAGAAATTATCTCATATAAATGGAATGCCTAGGGAAGAGTTTATACAATGGAGGGCAGTGCAGGGAGGAGCAGGCAACACTTGAACCTCACTCTCAATTGAATCAATTCAAGGAGGGAAGAATAAATATATATACACATAGATGGGTATAGAAACTAATCTTACCCAACACGGAAGTAGGAAGGAGGAAGAGTTAAAAGTGTTAAAAATGAGGGGGGCAGTATAAGAAGAGGAGAGATTAAGGGAGGTAGTGGTGAGAAGCAATGATGAATGTGAAGAAAAAACACTTCTTAAGTATTTACTCTGTGTCTAGTATCATTCTAAGTGGTGAGATTAAAAATATGAAAACAAGATACTACTTACTTAATGGAGCTTATATGGTGATATGCTTTTATGATTCCCTGAAAGCTATTTATGGACCAAAAATCTATGGTGCATCACAACTACTTAGGGCTGATGGAGCCATATTGATTGGTGATAATAAGCACATGATCCTAGAGAGATGGACTGAACACTTCCATAGTGTTCTCAATAGACCATCATCAATCAATGCTAAGGCCATTGACCATTTACCTCAGGTTGATGTCAATCCCTCCTTAGCTGAACTTCCAACTGAAGAAGAGGTTTTGAGGGCCATTAGGCTCCTTTCATGTGGCAAAGCACATGGTGCTGATTCTATTCCAGCTGAGATTTACAAGTTAGGGGGACCACTGCTTATACAAAAGCTGACTGAAATTTTCCAGGTTCTATGGTAAGAGGAGGTTATCCACCAGGAGTTCAAGGATGCCTCCACTGTCCATCTCTAAAAAGGTAAAGGGGATTGATTGTCCTGCAACGATCACAGGGAGATTCTCTCTTAGTCATTGCTGGCAAAACACTAGGAAGATGGTCATAAACCTAAGAGCCAGTGTGGCTTCAGAAAGGTTTGAGGAACAGTCGTTATGGTGTTCCCTGCCCAACAGCTCCAGGGGAAATGCCAAGAGCAGAACAGAGGTCTGTACAAAACGTTTGCAGATCTGACCAAGGCCTTTGACACTGTTAGTTGTGAGAACTTTTGGAAAATTATGTCATCAGTTCATCAGTATTGTACATCAATTACATGATGACATGTTTGCCTAGGTTCTGGTTAGTGGACAATGCTCTCATGCCTTCCCAGTCACCAATGGAGTGAAACAGGGCTGTGTGCTTGCTTCTGTGATTTTTAACATGATGTTTTTAGCCATGTTGTCAAATGCTTTCAATGAGGATGAACACAGCATCAAGGTCAACTAGTGTACTGATGGTAAGGTTTTCAATTTGAAAAGATTACAAGCCAAGACCAAGGTGGAGGGAGTGTTAGTGCATGATTTTCTGTTTGCAGATGATTGTGCACTCAATGCAGCCTCTGAAGCTGAGATACAACAAAGTATGGATCAATTCTCTTCTGCCTGTGCTAATTTTGGCCTAATAATTAACACCAAAAAAACATAGGTGCTCCATTAGCCACCACCACACCATCCATACATGGAACTATCAGTTACAACAAATGGAGAAGTTTTGAATACTGTGGATAAGTTCACTTACCTTGGTAGTGTACTTTTCAGGGATGTACACATTGACAATGAGGTTGATGCATGCATTGCCAGAGCTAGCTCAGTGTTTGGGAGGCTCCAAAGAAAGGTTTGGGAGAGAAGAGGTATTAGATTGACTACCAAACTGAAGGTCTACAGAGCTGTTGGGCTGACCTCATTGTTTTATGCTTATAAAACATGGACAGTCTACCAGCACCATGCCAGGAAACTGATTCACTTCCATTTGAACTGTCTTAGGAATATTCTGAGGATCAATTTGCGGGATAAGGTATCAGACATTGAAGTACTTGTTTGAGCTGAACTGCCAAGCATTCAGACTATGCTTCAGGGAGTGCAACCCTGGATACGTTGTTTGAACGCAAAATGTATGTTTGCCAAAAAGACTATTTTATGGAGAACACACATGGAGCAGGCAATCACATGGTGGTCAGAAGTGATACAAGGACACTCTCAAGAACTTTGGATTTGACTGTGCAACACAGGAAACACTGGCATAGGACCACTTGGCATGGTGTGTCCACATCAGAAAGAGTGCTGTTCTCTGTGAGCAATGCAGAATTGAGATAGCACAAAGTAAATGTAGGATGCACAAATCTGGAGTATCCACCCCAAATGTTCACATGGACTATCTGTACCCAATCTGTGGTAGAGCATTCTGAACTTGTATTGGTCTGATCAGCCACAGCTGAACACAGTGAAACAGCACGTTATCATGGTGATGTCATTTTGATCCTCTTCAAAAAAAAAAGAACAATAACCAACCAACCAGGTGATGAGATTAAAAATATGAAAACAAGATACTACTTACTTCAAGGAGCTTATATGCTGATAGGGGAAAACAACACATATAGGGGAGTGGTGGCCAGGGAGGGATTATCTGGTCTGGGAAGTTACAGTGATAGAGAGTGAGACAATAGAGTCATCCAGTGACAAACCCTTTCTGAAGGCTATGGTAGTTTTGATTTGATTTATAATTTTTAGCGTGAGTGGTAGAGAAAGTGGCAGTGAAGGAAGAATGTCCATTGTAGCAGAGTAAAAAAATGCCTGTGGTGGCCTCAGGGGAAAAAAATTCTTGACCATAGGGCCTAGGGAAGTGAATAAATGAATGAAGCATTTCATAAATACTCTGTGCAAAATTAAAAAAAAAAAAAGCAATCCATCAAGGTGGAAATTCTGAAAATCAAAGGTGAGATTAGCAAGACTGAAAGTAAATTTAAGTATTGAACTAAATAAATAAAATTAGGAACTGCTGTAAAAAGTAAAATAGAAAATCGTTGACTAATTTGATTCCTCAAAAGACAGAAGAAACCAGATTACCAGTAAAAAATGACAATATAAATTTACATCCAATGAAGTAGAAATAAAAACAATTATTAAGAACTTTTTGTCAACTGTATGCTGACAAATCTGACAATTTTAATGAAATGGGTGAATATTTACAAAAACATAAATTGCTCAGATTAGCAGAAAAAGAAAGAGAATACATAAATAATTTTATCTTAGAAAAAGAAGTTGAACAACCTGTAAATGAAAAATAAAAATAACAACTATAGACCAATTTCCTTTTTGATGTAAAAAATTTAAATAAAATAATAGCCATGAGATTACAGCAATTTTTTTTTACAAAGATCAGATACTATGAACACACAAGATTTATACTAGGAATGTAGAGCTTGTTCAATATTAGAAAAACCATAAGCATTATTGATCAAATTAACAAAAATAAGAATGACATGAAAATGAATATGGTAATGAGTCAAGTGGGGGGCTGAGAGATAGTCACCTTATTTAGACTTCACATGACTTTGGTTAGCTTGTAAAAACCTGCTATCCATGAATCAGTATTCTGAGAGGATGCTGAATAAGAGTGAGATTAATTAAGGAAGATTTACTGAAAGAGGTGATTTTGATTTTGAAAGACATAGTAAACATGGATTTCCAGGAAGGGAGGCTTTCAAGGTCAGGTATGGTAGTAGGAAGACAGAAAACCAATTGGTAAGGATTACAGCATTCACTTAAAAGTAAGACTAAAGAAGTATAAAGGGACCAGCTGATGGAGGCTGTAGAGGCACCTTAGGTTCTTGAACAAGGATGTCTTAAATCTAATATGACAATTGGGTGATGGGATGGATTGGAATTGGGAGATGAAAGAGGTAGAAAGACCAGCTAAGAGCAATAATCCAGATATAAGGTAAGGAGAAAAAGGTAGTGGTTGTGACAATGGAAAAGAAGTGATCAACAAAGCCTAAAGAGAACTGTTAGAAGACGAAGAAGAGAGAGAAATAAGACATTCTTTTTGGCTTTCAAGTTTGGAAAGAGTGGAATAGTGGTGTTGGTTGTTGACTTGCAGTAGTGAGGAATTCCCCAATTAATTGCCAGTTGGAAGTCATCTCTCTATGTTCTGAACAGCATATTCTTTGTATCTCTAATATGATACTTTTTATATACAATCTTATTTTCGATTATGAGCTTCTTGAGGTCAGTGCCTATGTTTTATGCATCTTTGTATCTCCCTGTGATGTTCCCTCCTTGCATAGAGGAAGTATTCACTAGATATTCACTAATAAATATTTTCATTATGTTTGTCAAATTGAATTAAATGTACTAGTTTTCAAATGGAATAAAATAAAAAAAAGATCATATTTGATAGTTTCCCTTGGATTTAGGGAGACCAAAATTAAAGTCCAGCCTTTAACATGTACCATCTGGGTGACCATGAGCAAGTTCCTTCAACTGTCATTTCCTAGGCAACTCTCCAAGACTCTAAATTAAACAAGTTTATGATCTGGTTTAGTAAGGGAGCTTTCATGTGAGGAATCTTGCACAGATCAAATGTAGATCCATACCTTATTTCAGCTACATAACTGTGATAACGGTAGTTCAAAGGTGAGAATTTGTATTTTCTCCTTTGGTCTTGTTCAGGGCATCTTTTTATCTTTCTCAAAGATGGTAGAACTGTGAATTAGCAACATGGAGTGATGGGAGGTAAGCTGTACCTCAAGAATCCACTGATCTATTTACTGGTACTTAGCCCTTGACTTATACATTCAGGTTTCCCCTCTCAAATGGGTTCATAAGAGACTGCTGGGAACACATCAAGAAGGCAGAGAGTTCTCAACCCTTTTGGGGATACAATGCTTGTTTACCTCAGTAAAGAAATAAAACAAATAATTCTTATTAAAGCAGGTTGCCTCAAGATAGCCTTTCTTTCACTAACATACTGGAAGAAAAGTATAGACAGAAAGTACTGAAGTCACTGCCCTCCAAATCCTCTTCTAAAAATAAAAACAAAAAACTATGGAGGACTGGAGGAGGCAAAATTGTTCAGAAAGTCTCCTTCTTTGGTATATTCTCCACCAAAGAAGCTATTAATTGTGAACATAGCATGACATATTTTGCTTTTCTCTTTCATGCTACCAATACCTCTTCTACATCCCCCTCCCTCATATCAAATTTTTACTCCAAAAAAAATATTATGCCAGCAGCCTAGAAACATCAACAATTGACTTCAAACTGAAAGGGGGAATTTCCCTGACCCTAGTGGGGTTTGGTGCCTTCATTGAAGTGGGGAGTTGTTCTTCTAGTTTGAGATTGCTTTAAAACTCTGCATCTCACTCTCTGTAAACAACTGCTTTGTTAGTCCAGTGCCCCAGAATGTGCTAAGCAGAAAGTTTATTTTCAAAATGTTCCAAGGGTGAAAGTACCCACCCTATATTGGTGCTTTCTACACCCCCAGGCCTTCTCTAACCAAATTGATTCAATTGCTACCAAAAAAAAAAAAAGAAAGAAAAAGAAAAACCCAAACCATATATGACTTTTTTTTTCCTTGAGTCCAATAACAACTATTTTCATAAAGAGGTCCAGATGTTTAATTTTTCCAAAAGAAATTTTAACAAAAACAAAATAAAAGTAACTGAGGAGAGATCATTTTTCCATTGACTTCTTAACCTAAATGGGACTAGTTACGCCAATAAAACCACAAATTTGCTTCCCTCAAACACTCATCCTTCATCCTCCCATTGCCTCTGCTTTTACACAGGTGCCTTCCCAGAATTCCACTGGCCCACACTTTTGCAAAGTCCTGCATTGAATTTCAAGAAGCCATTATGAAAGGCCAACTGTGGACAACTGTAAGTTGCTACACTTTTTCTCCAATGCAGTCAACCTAAGAAATATACCCTGGGTTCACTACCATGAGTTATATTTTCCTAGGTCAGTTAGGAGATCCCCTATTCTCATAATCTTCAAAAACAGAATTAGCCAATGAAGTAATAGGTTTTTCAAACAGACCTTGTTTTAATTCATAATTTAGAGAAAGGGTGTGGTGTGGGACAAGAGACGGGGCGGAAGTCACCAGAACTGGTAAGCCATAGTTCACTATGTTGTCAGCTAGCTTCTGAAGTCAAGACTCTGAGTGTTTAATCTTCCTTTCCAACACTTAGCAACTTTTAAAGACTTTCCACATCCCTTACAATTTGTGAGCCACAGAATGGTTATATTAGAAACTTTTATATCTTCCCATTGAAGGTTTTGAGCCTCCCTAAATTTTTTTAAGACTTGTACAATTCGGTACTTATTGGGCAAATAGTAGCGATTGCAGTCCTCTATATTAGACAGTTGTATACCTGGACACCTACCCGGATCCTCCTGCCTTCCAGTGCCATAAAAATAAGACATGTCTGTGTGTGTCCCATAGCTTGTTTGATTAATGCTTCAGTTCATACCTAAAATGCCACTTTAGCCGACAGTTTGTTTTGCTGGTGTTTGGTTTATGCATAAATATGAGTGGGAAGGAATTGACCTTTTTTTTCTCAATACACATTTTATTTTTACTACTCCTGCTTTGTTTTTTGTTTCAAAAGGATGGCATAAAGTCAGAATACAACAGCTGTCTTCAGACCCGCTGGAAAGCCCCAATTTTTAACTGACACTCTTAAAAGATTGTATGTTTAATATCCAAACAATCAGTCTTTCTCTGTCTTTCTGTCTTTTTGTCTCTTTCTCCTCATCCAAAGTTACATATACCATACAGTCAAATCAAAGACACTGTATTTCATGATACTACACACAGAAGACAATGGGAAGGCACATAAGCAGTGTGAGAAGAGAGTGACAAAGAGGATGTTCCAAACAAGTTAGTGGAGTTTTGTTGTTAAAGCTTAAAACACCACTAAGACTTTTGGGACAGCTTATCCAAGCAATAGGCAGCTCTGAAGAATGGAGATAATCAAATAGATCTCTGATTTAATTGATTCATGAGTACTCTTTAGTGATGCAGATTGCTATTTAGTATTAGATGACCATTTTGTGTAGCTCTTGCATATTTTCTCCCAGCAGGATGCCATAGGGGATATCATTCATATACTGAAGGTGTCTCACTTTCTCCTGAAAGGTTATCAGTGGAATACTCTGGCTGACCACCTGTCATCCTTCCTTCTTTGCTCACTGCAGTCTTTCTTCTCTTCTCCAGTATTTTCATCAAGAATGCTTGAAAGTCCTCTACTTCATTGAATAGCCATTTCTTTCCCCTGAAGGATTATAGTCAGTTTTGCTGAGTAGGTGATTTAATCCTAACTCCTTTGGCCTCTGGAATATCATATTCCAAGGCCTTTGATCCTTTAATGTCGAAGCTGCTAGATCTTGTGTTACCTTAATTGTGTTTCCACAATACTTGAATAATTTCTTTCTGACTGCTTGCAATATTTTCTCCTTGATCTGGGAGTTCTGGAATTTGACTACAATGTTCCTAAGAGTTTTTCTTTTGGTATCTCCTTCAGAAGGAGATTGGTGGATTCTTTCAATATCTATTTTACCCTCTGTTTCTAGAATATCAGGGCAGTCTTCCTTGATAATTTCTTGAAAGATGATGTCTAAGCTCTTTTTTTGATAATGGCTTTCAGGTATTCCAATAATTTTTAAAATGTCTCTCCTGGATCTATTTCCTAGGTTAGTTGTTTTTCCAATGAGATATTTCACATTACCTTCTATTTTTTTCATTCTTTGGGTTTCATTTTATAATTTCTTGATTTTTCATAAAGTCATTGGCTTCCATATGCTCCATTCCAATTATGAAGGAATTATTTTCTTCAGTGAGTTTTTGGGCCTCATTTTCCATTTGGCCAATTCTGCTTTTTAAGGCATTCTTCTCCTCATTGGCTTTTTGGATCTCTTTTGCCATTTGAGTTAGTCTATTTTTTAAGGTGTTATTTTCTTCAGCATTTTTGGGGTCCCCTTTTGCAAGCAGTTGACTCATTTTTCATGATTTCCTTGCATCACTATCATTTCTCTTCCCTAATTTTCTCTACTTCTCTCATTTGATTTTCCAAATACTTTTTGAGCTCTTCTATGACCTGAGACTAATTCATATTTTTCTTGGAGTTTTTGGACTCCAAGCTTTGACTTCCATGTCTTCTTCTGCTTGTATGTTTGGATCTTCTTTGTCACTAAAGTAAGATTCTATAGTCTGATTTTTTTTTCTGGTTTTTGCTCATTTCCCCAGTCAATTACTTGACTTTTGAGCTCCTGGTCAAGGTAATTCTCTCCTTCCCGTGGGTATGGGGGAGGTGTACTGTTAGCTGCTCAATCCCCCTACAATCTGTCACCTTAGAGCTCCAGAAACAGTTGCTGCCACTGTACCTGCCCCTGCTGCTGTTGCAGGCTACTCTATCCCCTCTGCCATCCTGGGACTGGGGCTGGTCCACTCTACTCTCTCACAGAGGTTCAACAGGTTTATTCCACTGACATTCCAATTTGTCCTCAGCATTTTGTGTTCAAGCAGTCTGGAAAATACCACAGATGCCAGTGATTAAATCCCTACCAGACCTGCTCAGGTCCTGTCTACACCAGTGATGGACTGTGCTCTGCTCCAAGCCTGGAGTGGTAGATGGTTCCTGTTAACGTTCTAGGCTGTCTTGGGCTGGAGATTTGCTACACTCCATCATTTTGTGAGTTTTGCAGCTTCAAAATTTCTTTAGAGTCATATTTTTTCAGGTATTTGGAGGGTGTTAGGGCAGACTTCTAGCAAGTCCCTGCTTTTACTCCTCCATCTTGGCTCTGTCCCCCACAATACAGTTTTAAAGATATATTTTTAATTTATGGAACAAAGCAAGAGTTTCCATAGCATAATACAATAAAAAAGTTGACTGTATATGAAATTGCAAATATACTATGCACAACTTGCTATTCCTTTCAAATATACAACAAAATTATCATGTAAATTTTTTTCTTACCCCTTTTTTTCTTCCTCCCTCCCCTTTCACCTACCCTGAGATGGCAGTAACATTGTTAAAATGTTGCTATTGAAAAGACAGTTGGTGAGTGGAACCAAGATAGCAAAGTATAAAATCACTTAGCCAAACTTTCCCAACATTTCCTTCCAAAAAACTTTAAAATAATGCCTCAAATTGAATTTTGGGGTGGCAAGGTCAACAAAAGGTCAAAGTAAGATGTTTTTCTAGTCCAGTACAACATAGGAGGTGGAAAAGAGAGATCTATGACACAGGAGAGGATGCTGCCCCAGAGCCTCCATGGATGAATTAGCAGAAATGGGACTAGGTAGTGGTAACAGAAGCAGCAGCAGTTTTGGGAGCTGTCAAACCATAGGGTTACCCTTTTACTAGCTAGCACTAAATACAGTACCAGATGCTGTCTGGCAACTCCATTGCCTATGCCCACTTCTGGGTCCTAATTCAAAGACAGAGAGGAGCACTTTTGGTCAAGAGAGAATTAAATCTATGAGGAGCAGTATCATTTCTGACTCCAAGGGATCAGGGATCCTGAGGAGCAGCATGGATTGCAATCCCAGAGTGTATACCAAGAGAGCAGTGATCACTCATCTTCTCAGATCTTACAACCTTGGAAGGGTCAAAACTTTCCCTACTCCCAGAACTAGCCCTGAAAATAGTAGCATCAAAAATTTGAAGTCTGGGACAGAGTCCCTCCCATCCCCTCTTACTAAAAACAGAATCCAACTACAACATAAAGTTCCACATAATCAAATAGGGTGGAAAAATGAGCAAACAATAAAAAGAAGAACTTGATCACAAAAAACAGGTGACAGGGAAGTTCAAGATACAAGATCAGAAGACAATGAAGTCAAAAGAGCTACAAGCAAAGCTTCAAAGAAAGATGTAAATTGTTCACAAACCTAATAAGAATTTGTAAGAGCAAAAAAATGATTTTCAAATGCAAATGAGAATGGAAGAGGAAAAATTATGTAAAGAAATAAAAGCAAAACATGACAATTATGAAAAGATAATTAACAGCTTGGTAAAAAGAGGCATAAAAATGATGAAGAAACTGAGACCTTAAAAAATAGAATAGGAAGAGGTACAAATTCTTATAGAAGGAAACAGTTTCTTAAAAATTAAAATTGGATGAGTAGAAGCTAATGACTCCTTGAGACATCAAGAAACAATAAACAAAGTAAATAGAATGAAAAAAATAGAGGAAAATATGTACTATCTCATTGGAAAAAATAACTGACCTGAAAAATAGATTGAGGAGACATAATTTAAGAATTATTTATTCTTGGTCAAGGAAAGTCTGGGTTAAAAAAAAGAGATTATACATCATCTTTCAATAAATTATCAAGAAAAATTACCCTGATATTCCAGAACTGGAAGGTAAAATAGAATTTGAAAGAACTCACCAATCACTACCTGGAAGAAATCCTAAAATGAAAACTCCCAAGAGTATTATAGCCAAATTTCAGAACTCTAGGGTCAAGGAGAAAATATTTCAAGCAGCAAGAAGAAAACTATTCAAATATTGAGGAACCACAGTCAGGATCACTCAAGATTTTGCAGCTGCAGTGTTAAAGGAGTGGAGAGGCTTAGAATATAATATTCTGGAAGATAAAAGAATACTAAGAATAACCTACACAGCAAAACTGAGTATAATCTTTCAAGGGAATGAACTGATATTTAATAAAATAGAGAACTTTCAGGAATTCCTAATGAAAAGACCTAAGCTAAATAGAAAATTTTATTTTCAAATACAAGAACCAATCATAAAAAGGTAAACATGAAAGAAAAAACATAAGGGACTCAAAAAAGTTATAACATGTGCCTTTCTATATGAGATGATACAGGTATCTTCTAAGAACTTCATCATTATTAGGCCAGTTAGAAGGATTCTACATAGAAAGAGGGTATGGAAGTGAGTTGATTATGTTGGGATGATGTAAAAAAAATTAATAAATGAGAAAGACGGATATAACCTGGGAGAAGGGGGAAGGGAGAGGTTAGAGTGTGGGGAAATTTTTCTCACATAAAAGAGGCAAGCAAGGAAGAGTTTTTGCAGTGGAGGGGAAAATGATTGGGGTGGGGTGGGTAAATGCTTGAGCCTCATTCACTCTAAATTGGTTCAAAAATGGAATATCTATCTATACATTCATATATGTATATATACATATATATATATACACTCAATTGGTAATAGAAATATGTCTTACCTAATAGGGAAAGAGGGAAAGGGAATAAGAGAAGATGAGATGATAAAAAGAAGGGCAGATAAAAGAAGGCAGTGGTTAGAAGCAAAGCAAACTTTAGAGGAGAAACTGGATAAAAAAGAGAGAAAAGGAAAAATGGAAGAAAATAAGATGGAGGGAAGTGTACAGTTAGTAATCATAACTGTGAATGTGAATGGGATGAACTGACCCATAAAAAGGGAGCAGATGGCATAATGAATTAGGAAACAGAACCCAATATGTTGCTTACAAGAAACACATTTGAAATAAAAAGGCACATATGATGTTAAAATAAGAAACCAGAGTAGAATCTGTTATATCTCAGCTGAAATAAAAAGAGGGGGGTAGCAATCATGATTTCAGAGAAAAAAAAGCAAAAAATAGACAATAAAATGAATAAACAAAGAAACTACATCTTGCTGAAAGGAACCATAAATATCGACGTAATATCAATGCTAAACGTATGCATCAACTAGCATAGCATCCAAATTCTTTAAAAAAAAAAGTTAAATGAATTACAAGAGGAAATAGTAAAACTATCTTTGTGGGATCCCTCACTTTTATCTTCTCGAAGTTAGATAAATCTATTACAACATAAATAAGAAAGCAAGAAAATGAATAGAGCCTTAGAAAAATTAGATATGATATACTTCTGGAGAAAACTGAATGAAAAATAGAAGGGAATACACCATTTTCTCAGCTGTACCTGGCACTGTCACAAAAACTGGACATGTATTAGAGCATGAAAAAACTCACAATCACATGTGGAAAAGCAGAAATACTAAACGCACACTTTCAGACTACAATGCAACCAAAATTACATTTCATAAAGGGCAATGGAAGTGTAGATTAAAAGTTAATTGAAAAGTAAATCCAGCCCTAAAGAATGAGTGAATCAAAGAACAAATCATAGAAACAGTCAATAATTTCATTAAAGAGCACAACAACAAGAGGACTTTCCAAAATTTGTGGGAGGCAACTAAAGCAGTATTTAGGGGAAATCTAAAAGATTTTTCATCAACAAAACAGAAAAACGGCAGATTAAAAAATTAGGTATGCAACCAAGAAAACTAGAAAAAGAGCAAATTAAAAACCCCAAATTAAGCAACAAAATGGGAATCTGAAAATGAAAGGACAAATGAACAAAACTGAAAGCAAAAACCATTGAAATGAAACTAAGAGCACATTTTATGAAAAAATAAGATAGGTAAACAATCGGTCAATTAAAACCAAATTAATAATATCAAAAATAAAAAAGAGTGAATGTACCAAATGAAGATTAATTTAAAGCAATTTTTTTTCCTGGAAAACTTTTTATTGTAGGTGGAGTGGGATAACTGGACACAGTTTAAATGATTCCAATTTTGTTGGCAACATCTAAAGCATCATAGTCTAGAGCAAGTTAGAGATAAGCTTTCTTCTCTCCACCATTCTGAATCAGTGTATTGACCTTGGCCATGCTGATGTTATGTAGCTTCTTTACATCCTGCTTATTTGTTGACCTCGATGTCCACAATGAAGACTAGGGTGTTGTTGTCCTCAGTCTTTTTCGTAGCAGACTGAGTGGTCAAGGGAAACTTAATGATGACATAGTGATCAAGCTTGTTTCTCCGAAGGGCACTTTTCTGAGAGTATTTAGACTGCCTCCAAAGTCTTAATGTCTTGTGTCTCCAGAATATGGGGGATGTTTGGGTCTTCTTCTTTTTTGTGGTTACAGACATCCTTCAACACCACCTTCTTGACCTTCAAGACCTTGGATCTGATTTCTGTCTTGGGGGGGGGGGGGTGACAACAGCTTCCTTCTTTACCTTTGAGGTCATTTTGTGGGAAAAGGCAAAGTTAAAGCAATTATTAGGAGTTATTTTGCCCCTTTATATGCCAATGAAACTGATAATCTAAGTGAAAGGGATGAATATTTACAAAAATATAAACTGCTCAGATTAACAAAAGAAAATAACCCTATCTTAGAAAAAGAAATTAAATGAGCTATCAGTGGGCTTCCAAAGAAAAAATCACTAGGGCTAGATGGACTTACAAGTAATTCTACCAAATCTTTGAGGAAAAGTTAATCTCATTACTATATGAACTATTTGAAAAAACAGGTAAAGGAGTGCTAGCAAATACCTTTCATGACACAAATATGTTTGAATAACTAAACTAGGGAGAGCAAAAACAGAAAAAGAAAACTATGGACCAATTTCCTTAATGAAGATCAATGCAAAAATTTTAAACAAAATACTAGCAATATTATAAGGATACTTCACAAAGATCATACACTATGACCTAGTGAGATTTATACCACAAATGCAGACCTGCTTCAATATTAGGAAAATGATTAGTGTAATTGATCATGTCAGTAACAATAACAACAAAAATCACATGATTTTATCAATAAATGCAGAAACCATCTATGACAAAATACAATACCTATTTCTATTAAAAAATTCTAGAAAGCATAGGAATCAATTGAGCCTTTCTTAAGATGATTAATAGTATCTATCTAAAACCAAGAATGTTATCTGTAATAGGAATAAACTTGAAGCTTTCCAAGGAGTGAAACGAGTGTGTCCATTATCACCACTACGATTCAATATTTCACTAAAAAAGATAACTATAGAAATAAAATGAGAAAAAAGAAATTAAAAAAATAAAATAGGCAATAAGGAAATAAAACTATCCTATAAAGAATGATATCATAAGTAAATTAGGGGAGCATGATAAAATGTACCTGTCAGATCTATGAATCATGAAAAAGTTCATGACCAAAAAAAAGATAGAAGAGGTTATGGGAAGTAAAGTAAATAATTTTGATTACATGGTATTAAAAAGCTTTTGCACAAATGAAACAAATGTAATAAAAATTAGAAGAAAAATAGGAAATTGGAAAAAAAATTTGCAACAAATTTTTTTTACTGAAGGCTTAATTCCTCAAATATATAGGAAACTGAGTCAAATTTATAAAATAAGAGCCATTCTCCAGTTGATAGTCAAAGGATATGAATAGGCAGTTTTCAGAAAAAGAAATCAAAGCTATCAATAGTAACATGAAAAAGTGCTAATTAAAACAACTCACACCTATCAGATTAGTTAACAGGCTAGAAAAGGAAGATGACAAATGCTGGAGGGGATGTGGGAAAATTGGAGTACTAATGTGAACTAGTTCAACCATTCTGGAGAACAATTTGGAACTATACCCAAAAGGTTATAAAATGATGCATATTCTTTTACCCAGCAGCATCACTACTAGGTCTGCCTCCCAAAAAAGATAACGGAAAAGGGAACTTATTTATACACATATGGTGACAAACAATGGACATTGAAGGAAAGTCCATCAGTTGAGGAATAGCTGAGAAAATTGTTGTATAATAGAATACACATTCCAATATTGTGCTGTAAGAAAGTATAAAGAAGATGATTTCAGAAAAACCTGGTAAGAGTTATATTGAACTGAGGCAAGTTGAAGTGAGTAGAACTAGGAGAACATTGTACACAGTAACGGTGATGTTATAAGGATGATCACCTGTGAAAAGACTTAGCTACTCTAGTCAAGACAATGATCCATGACAATTCCAAAGGACCCATGATGAAAAATGCTTTCCATCTCCATATCAAGATAAATACAGACTGAAGAATACTTTTAAAAAGTTTTATTTTTATTGTTTCATTTTATTTTTGTTTTCTTTTGCAATGTGACTAATGTGGAAATATGTTAAAATCAAATGTATAATTAAAATCAAAATTTTTGTTTTCTCAAGGAGTGAAAAAGAGCTTGGAGAGAGGGAGAGAATTTGAAATGCAAAATTAAAAAAAAAGACTGCTAAAATTTTTTTTACATGAAATTGGGAAAAGAAATAGAACTTTTTTTCATTTCATTTTATTATATTAATTTTATTTTTTAGTGTTCTACAATCACTACCATATAACTTAGATTTGTTTCCCCCTACCTACCCCACACCTCCTTCCCCCCTCCCTCCCCAAGACAGCATACAATTCTATATAGGATCTACACATACATCCTATTAAATACATTTTCACTGTAGTCATGTTGTGTAGAAGAACTAAAATGAATGGGAGAAATCATATAACAAACCAAAACATAATACACACAAAAAAATGATCTGCTACAATCTGTGATTGACTTCCATAGTTCACATAGCAAATGTGGAGACCATTTGCCTTAGAAGACCATTGGGGATTTTTTTTTTAAGTCCTTGCATTGCTATAAAGTTCCAAGTCTACCAGAAAAAACTCTCGCACACTGTGGTCATTGCTGTACACAAAGTTCTCCAGGTTCTGCTCCTTTTGCTCAACATCAGATCACATAAGTCTTGCCAGGCCTCTCTGAAGTCTCCTTGTTGTTCATTATTTCTTATAGCACAATAGTATTTCATTACATTCATATACCATAATTTATTCAGCCATTCCCCAATCGTTAGGCGTCCCCTTGATTTCCAGTTTTTGGACACCACAAAGTGCTGCTGTAAATATTTTTGTACATGTGGGACCCTTTCCCATTTTTATGATCTCTTGGGGATACAGTCCTAGAAGCAATATTGCTGGGTGAAAGGGTATGCACATTTTTGTAGCCCTTAGGGCATAGTTCCAAATCGCTCCCCAGAATGGTTCGATGAACTCACAGCTCCACCAACAATGAATTTGTGTTCCAACTCTCCCACATCCTCTCCAACATTTATCATTTTCCTGTTCTGTCATGTCTGCCAATCTGATAGGTGTGATGTGGTACCTCAGAGTTGTTTTGATTTGCATCTCTCTAACCAAAAATGATTTAGAGCATTTTTTCATATGATTATAGATATTGAAATAGAACTTTTTTAAAAAAACAAACATTGTCCATTGCTCTTCTAGGAAATATGAAGTCAGTAAAAGTGTTTTGCCATTTCCCAAAAGTATTTCATCCTATTCTCTTTCTCCTGTTCCCTTCTGGGCCCAGTTCATTTTAATCTTTACTGTTTGTCTCAGATTTCTATAGTGTTGGAAAAGCTCTAATGGGCGTTTATCAAAATGCATGTTAAAATCTGGGTAATAGCCATTCTTTATCCATTTGTTCTTTTCTGTGTGGATGGGTATGCCAATTTTTTTGAGTGATTACAAATATCTTCTAGGAGACTCTAATTTTCTGGGCCTTGATACAGTTAACATAGTGTCACCCATAACAAGACCATCTGGAGGATCTCATTCATAGGGAATCTCTTTTTGACTTGGATTATGTACTAGATTTTCCCCATCATGGTGGCAAAAATAGTTCCTGAGGAAATAATATCCACTTATCTTGAGTATTAGTTTCCTGTATTTATTTATGTTGGGTCACTTACAGTGGAAAAGTCAGTCTTCATTGCACAGAAAGCAGAAACAAATAAGTATTCAACAACTTGGCCTTCTCCCAGGAAGAAGGAAGTTTATCAGTTACCAGTGTCATATCCACTCAAAGCAAAAGTACTGCCCTTGCATCAATCCTCTTTTTTGCTATCGATACAGCTAAAAATTCCCCATTTTTGTCTTTAGCTTACCTCACCAGCCTCAGCTCATTTGCCTTTTAAAAATTATATTGAGATGCACTTTTTTAAAAAGAAAATCAAGGGATAAATAAAATAAATGGATAATTGAATGAAATAAATAAATAAAACATTGCTCAACATCTATCAAGTATAGCTCTTAAGGTACCACCAACTCATTTGAACACTGTAAACATGTTCCTTTTATGATGATATATAGTTTTCAGTGATACATATATTGTCATAGATCTAATATTTAAATAAGCTTAATGGTAACACCCAAATTTGATACACTAAGCTTTCACATGAATTTTATAATGTTATTTATCTTCCCAGTGAAGAGTCATCTTCCTTGCAATTCAAGTTCTTATGTAATTGGTCACTCAGAAACAATTTTATTTAGAAATCATGTACATAGTATGTAAAATGTAGCAGATACCTTAGCTTTGGTTACATTTACTTGTGTAAAATTATTTAATTCTTCAAAAAATACTAATAATCACATTTATTTTTGATGTTTATATTTGTCATTTAAATGAACAGTTGACACAGATAATAAAACAAGAATTCCATATATATATATATTCATGTATGTATATAATATTTTCAAGAATGCAGTCCTTACCATTTGTGAAAAATACAAATTAAAAACAAACCACAAAAAACTCAGTTAAAACCTGGTTAACGTTGAGGTTGAAAAAAAGTGAGAGAGGAACATGGACAATAAGCTATTCCCATATTCTTCTTCCCAAATCTCTAATGCAAAGGTTCCCGAATTTATTTGGCCTATAGTCATCTTCAAAGAAATTACTCATGCCCCTTTAGAAATCTACTTTCTTTAATCCTTTACCAGTTTTAAAAAAAATTTCATCATTTAAAAAAACATAATTTTTAAAAATGGACATCTTAAATTAATATTTTTATTAATTTTTTTTAGTTTTCAACATTCAATTCCACAGGATTTTGAGTTTCAAATTTTCTCCCCATCTCTCCTCACCCCACCCCAACATTCTGATTCTGATTATCCCTTCCCCCAATCTTCCTCCCTTCTATCATCCCCACTTCTCTTATCCCCTTCCCTTCTAGTTTCCAGTAGGGCAATATAGATTTCTATACCCCATTGCCTGCATGTCTTATTTCCCAGGTGCATGTAAAAACAATTTTTAGCACTTGTTTTTAAAACTCTGATTCCACATTCTCTCCCTCCCTCCCCACCCACCCTCAGTGATAAGACAAGCATTTTGATGTAGATTGTACATGTATAGTCATGCAAAACATCTCCACAGCAGTCATGTTGTGAAAAACTAACTATATTTCCATCCATCCTATTCCACCCCCTCATCTATTCTGTTCTCTCCTTTGACCCTGTCCCTCCTCGAGTGTTTTCTTCTGATTATCCCCTCCTCCCATTTGCTCTCCCTTCTATCATCACCCCCATTCCCTTCCCTCCTACTTTCCTATAGGATAAGATAGATTTCCATACCCAGTTGAGAGTGTATGTTATTCATTCCTTAAGCCAAATCTGATGAGAGTAAGGTTCTCACCTCCCTACCTTTCCCTCCAATGTAAGAGCTTTTTCTTGCCTCTTTTAGGTGTGATAATTTACCCCATTCTACCTGTTCCTTCTCCAAGTATATTCTTCTCTCACCCCTTAATTTTATTTTTAAATATCATCCCTTCATATTCAACTTGCCCTGTGCCCTCTGTGTATATGTATATAATTCCTCCAGCTCTCCTAATACTGAGAAAGATCTCTTGAGTTAGAAATATCATCTTTCCATGTAGGAATGCAAGCAGTTCAACTTCAATAAGTCCTTTATGATTTTTTTTTCCTGTTTACCTTTTCATGCTTCTCTTGGTTCTTGTGTTTGAAAGCTAAATTTTCTATTTAGCTCTCATCTTTCAATCAAGAGTGCTTGAAAGTCCTCTATTTAATTGAATGTCAGTTTTTTCCCCTGAAGGATTATACTCAGTTTTGCTGGGTAGGTGACTCTTGGTTTTAATCCTAGCTCCTTAGACCTTTGAAATATCATATTCTAAGCTCTTTGATCCCTTAATGTAGAATATGCTAGATCTTCTGTTTTCCTGAGTGTATTTCCACAAAACTTGAAATGTTTTTTTTTTTTCTGGCTGCTTGAAATATTTTCTCCTTGACCTGGGAACTCTGGAATATGGATACAATATTCTTAGGAGTTTTCCTTTTGGGATCTCTTTCAGGTGATGATTGGTAGATTCTTTCAATTTCTACTTGCTCCTCTGGTTCTAGAATATCAGGGCAGTTCTCCTTGATAATTTCTTGAAAGATGATATCAAAGTTCTTTTTGTGATTGTGATTTTCAGGTAGTCCAATAATTCTTAAATTATCTCTCCTGGTTCTCTTTTCTAGATCAGTTATTTTCTCAATGAGACATTTCACATTGTCTTCTATTTTTTCATTCTTTTGGTTTTGTTTTACTAAAGTCGTTAGCTTCCACATGCTCCATTCTAATTTTGAAGGGATCATTTTCTTTAGTGAGCTTTTGGACTTCCTTTTCCATTTGGCCAATTCTGCTGTTTAGGGCATTCTTCCCATTGGCTTTTTGGGCCTCTTTTGCCATTTCAGTTACTCTATTTTTTAAGATGTTATTTTATTCAGCATTTTTGGGGTCTCATTTAGCAAGTTGTTGACTCATTTTTCAAGATTTTCTTGTATCTCTCTTATTCCTCTTCCTAATTTTTCCTCTGCTTCTCTTACTTTGATTTTTAAAATCCTTTTTGAGTTCTTCCATGGCCTGAGACCAACTCATATTTTTATTGGAGCGTTTGGATGTAAGAGCTTTGACTGTCTTGGCTTTTTCTGCTTTTATGTTTTGATCTTCCTTGTCACCAAAGTAAGATTCTATAGTCTGATACTGTCTCTTTTGTTTGCTCATTTTCCCAGCCAATTACTTGACTTTTTAGTTTTTTCTTAAGGTAGGACTCTGCTTCCAGGGTGGAGGGCAAACTGTCCTGATATTCTAGGGTTTTGTGCAGCTGTTTTCACTGATGCTTCTAGGGACCTGTAAATTTTCAACTCTTCCAAGGTGTTATGATCAAATGAGACGTATTTATTCCTCTCCTTGCCTGTGCTCTGGTCTGTGAGTGACCAGAAGCACTCTTTTCTGTCTTGGAACTGTGAAGAAGGTTCCCTCTCCACTACTGCCACAGGCTCTTCTATGCCAGTGATTCTCCTTATCCCAGTGCTTCCACTTAGGACTATGACCCAGATCCAAATATGGGCAAAGCAAGAGAATCCTACCTCAGCACTAATAAAGAGATTCTTGCAATCCTTCTCTGATCAGCCACTTGATCTACCCACCATCTGTAGTCCAAGAATTCCAGAAGTAGTCACCACTGCCACCACTGCTGCAGCTACCATCACTCTGGGGATGGGGCTGGGCCATGCTCTCCTCTCAACCAGGCCCAACAGACCTTTTCTACTGACCTTTTAAGTTGTCTTTGGAACTTGTGGGTTGAGAAGTTTGGAAATCACCACAGCTGCCAATGATTCTGTCCCTGAAACCTGCTCCAGGCCCTGTCCATACTGGTGTGGCCCATGCTGCTAGATTGTGCTCCTCTCTCACACTGGTGCAACAGACCTTTCCTGTCAACCTTCCAGGTTGTCTTGGGCTGGAAATATGCTTAACTTTCTCATTTTGTGGGTTCTACTGCTCTAGAATTTGTTTAGAGCAATTTTTTTGTAGGTATTTGGAAGAGTTTGGGGAAGAGCTCAACAAATCTCTGCTTTTACTCCACCATCTTGGCTCTACTCTCCCAATTAAATAATTTGTTGTAAATTTTGGGCCTGCATTGAAATTGTGGTGACACAATATTGTGTCATGTAACCATATAGTATCTTATTGTAAACAAAGTCATTACATGCACATATTCCTGCCAATGCATTCTGGACTTCCCAGCAATTCATGACATGCTTACCTGCCAACACTTGCTTGTTAAGACCTATCAGGTGACTTGATCATTGATAGTTATAACTTACATTTTTTGTGTTTCTTTGGAAAATAATGTAATCACCATGTCTTTAACTCTGTTACACAAAAGATAAAACATGTACAATTGGTTTTTCAAAATTTTCATATCTTTTCTTTCTTTATACTTCCACTGCCCTCTTATTTTTATTCAATGCTGTCTCCTGCACAATTGCACTTGAGTCTACTACTGCCTCCCTGGATCATTTCAGCGTACACCCTTCTCCCCTGGGGGTGGTATCACCCACTTTGGGAACCCATGCAAACACATCACACAAACCACAGTTTTCAGAAGAGCTTATAAATCCCCAAAACTCAATTTTCTTCACTGGTTTGAATGACTACAAATAAAGACTGTATTGGTGAATTAAGAATACTGTTTTTTTTCTTTTGTAGTAGGAAATTCTGTTTTGCTTTTTACTGTAATTCAACATTCTTCTGATTTTTTTCCCTTCCTAATATTACTTTTGCATTTTGATGCAACTTCCCTGAAAGTAAACTGTCTATACTTTTGGCCTTCACTTCTTTAGGTTTTTCACCAAGATGACTATAGGATACCATCTTGCTTGTTCTGTTGAACTGCTAATGACTAAGATTAGAATAATAACCATGTGGAGAACTAGTGCCTTTTTTCATCTGATAGGTATCTGGAAAATATCTCTTGTTTTAGCTGAGATACATTTTTATCTTTTTCATCAAAATCACAAACTTGCATTAATGTCTCTATAATACTGTGGGAAACATTCTGTTTTTAGTTCTTCTAAGTCTTTTTCATTTACAGTTCCTTGATACTCAGAAACTTCAGTAGTATATTTCTGCTTATCTTTATTCAGAAGTAGTTGTACTAAATTCAGTGTAATGTCTTTCTCCACTGGATTTATTATATAATGTGTCTTTTTTTATATTCTAAGTGTTTTCTGAGTTCACTTGCTGAATATATGGACTCTGAATTGAAGATAATCTTCTGTGCAAGATCCCTGCTGTCTTGATATTGAATCATCCGTTTGGTAATATTTTCCCAAGGACCTTTCTTGGAAACATGGTGCAATTCCAGTTTTTTAGGTTCCTTCCTTTTAAATATATTTCGAATTATGGGAGCAAAAGATCCAATACTACAGTTTACTCTTCTGGATATCTTGCTTTTGTATTCTACAAAGTCATACGTCCACTCGTATATATTATCAACAGTACTGAGTATTGTGTTTCAAAGTTTGTTTTTCACTTAGAAGATAGACATGGAGCCCATCACGTTTCTGGGAGCAGCATTCAGAGTAGCCCTTCTTCTTGGTCTCTTTGAGGTGGGACTTCTCAGGAGGGTAGTGCCCTTCTTCTGGTTCACAACCCATTCTATTCCTTTGTTTTGCTTCTGTAGACTAGATGTCTTATCCAAATTAAAAGGACCATAGGGCTTAAGAACAGAATAGTTTATAAGAGGTATACTGGACAACTGAAGTTAATGTGGTTTGTAATGGTGATTTGTATCTTCCACCTTTATAAATGGATTTTTGAGTCTTCTTTTTCTCTAAATACCAAAACTTTTCCCAGTCTCTCTTGGTGATGTGATTGATTTCTTGATCTGATATAATTGTTTTTTCTTTTATTCAATATTGTATTTAATATCATCCATAAGAAAATTTTTATTACCAGGACGAAGCATTTGACAGCATTTTTACTATTTGAAGGGATGAACTCATATCCCTTGATAGCTCTTTTAACTAATAATTTTCCTCTGCTCATGCATGCTAGTTCTGGAGTCTTGAATGAACCTCTACTACAGCTAGAATGAGGTCAACTATTTCCTCCTGTATATGTTGATTTTGGACTTGGACAGGAGTATTACACCCCAGTATCTGAGCAAATTTCCCTCCCCTTTTATTTGAAATTATGTAGCATATCTTTGCTGAGAAATTCTTCAACTCTCCCTCCTAGTTCCTTGAGGTCCTTTTCTAGTCTTTTTGGGGTCATAATGGACAGCAAATCAAGACAAAAGATTCTCCCCCTTGCCCCTGAGAATGACTTATATTTAGATGTTTCTGATTTGTTATCATTTTTCATAGTTTTCAAAGATGGTCTATTTTTCTCAATTTTTCTTTGGAAACCACCTGCTGGGTTATTTCCTTTGCTGTGAATTCTCATCTTGCTGGTTTTCATGGCTGCTGAGCAGTGGTCCACATGTTAGGGCCAACTCTGGTGGCCCATACTGTTCCTGCTGCACTGCCTCCTGGGACCAGCTTTAAGAATTTTTGACACTAATTTTATTCCTATTCATTCTCTGTTACCTGGTTTTCCTTTTAAGTTCTTCCTTATTTTAAGTTGGATGGTGAGTTCTCTGTGTAGGTATATTCCTTGTGTCAGATGAATCCCATTTCTACTCTTCATTGTAACTGTTTTCTTCTGTGTCTTCAGAATTATTGACCATCTCCCATCCCTCTGCAGTTGCCTTCCTGTAAAGTATTTTAATCCAGGGACTCAGTCAATCAGTTAGAACATTTATTAAGTGCCTACTTTGTGCCAGGCACTGTGCTAATACAAAACCAGGCAAAAGACCTACCTTTTAGGAACTCACAATCTAACGGGGGAGGTAATAAGCAAACAAATGTGTAAAATCAAGCTATATAAAGACAAAAAGGAAATAATTAAAAAAGGAAAGGCACTAGAATTAAGAGGGGTTGGGAAAGGTTTCTTGTAGAAAGTGAGATTTTAGTTATGAATTAAAGGAATCCCAGAAAGTCAGTAGGCAGAATTGAGGAGGGAGAGTGTTCCAGGCATTGGGGACTGCCAGAGAAAATGTCTAGATCTTAGAGATTGTTCACAGAATAGCAAGGAAGCCAGAATTATCGGGTTGGAGAGTTCATGGTAGGTAGTAAGGTGTAAGAAAACTAAAAATGTTAGGAAGGAACTATGTTATGAAGGTCTTTGAATGCCAAACAATTTTGGATTTAACACTAGAGACATTGTGCTAACCTTTGGGGACACATAGAAAGACAAAAAATAACTTCTGTTTTCATAGTCTAATAAGAGAGAAATGTAAATGATTATATATTGACAACATATTTGCAGGAAAAATTGGAGATAATCACAGAGGAAAGGCGCTAGTATTATAGGAGTCTGGAAAAATTTCTTGTATAAGACGGAAATTTAACTGATAGTTACAGGAAGCCAGAAAATAGAGATGAGGAGCAAGAGAATTCCATACGTGGGGAAAAGCCAATGAAAATGCCTGTAGCAGAGAGATAGCATGTTATGTAGGAAGAAGATAAAGGAGATCAGTGCCTCTGGAACTAGACTTGAAATCAGAAAGGCCTGAATTAAAATCCCATAACAGGGAAGCATATAGGGAGATTGCATTAGAAAGCAGAATGCAACAGTATATTGTTCATATAAAACACATTTAAAAGAAAGATTGACACAGAGTTAAAATGAGGGACTGGAACATTAGAATTTAAACAAGTCTTTTCCCCCTCTTAAAAAAAAAACCTTAACCGCCCCCCCCTCCCCCATTCCCAACAACACATGCTGAATCTCTATTGGAGGGATTGTTAACCATCTATTAAAATGACCCTGTTCTTTTCCCACATGTGCTCATTTTCCTTTATGAGAAAACTCAGAAACTTTCTTCTGAACATTATCTCCAAGATCTTCAGTTGTCTTTTAAAAAAATTCTCCAATACTAAAGTGGGCCTGTGATCTTACGGAAGTTTCTATTTTCTACAAGTATGCAGACTAGTAGTTATCCTTTCCCCCTGAATATTTTCTTTTCTAGGCTCAATATGCCTGATTTCTTTGACAGATACTTATATTCCATGAACTCAGTGTCCTTCACTATTTTGGCTATATTCTTTGGGATCTTCTTTATCTTATCCATGTCTTTAAACCAGAGTTCCTAGAACTAAAGACAATACTCCAAATCAGATATATCAAGGGTAGTGAGACCATCATTCCTCTTTCACTGGAAGCTATGACTTTCTTAATTCAGTTCCAGATCACATTAACTATCTGATCTCTCCATCACACTGATACATTGATTTTATAATCTACTGGAT
Organism: Notamacropus eugenii; assembly: GCF_028372415.1. Lineage (NCBI taxonomy): Eukaryota > Metazoa > Chordata > Mammalia > Diprotodontia > Macropodidae > Notamacropus > Notamacropus eugenii. The sequence goes on along the minus strand of NC_092874.1, from coordinate 218,432,741 downwards.
ACCATAGTCATTTTCAGAACAACTGCTAACTATATCTTCTTCCATAGTCCCTCCCATAGCCACCTCAGAGAAGGAGGAACAAAGTTATACTAGTAGTCTAGGGCCAAAAAAAAAACCAAAACCCCAGACTCTGTCTGATCCATGCCATTTACCATCTGGTAGGACCATTGCCCTGCCCCTTCACCAGCCACTTTGGAGGAGTAGCAGGTACTCTGGTAGGATATGAGCTGGATCTAGATGGGCTTATCTAGTATTCTCTGCAACATATCTTGGAGAATGTGAACTTTGGTACTACTCCTATGGCTTTTCTTATTTTTTCCCTGTTGATCCCCCAATTGATTAACCAATCATCAGCCATATAAGCCCAACTCCCCACTCCTGATCTCTCATCCACATAGTCCTTAACTCTACCCCACTCATTACCCACTTCAGCACTTCCTTCTGTTCCTTCCATTGTATCCTCTAGAATTACAACTTCATAATAAACAAATTTCATTTCATCATGGACCTCTTTCTCTCACACTTCTTCCATCTGCTAGCTTTTCATTAAGACCTGGCTTAGTTACCTCAATAACCCTAGTGAATAACTTCTGTTCCTTTGAAATTCATTCAGTCAAAAATGTCCACCCAATACAAATCATGGTGGCTGTTGTTTCTCATCCCCCAGTTCCTTATTCCTCTTTTTCTAAAGGACTTCACTACCTGATTCACCATCTTTCTTATCTCAGGTTTTCATATTAGGAGACTTCAGTATTCACAGTGATGTTCTCTTGACTCCCCAATCTCCCAATTTTCAGGCTCCTTATATTCCATCACTGCTTACATAACATAACACTAACAGTTATAATAAATAATATATTATTGTTATATAATATAAATATTATAATAAACAAAATAGGCACATTGTAAATTTATGTTATCCAACTTCAACAGGATAGGACTCCCATTACAACAGAGCATTAATTTTATTCTCAGCCTCACCCTCCTGGGCTGATTCCCTTTCTTACTTCTGACAGAAGTTATTCCAAATCAAAGCTATCAATAGTGACATGAAAAAGTGCTCTAAATTACTAACAGAGATATGCAAATTAAAGCAACTCTGAGGAACCGTCACACCCATTACATTAACTAAGATGACAGAAAAGGAAAATGATATGTGCTGTAGGAGATGTGGAAAAAGGTACATTAATGCACCATTGGTGGACTTGTGAACTGGTCCAACCATTCTGGAGAACAATTTGAAACTGTGTTTAAAGGGCTATAAAAACTGTTTACTTAGCAATGCCAATACCAGGCCTATACCCCAAAGAAATCAAAGAAAAAGGAAAAGAACCCATACATACAAAATATTTAGAGAAGATTTTTTTTGTATGTGTATGGCAAAGAATTGGAAGCTGTGAAGAAAGGTTCATCAGCTGGAGAATGACTGAATGAGTTGTGGTATATGATTGTGATGGAATAGTATTTATTGTGCTATAAGAAATAATGAGCAGGATAGTTTGAGAAAAACCTGGGAAAAGTGATGAGTTGATGCAAAGTGAAGTGAGCAGAACTAGGAGAACATTGTACACAGTAATGGCAATATAGTAATGACCATCAACTATGAAAGACTTAATTACTCTGGTCAATACAGTGATCCACAACAATACCAAAGGCTGGTGACCTGCACAGCCCTCCCTCACTCAAAACAAAGTCAAGTGCATGTCATTATTTCTCTGATGGCATGCTCTTCTTCGGCAATGAAGGATGAACACACACACATAGGACTCAAGATGGGAAATGCTATCCACCGCCACACGGAGAACTGATAAACTCTTGATTACAGATTGAAGTGCATTTTCTTTGACTTTCTTTATTTTTCTTGCTTTTCCCCACTCTACAACATGGTTAATGTGGAAATATGTTTTACACGACTTCATATGAATATGTGAATTGTATCTCACCTTCTCAATGGGTGGGAGAGGGACTGGAGGGAGAGAAAAAATTTGGAATTGGAAATAAAAATTAAAACAAACAAATCTCTTCTCTATCAAATGTCACTTTTTCTGTCAAAGGCATTACCATCCTTCCAATATGCTTAAATTATTATCTTAGAATTATCTTGTACTCCTCACTATCCTTTACCCTACAAGTTATATATCAGTTGTCAAATCTTGCTGCTTTGATCTTAACCCATCCTTGTCTCTACACACAGGACTATTACTTTAGTTTGAGTCCTTGTAATTTCTCGCCTTGATTATTGCAATAAGCTTCCCGACTTGTTTCTCTGCCCCAATACTATTATCACATCCATATATGCTACATAAGGCTGCCAAAATGATTTTTGTTAAGTGCAGGTCTGACCATGTCACTTCCCTACTTCATTAATCCAGTGACTCCTGCTATTTCTAGGACAAAATATAAAGTCTTTTGTGTAGACTTTCAAGCTCTTCATAACCTGGCCCTAACCCATCTTAACAGTCTTCCTTGAACATTACTCCTCATCCTGTACTCTGAGACCCATCCAAATGGGCCTTCTTTCTTCCTCACACAGGACAGTCTGTCTTCCAATTCTGTGCACTGGTCATCTCCAATTCCTGGAATATGCTTCTTCCTTTTCTCTACTTATAATCACTCTCTTCCTTGAAGATTCAGCTCAAAAACCATCCCCTACATGAAGCATATTCAGATTGCTCCAGCTGCTAGAGAGTTCTTTCCCTTCCAAACTACCTTAGATAGAAGTACTTTGCATTTATTTGTATTTTTTCTCTTTATATTTATTCTGCATATTCTTATATATATTTGTTATCTTTCCTGTTGAAGTGAAAGCTCTTTACAAGCAGTTATTATTTCACTGTATTTGTATCCTCAGTGCCTACCATAGTGCCTGTTAGATACATTTGTCATTGGTGTTCAGTCATTTCACTTGTATCAGATTCTTCATGACTCCATTTCAGGTTTTCTTGGCCAAGATATTAGAGTGGTTTGCCATTTCCTTCTCCAGCTCATTTTACAGATGAGGAAATGAGGCAAACAGGATTGGGTGACATGCCCAGGATCACAGAGCTAGTAAGTGTCTGATCTTAGATTTGAACTCTGGGAGTTGAGTCTTCTTGATTTCAAACATGGTACTCTATCTACTGTGCCACCTAACTGCCCCAGGTACGTAGTGGGTCCTTAATTAATACCTGATGATTGGTTGAGGTACATAGTAGGTGTTTAATTAATACTTGGTGATTGAGTGGTTGATATTCTATTTGTGAAGTTCATTTTTTTTTTGTACCAAGTGCATTTAACTCTATGGAATTTCATATTATTAGGTTAAAATCTGCCTGTCAAAGTGCTTTTGAAACCTGATTCTTTCATCCAGTGTCGCAGGTTTCCTGCCAAGCTTTTTATTTCGGTCTTGAGATCTGATAAACATAGCATCTTTATTACTATCCAAGTCACTGATAGAGATGTTAAAAAGCACAAGGCCAAGTAAAGATCCCGGGGTTATTCCACTCAACACTTCCTGTCATATTATCATTGAACCATTAACAACTACTGTTTGAGTCTGGCAATCCAGTCAGTTCTGAATACTATGAGATTCCTTATCAAAAACTTTGCCAAAGTCTAGGTAAATCATATCCCCATTTCCCTAACTTCTAAGTTCAGTAATCCTGTCAAAAAATGGGAATTCAATTAGTTTGGCATGATTTATTCTTGATGAAACCATGCTGGCTCTTGTTAATAACCACTTCCTTTTCTAGATGTTCACCAACCATCTCATTAGTTATCCATTCTAGAAATTTCCCAGGAATTGAAATCAAGCTCACTGGCAAACTCACTGTAGTTTAAAGACTGTTCTTTCTCTTTCTTTTTTTACTTTGGACCACATTTGTCCTTCCCAAACCTTGTGGTACCTCTCCCATTTTCCATGATCTTTTAAATATTTCTGAAAGTGACTCAGCTATCACATTTGCCAGTTCTTTAATAATAATAATGATGATAATAACTAGCATTTATATAGTCCTTTCTATGGGCCAGGCACTGTACTAAGTGCTTTACAATTATTATCTCATTTGGTCATCATGACAACCCCGGTAAGTAGGTTTGCTTTTATTATCTCTATTTGAGGATGAGGAGACTGAGGCAAGCAAAGTTAGGTCACTTGCCTAGGGTTACACAGCTAAACTGAGTCTGGATTTGAATTCAAACCTTCCTTACTCTAGCATTCTATTCACCGTGCCACCATGCCAGGTTCATCTGGGCCTGATGACTTGAATTCATCAAAATAAATGAGAGAATCTCTTACTATCGCCTCACTTTTGTTAGGTTACAAATCATAATTAGTCATTTTTATTGTGTTATTTCCAATTTAAAGGTCATTCTCCTTTACATACGTAAGGTATGCTGTTACTTTAAGGCCCTTTTCATAAAGTACACTTAATGATGAAAAAGGCAGAAAAAGTGTTTCTGTGTAAAGAAAGAGATTGATATTCTCAAAGGATATAAAATATTGTCATTGTTATAGATGAACATTTTGATACCTAATATGAATGGAAAAAGAACTCTAGTTTAACATACACTGCTAATGTGTATGAAGAAAGCTTTCAAGAATGATTCAAAAAATTTTGGAAAAAAATGATTTGTGGTATAGATTCAAAGACTTGGATCTCTTTGTCAGTACGGTGGAAGGTGGTTGTTGTTATTTGTCCTTCATGCTTGAAGAAAACCAAAATGACATGATGATGTCGTTTGCTGGTAAATGGGATTTAGTTGAGGCAAAATTGCTCAGTCGTCAGCTTCACTCTCTCTTCCAGTCATTAGAGCCTATTGAAACAAAATGTTCACATCTGCCTGTTCTGCCAGGAAAGTCTTTGCATGCTTAGGGTAGACACCCTCTCACTCCCCTCCACCCCAATAAGGAACTTAACCTCAACCTGGCTTAATCATTCTGCAGGAGTCAATTTTCCCAGGGTGTGGCCACAGCTTCTTCAATCCACGGGTGAGAGCTGGGGGGCTGGTGGACACCCCAGATGGATAAGCAGCCTTGGAAAGGGCACGGTATCTCTCACACCAGAGGTGCTACTCCTCCCTGAACACTCCATAAACCCTACTTAATGCTATAAAAAACAGAGAGAGATATTTTATTTATCAAAAACTGGAGAAATATTAATGTAAAGAAAAGCAATTTCAAGGACACTAAAGAAAGAGATTACCAACATGTTCAGAATAAAATTCATTATCTTTCTCTCAAAATCCTACTCTCCTCCTAACTTTCCTGTTACTTATTGGTATAACCATTCTCCTAGTCACCTGAGCTCACAACCTAAATGTTATGTTCAACTCCTTACTATCACCCACCTCCACATCCTGTTGTCAAGTGTTGTTTTTTATACAAATCCTTCTATCACTTTCCTGATTCAGAGCCTCCTCGTTTCACATGAGGACCATTGCAGTAGCCTGGTCTCCTTGCCTGAAGTCTCTTCCCATTCAAGTCTGTCCTCTACTGGGGCCTCAAATTAAGTTCTAAAACTTATCTGTGACCATGTTATTCTTCCCCCTCCCCAATAAACTACAGAGGCTCCCTATAACTTCTAGGATTTGGGGGAGAACATTTGGATTTTAGGGGAACTTATTTTGTATTGTTTTCCCCCATTTATGTGTAAAAACAAATTTTAATATTTGTTTTTTAAACTTTGAGTTCCAAGTAGTCTCCTTCTTCCCTTCCTGCACTCCCTCATCGAGAAGGCAAGCAATTCAATGTAGGTTATACATGTGTAGTCTTGCAAAACATTTCCATATTAGTCATGTTGTAAAAGAAAACATAGACCAAAAAAACCCCTCAAGAAAAATGAAGTAAAAAAATAGTGTGCTTTAATCTGTATTCAGACACCATCAGTTTTTTCTCTTGAGCTGGATAACATTTTTCATCATAAATCCTTCAGAGTTGTCTTGTATCATATTGATGAGAATAGCTAAGCCATTTACAGATGATCATCTTCCAATATTGCTGTTACTTTGAATCCAGTACATTTCACTTTGCATCAGCCCATGTAAGTCTTTCCAAGTTTTTCTGAAATCATCCTGGTCATCATTTCTTATAGTACAGTAGTATTCCATAAATCACATACTATAATCTGTTCAGTTGTTCTCCATTTGATGGGCATCCACTCAATTTCCAATGCTTTGCCACCAGAAAAGAAATGATATAAATATTTTTGTACATACAGGTCCTTTTCTAAAAAAAAAAAAATCTCTTTTGACCTAGAAGTAGTATTGCTAGGTCAAAGAGGATGCATGATTTTATAGCCCTTTGCGAGCAGTTCCAAATTGCTCTACAGAATGGTTGAATCACAGTTCACTAATGTCTCATTTTCCTCACATCCCCTCCAACATTTGTAATTTTCCTTTTCTGTCCTTTTAACCAATCTGATAGGTTTAAGATAGTAGCTCAGAATTATTTTAATTTGCATTTCTCCAATCAATAGTAAGTTAGAACATTTTTTCATATGACTACAAATAGTTTTGATTACTTCATCTGAAAACTATTCATATCTTTTGATCATTTTTCAGTTGGAAAATGTCTGTTATTTTGTATAAATTTGACTTAGTTCTCCCTATATTTGAGAAATGAGACCTTTATCAGAGAAACTTATTTCAATTTTTTTCACAGTTCCTATTGCTAACTACATTTCCTTTCTTCCTATTTTTCCCTTATGTTTCTCTCTCTCCTTTCACCTGGTCCCTCCTCACAAGTGTTTTGCTTCTGACTATCTCCTCCCCTTAACCATCCTCTCTTCTATCACCCCCCCTTCTCTTCTCCCCTTCCCCTTTTATCTCTTTCTCCTGTAGGATAAGATAGATCTCTATACCCAATTGAATGTGTATGTTATTCCCTCTTTGAGCCACTTCTCATGAGAGTAAAGTTCTCTCATTTCCCCTCACCTTTCTCCTCTTCCCCTCCACTGTCAAAGCTTTTTCTTACCTCTTTTATGTGAGATCATTTATCCCATTCTACCTTTCCCTTTCCTTTTTTCCTAGTACATTCCTCTCTCACCACTTAATTTTATTTTTTTTAGATATCATCCCTTTATATTCAAGTCACACTTGTTCTCTCCTTCTAACTGCCCTAACAATGAGAAATTTCTTATGAGTGTAGGATCTATCTTTCCCATGTAGGAATATACACAGCCTAACTTTATCAAATCCCTTATGATTTTCCTTTACTGTTTATATTTATGCTTCTTTTGACTCTTGTATTTGAAACTCACACTTTCTATTCAGGTCTGGTCTTTTCATCAAAAATTCTTGAAAGTGTTCTATTTCATTGAACATCCAATTTCCCCCTTGCACTCAATTTTTCTGGGTAGGTGATTCTAGCTTCTTTGCCTTCCAGAATGTCATATTCTAAGCCCTTCAGATTATTTAACGTAGAAGTGGCTAAATCTCTTATCCCAACTATGGCACTTCTGACCACTCACTCTCCTTGACCTTGGACCTCTGGAACTTGGCTATAATATTCCTAGAAGTTTTCATTTTGGAATCTCTTTCAGGGTCACTGAATTCTTTCATTTTCTATTTACCCTCTGGTTCTAGAATCTCAGGGCAGTTTTCCTTGATAATTTCTTGAAAGATGATGTTTAGGCTCTTTTTTTTGATCATGGCTTTCAGGTAGTTTAATAATTTTAAAATTATCCCTCCTGAATCTACTTTCCAGGTCAGTGGTTTTTCCAGTGAAGTATTTCACATTATCTTCTATTTTTTTCATTCCTTTTTTTTGTTTCTTGATTTCTCATAAAGTCATTAGCTTCTCTTTGCTCAATTTAAATTTTTAGCAGACAATATGACAGACTTTTCCTGCTGACCTATCTTTTGCTAGAAAATTATTTTACCCCATCATTTTGTGGGTTCTGCTGTTTCAGGAATTGTTTTATGGCATTATTTAAAGGTTTTCAGAGGGGTTTGGGGAGAGGTAAGTTGCTGACTTTTCTCCACCATCTTGGCTCTATCCTCCCTCTTCCTCTCTACCCCCCTCTCCCCCGCCTTTGGGCTTTTAAAACCCTTTATAATCTGATTTCTTAATACCTTTCCAACTTTCTTATACCCTCCTCCCCACTGAAGACTCTACAATGACACCAGCCTTCTTGCTGTTCCTCGAGTAAGATATTCCACTTCCTGACTCCAGGCATTTTCAATGGCTAGAATGACTAGTTGTTATAGCTAGAGCTAGAATACTCTCCATCCACATCTCCATGTTTTGGTTCCTCTGGCTTCCATTAAGTCCCAGTTAAAATCCCACCTTCTACAGGAAGCCTTCCCCAGTATCTTTTAATTCTAGTGCCTTTCCTCTCTGGCTGATTTCCAATTTATCCTATATATTTCCTCTTAAAAGAGTTACCACAAGAACTCTGAGAAAGTCTGAATAGAACTGTGGTAGTGAGAGTTTCTTGTGTGTCTTGTGCGCTTGGATCTGCTAGTGTGAGAGCAAGTTGGAGGAACAAACCTAATTGAGAGAGAAGTAGAGTTCTTGTTGGAAAACTTAGCAGAATAATACCCAAATTAACATTGTGGAGGTCCATGGATAGTGAAATCTTGTCTCCATACAGCCACTTAGCCATATTACAGAGAAACAAAAAGAAGCAAAATATATTTATTCAACCTCTCTCTCTCTCTCTCTCTCTCTCTCTCTCTCTCTCTCTCTCTCTTTTTCTCTGTCTCTCTCTGTCTCTCACTCACACACAAATTAGCATTGTCCCATCCTAAGCAAAGATCCTCTCCCTTCTTCAATCCTTCATTTGCTTCTAATATAACTTAAAAAAACTAAACAAACCCTTTTCTTCTCCTTAATTATTCTTACTAGTTTTCATTCTGAGGTTTAGCATTGCTCATACTATTATTTTTTACAGCAGTGCACTATATTCATTCACTCTTTTCTGTCCTTGCTTTCATCTTCTGTGTTTCTTTTAAAAAAATCAAAATTGGTTGGTGAATTTCCTGTATATCTAATCCACATATGACAAATTTTAGGCAAATTTTATTTTTATTCCTCATTGGAATTGCTTCCTTTGTGTCTTCAGAGTTTCATTATTAAATATCTTCCATCCCTCTGGGGTTGATTTCTCCTAAAGCATTTTAGTTCTTAGGATTCCACTAATTTTTCCTCTGAACTATTAACAATTTTCTTTCCCCAAATCTAAAGTGTGTGTCAGACTGCCCCAATTTTCTGTCTTTTGTCACAAACTCAGGAATGCAATCAGTGCTCACTTCACATCAAGGTTCCCATTATTTTTACCTTACCAATTAGTTCCTCCCTGTTAGTGATAATCATTTCCAGAGTAGAATTTTCACTTCTTGGTTCTTTCATCTTTCAAAAATTGAAATTATCACAAGATAAGAAGTTGTTAGCTAATAATTACAAGAGATCTGCAGAAGATCTCTGGTTAATTTATCATTACTATATCATACTTTGGAGCTAAACTTATGCTATCAGTCAGCTCTTAAGGGGAATGATTTCATCCTGAACCTACAGGCATCTTCAATCTCCTGATATTCCTGGATATACTACAACACCAAACAGCAATTGAGAAAGCATCCTACTTTCTAATTTATATAAAATCATGATGAGAATAATCTGTACATTCTTTAAGGGCATCCTTCACAAGGGTATTAGTAGCTAGCAGGCAGCCTATCACAAGGGGTATACTAGCTAGATAGTGTAGTGGATAGAGTATCAAGCCTGAAGTCAGGAAGGCCTGAGTTCAAATTCTGCCTATGTGACCTTGGGCAAGTCACTTAAACTTTTGACTCAGTTTCCTATATGTAAAATGGGAATAACAATAACACCTAACTCCCAGGATTTTTGTGAGGATCAAATGAAATAATAATTGTAGAGCACTTAGCACAGTTTCTGGTTCATAGTAAGTGTTATATAAATGTTAGCTATTATTATTATTGACTACATTTTTCTTATAGATCAAAATTTTTCTTATTGATCAGAAGTGTCTCTGATCAATTTAAAGAATTCCTTAATCAGGTTGTTGAGGCCAGAGGGCATGATTCTTTTTTGGAGACATTTACATGGCACATTTCCATGGAATATGAGGATATCCATAGGCATCATTTTGTTTGAGTTTCAGAGACTAGAGTTGCTTTCTGGTTACTGGTTGACAGAGAATTAGATACCTTTCTCTGTGGTCTGTATAAATGAGCTGGTGGACTTCCTCTTTTCCTTTTTCCTTTATACTTCCTTCTTGAATGCAGAAAGTTGTATATGAGATTTCTCTTTCTCCCCCCTTTTTTTGTAATCAATCAAGATTAAGTGACTTGCCCAGGGTCACATAGCTAGTAAGTGTCTGAGTCTGGATTTGAACTCAGATCCTCTTGACTCCAGGGTCTGTGCTTTATCCATTGTCCCACTAAGAGCCAATGATGGTGATTTGCAGCAGAAGAATATGGCTGTGATAAACATGTGCTTGTATGCAGCTTGAGAGGAGATATATTGAAAGTGGACTTCTCTAGCTTGATGGATGGTAGTAGTGGGACCTTCAGAGGTCTCTTGCAAAAGAACATAGCAGAAGCAGTTATATTTATACTTATTTACTCTGAAAGGGAAGTCCCAGCATTAAGAAGTGTTTCACGAGTAACCCAAACTTTAAAATTGCCTGAGTTTGAAAATTTGGACACTGGACCTTCTAGCCAGACAAAATTTCCTAATATTTTGAGATCTTTATGAAAAAAATATATTCCATATAGTTTCTGAACAGTGTTCTACTTGGACAGCAAGGCAAATAAATTACTTGAATAGTACAGACTTGACAGAAAGGGAATTGATTGCTTATTCAGTAGTTCTTAAAATATTTTTAAGTTTTGGAGAGAGTCATATGAATTTGGAAGTGACTGCATAGTGTGTTCATCCTTCGTTGCCAAAGAAGACCATGCCATCAGAGAAATAATGACATGACTTGCACTTGACTTTGTTTTGAGTGAGTGAGGGCTGTGCAGGTCACCAGCCTCCCTTCTACTCCAGAGTCATCTGAATCCAGTGACCAGATATTCATCAGGATGACTGGAGATGACCCAGGATGAGGCTATTGGGGTTAAGTGACTTGCCCAAGGTCACACAGCTAGTGAATGAGTCAGGTGTCTGAGGTGAGATTGCATAAGACCTTATAGGAAGGAAGGATCACCCTGGTATGTCAGGTGGTGCCTTGAGAGCAATCTCAAGTTCATTTCTCTATTAGAGAGAGGGTGGAGTGATTTGAGTGCTTTATGTGTTCTCTCTATCAGATATTTATGAATTCCTCTGAGTTCTCTACATCTTATAAATTTTATATGGGATGAAATAAAGGCTTGCCTATAAAACATGCAGTTAGTACCTTGTTTACAGGACCCGGGGACCCTGTCTGTCCCACTTGGGGAACTTGATCCATAAGCTATACCATGAATAAAGATTTATTCATAAAGATTTTCCTGGAGGAATTCCAAGTGGGGGCAATGAGAAAGAAAATGGCCCTCTTTAGACTGGGGCACTAGGATCCAACCTAGTATGTGTGGATCCAGATTCTTGAAGGGACCTGGCTCACAAGTTACATATCATACAATTGACTGAATGATACAGCTAATACAAGATCCAACTGTGACTATTCTTTGACTATATAAAATCACTTGATTTGAGAGCAAAATCCTACTTTAAAGGTTTTTTTTTTCTGATAAGACAGGGGGATGTAGATAACAATAGTGAAAGAATGCCTCCACTCAAGGATGTTGTAGTTTATTGGGGAATACAATATGAACATAGATGAGTAGATGGAATAAAGTGATTCTCAAACTTTTGTTGTTATTTTTCAATTGCTTTAGTCCTGTCTGACTCTCTGTGACCCTGTTTGGGGTTTTCTTGGTAAAGATACCAGAGTGGTCTGCCACTTCTTTCTCTAGCTCATTTTACAGATGAGGAACTGAGGCAAACAGGCTTAAGTGACTTGCCCAGGGTCACACAGTTAAGTGTCTGAGGTCAGATTTGAATTCAGGTCTTCCTGACTCCAGGGTCAGCATTCTCTCCATTGTACCACGTGGTTATCGTTATCATAAACACAAAGTAATTTCAAGTATTAAGTTGAAGTTAATAACAAGTATTAACTTGAAGAACTTGAAGTATTAACAGGAGAGTCCTTATTTACACAATAGTATCAGAGCTGCATTTTGAAGAAAACTAGGGATTCTAAGGAGGGAAGTGAATTCTTGACTACCTATACAAAGACATGGAATTGAGTGATGGAATGTTGCTTATAGGGAACAGCTGGCAGGTTATTTTGACTGCAATAGAGAAAGAAAGGGATTGGAAATGTATATGGGAACAGTATAGTCATGGACTTTCAGTAGGTTGATCTTAGTATAGTAGGAAGAGTGGTGAATTTGTAGTCACAGGACATGAGTTCAAATTCTGATTCTGCTGCTTGCTTCTTATGTGATTTTGGGCAAGTCAATTAAAGTCTCTGGATCTTAGTTTCCTGATTTGTGAAGTAAAATGGTAGGACTAGATGATGTCCTATGTCTCTTCCAACTCTAAATTGATGATCCTATAATATTGCAATGAATTCAGGAGGCAATAAGTAGTCATTGAAGATTTTGTAGTTCATGTACATTTCTCTTTTATCGTAACCAGTATATTTAAGAAATGTTTTCATCTTTCTGCTTAGGGGGTCTCACCATACCATTCAGTAATTCTACATGTGAGTTTTCTGTTTTCTTTGCCATGTAATCAGTTTGTATTATCATCTTAAGCAGTCCTTTATTTATTTGCAGGACAGTATTTTTATTACTACATTTAACATATATACTTTAAACTATAGCTAAGGTGATCTAGCTCTTTTTTTTGAAAGCACAGAGGAACCAAATTTATTGAGTTAAGGAAGATCTAACTATCCAGCTTCGTGATTTATGAGTCTCTTAGTCTCATCTGTTTACTCTGTATGCAGCCAGTTCACCTTGGTTTTAGAGAAATGTAAATGTAGCAAGAAAGGGAAATATTTAAAAGTCAGAGGAAGGAAGATGTTGGAGTGTGGTCAGTTGTTAGGATGATTTAGGAAAACAGTAGATTATCAACATCTGAGAGAAAAGTTGCTTGAAATGAGAAGAGCAGTGGGAAAAGGATTAATTCAAGAAAGGATTAGGAGGAACAATCTGTGCAAAGCTTTGATGGTTTTGGGCTCAGTCAGTCATAATTGAAACTTGCTCCTATCCAAGAACTGTCCTGACCCTTTACAGTTTGTAAGATGCGATGGATTCGCAGCCCAGAGTGGTGTGGCCAGAGGCCATTGGTCTTGGGATAGAATCTTGCCAGATGGTGTTATGTGGAAAGATTGAGTGCCAAGTTGGCCAGACACTGGGCTCTAATGCTATGTAATGATGGGTGCTTAACAAGATGAAGTGACACACGGACATCCACTTAACTGCTGATTCTAGCTCTTTGAGCCCTATTATCATCTTTATGACACTTTGTAAAAAACAAATTTAACAAAAAAAGCTTTAGATTATTTAATATTTTTGTTTTCAGTAATTGGAATACTTCCTTTCCTTCTTCACTAGTTTAGGTTGAGGCCCGCCATGGTATCATTTGGGAGATATTCCCTAGTGATGACAAACTATTTTCCAAAGAAAGAGTCAGAAGGTTTTACTTAGCCCCAAAGGTAGAAAGGTGGTGTAGGAAACCAACAGCAATCAGGAAGCTATTTTTGTGGTATTTAAGATCCTTCCTTGAAGAAAGAGAATCTCTTTGGTCTATTTTTTTATGACTGAGACTAAATTTTTGTTGGCTAATGAAATATTTCCAAAGGAAAATTATGCCTAATGAGTTATCTTAAAGAGGCCATTTTTTTAATCACGTCACTTGTCAGCAACTATGAGTGAATTTTTGGCCCATTATGACAGGCAACGATCTGCTTGACTCCTATAACTTCTGTTTATGGCTCTCAATGAGATTTCAAGGAGAGTGAGTTAGAGATTCAAGGGTTTTGAGAAAAATTTGCAGTAGTAATTAGATGTTATCATGATAAAACTAGGTCCTCCTTACAGATTCTTTAAAAGTTCACCATTGTGGACGTTCATTCACATAGAAATAAGTCTGTTTCACTAAGAATATACAATATTGGGGAAAGGACTCTGACAGCTACTACTAGAAAACTGTAAAGAAATTTGTCAGAAGTCAGGTTTTGACCACCATCTTACACTGTTTGCCCAAATAAGTTCAAAATTTATATACAATCTGAATATTTAAAAATTAGAAAAAAGTGAGATCAAATACCTTTAACAGCTGTGGCGAGGGGAACAATTCTTAGTTGAGCAAAAAAAAAATCCTCATACATAATCCTCAGATTATGTACATAAAAAGTCTCCTATGCAAATGTAGTAATGCTTCTACAGCTGTAACTTTCTTGGATTGTCATGTGCTCATTTAGGTCTCATGAACACATGTATACTGGAGCCAGCTCAAATTGGTTACTGCGAGTTAATTGTTAAATTTTAGTATGAAAATCAGCAAACGCTACCAGTCAAGCCTTGAGTAATTGTTCTGTTGATTGTCTAGAATAGACTCTAGAGAGGGATAGAGAAAATGTTACTAATGCAGATTAAACTTAAAAGTATGTTCTACATTTTCTTTTCTTTCTTTCTGGAGAGTCAGTTGTTAAAAATTTACTAGGATCCCTTTGAATGTAAAGATTCCACCATGTAAATCTTTTCGAGTATTTAGGATTGGATTCACATATGGGATAGTTACTGCCTGTCTATACCAAATACTGTGGTTGGGGCTCCCATGTGTTATAAATATATTTCATCCAACCTGACTCTTAGCTAAGCCTTCAAAGACTGGGGCAGCTAAAAGTTCAGGTCCACCTGACCTATTCAGATGATAGTGGTAACAATATAGTCTCAGGTAAAAGTTGGTCAGGGGTAGGTGAAGTATCTCTTGTAATGTTCATGTGTAAATCTAAAGGAGACACACATGTAATCTAGACACATGTGGCAAGGAGGGACCTCATAGTTACTGACCCTGGAAGAACTTTTCTCCTTTCATAGAGTCCTCATGTAGCTCCCCCGGGAGGCTCTTCTCTGTTGGCAAAGTCTTTCGGTTGGACTCTAAGGAGCTGTGCCTTTATTGAACCCATAGCCTGCATTTTTCTCTGCTTCTTATTCAGACAAAATCACTGCTTCCACCTTCCAGGCCTCGCAGGATCTTCAGACCTTTTGGAATGTGCAATAATACCTGAACACTCCATTTCAGATCTAAGATCAAGAAAGAACAAATTTAAAAGAGATAGATGAACCCATGCATTCCTGGTGCCTAAGTGGGTGAGGGACAGTTGATCTTGTGCCACTCAGCTCTTAAAAGGCAGGCTTTATGATTCAAGGCCAAAGGGAAGAGAGAGAACAGAGGGACAGATCATGCTGCTGTATATTTCCTGAATTATTCCATCTCAGAAGCCAGTAGATTCCTATCTTCTTCATCTCCCGTTATAAAGCCATGAGTCATATATCACACTAGAAGTAGATTTCTCTCAGCTTTCCACCAGAATCAGGTAGACTGGAAAGGGAAAGGTATAAATTTATATTTATTATATACATATACATATTCTATATAAATGTCAAATGGACATGACCTATATAATGCAAAGGAGGGGCTCTGTTACACAAAAAATGCACAGGGAAGTTCCACAAATATGTAACACTTAAAGTCAGTCATTATAGGTCAAAGTTTATTTAAAATTTACAAGCTATGGATTACAAACTAACATGAAAACGTGATCCAAATCATTAAAGTGAAACGTTTCTGAGATTTTGCTTCATACCAAGCAAATTGGCAAAAATGACAAAATATGGTATGGTAGTAGCAATACTATCAGCGTACCCTGCTATGAATAGGCAAGTTCTTTTCCTTAAAACTATCTTTGATGCTTAATTGGCTCAGGGGGCTAAGACTTAGGCTATTGAAATAACTTCCTGGTTACCTGAATAGAGAAAATTAAGAGAACCTCCATGTGGGTCCTGAGACTTCAGACTGATAGACTAGAAAGATGACCATTACCATTTAGCTGTGTTCGTTTGAATCAATTGTGTCCTCAGATGAATTTTTTCCTCTAATCTGAATGTTCTTCCCCTTCTTTAGTTAGATGGATTGTGACTGTCTCATTTCATTCTAGTTCCTACCTAAGGTACTAGCTTAACCTTTCATCCCTGGCTTGTGGGAGTATATGGGAACAACTAAGCATGCTGATGGTAAAGTCAGGAAGTAATTCACTTGCTTTGCATTTTAATATGGAGTTATGCAAGAAAAGTATCTAAACATTCCATGACCCTTGAAACAGTGATCTGACATACCTCGAGTAAGTCAAAACACACACAAAAAACTAATGTAGACCAAATATAGACTAATATAAATCAAAATCTTTTTGGTAGCACATTTCATGGTAGCAAAGTACTAGAAACAAAATGGGCACCTATCAATTGTGCTATGACTCAAAAAACTCTCATTAGCATATGAATGTAATGGAATATTATTTTGCAGTTGAAAAAGTAAGCAGAGGAAAGAACATCATTTTCACTAGCCATAGCAGTATTTAAATGAAAAGCTCACTAGACATAAATTGAAACAGGAGAAGTTGAAAACTCAATAAAGATCTTCAAGAAGAGATAAATCCAAAGAAGGGGTTGACTATCAGGATAGAATACAGTGACTACAATTTATGATTTATTTTTTTGTCAAAATATGGAAAATTGAGGTGGGGGAGAAAGACAAAAGGCATGCTATGATGATTTTCAAAAGTTAAAAATGTTTGCTTAGAAAATATTTCTTTCCCCCAAACCCCTTCAAATATATTTTATTT
Organism: Notamacropus eugenii; assembly: GCF_028372415.1. Taxonomy (NCBI): domain Eukaryota; kingdom Metazoa; phylum Chordata; class Mammalia; order Diprotodontia; family Macropodidae; genus Notamacropus; species Notamacropus eugenii. The sequence continues at coordinate 218,415,897 of NC_092874.1, read as the reverse complement.
TGCATTCCTTCTTCATGATATTCCAGATCAATGAAAGCAGTGTGTTAGTTATTAAATGTAACCACAGATAGAGACAACTGTAGAGAACTCCAGAATTCCAGAATTTGGAATGACCTCACCAGCCATTTAGTCCAATTCATACCTAATACATGGTCATCCAGCCTTTGTTTAGAGACTTCCATAAAGAGAGGACTCCTTATCTGCTGGAGTAATCCAATCTACTTGATGGTTCTAATTCAGGAAATTTTTCCTGATGTCAAGCTTAATGAGATGCAATCCATAGATCTCTCTTTCTAAAAATTACAAGGAATGGAATTGGAGAAGTCAGTAAGTGTTGAGTAGGTGAAAAAATAAATTAAAAGGATGTCTCAATTACTGATACTGAAAACCTTGTACATTTTGAGTAAAGGGTCATAGAATCACATATTTGGAGATTAGGCCCTTCAGAACCATCTAGTCCAACTTTCCCAGTTTACAGTTGAGAATTCTGAGGCCCAGAGGAATTAATTCATTGGCTTGGCCAAGGTCACACAGTAAGTGGCAGAACTAGAATTCAAATCCAGGTTCTCTGACTACAAATCCAACAATCATTCTACTGCACAATGTTGTCTCCCTAAGAATCGGTGGTCTATGTTCATCAATGCTTTGACGACAATTACCCACAACTGAGGGAGAATGGATGATAGGTGCTGATACAAGGTGAGACAAGTAATTGAAATATTGATGAAATTTAAAAAGATGTCTGGGACAACTCAATGGAAAGTTAATAAATGCTGTCAAGAGTACTAATTATGATTAGAAAACTACTATTATACTGGAAAGGTTTATTTAAAATATATTTGAAAAACTAATTTCAAGGTCAAACTTTGTATTATCTTAATATTGTAAGGAACTGTTACTTTGTAGCAAATTCTGAAGTGCTTTTCTTTTCTATCATCACTTTGAACATTTTCCAAATGTTTGGAGAAAGATGCAAGGATTTTTTAAAAAGGCTTCAATAATGAAAATTGTTGCTGTCAAGGGAGATTTTCTAAGAAGACTCTTCTACCTTAGAGGGTGAAAAGCATAATTTCTGGGCAACACCCTGTCTATTTTAAATCATTGGAGAAGGGAAAAATTATTTGTCTCCAAGACGGTAATTTTCCAGATGACACCATCTTGTTGTACAGTTGCCATACCATGAGAAAGAGCATTCTTGTGGTTTCTGAACTGGAAATCCTGTAGGAATGCTATTTCTGGCATTTTTTCACAGTGAAGCAAGATGCGCATGGGAAACAGACAGTCTGACCAGATATAGTTTGTTGTCTTTCAGCATTTTCAGAGTTAGTAATGTCCTCAAGACACACAGCCCTTTTGCGTAGGACTATTGAGGATATGAAGTGTTGAGTGAAATTGGTGATGGTGAGTAGTGGGTGGAAATATCAGTCAAGGTCAACACCCAAAGCTATGATCTTCTCTAACATCCAGATTTTCTTCATGTGATTATTCTCTTATTTAAAAAATAAGTCATTGTTAACCTTTAACTTTGTGTAAATTGCGTTTGATTAGAATTTAGAGTTAAGTATGCGTTCTCCTTTCTAAAACCACAGTTGGATGGGTAGACTGGTGTCTGGTTGACCTTGATTCTTACACCTCAAAAAAAAGTTCATAAAAAAATAAAACAAACACAAAACATTGCCAATGCTAAATGATATAAAGCCCGTTTTAAAGTCAATAAAGTGTTTTGGTATATACAACTTTTAATGTTTTGATAGTTTGGGAACTTTTTACTTAGGTAATTCTTTTCCCTCTTTAACTTGGAAAATAAGCTCAGCATTAGGTCTCTTACTAGCCTCTACTAGAACCCACTCCAAAGTGATCATAGGATCAGAAGAAATAGAGCTGGATGAACTGTTGAAGTCATATTCAGTCTGCCTTCCCTAAACTGAAAACATGAACAAATATGGTGCATTGCTCTTAGAAAGCTATTTATTTAGTAAGTTTAGAAACCACTTTGAGGTTACCACTATTAGAATCAGAGGAAGTCTCTAGCAATTCAGACATCAGAATATAGGAACTATGAAGCAAGACTGAATCGTTTCATCCCATTGCTTAAAGAATGAATCAGGCATTTTCTAATTGATCAAACCTCAGAATATCTTATACTTTACTGCCAACTTTCCAATAAAATGGCTTTTCTTTCTTTCACTCTTTCTTTCTTTCTTTCCTCCCTCCTTTCTTTCTCTTTCTTTCTTTCTTTCGTTCTTTCTTTCTTTCTTTCTTTCTTTCTTTCTTTCTTTCTTTCTTTCTTTCTTTCTTTCTTCTTTCCCCCCTTTCTCTCTCTTTTGCCTCTCCTTCTCCCCCTCTCCCTCCCTCCCTCCCTTCCTTCCTTCCTTCTTTCCTTCCTTCCTTCCTTCCTTCCTTCCTTCCTTCCTTCCTTCCTTCCTTCCTTCCTTCTTTCTTTCCTTCCTTCTGTCCCCTCTTCTCCTCTCCTTCTTCTCCCCTCTCTTTCTCCCTTCCCTCTTTCTTCTCTTTCCCTCTCTAACAGGAAAAATACAATGTTTTCTGACAATTCAAAAGTGACAAAAAATAAATAAGATCCAATCTTGGGCCTCAAGTTCTACCCCCTGAGGAAGTAAGACTATGGAGATAGTACTTTTCTCATCAAAGGGAAGGAGTGTGTGGAGAGACCACATGACTTCCCTGGCTGTTGTTGAGCACTGTGCTGACAACCTTGGGAGAATGCCTGAATGTAAGTCTCCTTTGCCAGGTCTGAGAATTGAAAAGCCCATTTACCACAGAAACAAAGAAGAGGAAATTAATGAATAAAAGTTCTAGATGTGGAATATAAAGAAATTTAACATAAAATATCTTTTGTTTTGTACTTGAAATATAGGTGATTTTATCTCCTGTGAAATTAAATTTCATAAAAATAAAATGCGCTGAGAAAGAAAGAGATAGGACCCATACCTATCTCATCTGGGAGTGAGATAGGAAAAGGGGTGGAGTTATAGAAACAGTCTTAAATAGCTCCCCTTCCCCTTTATTCCTTCATTCCTCTCTCTCTCTCTTTCTCTCTCTCTCCTTTTCTTCCTCCTCCTTCCTGTCTCATATAGAGGGAAGTGAGTAATTTTTTCAGATATCAAATGGCCTCACAGAATTGTGATAAGGAGAATACTGGATCAATCATAAAGTGATAAATGCAAATGAATTCTTGTCCATTCACAGAATTACTATTCTTAGGCCTTCTCTTTGCATAGAATGAATGGGGATTCTTGAAAGCTAGGTCAACAAATTTTATCTCTGGCAGGTACTATCAAATCTGGAAAGACTTCAGGTATAGACTTAGCAACAGACTGTGTTTGCTATCTCAGAACAAGCTCAGGTAAGTGTGAAGAGGGCCAGCTAGTGGTAAAGAGTAACTTGAGGGTAGAATGTGAAAAGGACAGAGGGATGGGATTGAGGAGATGGAAAGAGGGGTTGGCCTTGTTTAGAACTTTTCCTTCAGAGACTATAGGAAAGAACAGGATGGGTGAAAAAGCAGAGAGGTTGTAAGGGGAGAGATAGAGGAGATGACAAAGTTCTTGGCATATAGACTTAATTTTCTTCCTAAAGTGGAAGCATCTGTTAAGAGACAATTAGAGGCTGGCTTGAAGAGGGAAAAGAAAGTTTGGAGTGACTCCAAATATGATGTTCAGTGTTCAGATATGATGATCAATACTGATGTCCATGAAAGCTCAACAAAAGTAAAATAGAAGCAAAGTGAGAGAAGTTTATTTCTTTTGAACTAATCTAATTCCTATAGGACTATTATCTTATGCTTATGCTTTGGGGCTGACCCGATTCCTTTTAATTTCTTGATAAACGTATTCTCATGACTAGTCAAAAGGGAAGGGATGATTTTTATAAACTATTCTCAACATCAAACCTGAATGATGAGGGTTACGGCACTAAGGTTACACTATAACAGGTATAGGGTGTAAGGTGTGTTCAGAGAGGACCAGTACCCTGGTGTGATGGCTGCTGAGCCCTTTTCAGGGCTCTTTCCACCTTTAGCGTTCACCTGTTCCACCCAACTCTCACCCATGGCTCCAAGAAGAATACAGCATGCGCAGCAGCCACACACTGGTAAACTGTTTTGGCAGATGGACCAGACCAGGTTGAGGGTAACCAAGGGTTCTCAAACCTATTGGTGAGTTAGGGGGGTGTCTATCCCAAGCATGTGAAGACTTTATCTGGTGGAATGGGCAGATGAGAACAATTTGTTCCAATGGCCTTGAAGGCAGCTGAAGTAAGTGATGTGGAGCACTTAGAGCTTGGTTAGACACCAAAGACACCAAGCTCATCCACTGCAGCCCAAGCCATTGCCAGCCATCTTGACTCTGTCCTGCCACTGGACTATGAGGGCTCTGGAGGAGAGAGTGAGGTTTATGACTTCATGCAACTTTACCTCACTTAAATTCAATTTACACATGGATCAAAAGACATTACCCATACCATTTTACTATTATGCCTCACAGTCCTGTGGTAATAGGCAAATGATGAAGCAGCAGGTGTGGATACACTGGGAGCTGTAGTCAGAACTCTGCATATAAGCGGTCCAGGTCAGAGGGTCGTTTCTCACTGGAAGTAGCAGTGGAACTCGGCAGCACCCTGGGTGTCTGAGCAGCCTTTTAAGGATAGTACTGCTCACCTCCTGTTGTGAGGAAAGGGCTAGAAAAGGTGCCCTAAACATTGTCTGCTCACCCAACCCCAGCCTGATTACCGTGGCAGGCGGGGAATCCCCACTATATGGTCAAAACACAAAAAAAGTACAAAATGTACAAAAACGTGTGCAAAAACAATTCCACTTGCCATTGGCACATGGAATGTGTGCACACTTATAGACAATACAAAGTCCAGTAGACTTGAAAAACGAACAGCTTTTGTTGCAAGCAAACTTGCAACAGGTATTGCATCCAAATAACAGTCCTGAGTGAAACGAGGTTGGTAAATGAAGGCCAGCTTATTGAAGTTGGAGCTGGATACACATTTTTCTGGAGTGGGCCCAGTGAAGGGGAGCACCATGAAGCTGGCATGGGTTTTGCAATCAAAATTAATCTAGTCAGCAAGCTGGTATGCCTGCCAAAAGGAGTGAATGACAGGCTCGTGACAATGCGATTGCCACTTGCAGGAAAATTCCATGCCACCATCATAAGTGCCTATGCTCCCACCGTGATGAACCCTGAGGAGGTCAAAGAAAAATTTTTTGAAGACCTAGAGACAGGTATCATCAATGTGCCAAAAGAGGACAAGCCTATAATTATGAGTGACTTTAATACTAGAGTAGGCTGAGACTACCAGACTTGGCAGGGAGTCCTAGGGAGGAATGGAGTTGGAAACAAGAACAGCAATGGTCATTTACTGCTGAAGACTTGTGCATCACATGACCTTCTTATCACCAACACTATTTTCCATTTGCCTAAATGCAATAGAACTTCATGGATGCACCCTCGCAGCAAGCATTGGCATCTAATAGACTGTGTGATTGTAAGGAGAAGAGACAGACATGTGAGAGTGACAAGGGCAATGTGTGGTGCAGTGCTCAACTGATCATAGACTTATCCTTTCCAAGCTAAATATTCGCATTCATTAAAAGTGCCTCCCTCAAGGCAATATGACTACCAGAAGAATCAATGTCAAGAAATTAGAGCACTTCTCTGAGCATGAACAGTTTGTTGCTAACTTGGAGGAAAAGTCGAGCCAACACATCATTGGCCAGAGTGAGCAGAAGAGGAGCGGGTATCTTTCAGAGATTTGGTATATAGCACTGCATTTGCTCATCTGGGTCAGAACACTTGCAAACATCAAGACTGGTTTGATGAAAATGATGGGAAAATTCAGAAGCTGCTAAATGAAAACTGAGAACTCCCCAGGATTTACCAGCACAATAGTTCATCCACCTCTAAGAAGACAGCATTTAATTCCATCAAAAGTAAAGTACAAGCAAAGCTTAGAGAGATGCAGGATTCCTGACTCAGTAAGAAGGGAGATGAAATTCAGCTTTATGCTGATAATAACAATCCAAAGCACTTTTATGATTCACTGAAAACTATTTATGGACCAAAAACCTATGGTGTATCACAGCTATTTAGTGTTGATGGAGTCACATTGATTAATGATAAGGACATGATCCTAGAGAGACGAACTGAACACTTCCACAGTGTTCTCAACAGACCATCATCAATCAATGCTGAGGCGATTGAACGTTTATCTCAGGTTGAAGTCAATCCCTCCTTAGCTGAATTTCCAACTGAAGAAGAGGTTTTGAGGGCCATTAGGCTCCTTTCATGTGGCAAAGTACCTGGTGCTGATTCTATTCCAGCTGAGATTTACAAGATAGGGGACCCATTGCTTATACAAAAGCTGACTGAAATTTTCCAGGTTCTATGGCAAGAGGACGTTATCCACCAGAAGTTCAAGGGTACCTGCATTGTCCATCCCTTTAAAGGTAAAGGAAATAGATTCTCCTGTGCCAATCATAGGGGAGTCTCTCTCTTAGTCATTTCTAGCAAAATTCTTGCTAGAGTCCTCTTTAATAGGCTGATCCTTCACCTGGAAGATGGTCATATACCTGAGAGCCAGTGTGGCTTCAGAAAGGGCTGAGGAACAGTCGATAGGGTGTTTGCTGCCTGACAACTCCAGGAGAAATGCCAGGAGCAGAACAGAGGTCTGTACACATTTGTAGATCTGACCAAGGTCTTTCACACTGTTAGTCATGAGAGCTTATGGAAAATTATATCAAAATTTGGTTGCCTGGAGAAGTTCATCAGTATTGTACATCAATTTCATGATGACATGTTTGCCCAGGTTTTGGATAGTGGACGGTTCTCTCATGCCTTCCCAGTCACTAATGGAGTGAAACAGGGCTGTGTGCTTGTTCCCATGCTTTTTAGCACGCTGTTTTCAACCATGTTGTTAAATGCTTTCAATCAGGATGAACACAGCATCAAGGTCAACTACCATACTGATGGTAAGTTCTTCAATTTGAAAAGGCTACGAGCCAAGATCAAAGTGGAGGGAGTGTTGGTGCATGATTTTCTGTTTGTAGATGATTGTGCACTCAATGCAGTCTCTGAAGCAGAGATACAATTCCCAATTGGATCAATTCTCTGCTGCCTGTGCTAATATTGACCTGATAATTAACACCAAAAAAGCACAGGTGCTCCATCAGCTACCACTACACTATCCATATGTGGAACCATCAATTACAACAAAAGTAGAAATTTTGAATGTTGTGGATAAGTTCACTTACCTTGGTAGTGTGCTTTCCAGGGATGTACACATTGACAATGAGGGTGATGCATGCGTTGCCAGAGCTAGCTCAGTGTTTGGGAGGCTCCGAAGAAAGGTTTGGGAGAGAAGAGGTATTAGACTGACCACCAGACTGAAGATATACAGAGCCATTGTGCTGACCTCGTTGCTGTATGCCTGTGAAACATGGACAGTCTACCAGAGCCATGCCAGGAAACTGAATCACTTCCATTTGAACTCTCTTAGGAAGATTCTGAGGATCACCTGGCAGGATAAGGTACCAGACACTGAAGTCCTTACTTGAGCTGAACTGCCAAGCATTCAAACTTTGCTTCAGAGAGCGCAACTCTGATGGACTGGCCATGTTGTTCAAGTGCAAAATGTACACTTGCCCAAAAGACTATTTTATAGAGAACTCAGATGGAGCAGGGAATCACATAATGGTCAGAAGAAGCGATACAAGGACACTCTCAATGTCTCTCTCAAGAACTTTGGATTTGACTGTGCAACATGGGAGACACCGGCACAGGACAGCTCAGCATGTCATGCCCACATCAGACTGGGTGCTGTGCTCTATGAGCAAAGCAGAATTGAGATAGCACAAAGTAAATGTAGGATGCACAAATTTGGAGTAACCTCCCCAAATGTTCACACAGACTATGTATGTACCCCCTGTGGTAGAACATTCCGAACTCATATTGATCTGATCAGCCACAGTTGGACATACTGAAAATTCACTTTATCATGGTGATGTCATTTTGGTTCTCTTTGAAAGCGGACAACAACCAACCAACCATAACAAGTACCATAACCACTTTGTTACATTCTTGATTGCCCTACTGGCATCTTCATGCTGTCAGCATATGCTCCTTTCACTCTCCCTCTCCTCCCACTTCCCACCTTTACCTTTGGGAAAATATCAGTACCATTTTCCTATAGTTCCACTTGTGACATGCACCTCCTTGGCTACAATTCCCTTATATATGATATCTTCTTTATGTAAGTATCTTAAAGGTACCAACTGTCTTTGTTTTTGTATTTGTATCCCAAACTCATACTCCAGTGCCTGGCACATTTTAAGAACTTAATAAACGTTTTAATTAATCTCTTAACTAACTTACCCATAGAAATAGAGATACTATCTCTTGTCAGTTAACCACTCAAAGTATTAGAATCAGTAAGTTATTAGAGTGTTTAAGGAATGTATGTTCACTTGGGAGTTTGCTATATATTTTATGGAATTATTTGGATTTAGATTGGTTTAGGAGAAAAGGCAGTACTAGATTAATACCACTTGGGTATCTCAGCTGTAACTCTAGACTTGAATTTGAACTTCTGTTGGATTTGATTGTGATTCTGATGAAAAATTGGGTAAAAATTATCAAATAATGGGAGAGCAAGTATAGCTTGATAATGGAAAAATGGTCTATGAATTTCTGGTTTGCTCTTAAAGTAGAAAAACTAGCTGAAATAGTGTGGGAGCCAACATGTGGAGATATTTCCTTTTTTGCCTTTCTCTGATTGAATAAAAGTTCTCCAAAAACTATAATCCAGGACACTACTAACATAGTATCTGCAACTATCCCATAGCCCAGAGTGCAAGAGTATTCTTTTTCTACTATATTGCTCTGGATTATGTAGATAGTGTTCATGTCCAGAGGATGCTTGACCCCAAAGCAAAGAGCATATGACTCTTCTCATATTCTCTAGCTTAATATCCCACCACCCCAGGAATTCCAAGGAAAAGCTCAATTAAAGCTTATATGTGACTCATATCTAGAGTCTCCCCAAAAAGAGGGAGCATGTTTCTAGAAAAAATGTCAAAGGTGGATCAATTATAAAAGAATGTTTTATTTCTTCTACCACAAAAGAAATGCATAAAACACAAAAGATTCATGAGTATACTTAGAAATTTCCTTAAAACCTGAAACAGAAAGTCATAACTCTTACTATATTCTTCTGGGAGACTGATACTTAAAACATGAAACTTTTCATGGGATCTCTGAGCATGTATTTGTTTCACTCCCACGTTGTCTAAGCAACTCACTCAATGTCCATATCTTCTGGAGAATCAGGGCATACCTTAGGCGCAGCCTCTCAGTGGCAAATCCTTTTCAATCCCTTAATGTAGAAACTGCTAGATCTTGTGTTATTCTGGTTGTATTTCCACAGTACTTGAATTGTTTCTTTCTAGCTGCTTGCAATATTTTCTCCTTGACCAGGGAACTCTGGAATTTGGCCACAATGTTCCTAGGAGTTTCTCTTTTTGGATCTCTTTCAGGAGGTGATCAGTGGATTCCTTGAATACTTACTTTGCCCTCTGGTTCTAGAATATCAGGGCACTTTTCCTTGATATTTTCTTGAAAGATGATGTCTAGGCTCTTTTTTTGATCATGGCTTTCAGGTAGTCCCATGCTTTTTAAATTGTCTCTCCTGGATCTATTTTCCAGGTCAGTTGTTTTTCCAATGAGATATTTCACATTATCTTCCATTTATTCATTCTTTTGGTTTTGTTTTTGATTTCTTGGTTTCTCATAAAGTCATTAGCCTCCATCTGTTCCATTCTAATTTTGAAAGAACTCTTTTCTTCAGTGAGCTTTTGAATCTCCTTTTCCATTTGGCTAATTCTGCTTTAGAAAGCATTCTTCTCCTCATTGGCTTTTTGAACCTCTTTTGTCAATTGAGTTAGCCTATTTTTCAAGGTGTTATTTTCTTCTTCAGCATTTTTTTGGGTCTCCTTTATCAAGGTGTTGACCAGCTTTTCGTGCTTTTCTTGTATCTCTCTCATTTCTCTTCCCAGTTTTTCCTTCACCTCTCTAACTTTACATGAATTCTTAATCCCCACTGCACCATAGGGGAATTATGTGTCAGAGATAGAACAATTGCAGATGTTTCCACAGGATAAGAAAGAAAAATCCCAACAAGGTTACAACCTTATGAATGAATAGTGAAATATGCTGATGCTTAACCTATTTACTAAGTACTAAGTACCTCTCCCTCACCAGCCACCATGCTCTGGCAGGATGCACAAAGTGAGTTTTGTAGAATTTCTCTCCTATTGCAGGCTCTGTGGGCACATGCTACCCCATGTTTCCCCCCAGTATCTAGTTGCAACAAGTAGCAGACCTCAACTCTGCCTAGACAGTGCATAGGAGGGAAGAAATAGAAGGGAGTGACCATGCTTCTCTTATGCTAGGGAGCACTCATTCCACCCTCTTTAAAGCAGCAGACACTGACTTATCACCAAAGAATTAAAGGGCAGAGAGAAATGATGAAGGGGGCCAGCATGTGAGGCTGTACTAGGTATAAGGAAAAGGGACTGGTATCTAGCCACTGCCTAACTTCTTTACCTGAAAACTACTTGAAATGGGGACTGAGGTTGGTTACAGGTAAATTCCCGCATGTGGTTGGAGGCTAAGATAGCTTTGAGGTCCAACTTCAGGGGTAAATCCACCTCCAAAGGAGGAGAATTCAGAAAATCAATGGTAGAGGAATATAACAAAAAAAAAAGACTAATACCACTGAAGATCTGAAGAAAAGGAAAATTTATTTAAAAACTTAGAGCACATGCATGTAAATTAATGGAAAAGATACTAAAATTATAAGGGAAGATGAATATCAAAGTATCTAAAAGATTGCAAATGTCTTAAAATAAATATTGCAAGGCACAGCAAATTGAACTCACAGTCTATGAAACACTGGGTCCTATGGATTCCCAAGAGAATGAATGCATGGAAGAGCAGGATGCTCCAGAATGTTTCAAGAAATAAATCAGAATCTCAAGGGAAAGTAGAAGGGAAGAAAAGGCAGAATTTGTGATTTGCCCACACACAAATATTAGCAGAATAGAAAAACTTGAATCCATGGTGGCAAATCTCTAAAAAGAAGTGAAAGGATCATAAAAAAGTGGGAATAGTTAAGGATGACTCTGAGACTGTAAACCTGAGTATTTTGAATGGTCAATGGTTAACAATGGTTAACAACAATAGAGAAGTTAGGAAGACGGGGTAGTTTCAGAGGCAAAGATAATGATACTTGTGAGATAGTAGCTTCAGAGCATGTATTTACACATAGAATAGTATGAAGATGTATGATCAGGTTAAGGAACTTGGGTCTAGGCAGCTGAAGACTCAGAATCATATGTGCTCAAAGTGGAGCCACTGGGCAATAAGTTGTTATGCTCTTCACAGCAACAATGTTGATGTATCAGACCCTGAACAAGACACGGAAAAGGGGAATATTACTCATTCTGTACAACCCTATTCTTGCCTGACAAGTTGAAGAAGTATTTTTGGAGCACTCACCCTCCAATCAAATGGGTCAACTCTACCCCATATCTTTTTAAAATGTTAAATAGATTTTTCCTCCCCCAGGCAGAGGACTCAGGAGGTCCTCGAATCTTGGTCAGAGATGAGCAAAAGGATTGCCATGTGTCAGACCTGGTCCAGTTATGTTTAGATACATTCATGGGCAGCAGGTTTATATGACTTCTACCAGTATCAGTCAGTATCATGTGAGTAGGAGCAGTGGCGAGAGTATTCCTCACTATCAAATGAGATAATATTTGTGAAGTGCCTGGCACATAGTAGGTGCTATAAAAATGCTTATTCTTTTGTCTAATTCAAAGTTGAAGATTGCAAGGCAGGTAATGTTGAAAGGCTTAGGGAGCAAGGGTTTTGAGAGGAGAAGATAGTGCAGAATTGGACTTGTTAACTATGGGGTCAAGTTAGGAAAAAAAGAAAGGAAAGTCAGAGAAGACAAGACAGCCTGGGAGAACACTGGTGAATAGAAGGATTGGAGATTATTATGAAGATGGTAGGTTTAAGAGGAAAGGGACATGGGGGGAATAGACTGATAGTCAGTTACAGATGGAAAAATCTCAGAGTCCTTGATCATGGAAGTGGAATGCTTGCAAGATAAAGGATATGTCCACTCCTGTGTGTGGCTGAAGTGGAGTGAAGGTTATGGCTGTTGAGACTGTTGAAATAAGAGGCCAGGATATTTGAGGGAACATCAGCATGTATGCTGAAGTCTCCTAGTATAATGGTAGCTTATGAAGTAGAAGGGAAGACAGTGATCCAAGTACTGAACTTGAGAAAAGGAGGGAGTGACTTGGAGACTGGTAAATAACTGTCAATGGCACCCAAATTGGGCCACAAATTTTAATAGAATGAACTATGAAGGGGAAGGTATTGCTGAATGATAGTGGTAGAAGGAGGGCAGGAAGTGACAGCAAGGACTATGTCTATTCCTCCTTCTGCTCTGATGTGCTGGGTAGCACGAGAGGATATATCCACCACTAGAGATGATGTTCAGGGATGCATTGTCTCAATGGGGAAGGAGTCAGGTCTCCTTAATTACCACATTATGAAAGGAATGTAAAAGAAAAATGTACAAGTCCATTGAAAGAAAGTTTGTTAATGTAACATCATTAAGGGCCATAGAAGGCACAGTGGAAGGGCAGACAGAGCTGGATTTGGACTTGGGAGGGGAGGGGTTGGGGTAACTAGGCATGAGAGAATAAGAAGTTGTAGCAAAATCGGGTGTTTGGGAGAAGTGATTTTCATTAGTCTGTTGGAGATTCTGCACCTCTAGGATTAGGAATTAACTTGCCAGTGGATATGTAGTTGACTGGAACTCTCACACTCAGGAGTCCTGAGAGAGAAAGAGAATAGAATGATGGTTTCTTCTAAGTGCAGAGAAATCAACTATCTGTCAAATGAAAGAAAGTCTAAATTTTATCATAATGGAAGTGGATATATTTAGAGCCAATACTATACCCAAAAACTTTTTTAAAGCCTGTATTTAAAGATAATTTAATTTTATGCACCTATGTGTAAAATAAAGTTCAAAGGTTAAAATCAAATTTTATATACATACATATGTGTATATTTTTTTCTGAAAATATTCTACTTTTATCATTAATTAAGCAGGACTCATTAGTTTGACAAAACAATACCGAAATTAACCAGTATTGCAATTTTGACTGAGGGTTGAGATGTGTACGGGAGAGGAAAAAATTATTTTCATTTACAATGCTGTTAATGAAACTTTTACAGGTTGTAAAGGGAATAGGAGGGAGAAGATTGTATTATAAAGAGACTTTGGAGAGAGATACAACCTTAGAGTCAGGAAGAACTGGGTTCAGGTCTCACCTCACACAAACTGACTGCAGGACCAAATAACTAAATCTTTCACTGCTCTACACAATTCTCTAAGACTAAAAATTATAGATGACTTGCCCACTAGCATTAGTGGAAGGGATTTCGTATGAGGAATTCTCCACATTGATGAACTTACAGAATAATTTATTTTTTCAAATTAATTAATTAGTTGATTTTTAGTTTTCAACATTCACTTAATTCCACAAGATTTTGAGTTCCAAATTTCCTTTCCATCTCTTCCCTCCTCCCACTCCAAGACAGTATACATTCTGATTCCCCTTTCCCTCAATCTGCCCTCCCTTCTATCACACTCTCTCCTTCTCCTATCCTCTTCCCTTATATTTTATTGTAGGGCAAGATAGATTTCTATACCCCATTGTCTGTATGTCTTATTTCCCAGTTGCATGTGAAAACAGTTTTTAACATTCAATTTAAAATTTAAAATTGCAATTCCAACTTCTCTCCCTTCCTCCCTCCCCACTTGTTGTATTCGTTCTTCATTGCTGAAGAAGATCATGCCATCAGAGAAATGATGACATGACTTGCTCTTGACTTTGTTTTGAGTGACGGAAGGCTGTGCAAGATCACCATTCTCACTTTCTCCTTGTGAGCCATCTAGATCCAGTGACCAGATATTCATTAGGATGACTGGAAATGGCCCAGGATGCAATGGGAGACCAAGGCCCCTTGGGTCAAGGCATATTCAAGTATTTACTTAGGGTAAGGTAACATCCATTCAACTGAAGGCCTGTTTAAGAAGTAGTCAGGGGATGACCCCTTTAATGAGCCAAAAAAAAAATAACTGAGTCAAGTTGGGAGGGAAACAGCAACAGTTACTATTGACAATCACTCTTAAACCAGGAAGGTCCAGAAAACAACCTTTAAGTGAAGCTCGATCAGGGGTCTAGTGTTGTCCATTCTATGGGCTTCAGAGTGTAGTAGGTTTAAAGTTTTGGGAAAGGAAAGGAAGGGAAGGGAATGGAAGAAAAGGGAAGGGAAAGAAAAGGAAAGGAAAATAAAGAAAAGGAAGAAATCTAGCCAGTAAACTCCAAGTTAACTTCTATCATCCTTCCCTTCCTCCCCTCGCCCCAGCTTATTCTCTTATCCCCTATTTTCCTGTATGGGATAGATTTTCATACCAGTTTGAGTATATGTGTTATTCTTTCATTAAACCAATTACTCTGATGAGAGTAAGGTTCAATCTTTCCCTTTCACCTCCCCCTTCTTCCCCTCTTATGTAAAAGCTTTTTCTTGACTGTTTGATATGAGAGATAATTTACCCCATTCTATTTCTCTCTTTCTCCTTCTCCCTCTCTCACCCCTTAATTTTATTTTTTTAGATATCATCCTTTCATATCCAACTCACCCTGTGCCCTCAGTCTATATATAATCTCTCCAACTATCCTAATACTGAGAAAGATCTCAAGGGTTACAATATTATCTTTCCATGTAGGAATGTAAACAGTTCAACTTTAGTAAGTCCCTTATGATTTTTCTTTCCTGTTTACCTTTTCATGCTTCTTTTGATTCTTGTATTTGAAAATTAAATTTTCTATTCAGCTCTGGTCTTTTCATCAAGAATGCTTGAAAGTCCTCTACTGGATGGATTGAACCATTTTTCCCTTGAAGTATTATTCTCAGCTTTGCTGGGTATTCTTGCTGGCTGATTCTTGGTTTTAATCATAGCTCCTTTGACTTCTGGGATATCATATCCAAAACTCTACAATTCTTTAATGTAGAAGCTGCCAGATCTTGTGTTTTCCTGATTGTGTTTCCACAACACTTGAATTGTTTCTTTCTGGCTGCTTGCAATATTTTTTCCTTGACCTGAGAACTCTGGAATTTGGCTCCAATATTCCTAGAAGTTTTCCTTTTTTGGATTTCTTTCAGGAGGCAATCAGTGGATTCTTTCAATATCTATTTTACTGTTGCTCTAGAATATCAGGGCAGTTTTCCTTGATAGTTTCTTAAAAGACAATGTCTAGGCTCTTTTTAAGATCATGGCTTTCAGGTAGTCCAATAGTTTTTAAATTGTCTCTCCTGAATCTATTTTCCAGGTCAGTCGTTTTTCCAATGAAATATTTCACACTGTATTCTATTTTTTCATTTTTTGATTTTGTTTTATAATTTCTTGATTTTTCATAAAGTCATTAGCTTCCATCTGCTCCATTCTAATTTTTAAGAAATTATTTTCTTTGGTGAGCTTTTGGATCTCCTTTTCCATTTAGCCAATTCTGCTTTTTAAGCCATTCTTCTCCTTGTTGGCTTTTTGGATCTCTTTTGCCATTTGTGTTAGTCTATTTTTTTTAAGGTGTTATTTTCTTCAGCATATTTTGGGTCCTCTAGCCATTGACTCTTTTTTCACGATTTTCTTGCATCATTCTCATTTCTATTTCCAATTTTTTCTCTACTTCTCTCACTTGATTTTCAAAATCCTTTTTGAGCTCTTCCATGGTCTGAGACCAATTCATATTTTTCTTGGAGGCTTTGGATGTAGAAGCTTTGACTTTGTTGTCTTCTTCTGGTTCTATGTTTTGATCTTCCTTATCACCAAAGAAAGTTTCATAGTCTGATTATTTTTTTCCCCAGATTTGGCTCATTTCCCCAGGCAATTACTTGACTCTTTAGCTCTTTGTCAAGGTAGTTCTCTCCTTCCAATGGGGATGGGGTGGGGGTGTACTGTCAGCCACTCAATCCCCCCACAATCTATGGGCCTAGAGCTCCAGAAACAGCCACTGCTTCTGAGCCACTGTGGGTTCCTCTACCCCTTCTGCCACCCTGGGACTGGGGCTGGACCATTCTACTCTCTCACACAGGTCCAACAGGTTTTTTCCGCTGACTTTCCAAGCTGTCCTTGGTGTTTTGGGGTTGAGAAGTCTGGAAACTGCCACACGTGCCAGTGAATCAGTTCCTCTGAGGCCTGCTCAGGTCCTGTCTGTGTCTGTGTGGCCCATGCTGAACTGTGCTCTGCTCCCAGGCCAGTGAGATAGATGCTTCCTGTCGACCTTCCAGGCTGTCTTAGGCTGGAGATTAGCTTCACTCTGTCATTCCGTGGGTTCTACAACTCCAGAATTTGTTTAGAGTCATCTTTTACAGTTATTTGGGTGGTTTTGGTGGAGAGCTCAAGCAAGTCCCTGCTTTTACTATACCATCTTGGCTCCACCCCCAAATTCACAGATTAAGCCCACCAAATGATATATAAAATAAACACTAAATAAAGTTATTGATAGAAAAAAATTGATCTTTTGATTAAGGAAGACTTTATATTATTTTTAAATACCTGAAGATCAATCCAATTGGAACTCTTAGACAAATTGTGTCAATAAATCCTCCCTCTAAATAACCATTCTAAATAATCAGAAATATCTCCATCATATACTTTAACCTTCTATTCCTGTACCCCAAATTACAAAATGGAGGTTCAGTTCTAATTGTATCTATGTTAGAAATATCAGTGTTAGAAATATCCAGGACTGGATCTGGTCTTTGGTTTAATTTCATCTAAGTCTCAGAATATTTTTTAAGTTAACTCTGACCTCTTCCTATACCCACTCTGATCTTTCCCCTGTCTAGGCAAAATGAAGTTCTATAAAAAATGCTAGATTTGGAGTCAGAAGGCTCAGATCAAAAGTCTGTCTTTTCAATTTTCTGTGTGACCTTGGGCAAGTCTCTTAACCTCTTAGCCTATTTCCTTTAAAAAGTGGAAGTTAAGACTATATGATTTCTAATGTCCCTTGCAACTCTAAGTGAGTGATCTCTGTACCCTTTAAAACTATATAAACCTATAGTTGTTAAAACACAACATAATTTTAGCAAGTTACTTAAGTGTCCAAAAAATGGATACTATTTGCCTGTTGATGATAACTGTGATAAGAATGATTACAATATAATTAAATTTAAAATCATGTTAGCCAAAGAAAACACAGTTATATGGCTTTATATAAGGCACCAATGATGTGGATATAAGGAAAATATTCTTTAATATTCTATTGATTTTTCATTGCCATGATTTCTCAGGACCACACCAACATTTTACTTTGAGTTCCTTGAGGATAGACACTGTCTTTTGTTTTTCTTGGGATCCCTAAGACTTAGCATAGTAACTGGCATATACTAGGCACTTAATAAATGTTTGCTGACTGACCCTAATGGACCCCCAACTTGTAACAAAGACGTAGAGTTAAGCAAAACTGATGCACTTAACATGTCTCACAGCATATTTAGCATTTTGCAACTTTATTGAGAGGACAGAGCTATGCATTATTATCAGCTCTCTGAATGAAGATAAATCACTGTATTCGTTTTAGTTTTGATGTCTTTTTTTTTCCTTTTATTACTCTGGTTCTTATTTGTGTTCTGCTTTTATTGTTTTTCTTGATTTCATAGATACTATCTTATTTCCTTGAATTCTTCATATTCCCGATTTCTCACAGCATGGTAATATTCTATTCATTTACTATGCCACATTTTGTGCAGTCACTCTCTGATTAATGGATACTCACTTTGTTTCCGGTTCCTTGCTATCACAAAAGTGCTGCTATAAATATTTTTGTATGTATAAGAACTGTCTCTCTAGTTAACTGGCCTAATCATAGAATTGAAAGTTTAAGGACTTTAAAAGTAATTTAGCCCAGTGGTGTGCAAAGTTTATTCCTAAGGGGATGCTCTGTACTCTCCCCTCACCCCCACAAAGAGTATGTGATTATTAAACAATCAGAGGGTTGCAAATGGATTGATTCCCAAACCTCCCAAAATAACAATCTGGGCTTTTCTTCGACACAAACACACTTACCCTTAATCCCCCAACACTCTACCAATCTTCCCTCTTACTTTGCTTGCTGTGCAAGTACCCAACCTCCTCTTTTTTGAGGACTGCCTCTTGGAGCAGGCACTTTGATAGCCTCAAGACTGTGACAGTTGTCCGTCAGAGAAACATCTGAGGATGATGGCTGGGAAGTAAGGTCCTACCTTTCCCTCTTTCATTGTGGGTAAGACAGACCCACCCCAAATCTAACCCTCATCTGAATTTCCCTATTATTATTGAGGGTCCCACAATTCTTCCAGTTTCCAAGATTTTTAAAATTTTCTGTCATCTTCAAATTCTCTTTCCTTCAGACCCTACCTCTCCATATTATCAGTTACTAAGCCTTGTTAATTCTATTTCTACATCTCTCATACCCAAATCCTTCTCTATACTCACACAGTCATTACCCATGGTCTCCTATCTGTTTCTCCAATCTGTTTAATATAGGCATAAGGATCTCCACCCCAACTGCCTTCAACTTTTCCAAATCTGAAACCCGACCTTTTAAAGCCTCCAACTGCATGGCTAACCTGCTTGTTCAGTCAGTTTTGCTTTTCTTTTTTTTGACATAATCAGAATATCATTCACACTTGATAAATGGGGTAGGGAATGGACTTACCTCCACAATCAGTTTAACAACTCATTAATACCTCAAAATTACATTTCACACCTTCTGTGTCTACATCAGCTGAGGAGGGGGGAGAAGTTCTCTACCTTATTCATACTTTACTGTATTATTAATTATGTGCAATTATAAAACTTAAACAAAAATAGGAATTACAAAGAATAAAGTAAAGAAGAAAGAGTATTTAATAGAATCAATGTGAAGGTCCTAGAATTTATTGAGTAGGGGAGTGAAGTTATGAAATGTGACCTTTTATATTTGTCATATGTTCACTTGGAACTTATTGTGGTATATGGTATACAAAGGTTAGTCTAGACCTAAATTATGTCAAACAGTTTTCCCAAAAAATTTTCCCACATTGTCACAGTTATAGATATACTTGAATTTATGAAACATACATTCAAGCGGTAAATCTATGATCCTCTACCGACTTTCAATTGCTTCTGGGGCTTCCTTATTTAGTTTGTTCAATTGATCTGCTATTCTATTTTCTAATCATTTGTGTCTTCAATGCTTTATAATATTATTTGAGATCTGATAATGCAAGGGTTTGAATGAAGGGCATTGAGAGAATCAGAAACTTTAAGGGTGAGAGGGAATTTAGCAGGTATCTTGTCCAGTCCATTCCTGACTCGAATTCTTTTGACATTTGACTTGCTTCTTTTGACAATGAATCTTTGATTCACTAAGTATGTCAATCAATCAATCAATCAATCAGAAAGTCTATTATGAATCACTTATATGCTAGGTACTGTATTAAGCCCTGGGAATAGACTTTTATTTTACAATGTTGAGTGTTTCTCCAAATATGACAATGATTTTGATAAATAATGTTGCCATTGATTTTATAAGTGGCAAATAATGATCTTATTAATCTTATAGAAATCATAAATTATATTAAGAAAAAGTTTATTTCTATGCTTTTTATTTGTTTTTTTAAAACTGAGTGCTGTATTTTCTGAAAGGTTTTTTTATATTCATAGCTATAACTATATGGTTTTAATTGTTTTTGTTATCTATATGATCATTGTGCATTTAGTTTTCTTAATGTTGAATTATCCTTGAATTCTTGATATAGATCCGACTTGTTCATAGTGAATGATCTTTTAAATATATTGTTGCAGCAAATTTGGTTTTATTTTACCTGCTCTTTTGGTATTGGTATTCATTAATGATGTTGGTTTATAGTTTTCTTTCTACTTAATCCCTCCTTAGTTTGGTTATCAAAATTATTTTTCTCTCATTGAAGAGGTTTGGTAATGTACCTTATAACCCTATTTTTTGCAAGTTACTTATGTAATACATTAGTTACTTTTTCCTTGAATGTTTGATAGAATTCAGCTTCATCTGCTCCTAGGTTTGTTTCTTTCCTTTGGGAATTCAGTTATGACTGCTTCAGTTTTCATGTCTGAGATCGGACACTTCAAATTTCTTAATGCTTGTTCTATTAATCTTTATATTTTTGCAATTTTTTTATTGTGGTTTTCAGTTATGTTGACGGTGGCAATGTGGTGTAGTGGACTGGAAACTGGTCTTGGAGTTATGGATTTCTGTGTATGAATTTCACCTCAGATATCTTTTCCTCTGGGAAAAGAGAAAACTGTTTGAGAAGAGTCCTGCCAATTTAGAAAGATAAACCCAACTCTGTCTTAGAGTTCCTTGTCTTCTCTTTTGGGAGGGTACCAACGTGAGACTGAAATGGTACACAGGAATATGGAGAAGCCGTCATCCCTGAAACTCTATATCTACCATCCCTCTTCTATGGGTTGTTTTTTTTTTTTCCTGAAGTCACATAGATCTTAACGTCAGAATTCATGGGGGTGAGGGAGGAAATTAAGCGACAGCTCTATGGGTATAATTTTTGTCTTCTTTACATTCCCATTTTGATTATGTTTTTTGTTGTAAAGGGATATACAAGTAATGCTGGACAACCTCTCTGTTTCCTATCTATAAAATGAGGGAATTGAACCTGATGACCTCTAAAGCCCATTACCCATTTCTAAATCTATGATCCTATGACATATAATTTGATATAGTTGTTTCTAATAATTTCCTGGATTTCTATTGTGAATTCCCCTTTCTCTTTTTTGATTGTGGAAATTTGTCTTTGATTTCTCTCTCTCTATGTTGCATAGTATAACAGTTTGTTTATCTTACTAATCTTTTAAAGGTATCTTTTAGAGACACATTGACATAGTGACAGAGACCTGATTTTGAAGTTGGCAAACCCTGGATCCAAGAACTATCTTTGGTGTATACTGGCTATAGGACTCTGGCCAAGTTAAACTCTTGATGCTCTAGGCAATGCTCTAAGGTTGCAAGTTCTAAAGAAGATGCTGACTGGCAATTGTAGGAGTTTCCTGATTTAGAAATTTCCTGACCAACACAGTCCCAGGTTAAGTGCCTATTCTAGCTTAATTCATTTATCAGTTCAACACATTTTTTTCTGTTCAAGTTTGATTTTCAAGAAGAATAATTTTGTATTAATTTGAATTTTAAAATTTGTGGATTTTTAATAATTACATTGCTTAATTCATTAATTTCCTTTTTTCTTCCTTTTGTCAATGAAAATATTTAAAGGTACATGCTTTTTCTTAAAATTACTTTCACTTTATTCCAAAGGTTTCAATATGTTATCTCATCATTAACATTTTCTTTGACATTCCTCCATTATTCTTTAGAATTATATTATTTGGTTTCCATTTTACACTGAATCATTTCTTCATATTTCCTTTTTGATTATAATTTTTATTATATAAGATCTATAAATAATGGGCTTATTTTTTCTGAATTTTTGCATTTTTCATCCATTCTTAATACTCTAGTATATGTCAGCTTCTACAAAGGTACCATGCAAAGCTACAAAATGCATATTTTTCTGATTCTTATTCAGTAATTATCAGAAGTCTGGCATATCTATTTTTTTCAAATTCTATTCATGTCCCTAACTTCTCTGTGTTCCTATCAGATAAATCTATGTCTAAAAGGGGAAAGCTACATACTGCAGAGGATGGAGTGCCAGATCTGAAGTCAGGAAGACTTCTTTCTGAGTTCAAATCTGTCCTGAGACTCCAAGTCATTTAACCCTGTTTGTTTCAGTTCCTCATTCCCTTCTAATTTTGGTTGCATTGGTTTTGTTTGTACAAAAACAAAATTTTTTATACTAAGTTAAAATTAGCTGTTTTACATTTTGTAATACTCTCTATATCTTGTTTGGTCCTAAATTCTTCTCTAATTCGTACATATGACAGGTAAACAATTCCACACTCTCCTCATTTGCTTCCACTATCACCCTCTAAGTCTAAATCATGTACCTATTTTGACCTTATCTTGGTATGAGATGTTGGTCTATATCTAGTTTTTGCCATCCTGTTTACCAGTTTTCCAAGCCAATTCTTTTTTTTTTAATCAAATAGTGAGTTCTTATCCCAGAAGGTGAGATCTTTGTGTTTATCAAACATTAGATTACTATGCTCATTTACTACTGTGTCTTTTGTGCCTTATCTATTCCATTGATCCACTACTCTATTTCTTAGACAGTATCAGATTGTTTTGATAATTGCCACTTTATAATATAGTTTCAGATCTGGTATGGCTAGACTACTTTCTTTCACATTTTTTCCCCATTGATTCCATTGATAGTCTTGACCTCTTGTTCTTCCAGATGAATTTTATTATTATTTTTTCTAGCTCTATAAAACAGTTCTTTGGTAGTTTGATTAATATGGGACTGAATAAATAGATCATTGGCAGAGATGCAAATTTTATTATATTGACTCAACCTGCCCATGAGGAATTAATATTTTACAAATTATTTAGATCTGATTTTGTGTGAAGAGTGTTTTGTAATTGTGTCCATATAGTTTCTGGGTTTGTCTTGGCAGGTAGACTCTCAACTATTCTATATTTTCTCTGCTTATGTTAAATGGAAATTCTCTTTCTATCTCTTGCTACTGGGCTTTGTTTGTGAAAAAACTTTAGAATTTTTATATGAAATCAAAATGATCTATTTTACATTTTGTAATATTCTTTATATCTTTTTGGTCCTAAATTTTTTCCTTATCCATAGATCTGATAGGAAATCCATTAGGAATTGGTGTCATCATGAGCTTAGAGATTTTTTGATTTGTCCTGTAACAGCTTTTTATTTTTGCAACACTGTAGGTTAAAAAAGGGGGATATAATGGATATTTCCTTTAGCCAATGCCACAGACCAAAAAAACTAAGTGATGAATTCTAGTTACTTGTCAACTCTAGTTCTCTCTTAAGATTTGTCTCAAGTGAGAAAATAGATTCACCATATATCAAAGTGCTATTTTATCATTTAATATTCAGAATATCAGACAAAATATGACACCCATTCCTGTAAAAACAGTAGAGAGCATAGATATTAATGGAGCTTATCCTAAAATGATAAGCAATATTTATCTAAAACCATTAGCAAGCATTATCTGTAATGGGGATAAGCTAGAAGCCTTTCCAATAAGATCAGAGGTAAAGCAAGAATGTCCATTATCACCATTATTATTCATCATTGTGGGGAAAATGTTGGGCATAGCATTAAGAGAAGAAAAAGAAATCAAATGAGATAGGCAATGAAGAAGCAAAACTATCACTCTTTGGAGATTTTATGATGTTATACTTAGAGAACCCTACAGGATGATGACAGATTAGGACATATCCAGAGAATTATGACTAAGGTAAGGGAAATAATGTCATAAAGAGATTGCTATATATTTTCAATCCTGTCTTATGTTCTGCTGTGTATATGACATGCTTTTTTCTTTTCTTATTTTGTACTCGAGTTTCAATATTTACGATTGTAATATATTTCTTTTTCTTTTCTTATTATGTATCTAAGTTTTAAGATTTTTCTGGTGTTTTTTTATTCAGAAATGGGGAAGATCTAGAAGAAACATGGTAGCTGTCTTAAAATATGGTAAAAGAAAGTCATTTTGTTAGGATCCAGAAGAGAAGAATAGGATTAACAGGTGCAAGTTTGATTTTGACTTTAAATGTGGAAGAACATTGAAACTATGAGGTAGTTTTCCTTATCACTGGAAATTTTAAAGCAGACATTGAAGGCAAATTGTTTGGGCATTTAGAGGGGATCTAGCCACAGGAAGGGAGTTATGTTAGTTAGCCTGTTAAGATCCCTTGTAGTTCTGGAATGCCATAATTCTATGCATAGTGAAACTGCATATGCAGTACTTATTGTTATATAGCAAAATGGACCCAGCTTCTTGTCTTAAGGTGTATTTTCAACCTACTAATTTTTTCTTGGAGAATGACCAAATGTTAAAGATGATATTTTGAGGATGGTTCAAGAACTCACTCTAAGATAAAGTACTGTCATTTCTCACTGCTGATGAATACCACTTTCCAAATTTAGGATGTCATGATTCACTGAGTGGAAATAAAAATGGTCAAGAAAGAAAGAATTTTCCCTTTCATAGCAGCAAACTCCTCTTTTGGATGAAATGATATTCTTTTTTCTCAGCACCATTCATATAAACATTGTTTTTTTTTGCAACAAGATAATAATGTGAAATGAAAAAAATTTGTAAAGTTGTAAAAATTTGATTTCCTCTCAACCTTATTCCTTGACTTTTCTCTTGTTCGAATCATTTCTCCCAGTTTATTTTTCCATTTTCTAACAGTTCTGAACTATTGAATGAGGAGATAATTGAACGTTACCCCATAAACGGAAGCACAAAAACTTGATTTTCTATTTAAAGCAAAGCACTCTTGCAAAGTTGCAG
This sequence comes from Notamacropus eugenii, assembly GCF_028372415.1. Lineage (NCBI taxonomy): Eukaryota > Metazoa > Chordata > Mammalia > Diprotodontia > Macropodidae > Notamacropus > Notamacropus eugenii. The sequence goes on along the minus strand of NC_092874.1, from coordinate 218,391,270 downwards.
AGTTTCATCACTATTGCTGAAAATTATGCCCAAATATCTATTGCAAAGTTAAAATCTTGCTCTTTTATTTTTACGAAAAAGAAAAGGATCCCACAATACCAGAATGTGACTTGAACAGGTTTATAATAAAATTATGAACCTTTAGGAGAGGATTCAAGTGCTGTGGAGAACAGTATTGACATCGACAATGTTATATCTTTCTGTTTTGAGTCAGTTTTGAGCCAGGGGAGTTGCCATGACATTATTCAATGAAATATGGAGACATTGACCAGTTTTTGAGATTATCAAAAATGACAGAGGAACTAAGGATTTATGAACCTATTTCAGTATTTCTAAAATGATATCAGAAACAGATATAGTAGAAAAGTAGAGAGTGGGAAGCAAATAAGTTTGATTCTTGAACCTAATGTTTACTGAATATGTAAACTTTGCCAAGTTTGTTCACCTCAGTGGGTCCCAGTTACTCCCAAATGTCTTACATACCTTAAAAATTTAATTGGATTGGAAAGATTAGTGAAATTATACTGTTGAAATGATGTGGGGGGAAAGAACATTGTATAGATCTAAAGTCTTATTTTTGTATAGCACTTATCCAGAGGAGCCTGGTCAAGGTTCTAAGAATGTGTTCTGACACTGAAGATATATCCTTGATAGAGTATAAACCTACTTTGTTCTGAACACTTCTTGGTAGATTGACAAGACATTAAAGTGTAGTGGTTATTGATTAATAGGCAATTTTAGAATACCTGGGCTAAACTCATGGATTTGGTTTTTAAAGGGAGACCAAAGAGAAACACCAGAAAATACCAGAAAAACTAGAGCTGAAGCAGTAAAAGAGCACCCAGTTGAATAAACATAATGGGGAAGCAACCACAAAGCTCCAGGCAAAAAGGTCCCAGAGAACCAATGATGGAACATTGAAGTCAAACTAGGAGCTTCCTGAACAAGCATAGATATTGCTGGACTTCATCACCTGAAGAGAATAAGGATTACTGGGCTAAACAGCAACCAAAGCTAAAGCAGCAAGGAACAGAGAAATGATGAAGGGGAGCAAGTCTATACTTTCCCCACCTCTAGTAATATGGATTAAGTAAACTATGCTGGTCTGGACTAATGATGAGGGGAGGGAGGTAGAGAGAGAAGGATGGAGTCAACTAAAGTATTAATATAAGTCTAGAGGACTGAAGAAGCATTTAGGTGGCACAGTGGATAGGCTATTGGATCTGACATCAGGAAGACCTGAGTTCAAATCTAGCTTCAGATATTTAGTAGGTGTGTGACCCTGGACAAGTCACTTAACCTCTATCTGCCTTAATTTCACCATCTGTAAAATGGGGATAACAATAACACCCATCTTCTAGAGTTCTTGTCAGGAAAAATGAGAGAATATTTGAAAAGTGCATTGCAAACCTTAAATGCTAGTTGTTGTTAAAATGGGGCTCATCAGAAAGAAAGGGTTGTTTGATTCTGTAGTAACCCAAATGTTTAATCTCAGCAAGGCTATCTCAGCCCAAGAAGGCCATACAGGTCAGCTGGGGAAGCAGAGGACTACTGAAGAGTGAATGAAAGTTGTCTTCATTGCTTATGTAAAGTGAATGCTCTTTTATATCTCAGATAAAATAATCTGAGTTTTTATATTAAACTTGAGAGTCTCTTCTCTTTTTATGGAGACCTAAATAGATATAAGCTAAATTCAGATGTTCTCAGGGGAAAGAGCCAAAAAAAAAAAATGAGAATTTTTACTGAGAAGTCTCTAAGATTTAATGTAGTCCAAGAAAGCCCAAAACTTTGGTTGTAGCCTAAGGGTTGCAGAGTTATTGCCTTTGCATTTATAGTTCCATTTTAGTCATGGTTTTACATTTATATGAAGCTTTATAGCAATATTAATCTATCCAGCATCCTGCTAGTATGAAGTATCATTAACCTCAATAAGCAGTTATGGAAAATGGGATGGCCGAAAGTCAAGGAAAGAGAGAATTTTACTCTATAATTCCAAGTGTTGAATCCTGGACTTCCAGCAGTAAAATAAACTGCTTTGCATATACTAAAAGACTTTTAGATTGGGGGTGGGTGGGGAGATTTGAAAAATCGCTTTGTTTAGTCCCTTTGCTTAATAGAAAATTACTGTAGTCTGACTAAACTGGACTTTTTGCTCTGCCTAATGCACAATATTTCATTTCCTTTTTTCTGTATCTTTGCATAGGTTGGCTCCTATGCCTGGAACAGACCCTTCCCTCATCCTACTTTGCTTTAAAACTCAACTCAGCTTTACCTCTTACATGAAGCCTTTCTTGACATCCCTAGTTGCTAGTATCTCCCACTGGCCCTCATATTACTTTGTACATTTCTTGTATGTATGTATGTATGTATGTATGTATACACACACACACACACACACATATATATTTACAAACTTGTATGTAGACATATTATCTCCCCTGATAGTATATAGGCTTAAGGACAAGAACTGCTTATTTTTCTTAGTGTCTCCATTGCCCAGTATTGTGCTTACAACATAGTAGACCCTTGTCAAATACTTGTTGCCTGAATCGAGTTAAATGACTTGACCAAGGTTACATAACCAATTAGTAATTGAGGCTGAACTCAAATATCAGTTTCCTGATTGTCCGGCTAAGCATGGTTAGTTCTTTTCCCACCACACAAGGAAGTTCTGTCAGCCAATAGTGAACAGGCATTTATTAAGGTCCTATTATGTGCCAGGTATTATGCTAAGCACGCGTTCTTTTGGATATTTTGAATCAGAAATAATATATTGAATGACATGATGTACAATGGGGGAAAGCAAATCCTTGCTTTATATGATATGATATGACATCATATCATATCACATCACATCATATCATATTGTATTATATTATGTAGTGTTATATTTTATTATATTGCCAATTTTTCCAGAGAAGCAGTCAAGACTATAGTAATGAAAATTAATCCTTACAAATGTTATAGCAAGGAAAAGCTCAAAACGTGGAATTTGAAATAATCAATTGCAATTTTTAGTTTTTAAGTGAATAAATTTAAATGCCATTAATGGAACACCTTGATGATGGAATCAGACAGTGAAACTCCAAATTGGTAATGTGTTGGGTTGCTGCTATTAAAAAAATTATGTTCCTCAAAAACTTATTACTCCATATTTTAAAAAACTGGCATACTAGCCCCTAAGAAGGAAATAAAAAGACAGATGGAATAACAGGCAATTTTGGCCTTGGAGTAAAAAACGAAGCAGGGTAGAAACTAAGAGGATTTTGTCAAGATAACTCACTGTTCGTAGCACACATTCTTTTTCAACAACTCAGAAGGTGACTATACAGTCAACTTACAAATCAGATTATTATATACTTTGCAGCCAATGGTGAAGAAGCTCTATACAGTTAGTTAAAACAAGATTTGGAGTTCACTCAGATTATGAACTTCTTATTGCAAAATTCATACTTAAATTGAAGAGAGTAGAGAAAACCAATAAACCATACAGATATAACCTAGATAGCACCCCTTATGGATATGAAGTAGAGGTGATAAGGGATTAATTTGGATAGATGGAGTGCCTGAAGAACTATGGACAGAGGTCCAGAATATTGTACAGGAGGTAGCAACAAAAGACATTCCAAAGAAAAAGATCAAGAAAGCAAAATGGCTGCCTGATGTGGTTTTACAAATAACTCAGGAAAGAAGGAAAGCAAAAGGTAAAGGAGAAAGGGAAATATATACCCAAATAAATGCAGAATACCAGAGAATAGTAAAGAGAGATGAGAAAATTTTCTTAAATGAGCAATGCAGAGAAATAGAAGAAAACAATAGAATTGGAAAGATAAATCTCTTCAGGAAAATTAGAAATAGTAAGGGAATGTTTAATGCAAAAACAGGTATGATAAAAGACAAAAATGGTAGGGACTTAAAGAGACAGAAGATATTAAGAAGAGGTGGCAAGAATACACATAAGAACTATGCAAGAAAGATCTTAACACCACTGATAATCACAATGGTATGGTTACTGATCCAGAGCCAGATATCCTAGAGAATAAAGCTAAGTGGGTGTTAGGAAGCATTAAAAAGAATAAGTCTAGTGGAGGTGATAGAATTTTAGCTGAACTATTTCAAATCCTAAAATATGATACTGTTAAAGAGTTGCACCCAATATACTGGCAAATTTGGAAAACTCAACATTGGCCATTGGATTGGAGAATATTAGTTTATGTTTAATCCTCAAGAAGTGCAATGACAAGAAATGTTCAAATTACTGAAGAACTGCATTTGTAAACTGGTCTTCAACAGTATGTGAATTGAGAATCACCAGAAGAGCAGGCTGATTTTCAAAGAGGCAAAGAACTAGAGACCAAATTGCCAACATTTGCTGGATTATGGTGAAAGCAAGGGAGTTTCAGAGAAACATCTACTTCTGCTTCAATGACTATGCTAAAGCCTTTGACTGTGTGGATCACAACAAAATGTTTCAAATTCTCAGAGATGGGAATATTAGTTCATTTTACTTGTTTCCTGAGGAAGATGTATGTGGGTCAAGAAGCAACAGTTAGAACCGAACATAGAACAGCTGGAAAAGGAGTACAAAAAGACTATATATTGTCACCTTACTTATTTAACTTATATGCAGAGTACATAATATGAAATGTCAGGCTGGATGACTCAAAAGCCAGAGTTAAGGTCACTGGGAGAAATATCAGCACTTTCAGTTTTGTAGATGATAACACTCTGATGGGAGAAAGTGAAAAAGAATTAAGAAGCCTTTTGATGAGGGTAAAAGAGGAGAGTATAAACTCTGGCTTGCAGTTTAACGTTAAAAAAACTCCTAAGATTCTGGCAACTGGTCCTATCACTTCCTGGAAAATAGAGGGAGAAGAAATGGAAGCCATATCAGATTTTATACTCTTGGGCCCAAAGATCACTGCAGACAGTGACTACAGCCATGAAATGAAAAGATATTTGCTCCTTGGAAGGAAAGCTATGGCAAATCTGGACAGCATACTAAAAAGCAGAGATATCACCTTGCCAGCAAAGATCTATATAGTCAAAACTATGTTTTTTTTCCTTCCGTAGCAATGTTTTGACTGTGAGAATTGGATTATAAGGAAAACTGAGCACTGCAGAATTGAGACTTTGTGGTGCTGGAAAAGACTTTTGAGAGTCCCTTGCAGAGAGAGGAGGAGACACCAACACAAATTGCTTTAATAAACTCTATTAGGTAGTAACTTATTAGGTGTGAACTTCATTCAGAAAATGAATTGTAGTGTGAGATCCTAGGAGAGATTGGATGAATCAGAGAAGGTTTTCCTGGAAGAGGTGATATTTTGTTTTAAAGCATGATTGGGTTTAACAGGCAAAGAGGTAGGGAAGGCATGACAACACATAGAAAAGTTTAATCAAAGGCACAAAGATGGTGGGAGTTGTGTGTGGGCTATTTGTTTTTAATTTAATAAAGATTTATGAAGCATGTACGAAGCACTACATTATTATAGAGGATTTTAATGGTGTGGCATGGATTTCTTATTCTCTTCAGACTGACTTCCTACATTCCTGGGCACACTTATCTCCAATGTGCATTCATACTGGAAGGTCAAAGTGGTTTCCCAGAAAGGTAACCACATGACTACAACTCACTCTTAGAGATTTAGGAGTAAACCTTGTGCGGAGGAATTACATGTTTGCACTCACAAAAAAATAGCTCCTGAGCCCAATCTGTGTGGTTCTCATTTATACAAACTAATCACAATGACATCATTAATTTTTAAACATGGAAAATTTGCTAAATAAGAAATCCCAAACATGAATTATAGTTATGTAACACTCACTCAATAGAAAATAAAAGTAGGAATAAAAAAGTCTGTTCATACAACTGAGTCACACTGTCCTACCAATGTGCATAATGTTTAATGTCTATGATGGATAAAGTGAACACAAGCTTATGGAAACCTATTAGTAAGACACATGAGGAGGCAAACCCATATGTCTATAGCAGCTCATGAGTCTGGAACGCAAGACTCGATTTCCTTGGGCCTTTTAGGGGACACTCTATACTATACGTCACCTCCTGGACAGAACTACTCTTCTGAACCTCTCCACTTTTATGAATGAAGCTACTTCTCTGCAACTGTAAGGTTTTTTTAAAGTAGAACAGTGGTGTTACACTTTTCAGTGACAAATTTAAGCCCTTAAACCTATATTCTTTAGAATTATGCAGATCTGCACTGTGGGCTAAAAGGGCTTTCTTCCCCTGTAGCCAGGATGGGCAATAGGAAGCAACGAAATCAACTCTCCTGGGTTTCCTCTCACTCAAGCTGTAGATGGCACTAAAGAACAAGGAAGATGAGCTCAGCCAACTCTTCAACCACAGCAGAGGAATCTTCTTTCCTTCAAACAGTTCCCAGAAACAAAGTTTGTCTTCTCATCTCTCAGCTTAATGTCAGGGTGCTGGAAAGGGAGAAGGAAAGTTCTAAGCTTTTCTCTCAGCTTTGAGTTCAGGTCATCTTTCTTCTGATTCCACTGAACTTTTGTACTTTTTTTGTCTGTGGCTTCTCCGCTCCTCTCCTTTCCACTCCCCTCCCCTTCCTGTCCTCCCCTCCTCTCCCCTCCTCTTCCCTGTCTTCCCCTCCCCTTCCCTTCCCTTCCTTTCCTTTCCTTTCCTTTCCCTTCCCTTCCCAACCCTCCCCTTCTCTTCTCTTGTACTTTTGCTTGCTATTTTTCAAAACAGTGTCTCCTGGTGTGAAATGATTCACCTCTACCTTATGATGAGAAAGTTGATAACTATCTTTCTATCAGATATGACACAAATTGTTATTCAATGGTACCATACTCTCCAAACAGTTCTTTGATACAGATTGTCCTAGAAGTAAATTTTAAAGTCCTGAAAACATTAACGTTCAGATTAGCTGAAGGAAAGCCAGTACTTTCCCCTCTTAGATGCTTTCAAACAGGTCCTTTAGGTGCATTTGTTTGAAAAGCAGTTTTTTTTTCAGGTCCTCAGAACTTTCAATAAGCACTTATTAAGCATCTGTTCTGTGCACTCTGCTAGGCATTGATGAAATAGAATGTCCACATGAAAAGGGACAATACCTTACACTGAGTTATGAAGCTACAAAAAGAAAAGGGAAACAGTTTCAGGTTTCTACTTTTAAAATTTTTTATATTTTTATTTATTTCACTAAACATTTCCCACTTACATGTAATTTTTTTGAGATTGTTCTTAAAAATTTTGAGTCCCTAATTCCCTTTTTCCCTCTTGCCCTGCCCCTGCACATTGAGAAGGCAAGGAATATATCAATTACATATATATGAAGCCATATAAAACATATTTCCATACTAGCCATGTTACAAGAGAAAAACACACACATACATGCAAAAAAGAAAAATAAAAAGAAGTATGTTTCAATCTATACTCAGAGTTTATCAGTTCTCTTTCTGGAGGTGAATAGCAGTTTTCATCATGGAGCGTTTGGAATTGTCTTGGATCATTGTCTTGATCAGAAGAGCTAAGTCTTTCATAATGATCATCATTACTATGTACAATATTCTTCTGGTTCTGCTTGTTTCACTCTGCTTCAGCTCATATAAGTATTCCCAGGTTTTTTTGGAAACTGTACTACTTGTCATTTCTTCTGTTGTAGTAGTATTTCTATCACACTCATCTCCCACAACTTTTTCAGTCATTCCCAAGATGATGGACATTCCCTTAATTTCCAATTCTTTACCACCACAAAAAAGAACAGCTATAAATATTTTTTGTACAAATAGTTCTTTTCCCCTTTTCTTTGATTTCTTTGGGATACAGACCTAATAGTCAGTGCCTGCTTGCAGGAAACTTGCATTCTATATGGGAAGACACAACATGTAAAATTAAAAAAACCTCACAAAGTATATCCAAAATAAACTAGATATTCTAAGAGGAAGAACTGAGGAAGGAGAGCATCTAAGGAGTGGAGGAAAGTCTGTGCAAAGGCATGATAGTGGGAGATGGAACATCAGGAGTTAGGGACAGCCAGTAGTCTGTGACTACTGGAATATAGATTGTGTGTGTGTGTGTGTGTGTGTGTGTGTGTGTGTGTAGGGGGGTAATGTGAAATAAATCTGGAAAGATAGCCTGGAATCAAATGGTATATGTAATTTAGTAAATTTTTTGGCATAGTCCCAAGTTGCATGCCCCTCCTCCCCAAAGGCTGTACCAATTTATGGCTTCATCTACAATCCTTCAACGTGTTTGTTTTTCTCTAGCCCCTTCAACATTTCGCATTTCCTTTTTTGTTTACTTTGCTAATCTGATGGGTGAGAAGTAGAATTTGAGGGCTGTCTAGTTTGCATTTTTCTAATCATTAAAGATTAGAACATTTTTTCATATGTCTGTAATTGGCTCATATTTCTTGCCTAGAGAACTGCCTAAGAGTATTTATCAGTTGGGAAATGGCTCTTATTCTAATATAGTTAAATCAGTTCCTTGTATAGCTTTGGAAATTAACCTTTATCTAAATATTCAACATATATTTCCCCCAGCTAACCATCTCCCTTCTATTCTTACAGCAGTGGATTTATTTGTACTTTTTTTTTTAATGTTCTGTAATCAGAACAATCTGGTCTTTTATGATCCTTTCTGTTTCTTGTTTGGCCAAGAATTATTTCTCTCTCCATAGATCCTAAAGGTAATTTCTTCCTTGCTTCCCTAATTTGTTTATGATGTGATCTTATATATCTAGATCATGTACCTATTTGGAGTGTATTTTGTTATACAATGTAAAAAATTAATTTAAGCCTAATTCCTGCCATATTGCTTTTCAACATTTGTCAAATAGTCCTGACCCCAGTAGCTAGGGTCTTAGGATTTATAAAACAATGGGCTACTATTCCTACTACATCCTGGGCCATCTCCAGAAAAAGTAAGGCTGGAGACTCCCTCACTCAAATCCAATTCATTTGCAAGTCATGGCATCATGACTTGCTGTCACCACCAAAATCTGAGAGTAGTCTGAGCTGCCCCAATGGGGACCCAAATGGCCAGTTCCAGTTGGGCAACTCAGCAGCTCCCCTCCTCTCTCCTCTCTTTTCCATACATGAAGTATCATGTCCTTACTTGAGGATGTTCTGTGCAAAGGAAGGTAAATTTTGATGGTTGAATGCTACCTAGTTATCTTGGAGTTTACTGGCTAGATTTCTTCCTTAAAGACCATTCCCTAAATGCAGTTCACTCTGGCTCTCATTGATTGGCCAACAATAGGTCCCTGACCAAGGATCACTTAATGGTTATTTTATGGCCCAGATGTCTCAGAATGAATGAAAATAATAATTGCTTCTTTTTTGGCCAGCAGTCCTGAGGGTCTTTCCCTCCCAGATTGATATTTTTTAATTAAATAGGCCATCCCTGTACTCAGGGTCACATAGCTACTAACTGTCTAAGGCTGGATCTGAGCTTAGGTCTTTCTGACTCCAGGCTTGATACTCTATCCACTGTGCTACTTAGCTGAATACATATGCTAAATACTCTATAATTATTTGGAATAAAATTTATATTTCTATCTTTTCCTGTTTGAGTTTGTTGGTATTATAAAGAAATACTAATGATTAGTGTGAATTTATTTCATATCCTGAAACTTTTCTGAAGTTATTAAATTCCAAATTAATTTTTTAATTGACACTCTAAGGTTTTCTAAGTAAACATGGGCAAAAAGTAAGAATTTTGTGTCCATATTGCCTATGAATATTCCTTCAATTTCTTTTTTTTGTCTATTGTTATAGCTAGTAGTTCTAGCACAAATGAACATTCTTGCTTTATCTCTAATCTTATAAGGAGTTCTCTATTTTATTCCCAATACATATAATGCTATCTTTTGGTTTTAGATACTTTGGATATGCTAAGGAAAGGTGTTTTGTTTTTGTTTTTGTTTTTTAACAAATGTATATTGTACTTTGTCAAAAGCTGTTTCTGTATCTCTTCACATAAACATAAGCTTTTTGCTGTTTTTGTTATTAATATGATTGATGTTTTTTTCCTTTTTTTCCTAATATTGAACTAGGAAAAAAGTATTTTTCCTAATATTGAACTAGCCCTGTATTTCTTATATGAACCCAATCTAGTCAAAGTGTATAACTTTTTTCATGTATTGCTATAATATCTTTGCTAATATTTTATTTAAAAAATTTGTGCTGATGGTCATTAGCAATATTGGTTTACTTTATTTATTCTGTTCTGATTATTCTTTGCTTGGATAACAAGGTCATATTTATATCATAAAAGGAATTTGATATTTTTGTAAATGATCCATGAAGTTTGAAATGAATCATTTGTTGAATATTTGACAGAGTTTTTTTGTGACATCAACTGGTCGCAGGGTTTTAGTCCTTGAAGGTTCATTTATAATTTGTTGAATTTCTTTTTCTGAAATTAAATTATTTGAACTATCTACCTCTTGTTCTTTTAATGTGGAAATTTTGTGTTTTTATAAATATTCATCTATTTCATTTAAGTTGTTGATTTTATTGGTATATGGCTGACAAAAGAGATACTACTAATTTTCCTTATTTCTTCAATTTCTGTGGATTCTTTTTCATTTTTTGACATTGGTAATTCTGTTTTCCTCTTTCTTTTTTCCCAATTTTTAAATTTATTTTTAGCTTTCAACATTCATTTCCACAAGATTTTGAGTTTCAAGTTTTCTCCCCATCTCTCCCTCCCCCCACCCCAAAACACCATGCATTCTGTTTACCCCTTCCCCCAATTTACTCTACCTTCTATCACACCCCTCCCTTCCCTTATCCCCATCTTTTTTCTTTTCTTGTAGAGCAAGATAGGTTTCTATACCCCATTACCTGTATTTTTTATTTCCCAGTTACATGTAAAACAATTCTCAACATTTGTTCCTAAAACTTTGAGTTTCATCTTCTCTCCCTTCCTCCCTCCCCACCCATCCCCACTGAGAAGACAAGCAATTCAATATAGGCTACATATGTGTAGTTTTGCTAAAGACTTCCATAATAGCCATGTTGTGAAAGACTAACTATATTTCCCTCCATCCTATCCTGCCCCCCTCCCCCCATTTATTCTATTCTCTCTTTTGACCTTATCCCTCTTGAAAAGTGTTTATTTCTAATTACTCCACTCCTCTCATTTGCATTCTTCTTCTCATTGGCTTTTTGGGCCTCTTTTGCCATTTGAGTTAGTATATTTTTAAAGGTGTTAATTTCTTCAGTTTTTTTGGGGGGGAGGTCTCCTTTAGCAAGCTACTGACTTGCTTTTCATGATTTTCTTGAATTGCTCTCATTTCTCTTCCCAATTTTTCTTCCACCACTCTTACTTGGTTTTCAAAATCCTTTTTAGGCTCTTCCATGGTCTGAGACCATTACATATGTATTTTGGAGGTTTTGGATGCAGAAGCCTTGACTTTTATGTCTTCCTCTGATGGTATGCATTGTTCTTCCTTATCCAAAAGGATGGAAGAAAATACATTCTCACCAAGAAAGTAACCTTCTATTGTCTTATGCTTTTTCCCTTTTTTGGACCTTTTCCCAGCCAGTTACTTGATTCTTGAGTTCTTTGTCAAGAGGAGGGTATACTCTGGGTCTTTGTAAGTTCTCAGTTCCTCCAAGGTGGCATGATTGTGGGAGAGGAGTTTACTCCTCTCCTGCCCTGCACTCTTGTCTGGGAGCAACTATAAGCACTCTTTTCTGCAAGTAGAATTTCCTCTTCAAAGCCTCTGTCAGCTCCACTGCCAGCTTGCCTCCTCACCCCAGGGCTCCCACTCAGGGCTGAGATCCAGATCAGCTGCTCAATTCCTCCAGGGTCATTAGGCCAGGGCTCCAACAATAGAAGCTACTGCTGCCTGGTCCAGGGGCTAGACCACTGCATTCCCTTCTCACACAGGTGAAAGAGCTTTCTCACTGACTTTCAAAGCTGCCTTTGGTGTTTGAGGGTTGAGGAATCTGGGATCTGCAGCTGCTGCCAACGGTGCCTTGAAGCCTGCTCTGTTCCTGTCCTTGAGGTGACATGGCCAAGGCTGGGCTGCACTCTGCCCCACACCTGGTGTGATAGGCCTTTCCTATTGGTCTTCCTGGCTGCCTTGGGCTGGAAATCTCTTTCACTCTGTTGTTTTGTGGCTTCTGCTGCTCTAGAATTTCTTTAGAGTCATTTTTTACAAGTATTATATGGGCTGTGGGAGGAGAGCTTCTAGAGGTGCATCCTTCTACTCTGCCATCTTGGTTCTACTTCCTCTTTCTTTTAAAAAAAATGAAATTAGCTAATGAGTTATCTGTTTTAATTTTTAAAAAGGAACTCCTAGTTTTATTAATTTTTGCTTTCAGTTTTATTCATCTCTTCTTTAATATTCAGAATTTACATTTTGTTATTTAATTGGCATTTTAGAATTTTTTGACTATGTAGGATTTTTTAAAAAGATATATGCTTAATTTATTGAGCTGTATTTCTTGCTTTTGTTGATGAAACTCTTAAGAGATAAATATTTTTCCCCTGAGAACTGCTTTGGCTTCATCCCAAAATATTTTGGTGTATTTTCTCATTCTTATCATTATCTGATGAATTTATTTATTGTTTCTATGATTTTCTTTGACTCACAAATTCTTTAAGATTGTTATTTAGTCTCCAATTAATTTTTAATCTTTTATTGAATGTAATTCAATAAATTGAATCTTTCTTTATTGAATGTAATTTTTATTGCATAGTGGTCAGCAGAGGATGTTTAATTTTCCTACTTTGCTGCATTATTTTGTGAGAATTTTATGCCCTTATGGATGGTCAGTTTTTATAAAGGTTTCATACAGTTGTGAGAAATGTGTATCCTTCTCTATGCCTGTTCAGTAATCAAGAGAGTTATGTCAACTCAAGAGAACGTAGATTTGTTAAGCACTTACAATGTGCTGGATACTTTGCTAAGCCCTAAGCATAAAAAGAAAAGGGGGAAAAGAGATGCTTTTCCCAAGGAGCTCACAATCTAATAAGGGAGACAACATGCAAACAACCATTGACAAACAAAATATATACAAGATAAATACGTGATAATCAATGGAAGAAAAGTACTAAGATTAAGAAAGATGAAGAAAGACTGTTTGTGGGAAGTGAGACTTTAACTGATAAGGAAACCAAGGAATCCAAGAGATATACATGAGAAAAAAGAGCATTCCAGTCATGAAAGACAGTCAGTAAAAATACCTAGAGGTGAGAAATGAAGTACTGTGCTTGAGGAACAACAAGGAAGAGAGTCCTATTGGATTGCAGAATAAGCGGGAGTGGAGGACAGTAAGGTATAACAATACTAGAAAGGTAGGAAGATGTTATGCTTTGAAAGTCAAACAGAGGATTTCATATTTTATCCTTGAGGTGATGGAAACTATTGTAGTTTACTGAATAGGGGGATGGAGGAGGTGATATGATCAGACCTGAGCTTTAGGAATATCAATTTGACAGCTGAATGGTGGATGGCCTACAGTGGGGGTAGAGTTAAAGAAAGGAGAGCAATCATCAGGTTATTCCAGGAATGAATGAGGTGATGAGGGCTGTAGTGATAAGGACTTCCACAAGGACTTCTATCATATCTCATTGTTCTAAAATTCTACCCAGGTCTTTAACTTCTTTCAGGTTTATTTCTTTTTTGTTAGATTTGTCTACGTCTGAAAGGGTTATGTTTGCAATCTCTGTTATAGTTTTACTGTTTTTTTTCCTTAAATATTTGGATGGCATTTCATTCAGAGCATATATGTTAACAAATGATATTAATTGATTTTCTATTGCACATTTCAGCATAACAGTTTCCTGTTTTATCTTTTTAAATAAAATACAGGTTTGCTGTTGCATTTAAATCATGTTTAAAATCATGATTGCTATTTGTTTTATTGAGTTCAGCTGAAGTATAACAGATTTTAATTCTGTGTGAATCCTTATGTTTTAAGATGATTTCTTTATAATCATTCTACTATCTTCTTCTATTTTATGGGTGGATTCATTTCACTCATAGTTGTCATCTTTAATGTATGTATGTAATATATGTATGACCTTCCATCCTATTCTCTTACACTTTTTTCTTTCCTTGCTCCTTGCCCCTCCTTTCCAAAGAAGATTATGGTGAGAGTGGTGTTTGCCCAGTGGTCTATCTTGATACAATCTGCTTCTGTTCCCCCATCATTGTTTTTTCCCTTCTCCTGTATCTCAGTGATAGGTTCTTATCTTTTTTTCCTTTTCCTTTTTAACTCCTCTTCATGATTTGTGCCCAAAGGTTAGAGTTTATTTTGCTTAAGGCTAATCACTCTTCTATTCTTCCTCTTATTGTATTTCCCCATTCTCTCCTGCTTCCTTGTTGAGTTAAATGTATTTCTACACCAAACTGAGCATTTGACTTAGCTGTAACTAGTACATCAAAATGAAGTTAAAGCAATGTCTGCTCCCCATACTCCTTTCTACTTACTATTTTTTATAGTCTTCTTTCCTTTATCCTTCTTCCTTCTTTCTTCCCTATTACATTCCTTCTTCCCCCCTCTTTCTTTTTTTCTTTTGATATCATCAAAACATAACTAAAGCATTCCCAGGTCCTCTATCTTAATCATATATTTCTCCTGATAACATTAGGGTTCTGGGAGTATCCTTGTTATATCTCCCCTTATTAAAAAGTAAATATAGCATGCTTGTGTGGTACCTTTCAATTGCTCACATAATTTGCCATTTTATGTTTCTTTTCCCTGGTGGGTTTGCATTTCAAAGTTTCTATTCAGCTCTAGTCCTTTTCTCAGGAATGTTTGGAAGTCTTTTGTTTGATTAAAAGTCTGTTTCCCCCCCATAGGAATACATTGTTTTGCTGGGTCTGAATGGGGTACACTAATGTTCCAAACTATTAGAGTTTAACTGTCTATTTCTCTTAGAAAAAGTAATTCTTGGTTTAAACCCATGTCTTTTGTCTCTTGGATAACATTCTAAACTCTCTGCTCCTTTACAGTAGTAGCTGCCAAATCTTGTGGTTCTGATTGCAGCACTTTGTTATTCAAATGCTCCCTTTCTGACTGCCTACAGTATTTTTTTCCCTTTGATCTGGAAACTCTGGATTTTGCCTGTCATTCCTGACAGTTTTCATTTGGGATTTCCTTTCATGAGGTGACTGGCATATTCTTTCAATTTTCACTTTGCTTTCTAGTTCTAATAGAAGTGGGCAATTTTCACTTATGATTTTTTGAAATTTGAGATCTTTTGGCTTTTAGGAATTCCAATGTTTCTCAGATTTTTTCTTCATTTGCTATTTCCCAGATGAGCTCTTTTTGATATAAAGGATTTTACATTTTCTTCTGTTTTTTCCATCTTTTGACTTTAAAACATTTTTCTCATTATCTCCTGGAATCATTGATTTCCGCTTGCTTTATTCTAATTTCAGTAACATTCTAATTTTCACTCTTAGGTAAATGTTTATACCTCTTATAGTAATCTATTAGTTCCCCTTCCAAGTCTTTCTTCCAGAGTTTTAATTTCTTTTCCAGTTTTTTCTATAGAACTTTTATTTCACTTATTATTTGCAAACTTTTCCTTCATTTCTTCCAGGAATCTAGTTGACTTTGTGGTAATGCTGTGTTTTTCTTTGGGGCTTTGCTTGTAGATTTTGTGGAGTTATTCTTTTCTTCTTGGTTTGTGTCTGGGGCAACCCTGGCTCCAGAAAATGTCTTATTGTGGCAATTTTTTTGTTTGTTTACTCATTCTTTCAGCCTCACTTCCTAAATAGAAACTTTGTGTTAGAGTCAAGTTCTTCTCATTTCTGAAGATAATGAATGTTGTGGCCATGTATGATCCTTATCTGTATTATCTGAAACTCTTCATTTGCTTTTTCCAGATTTGAGTGCTGTATTCTTCAAGTGTAGCTTAGGCCATAGAGCTGCAAACTTTGAGCAGTCCCTACGTGGTCTGATCTATTGCATGGTATGATATGCGTTTCTGGTCTTAGCTTTACCAATTTGTCCCAGTGTGGGTGTGGGCAAAATAATTTCATGCTTGCCCTAGTTGGAGCTCCAATGGACCACTGCTAGCCTCAGTCCTTATCAGTTACCTGGTAATCTTCCAAGATCAGAGTTATAGAGCTTGTTCCTGGTTGTCACTCCCTGCCCTGGTTGCTCCAGCCAAAGTCAGTGGGCTAAGTCCATAATCCCTTCTGGTGTCAGAGTCACTGTGCCTTAATTTTAGATATTATCAAATAGTCTATTTATGTGTAAAATTAGAGTGTCAGTTAAAGTTAGGAAAGAATTCCTCCCATGATATGAAACTGAAGAGTTAATTGTTCAGCAGCTTTGAAATGGAAAAGGGAAGCTGCAAAGAGAAAGGGACAGTTTTCCTTTCTTGTTGTCTCAGGTAGTGATTGCTACTGGAAATTGTTCTAGGCTAGATGGCATAGTGTTCTGAGCTTTTGTGCTAAACCTTTGTTCAACTGATGCCAGCTAGCTTTATATATTTAGTATTTTTACTCCATAATTTAAAAAGTACATTCAATAACTTGAAGAAATAAAATGTCATATAACAAAACTAGTGTGTGTATACAAATAGACTTCCCTATTGATGACTTACTTAACTGCCTCACATCATTCCTTCTGCCAAGGAGCACAACAGCTAGCCTCTTCTTTGTCCCTCTGATGATTTTTCCCTTAATTAACTCCCCAAACCTTCCAAAACATATATGTATTTTTTTTAAATGAATCTGCCTTGGGTAAGCCACTTTACTTTTCTGAATCTGTTTCCTCATCTGTAAAATGAGGGAATTAAAACAGATGATTTGACGTCCTTTCCAACTCTAAAATATGTGATCCTATAACTGAGGTCAATTATTGCGTATTTTGCTTTCCCATTCTTGAGAATGTAAAAAAGAAAAAAAGTAAAAAGTTGTGTTTTTTTTCCCTCTTGGGGAAATGGGGTTGGGAGAAATGTTTATTAATTGACAAAGTAAAATTAATATCAGAAAAAGAGAAAGACATGGGATATGTGCCTGAATTTAGTTTTTTTTCTGATGTCTTTTTAGCTTAAAAGATCATTCTTGGATGGTGACTGAGGAAGTTAGGAACAAAAGCTAAGGTTTTGTCAACGTTGACACCAGGTGGGTGGGGTGGGGGTTGTTCACTTTCTGACTCTTTGCACAGCAACAATGAAATTATTAGGTTTCTTTCTGAGAATCTAGTTTAGGATGATTCTAGTTTGTGCTATCGGTTAGAAGTGACCCTAGTTTTCAGCCTGAGATTTAAATTTAACATGTGAATATGTGTGAAGTTGATGCCTTTCTATCTGATTTACCAGTACTTGGCCCTTTAAAAATCACAGCCTCACAGTTTACCAAATTGTTTCTGGCTGTTCTTTTTCCTAGTTCCTCTTTATGGTCACACCTAGGAACATGTGTAATCAAGAGATAAGTGGCTTTTAGGAAAGTTGCAGTTTTCCCTCCTATATTCAAGAAAGAACATGATATTCAGAGATGGCCAACTTCTCTGTGCAAAATTCCCCCTAAGACAAAACAATAGAGAGAGCACAATTCATCAGTAAACAGTCACTACATTTCTAAGTGACTAACAGTGAGGGCTGCAAATTTTTGCTAAACTCAGGAAAGTTAAAACAAGAGGTGACCTCATCATAACCTTAAATATTACTCCAAAAATGAAATTGGCAACATGCTGGCTCAGGTTTCCTGTGAATCAGAAATCTTCTTTGAAAATTTTAGTACTGTACTGGGGTGCCCTATTTGGGAAATTGTGCAACAAGAGAGTTACAGCTGGAAAAAATCTGCTCCCACGGATATCTACTTCCACTGTAAAGAGCCAATCAGTTGGTGCTGTTTTCCATAACTTAATCTCCTTATCCAGCATTGTTCTCTGTCTGGTTCTGAGCCAGGTGCTTGTTCTAAGTACTGTAAATGCTGACGGAGCAAATGGGCAGTTTATATTCCCACTAAAAATCTACCAAGAAGGAAATTTTGAGTCACTTTTCTCCATGATTTCAGCAGTATAGGGAATTTCCAGTGGGGAAACTTCCTTTACCAATTCAAGTTATAGTTTTAGAGAGTTATCTGAGGCACTGAGAGTTGTGTGTTAACTAGAGGAATTAGAGGTATTGGAGGTAAAACTTGAAACCAGGTCTTACTACCTATTCTACATTGTTTCTTGTACTAGTATAATGTTCATAATATTACAAAGTATTCCTGTTTTCAAGATAGACTGTGTGACCATGGAGAAGTCACTTTACTGCTCTAGCTCTCAGTTTCCTCATCTGTAAACAGAGGGTGTTGGTTTGAGATCTCTTCCAGCTTTAAATATGTCATCTTGTGATCCTATGACCTTGGGGCCAGCTGCTGAATATTCTTTCATGTTCTAAAAGAGTGATATGAAATGTTAATAGAAATGGAAGCTCTGCCTGCATATTGACTGAAACAAACTACAAATACATCTATTGTGTTAATGTTTTTATTTTTTTGTTAAACATTTCCCAATTATACTTTAATATAGATCAGGTTATACTTGGGAAGGGCTGCTTATGGTCTCTGGTAGCAAATTTGATACCTTTATTCTAGAAAACAGAAAGGAAAAATGTCACTTTCTGATGTGACCCTTTCATTCTGAATGATCATGGTAGCTTTTCTTTTATTTCCTTTGCTGTTTAATTCTGATTCTGAGTTTCCTGAGAAGTCTCCTCAGGCCACATATCTATAATCTCCACATGCAATTCATTTCAACACAGGAGTACAACTCCACAAGTATCACGCATCAGCTATATGCAAAGCACTATGTTGGTATTTTAGAATCAAAAATACAACACAAATGCTGCTTTAAAGGTATTTGAAATTTCATAGAGAAGCAAAGATGTATGTGAATAGTGAAACAAAGGAGAATGTGTGATAATTGAAAAGGAGAATTTCAGGCTAAATGTTTTATATTGATAGATCGGCTAGCTAGTAGGTGGCAAGGCATAGTGCAAAGAGAACACTGAGAAGACTGAGAATTGGAAGAATTTTGGTTTGGCCAATGTTGTGTGACTTTGGGCAAGTCAATTACTTCTTTTGACCTCGGTATCAGGGTCCCACAACAACTAACTACCAGGGATCAACAAATCTTGCTGTATGCACATCCAAGAGACTAGGGAAGGGTTCCGATGGTATTATCAAAGGTGTAGCTGTCACTTTTCTCAGGACTCAGAGTCCTCACCTTCTAGCTTTTTGGTATAGTCTATTCTTAAACTACAAGCAATTTATAGTACAGAACAGGGTAAATTATCCCAAGGGACATACATAACATAGGAGAACACCAACACAGACACACAGGAAAAGGCTCCTAGACAACCAGACTCCCCAGAGCTGTGCTGCTCTGCCACAAAAAGGTCTTACCTGGTTATTTAGCAGTTTCTTCTTCCAAAACACACAAAACTGCTTAATCACCACAGTATAATGGACCAGCTTAAACCAGCCCAGAAACCTGGGCTTTCCCTGCTTTTATCTAATGCCTACAGGAAGCCACAGAGTGGAAGGAAGGCTGGTACCCTCATTAAGGGCTATTGGCATCAGTTACTGTATTTCTGCCCCACACATCAACTGCCCTGCCTATGCATACTTTTCTTAAGGACATTCAACTTAATTCAATGAAAGAGATAGTAGTAGTATTCAGTTTCCTCATCTTTAAAATGAGTTATACAGAATTATCTCTTATGCCCCATTCAGGCCCTGATATTCCAAGAGTGTATTTAACCTGGTCCAAATAACATAATGCCTTAACCCAGTTAAAATATGCTACGATTATATAAGTTTTGCTGAACTACCTTTCCCTCCCTTTTTATTTTTTATTACAAGGGATAGCTTGTTGGATAAGGGATGTAGGGAGGGGCATATTTAGAAGTAAAGGTGAAGTATAAATGAAAATCTCAGTAAAAATTTAAAAATACACTCAGATCTTATCTCCTTATAACACTAACTTATTCACATTAACCATCAGAATATTTTCTGTTTGCAGAACAAGAATTGTTCATTCTTAACTATGATTAGAATGAAGAAGGTAAGCTCCGTAAGGATAGTGACTACATCCTATTTTAATCTTGCATGTTAATTGTTAATTTAATATTAACACCCATCCATGCTTAATAAATGTTGAATTGATTTGAACCTACATATACTTAGTAAAATTACCTAAGTATTTGAACATGCCTCTGATCTCTGTTACTTCCATCCCTTTTTGCTTCTATGTACGTGTGTGTGTATGTGTGTGTGTATGTGTGTGTAATGTCATGATAGCTTTCCTTCCAGTGAAGTTTGTGATCATCTTGCAAAATTACTTTGAATATATTTGATATGAACATGTTGTATACTCTACCATCCACCCTTCAGTAAAATGTAAACTCCTTGAGGGTAGGGATTGCTTTATTTTTGTCTTTCTTTCCTCAGGACCTAGAACAGTGCCTTGGGGCAGCTAGATAGTGCAGTGGATAGAGCACCAGTGCAGGAGAAAGGAGGACCTGAGTTCAAATCTCACCTCAGACACTTGGCACTCACTAGCTGTGTGACCTTGAGCAAGTCACTTAACCCTAATTGCCTCATCCTGGGTCATCTCCAATCGTCCTGATGAATATCTGGTCACTGGATTCAGACAGTTCTGGAGGAGAAGTGAGGTTGGTGACCTATACAGCCCTCCCTCACTCAAAACAAAGTCAAGTGCAAGTCATGTCATTATTTCTCTGATGTCATGGTCTTCTTCGGCAATGAAGGATGAACACATGCACATTAGAACAGTGCCTGGAAGAATGCTAAATGAAATGTTTCTGAAATGAATTTACTTAGTAAGTGCTTCCTAGATGAAATTAATATGAAGATCAACTTTTACTGTCCAATAAGTTTTGTCTGTGTTTTCTTGTGTAAGTTTGTTTTTCCTTTCTCACTTCCATGGTTCTAATTACCAGGGAGTTTGAACTTTGAAAGTTCACTTTGGCAGTGCTTCCTTTGGCTTTTTCCTTGAGTGTTTCCCCAAAGAAAGGAATTTCTCCCTGTTCCTCTGCTGCAGGTAAAGAATGTGGCAGCCCTGGTAGTGATAATTAAAGCCAGCGATGATTTGTCTGACCTACCTAGTCATTGAATTGTCTGGCAGAGCTCTCTGGGACCTTGCAAGGTGAGTTTTTGTCTCTACATAGATGTGGTTTGGGAAATCTGTAACATTACAACCCAATAGATAATAATTGTTTGCTTTGCCTAAAACTGAATGTTTCCCATATAGATTTGTAAGGCAGTTTCAATAAGTTTGGCAGGTATTATTTTTAAAAAACCCTATAGAATAGATTCTTTCCTTACATTACAGTTTTCAGAATGACCAAGTTCAGGTCTCCAAGAGACAGCTAATCCATTCCCTTCCACCTAAACCATCTAGACAGATAGTAATTATCATTTCGTCTTTATGAAGATAACCCATCTTTTAACCTTATTCCAGGAAGCATTGCATTCAGGACTCTTGCGGGGAGAGGAACTAATCCTAGCCTGGGCACTTTACACAATATTTCCAAGAGCTTAAGGTTTTGTCCTTCTAGGAAGAAGAAGGACAACACGAAGAAAAATCATCGTGAGTGTGAGCAAGGATGAAGTATGATAATGTGGTTGTAGTAGAACCATAGAAGCTGATAAAGGGTTGTTTGAACATGGCCCAGAACAGTTACTAAGAGTGATCAATCACCTAAGAGAACAGTTTGGTGTCCTGAAATGCAGACCAATGAATGAGCTGGGAACATGAAACTGAAATCCTCTTTTTCTCATCATTCCATGGCAAAATTTTTCTTCTTCTTGGATGAGAATCCTGGGATCAACTCTGATCTTTACCATCTGTTTGACTTTGGTCAATTCACTGAAATTCCCTGGTTTTCAGTTTTATCATTAGCAAAATAGTAGATTTGATGACTTCTGAGATCCCTTTGAGCTCTGACTCTGTGATGAACCTCTGGCCTCTCTAACTGCTTTCTCTCAGTGGTGGTTCCACATCTTCACTTCTGTCTCCAAAATCCCTCTATCTTCATCCCCTACCTTCTCAGCAGATTTTCTTGTCTTCTGTTTTACTGAGAAAATGGAGGCCACCTGCTATGAACTCTCTCACCTTGTATCTTAAAACTTCTCTACCTATTAACTTGTTTTTTCCTTCTTTCCTCTTGATTTTGAGGAAGAAGTGACCTACTTCCTTGCTAAGATCAACCATCTCTATTTCTACTTTCAATCCCATCCTTTCCTGTTTCTTCTAATTGTTTACTCCACTGAACATTCCTTCCTGCCCTATCCCCCATTCCCATTCTCATCTTCAGTCTTTCCATATCTGTTGGCTTTTCCCTTGCACCTCATGTTGGTCCTATTCCAGAAAACAAAACAAACAAACCAAAAGTCTTCACTTGACTCTAGAATTCTTCAACCTGTCATTATCATCATTCAGAATAGTGCCTGGCAACATGGGAGGCACTAAATAAATATTTATTGATTGATCAGTTGATTTTTTAAAACTCCTAGAATCACCTGTTCATTGCCTTTCCAACCCTAGCCGCCAACTTTGTCTCTTTTCAAGGTTACCAACAATACCTGAGCTGTTAAATCTGATGATCTTTTCTCAACCCTCGTCCTTGACTTCTCTACAGATTTTCATATTACTGAACTGAGGTGATCATTCACCCCTAAACATATTTGTTTTTTATCATGACCACAGCTCCCTCATCCTAGATACTCTTTCCTCCTTTGTAACAATTCTTTCTCCTTTCTTCTCCTACCTTTATGACCACTTTTCAGTCCTATTTACTAGATCATTCTCTCCAATTTCCTCATCAGAGATAATCTTCAAGGCCAGGGGTGGGGAACCTATGACCTAGAAGCCACATGTGGCCTTCTAGGTCCTCAAGTATGGCTCTTTGACTAAATCCAAACTTCACAGAACAAATCCCTGTAATAAAAGGATTTTTTCCTACAAAACTTAGACTCAGTCAAAAGACTGCACCTAAGGACCCAGAAGGCCACATATGGATGGGAGGCTGCAGTCTCCCCACCCCTGTCCCAGGCTCTATCCTGGGGTTTTTCTTTACCTATGCTCTCTTGAAGACCTTATTAGCTATCATGGATTCAAGTATCATCTCTATGCAGAAAGTCTTCCAAATCTATATAACCAGTTATTCTTTCTCTAGAATTCTTCTATTTTCGTATTATTCCCCCTTATAAACCCTGCACTTTGGACAAATTAGGCTTCAGGTTTCTCCACACTTTATCTCCTGATTCAATACATTTAAGCAAAACCCCTCCCATGCTTGGAATGTACTTTATCTCTCAGAATTCTTTTCTTCCTTCAAGGCCTCCATGATGTCTACCCCCAATCCCTCCAGTTTTCTATTGCTCTCTTCCTTCTTGATTTTCCTTGTGTTATACTTATTTGGGTACATGTTGTATTCTTCTAGCACAGGGGTTCATGAACTTCAAAAAAAGTTTTGATAATGCTTTCAATATAATTATTTTCCTTTGTAACCCCATTTATTTTACAACATTATTTGGAGAAGGGGTCTTTATTAGATTACCAAAGGGGTCCATGACATACAAAAAAGACAATGACTCCTATCCTAGTAAACTGTAATCTCCTTAATGGCAGGGTTGTCTCATTTTTATCTTTATATCCTCTATGCCTAATATAGTGTGCTTATTAAATGTTTGTTAAGTGGAATTGATTTCATAGTGGTTAAAGTAAAAAATAATAATCACTTGATAGTCATATTCTGGGAATGATCCTTTTTGTATTTAGGTAGGAAATCAGAGCTGCAGATCAGAACTTAAAAGCTTTTTCAGGTTAATGGAACCTGCCACTGCTACCTTTAAAAGGGATTAGATGTCTAGACTGAAAAAAACAAAGGCCCCAGCACCCACTGATGATGCTAGGGCTCCAGTTCTATTTAGCCACATCAGATCAGCTTTTTCATGGGAAATGTTTACTTCAAAATGTATAACCACAAATCTACAAACGTACTCCCCCAACATATGGGAGTCATAATTCTTTTCACCAGCCACCCTGGCTTCTCAGGGCTCTGCTCAGCTGGCTGGCGGCAGACTCTCACCTGGAATTCTGACTCAGAGACTGAACTCTTTGGTTTACGTGCCTTGAACTTCCAGGTCTTGCAGACCTGAACTTGGAAAAAACAAAAGACATGAGACAAAGTGCTCCAGACCTATTTCTTGAACTTGATATAAAAGAGAGGAAGAACAGGGGAAAGAAGTTTTTCCTGTCTCACTGTTCATGGCACATGTAGTGTGTTTTTACACTCTGGATGCAGTGGGAATGAGCATACAGGAGAGACAGAGAGAGAAAGAGAGAGCCAGAGAGAGAGAGAGAGAGAGAGAGAGAGCCAGAAAGAGAGACACTGTTTCAGTTTGATCAGTTTTAAAGATGCATCTCATTCTGGTTACACAACCTCTAGGCTACACAAACCCTCAACCATTTAAGAGGGGATATAGAATGTCTCCATATTAAGTGATCTGGGCATTCCCTCAGAACAAGTCCTTTATCTTCTTACTGGCATAACCTCTAGAATCCCAGAGTAACCTGCAAATTGCAATGGGGTATTATAGTACGAATATAGTGTAATGAGATATAACTCACCAAAAGCCTTGCTTCTCTGTTAGAGGATATTGTAGGATCATAATTCCTTCATTTCTTCATGATAGTTTTCTGTAAAAGTCAATCAAGCTTTCCTTTGGGCCTAGTTCACCTTTCCTTCCTTAATACACCTTTCTGATCACTTAAGGGTATAAAAAGTCTCACCCTTATGGAGTAAAGACCCTTGTGAGTTGGTGGGTATCTGAAGACCACACAAGTTACCATACCCTCTCTTGCTGACCCAATGAGTTTACAGATGTGACTACATCTATAGAAGCTACCTGTATCCTTGTTGCATAGTCTTTCTGTGTTAGAACTTCCTATTATTAATTATTCAATGATTTGTGAGTGTCTCATTTTGTTCTAACCTCAAACCTGAATTTAATGGGATACTGGTATTAGGCTCTGCCCTAACAGAGGGTAATATAAATTAAGAATATTCTTTTCACCTCACTATAGTCATCTTCTCCATGCCCATGGTCAAGGTTCAAGTCAAACCCTATCTCTTCTATTCCAACTCTCTGTAGTTGTTCTCATTATGGACTTTCCTCTTTCTTAGAACACAGTTAAAAATTATTGACTGTGCTGCGTAATTTAGTCTTGTATTCCTGAACTCATAATTTATAATTCCTTAACTTCCATCTGCCACACTGTGACACCTGCCACAGTTTTCAACATATAGTCTGGGGATATCAGTTGCTTTTTTTCCCTCCAAAAGAGACATTCTTTAGTCTTTAAAATATATACAATATTATATTGTTTTGTATATAAAATATATACAATATATACAAGAATTTTTCTGGCCTTATCATTTTGCAAAATTTTACTTGTCCTTCCTGCTTAAAAAACCCACAAAAATATATTATATATCTGGAATCTTAACACTATAGGGAACTCCCAGTATAGGAACTCCTACCAAAAACAAGCATTTCAACCCATTTATGACTTTAGTAGATAAATTTTTGGTAATTATCTGAGTCTTAGAGGTTGAGGCATTTTTGGTCCATATGCTGTGTCATGGTCTCTCTTTTAAAAATGGTAATGAGAGGATATTGTGTCAGCAAGGATAGGGATAGGGACTGAACCTGGCATTTCATTGATGTAGGAAACTTCTGCATGAGAAAACTTTCTCTAGTAATGCACATCAGCAACTTTTCCACATCTCTACAACAGTAATAGAGATTTACTTATGGTACTAGGAGTTTAACGACTTTAGGGTCACACAGTTAGTATGTGCCAGAGGTAGTATTTGGACCACGATTTTCTTGTTATGTTTTTTATTGTTGTTGCAATCTTAATACATATAACATTAATGTGACAGGCTCAAAATTCATTTCTAAATTCTGAATTTGAGGGTCTGTGCTAAAGTACTTGCTATTTCTTTTTTTTTAATTTTTTTTTTTATTGATCTCTTTTTCCATCTTCTAAACTTGCCTCTGTATCCTTCCTCTACCCCTTCCAGTTTCCTCTCTGGAAATACAACAAAAGCTTTTTGAAAAAAGAAAACATCCCAGTAGACTATTTAATGTATTTATTAATTTTAAAATTAGCTCTAAAACTACTGAATGTATTTCTTAGTTTTGAAAGTTTTGACATTATATGCAGAGTTCCATGCCTATGGAGACGTGAGATGTATCTTTTCGCATTTTCCTGTGGGGCCAAGCTATGCTTTTATAATTTTGAAGCATTTTTTTTGATCATTTTGTAGTTATTGTTGTTCACATTTACATGGTCATAGTCATTGTGTATCTTTTCTTGACTCTGATTATTTTCATGTAATTTTCTCCATTTTTCTTTGTAGTCACAATGTTTGTCATTTCTTATAGCAAAATAATATTCCAATAAATTCATGTGCCACAGTTTAGTTATTATTAGTTCTTCCCCAATTCAAGCTATTACTAGTTAGTTATCCCCCAATTCATGGACATCTTCTAATTTTTTGCTACAAAAAGGATAACTGGTATAAACATGCCGCATATCGAATTTTTCTCTTCTTTTCTTTTTGGTCAATGACTTCCTTGGAATACACACTTATCAGTGGAATCCTGATTTACAGCCCCTTTACATAATTTCAAATTACCTCTTGGAAAGATTATGCTAATTCACAGCTCTACCTACAATATGTTAATATGACTGTCTTCCAATACCCCTCTGATATTGATTATTCCCAGCTTTTATCATCTTTGCCAGTTTCCTCAGGGTTGTTTGATTTGAATGTCTCTTGTTCTTAGTGTTTTGGAACATTCTTCCATGTGGTTGTTAATAGTTCGCAATTTAAGAATTATTTGTTCATA
Source organism: Notamacropus eugenii (assembly GCF_028372415.1). Lineage (NCBI taxonomy): Eukaryota > Metazoa > Chordata > Mammalia > Diprotodontia > Macropodidae > Notamacropus > Notamacropus eugenii. The sequence goes on along the minus strand of NC_092874.1, from coordinate 218,364,376 downwards.
TCCTTTGATAACTTTTCTGTTGAGGTAATTAATCTTTGTCATATGTTTCTGTTAGTTGTCTGTATATCTTGGATACTAAACCTTTAAGGAAGAAATTTAATACAAAATTTGGTCCCAATTGAGCACTTCTCTTCTTACCCTAGACATTAATTTCGTTTGTGCAAAACCTTTTTAACTTCATGCAATCAAAATTGCATATTTTGTATTTGTCATCCCTCTTTGTTTATTTAAAAATGTATCTCCTACTCATAGTTTACAAGGTATACATAATCTATTCTAATATTTTAATGGAATGATCTTTAATAATTAGGTTGTGAGTCCATCTTGAATTTATTGTCGGAATAAGTATATGCTCCTTCAAATACTTCACAGTATATCTGTTCCATATTGATAATACTAACTATCAAATCCTATATAACTATGGGTGATTCTATGGGCTATGAGAAGTAAAATGAGAATGGGTGTCCATATTGACAGGATGAGATTCATTATAGTATAGGTTAAGAGACATATTAAAATCCTTTAAAAAATAACAGTAATGGATGACATTGATAATGCTAGGGTTTATAAAGTGTTTTACATGCATTTTCTATTTTTTCACTTTAGGTGGAAAGTCTAGATGAATATCATTGAAAAATCCAAATGAAGATCTGCAATTCAGTTTGATGACATTTTTGATTTATAATTTTAACAAATATAATTCTTTATGTTGATCTGATTTGCCTATTAAGTATAATACACACTTGGTACATAGGCCAAAGACTGAAAGAGTTCAAAAGAAACCTTCATTGCCTGAATAATAAGGAGGCATTTATCTTATTACTTACTCAGCCATACATAAAGTCTAGGAAGTCATTTAATCTGTTTTCTAGTATATAAAAAACTACAGCGTGGAGGATAGTGGTCTATTTTTTATTTTATTCCAGTTACTCAGAGGACAGAATAAGAAAATATCATCTTTAAATCAAAGTTGATTTAAATTAAGATCAAGGGATACTCTTTTGAAAAACAAGTAAGAAAGTTTGGGTTACTGAGGAAATGTAATAAGAATCTTACTAGATATGCAATGACAATCTTTTTTTTTTTTTTTTAATGTTTAACAATCACTGCCATACAATTGCGATTTTATCCCTCCCCACCCACCCCCCACTACCTCCCTCCCTCCCCACGACTGCATACTATTCTGTATAGATTCTACATATACTTTCCTATTGAGTATATTTTCACTATAGTCATGCTATGTAGTCAGACTAAGATAAATGAAAGAATCCGTATAACAAATCAGAACATGATACACAAACAGATACACATACACAAACATGATCTGCTACATTATGTGAGTGACTTCCATATTTCTCTCTCTGAGTGTGGAAGGCATTTTGCCTTGAGGTCCACCATTGGGATTTTTTTTTTTTTCAGAAGTTCTTGTGTTATTACAAAAATCTAAGTCTTCCAGAAAAAACTCTCACACACTGTGGTTGTTGCTGTGCATAAAGTTCTCCTGGTTCTGCTCCTTTCACTCAGCATCAGGTCATATAAGTCCTTCCAGGCCTCTCTGAAGTCTTCTTGTTCATCATTTCTTATGGCACAATAGTACTCCATTACATTCATATACCATAATTTATTCAGCCATTCCCCAATTGATGGACATCCCCCTGACTTCCAGTTTTTGGCAACTACATAGAGTGCTGCTATAAATATTTTTGTACATGTGGGACCCTTTCCCATTTTTATGATCTCTTGGGGATATAGTCCTAGTAGCGATATTGCTGGGTCAAAGGGTATGCACATTTTTGTAGCCCTTTGGGCATAGTTCCAAATTGCTCTCCAGAATGGTTGGATGCGCTCACAGCTCCACCAACAATGAATTAGTGTTCCAACTCTCCCACATCCTCTCCAGCATTTATCATTTTCTTGTTCTGTCATGTTTGCCAATCTTATAGGTGTGATGTGGTACCTCAGAGTTGTTTTGATTTGCATCTCTCTAACCAAGAGTGATTTAGAGCATTTTTTCATATGATTATAGATAGCTTTAATTTCTTCCTCTGAAAATTGCCTGTTCATATCCTTTGACCATTTATCAATTGGGGAATGACTTGTATGATTATACATTTGGGTCAGTTCTCTATATATTCTAGAAATGAGGCCTTTATCCCCGAGCTTAGCTGTAAAAATTTTTTCCCAATTTACTACATCCCTCCGGATTTTGGTTGCATTGGGTTTGGTTGTGCAAAAACTTCTCAGTTTAATGTAATCAAAGTTATCCATTTTGCATTTCATAATGCATTCTATCTCTCCTTTAGTAAAGAATTCTTCCCTTCTCCATAGATCTGATAAATACACTATTCCTTGCTTCTCCAGTTTATTCATGGTATCAATCTTTATACCTAAATCATGTACCCATTTGGACTTTATTCTTGTGTACGGTGTCAGGTATGGGTCTATGCCTAATTTCCGCCACACTGTTATCCAGTTTTCCCAGCAATTTTTATCAAACAATGAGTTCTTATCCCAGAAGCTGGGGTCCTTGGGTTTATCAAACAGAAGGTTGCAATATTCCTTGCCTACTGCATCTTGAGTGCCAAGTCTATTCCACTTGTCTACCTCTCTGTTTCTTAGCCAATACCAAGTGGTTTTGATAATTGCTGCTTTATAGTACAGTTTAAGGTCTGGTAGCGCTAGGCCACCTTCCCAGACATTTCTTTTCATTAGTCCCTTTGATATTCTGGACCTTTTGTTTTTCCAAATGAATTTTGATATTATTTTATCCAGCTCTAGAAAGTAATTGTCTGATAGTTTAATTGGTATGGCACTAAATAAGTATATTAATTTGGGTAGAATTGTCATTTTTATTATATCAGCACGGCCTACCCATGAGCAACTAATGTTTTTCCACTTACTTAAATCTGACTTTATTTGTGCAAAAAGTGTCTTGTAATTGTGTTCATATAGTCCCTGGGTTTGTTTTGGCAGGTAGACTCCTAAGTATTTTATACTGTCTACCCTAACTTTAAATGGGATTTCTCTTTCTATCTCTTGCTGTTGAACTTTGTTGCTAATATATAGGAATGCAGAAGATTTGTGTGGGTTTATTTTGTACCCTGCAACTTTGCCAAAGTTGTTTATTAATTCAAGTAATTTTTTACTTGAATCTCTGGGATTCTCTAGGTAAATCATCATATCATCTGCAAAGAGTGATAACTTAGTTTCTTCTTTGGCTATTCTAATTCCTTGAATATCTTTATCTTGTCTAATTGCTACAGCTAACATTTCTAGTACCATATTGAATAATAGTGGTGATAATGGACAACCTTGTTTCACCCCTGATCTTATTGGGAATGCATCTAGCTTATCCCCATTGCATATAATGCTTGCTGAAGGTTTTAGATAGATACTGCTTATTATTTTATGGAAAGTTCCCTTTATTCCTACATTCTCCAGTGTTTTTAGTAGGAATGGATGTTGTATTTTGTCAAAAGCTTTTTCTGCATCTATTGAGATAATCATGTGGTTTTTGTTAGCTTTGTTGTTGATGTGATCGATAATGCTAATAGTTTTCCTAATATTGAACCAGCCCTGTAGTCCTGGTATGAATCCTACCTGATCATAATGTATTAATCTCGTGATAAGATGCTGTATTCGTTTTGCTAAAATCTTATTTAAAATTTTTGCATCTATATTCATTAGGGAAATTGGTCTATAATTTTCTTTCTCTGTTTTGTCTCTTCCTGGTTTGGGTATCAAAACCATATTTGTATCATAGAAAGAATTTGGGAGGACTCCTTCTTCCCCAATTTTCAAGAATAGTGTATGTAGTATTGGAATTAACTGTTCTTTAAATGTTTGATAGAATTCACTTGTGAATCCATCTGGCCCTGGAGATTTTTTCCTAGGGAGTTCATTGATGGCTTGTTCAATTTCTTTTTCTGAGATGGGGTTGTTTAAGTATTCAACTTCCTCTTCTGTTAATCTGGGCAATTTGTATTTTTTAAAATATTCATCCATCTCATTTAGATTGTCGAATTTGTGGGCATAAAGTTGGGCAAAGTAGTTTCTAATTATTGTTTTAATTTCCTCCTCATTGGAGGTGAGTTCACCCCTTTCATTTTTAATGTTAGTAATTTGGTTTTCTTCTTTCTTTTTTTTGATCAGATTAACCAAAGGTTTATCAATTTTATTAGTTTTTTCATAAAACCAACTATTGGTTTTATTTATTAATTCAATAGTTTATTTCAATTTTATTAATCTCTCCTTTGGTTTTCAGTATTTCTAGTTTGGTATTTACTTGGGGATTTTCAATTTGTTCTTTTTCTAGCTTTTTCAACTGCAAGCCTAAGTCATTGATCTCCTCTTTCTCTATTTTATTTATGTAAGCATTCAGAGATATAAAACTTCCCCTAATAACTGCTTTTGCAGTGTCCCATAAGTTTTGGTATGTTGTCTCACTATTGTCATTCTCTTGAATGAAGTTGTTGATTGTTTCTATGATTTCTTCTTTAACCCAATCCTTCTTTAGAATTAGATTATTTAGTTTCCAATTGATTTTTGGTTTCTCTTTCCATGGCCTTTTATTACATGTAATTTTTAATGCATTATGATCTGAAAAGGATGCATTGATTATCTCTACCTTTCTGCACTGGATTGTGAGATTTTTATGTCCTAGTACATGGTCAATTTTTGTAAATGTTCCATGTACCGCTGAGAAAAAGGTATATTCCTTTCTATTCCCATTTAATTTTCTCCAAAGATCTATCATATCTACCTTATCCAGAGTTTTATTTACCTCCTTAACCTCTTTCTTGTTTATTTTGAGGTTGGATTTATCTAGTTCAGAGAGGGGGAGGTTGAGGTCCCCCACTAGTATAGTTTTGCTATCAATTTCTTCCTTCAACTCCCCCAACCTCTCCTCTAAGAATCTGGATGCTATACCACTTGGAGCATACATGTTTAGTAATGATATTGCTTCATTGTCTATGGTGCCTTTTAGTAGGATATAGTTTCCATCCTTATCCCTTTTGATTAGATCTATTTCTGCTTTTGCTTTGTCTGAGATTAGGATTGCTACTCCTGCCTTTCTTACATGAGCTGAGGCACAATATATTCTGCTCCATCCTTTGACCTTTATCCTATGTGTATCCCCCCGTTTCAAATGTGTTTCTTGTAAGCAGCATATTGTTGGATTATGGCTTTTAATCCATTCTGCTATCCGTCTCCGTTTTATGGGAGAGTTCATCCCATTCACATTCACAGTTATGATTACAATCTGTGTATTTCCCTCCACCCTCTTTCCCACCATTTGTGCTTTTAACTCTCCCGTCTCCCTTCCCCTCCTCAATAGTATTCACTTTTCTCCCCCTCCTCCTGCAGCCTTCCCCTCCTTCTTTTAGCCCCCCTCCCTTTTAGTCCCCTTTACTCTTATTACTTCTTTCTTCCCTTTTAGCCACCCTCCCCTTTCTTCCCTCTTCCCCTCCTACTACCTATAGAGCTAGTTAGGATTATCTGCTTAAGATTATTGTTCCCTCCTTTGAACAAATCAGATGAGAGTACCTCTCAAACAATGCTCATCTCCCTCCCCTCCTTCCCTCTACTATAGTTTTGTACTTCTTCCTGTGATATAATTTGCCATTTTCTGCTTCCCCCTTTCCACACCTCCTATTACATTCCCTTCTCATACTTAAATCATATTTTTGACATGACATCATTTACTTTATGCCCGTTCCCTCTACATATATCCCTTTTATCATAATAGCTGCACAGTTCTCAAGATTAACAGGTATCATCTTCCCTTATAGGGAGGTAAACAGATTGCCCTAATTGAGTTGCAAGTTTTTGTTTTTGTTTTTTCCCCTCTGTTTACCTTTTTATGATTCTCTGGAGACCTGCATTTGAAGATCACATTGTCTATTGAGTTCTGGTGTTTTGGTCAGGAAGCTCTGGAAATCCCTTATTTCGTTGAATGACTTTCTCCTTGCCTGAAATGTTATGCTGAACTTTGCTGGGTAGTTGATCCTTGGTTGGAGTCCCAACTCCTTTGCCTTACGGAATATTGGGTTCCAATTCTTTCGATCTTTTAATGTAGAAGCTGCAAGGTCCTGTGTGATCCTGACTGTGTGACCTTGATATTTAAATTGTTTCTTTCTGGCTGCTTGTAGTATTTTCTCCTTCACTTGATAGCTCTGGAATTTGGCAACTATATTTCTTGGGGTTTTGAGTTTGGGATCCCTTTCCGGTGGGGAACGGTGGATTCTTTCGATGACTATTTTGCCCTCTGAGTCTAGTACTTCTGGGCAGTTTTCCTTGATGATTTCCTGGAAGATATTGTCCAGACTCTTTTCTTCATCATGGGTTTCTGGCAGGCCAATAATTCTTAGATTTTATCTCCTGGATCTATTTTCCAGGTCAGTTGTTTTTCCAATTAAATATTTTAGATTTTCTTCTATCTTTTCATTCTTTAGATTTTGTTTGACTGATTCTTGTTGCCTCATTGAGTCATTAGTTTCTACTTGCCCAATTCTAATCTTGATCGTATTGTTTTCTTCAGTTAGCTTTCGCATCTCCTTTTCCATCTGGCCAATTTTTCCCTTTAAGGAGCTATTTTCTCCATTTAATTTTTGTACTTCTTTTTCCATTCGACCAATTTTCCCAGTTAGGTTTTGGGTTTCCTTTTCCATCTGATCAATTTTCCCTATTAGGTTTTGAGTTTCCTTTTCCGTTTGATTAACTCTTCCTTTTAGGGAATTATTCTCTCCAGTTAATTTTTGAACTTCCTTTTCCATTTCTTCAATTTTCTTTTTCAGATTGATGTTCTCATCAGTGAATTCTTTTTTTATAGTTTTAAAATCATTGGCCAGTTTTTCTTTTATATCCTTCTTCAGATGTTCCAGGTAATCTAGTTGTGTTTGCGAGAAAGTCATAGTCCCATCTGAGGTTTCAGATGGAAGTACAGTCTCAGCTCTGACCTCTTTGGTGTTTGTGTTTTGGTCCTTATCCCCATAGAAAGATTCTATGGTTTTTTCACTTTTCGTCTGCTTTTTCCGATTCATGATGTTGGCTGAGTGTTGTAGCTTTTGGTTTTTTCAGTCAGAAGATACAGATCTTTTAAGTTGAGTTGATGTTTGTCTAGGCTAAAAGCAGGCTTTTTTTTTTTTTTTTTGTTGTTGTTGTTGTTGTTGTTTCCCAGATCAACCCTGGGGTTAGCTTGATAGGTGTGTGGGAGGTGTGGTCTGGTCTCAGGATATCTCCTCAGCTGGCCTGAGGCAAAGGCAAGGTCCGGGGATGGTGATCCCAGCTTCCCTATTGTCTTCCCTTTCCCCTGGAGGGCTGGGGCACGCCTATAGGCTAATGCGTGTTCCTGCCCCTCCTGGGGCTCGTCTCCCGGGCTGAGGCTTGCTTGGGTCTCAGTGCGAATTTTCTCTGCCCTGGGTCGTCTGTCCCTCCAGATAGCCTCCACCATGGTGGGAAGAATCCCCCTTTGCCACTTTTCCAGCCTCTGGTGTTATGAGACCACCCGCCCCCTTCTGCTGTTCCCACTGATCCAGGATTAATCTGGGGAAGAATTTTATGGTTCCCTCACGGTCATCGGGGGGGAGGGGAGAGCACTTACCGATCACTCCGGCATCCCAGCTCCTGGATGTTCAAGTAGTGACCGCAATGACAATCTTAACAAAATAGATATCCAACACTGATGACCTAACTAAAACCAGAGGTAAGCAACAGATTTATAGCCCTTTGATCTACTTTCACATTGAGTTACAGATTTTCAACAGGTTTTTGTCAGCCAGACAAAAAAAAATGGGAAGTGTTCCAGTGAAGAAACGTCCTTTGTTGCTGTTGTTGAAAAGTGAAATTTTTGCACATTCTATTAAAATAACAAAGCCATGAGTTAACACCTTAAAAATTGACTTCATTCTAGAATTTCTTGATTCTTTATGAGAAGTATATATTAGATTTATTTGGGATGGTGGTGGGGAAGTTATATGTCAATCTGTTTGCAGATTTATTTATTTTTTTGCTAAAGGAAATTGAGGTAGAATATTTTAAAATGGGGCTAATACTTTCAAACTAAAGGCAAGGTAGTTATGGCACTGGAAAGATTCCATCTTCTCTCTCCTTCCCCTAATCTTGAGAAAATTTCAAAGTCTTTGAATTTGATTCATATAATAAGTTTCAGAGACAAAAACAAAATTTATCTCAATTTCTCCTCCATGTATGTCATTGACAACTGCAAAGTTCCTTGTATAGCCAGGGGAAAATGAAATATATTTCTGTCACCACCACATATGTCATTGATAGCTTGGAAGTGCTTTCTATAGTCAATGCTTTACACTGTTGAGTGTAGGGGATTTGTACTCTGAGTAAAAAAAAAAAACAAAAAAGAATTTCTGTTTCCTGATGCCTAAAGATTATTGGTGGCTTTTTCTTGCTCTTTTCACAAACTAGACTTTGAAACTGGAGAGGAGATCTATATCCTCTAATTAATCTTGCTATATTTGTGCTCCTTGAACAGTTACTTTTCTCATATTTCTCACTTTAGGTCTTTGTCTCTGATTTTATGCCAAGTTCAGTTTTAGAAACTATTGGGAAGCCCAATGAAAATTGAAAGTTCCCTTCAGTTTTCAGAAACACTAAAACATTAGTACTAGGTGGAAAAAATATAAATTCTAATAGAAATACTCAAGAAATATCCGCATCAAGCATTTTTAGTAATTTACAGGGATTTTTGTTAATGGTAACTAACAGTGAGTTTCTTTCTCTTTATTATATCCATTCAAAAGCTCTATCCCTACAGGACTCAAGCCCACTGAAATGTATCTTGAAAGTTCTTTGTCCACTTCTTTCCATGTTTTTGCCTCCTATCTTTCAATTCTTCTCATCTTTGCCCCACTTCTTCCATCTCCCTATTTTGTTAGTCTCTTTTCTCATTTTATCCATTTCCTAGAGTCTATTTTTCATCCTGCGAACCATGGAAGACAGATAAAAATCTGTCTTTGAGGCAATATTTTACTCCCTGCACTTCTCCTACCAGTTTTTACTTCTGTCAATTTTCTTTTTTTTATAAAACAAATTTTTACGAATATCTTCTGTCTTTTACTTCATCACAGTTATGCTATGCATTTCTCTCCCTTTCCCTCCCAGAGAGCCATAGTATATAATCAATAGTATTTTTTAAAAGAGGAAAAAATGGCAGCACAACTGACTGATACATTGAAAAAGTCCAAAAACATTGAAATATGTGCTACCTAGAAACCTGTTACCTCCTTAAAGGAATACTTTAGAAGTGTCCTCTCGTATTTCTTAATCTGAGACCTTGATCTTTATAATTTTGCTACATTTTCTCTTGATTCCTTTTGGTGTGGAGTTTTTTTCCCATTTACATTATTTTTACTTAATTTTATTTGTTACATTTTAAATTCCAAACTGTCTCCCTCTCTCCCTCCCAATCTCATACTAGAGAAGGCCAACATTTGATACAGATACATAGACATATATGTAAAACCATACTATACATACTTCTATTTATCAGTCCTTTCACTGGAGGTGGATAGCATCTTCCTTCATAGGTCCTTTGTGATTGATTTGAATATTTATAATACTCAGAAAAACTCAGTCATTCATGATTATCCTTCAAACAACATTTCTGTTACTATATATAATGTTCTCTTATATATAATGTGCTCTTTTCACTCTTCATTATTTCATGGAAGTCTTTTAATGTTTTTCGAATATCAATCTGCTCATCATTTCTTACAGCACAGTAGTATTCCATCACAATCATATAGCACAGCTTGTTTAGCCATTCCCTAATTGATGCTATCACCTCGGTTTCCCATTCTTTGCCATTGCAAAGGGAGTTACTATAAATATGTTAGGACATATAGGTTGTTTTCCCTTTTCCCTGATCACCTTGGGAAATAGACTTAATAATGGTATTCTTGGGTAAAAGAGTATACCCAGTTTTATAACTCTGTAATTCCAGATGGCTTTCCAAAGTGGCTGGATCAGTTCACAGTTCCACCAACAGTATACTAGTGTTCCTATTTTCCCATATTCCTTACATTTGTCATTTTCTCCTTCTTGCATTTTAGTTAATGTGATAGGTGTGAAGGGATATCTCAAAATTGTTTTAATTTGCATTTCCATAATCAATAGTGATTTAGAGCATCTTTCTTTTTTCTTGTTATAAATATCTTAAATTACATTTTCTTTAACCCTGAGAGGTCAAAATTCTTGTGCCACTCCTAATTTGAGGGAATCACACATACACACAAAAGAATTATCAGCGCATTTAAATCATTAGAGTAGTTTTTTCATATGATTATATGTAAGTTTGAGTTCTTCATCGAAAAACTGCCTGTTCTTATCCTTTGACCATTCATCAATTGGGGAATGATTTGTATTTTTCTTTTTGTTAATTAATTTATTTAACTTTTAACATTTGTTTTCACAAAATTTTGGGTTCCAAATTTTCTCCCCATTTGTCCCCTCCCCCCACCCCCAAACACCAAGCATTCTAATTACCCCTATCACCAATCTGCCCTCTCTTCTATCATCCCTCCCTTCCCTTGTCCCCATCTTCTCTTTTGTCCAGTAGGGCCAGATAACTTTCTATACCCCATTACCTGTATTTCTTATTTCCCAGAAGCAAGAACAGTACTGGACAGTTGTTCCTAAAACTTTTAGTTCCAACTTCTCTTCATCCCTCCCTCCCCACCCATTCCCTTTGGAAGGCAAGCAATTCAGTACAGGCCATATTTGTGTAGTTTTGCAGATGACTTCCATGATAGTCATGTTGTATAAGACTAACTATATTTCCCTCCATCCTATCCTGCCCCCCCCCCCCCATTGCATCTATCCTCTCTTTTGATCCTGTCCAAGAGTGTTGACTTCAGATTGTTCCCTCCTCCCATTGCCCTCCCTTCCATCATTGCCCCCCCCACCCTGCTTATCCCCTTCTCACCCACTTTCCTGTATTGTAAGATAGGTTTTCATACCAAAATGAGTGTGCATTTTATTCCTTCCTTTAGTGGAATGTGATGAGAGTAAACTTCAAGCTTTTCTCTCACTTCTTCTCTTTTTTCCCTCCACTAAAAAGTCTTTTGCTTGCCTCTTTCATGAGAGATAATTTGCCCCATTCCATTTCTCCCTTTCTCCTCCCAATATATTTGTCTCTCACTGCTTAATTTCATTTTTTTAAGATATGATCCAATCCTATTCAATTCACTCTGTGCTCTGTGTGTGTGTGTGTGTGTGTGTGTGTGTGTGTAATCCCACCCAGTACCCAGATACTGAAAAGTTTCAAGAGTTACAAATATTGTCTTTCCATGTAGGAATGTAAACAGTTCAACTTTAGTAAGTCCCTTATGACTTCTCTTGCTGTTTACCTTCTCATGCTTCTCTTCATTCTTGTGTTTGAAAGTCAAATTTTCTTTTCAGCTCTGGTCTTTTCATCAAGAATGCTTGAAAGTCCTCTATTTCATTGAAAGACCATTTTTTTTCCCCTGAAGTATTATACTCAGTTTTGCTGAATAGGTGATTCTTGGTTTTAGTCCTAGTTCCTTTGACTTCTGGAATATCCTATTCCATGCCCTTTGATTCCTTAATGTAGAAGCTGCTAGATCTTGTGTTACCCTGATTGTATTCCACAGTACTTGAATTGTTTCTTTCTAGTTGCTTGCAATATTTTTTCCTTGACCAGGGAACTCTGGAAGTGGGTCACAATGTTCCTAGGAGTTTCTCTTTTTGGATCTCTTTCAGGAGGTGATTGGTGGATTCTTTGAATACTTATTTTGCCCTCTGGTTCTAGAATCTCAGGGCAGTTTTCCTTGATAATTTCATGGAAGATGATGTCTAGGCTCTTTTTTTGATCATGACTTTCAGGTAGTCCCATAATTTTTAAATTGTCTCTCCTGGATCTATTTTCCAGGTCAGTTGTTTTTCCAATGAGATATTTCACATTATCTTCCATTTTTTCATTCTTTTGGTTTTATTTTGTGATTTCTTGGTTTCTCATAAAGTCATTAGCCTTCATCTGTTCCATTCTAATTTTGAAAGAACTATTTTGTTCAGTGAGCTTTTGAACCTCCTTTTCCATTTGGCTAATTCTGCTTTTGAAAGCATTCTTCTCCTCATTGGCTTTTTGAACCTCTTTTGCCAATTGAGTTAGCCTATTTTTCAAGGTGTTATTTTCTTCAGCATTTTTTTGGGTCTCCTTTATCAAGGTGTTGACCTGCTTTTCATGCTTTTCTTGCATCTCTCTCATTTCTCTTCCCAGTTTTTCCTCCACCTCTCTAACTTGATTTTCAAAATCCTTTTTGAGCTCTTCCATGGCCTGAGCCCACTGAATATTTATTTTGGATGTTTGGGATACAGAAGCCTTGATTTCTATATCTTTCCCTGTTGGTAAGCATTGTTCTTCTTCATCAGAAAGGAAGGGAGGAGATATCTGTTCACCAAGAAAGCAACCTTCTATGGTCTTACTTTTCCCCCCCCTTTTCTGGGCATTTTCCCAGCCAGTTACTTGACTTCTGAGTGTCCTCTCCACACCCACCTCGCCTCCAGATCTGCCCAGCCAGCGCTTAGGGTCTGAGATTCAAATGCTACTTCTCAGCCTTAGGGCTTTGGATGCTGGAGATTCTGCCCCTGAAGCCTGCTCAGATCGGCTCCTCTCAGTGCTGCACGGCCAAGGCAGGGTTGGGCTCTGCAACGGGTCTGGTGCATGATGGACCTTTCATCACAGTTTTTCAGGTCTCTCTGGAGCAGAAATCTCCTCCACTCCATTGTTCTGTGGCTTCTGCTGCTCCCAAATTTGTTGGGAGTTTTTCTTTTCTGGTATTTTATGGGCTGTGGGTTCGGAGCTAGCATATGTGTATCTTTCTATTCCACCATCTTGACTCCTTCCCCAATCATTGTATTCCTATAAATTTCATAAAGTTATCTACACATATGGGATATGAAACTTTTACTCGAGAAACTGCCTATATAATCATCACCCTACCCCCATTTTCTGCTTTCCTTCTAATCTCGGTTACATTGGTTTTATTTGGAGAAAACCTTTTAAATTTAATGTAATCAAAATTATCCATTTTACATGTCACAGTGTTCTCTACCTCTTGATTATTCACAAATTCTTCTCCTATCCATAAGTCTGATAGGTAATATGTTCCATGGTCTTCTGATTGACTTATGCTATCTTCCATTACATCTAGATCATTTATCCATTGTGATGTTATCTTGATAAATGGTGTAAGATAATGGTCTATATCCAATTTCTGTCAGATTGCTTTCTAGTTTTCCCACCAATTTTTAACAAATAATGAATTCTTAGCCCCAAAGCTTAAATCTTTGCCTTTGTCAAAGACAAGTTTACTATAATAATTTGCTACCATATATTGTATCTCTACTCTGTTCCATTAATTCACCTTTCTAATTCTTACCTAGTGCCAGATCATTTTGATAATTACTGCCCTATAATATATTTTAAGATCTGCTATTGCTAGGTCTCATTCCTTTATATTTTTTCAGTGATTACTTTTATAGTCTTGATCTTTTCTTCCAAATGAATTTTGTTATTATTTTTTTAGCTCAATAAAATAGTTTTTTGGAATTTAATTGGAATGGCATTAAGTGAGTAAATTAGATTAGGTAAATTGACATTTTTATTGTATTAGTTCTGCCCATCTTGGAACAATTATTTCTCCAATTCTTTAAATTGTATTTTATTTGTATAAAAAGTGTTTTATAATTATGTTCATGTAGTTCTTGGTTTTGTCTTGATAGGTACACTCTCGGGTATTTTATACTATCTATGGTTATTTCAAATGGGGTATCTCTATTTTATCTCATCTTGGAGGATTTTGTTGTTCATTTATATTAAAACTGCTGTGTGTATTATTTTCTTGACTCTACTTACTTCAATTTAGATCAATTCTCATAGATATTTCCATGCTTCTCTTCATAGCTTATGTCATTTATTCCAGCATAGTAACATTCTATCACATTCCTGCACCACAATTTGTTTAGCCATTGTCCAATCAATGAATATCTATTTTGTTTCCAAGTCTTTGCTACTATAAAAATTCTGCTATAAATATTTTGGTGTATATGGGAAGTTATTTCTTATTGTTGACTTCCTTGAAGTATAAGTCAAAAACTGAGTCTCTAGTTCAAAAGATATGAACATTTCAGTCACTTGATTTGCATAATTCTAAATTGCTTTCCAAAATGGTCAGAACATTTCGCAACTCTGCCAACAAGATATTAGTGTGTCTGGGGTTTAGGCTCTTCAGGAAAGACTAGTGACTAGTACATCTGGGTGTGAAGGCTGTGGAACCCTTTTCAGGGCTGCTCTCCACCTTTGATGTGTACCTGATTCACCCAACTCTCACCTGTAGTTCTAACAAACTGTAGAATGTGCAGGGGCTACAACCTGGTAAACCACTTCAGCAGACAGGCTAAACCAGGCTGAGAGTAACTGAGGGGACTCAAATCCATTACTGAGTTGGGGGGTGTCTGCTCCAAGCATACAAAGCATTCTTGGACTGAGTAGGTGGGTGAGAACAATTTGTTCCAACAGTTATGAAAGTAGCTAAAACAAGTGCTTCCCTACAAGTACTGAGCTTGGTTAGAAATCAAAGATGCCAAGGTCATCCACTTTATCCTGATCCATCAACAACTGTCTAGACTTTTGTCTTGCCACTGGATTGTGATGACTCTGGAAAAGTGAGGCTAATGACTGTGTACAACTCTGCCTCAAATACAATTTTTACATGAGACAAAAGATCCATACCATTTTAATATCTTTACTTACCTGAAAGTCCTGTAGTGACAGATGCAAGCAATGAAACTGCAGATGCAGATAGAGTGGGAGTTGTGGTCATACCCCTGCTTAGGATGTAAGGTCATCTTCCCACTGGACTGAAACAACAGTGTGAATTGGCAGCCCCATAAGTGTCTGAGCAGTCTTTTATAAGGACCACACCACTTACTTCCTGGCATGAGGAAGGGACCAGAAAACACGCCCTAAAAATTGTCTGCTTCATCCAACCCTGACCTACTTGCCATGGCAGGTGGAGATTATACCATGTGATCAAAACATAAAAAAAAAATTTTACAAAATCTTTTGTGAAGATGATTCAACTCACCATTGGTACATGGAGTATGTGCATGCTTATGGATAACATGGAATCTAGGAGACCTGAAAGATGCACTGCTCTTGTTTCAAGAGAACTTAGCAAGTATCAATCCAAATAGCAGCCCTGAGTGAAACAAGATTGACAAATGAAGGCTAGATTACTGACGACAGAGCTGGATAGATATTTTTCTGAAGTGGCTGCAAAGATGGGGAGTACTGTGAAGCTTATGTAGTTTTTGCAATCAATACTAATCTTGTCGACAATTTTGTATGCCTCCCAAAAGGAGTGACTGACAGACTCATGACAGGAGGAAAGTACTACATCACCATTATCAGTTCATGTGTTCCCAACATAATGAACTCTGGTAAGGTAAAAGAAAAATTTTATGAAGACCAAGAGACCTTCCTCATCGATGTGCCAAAAGAAGACAAGCTTATAATTCTGGGTGACTTTACTCCCAGAGTAGGCACAGTTTATTGAACATGGTAGAGAGTCCTTGGGAGAAATAAAGTTGAAAATGGCAACAACAATGATCATTTGCTACTGAAGACATGCATCTCATGACTTCTTCATTACCAAGACTGTCTTCCATTTACCTAAATACCATAAAACTCTGTGGATGAGTCCTCATAGCAAAAATGGGCATTTAATATACTATACAATTGTAAGGAACAGAGACAGACAGATTGTGAGAGTGATGAAGGCAATCTGAGGTACAGAGTACTGGACCAATCATAGACTTATTCCCTCTAAGCTATACATTTACATTCAACAAAAGTGGTGACCCCAAGGCAAGACAACTACTAGAATATTTAATATCAACAGATTAGAGCACTTCTCCAAGTGTGAACAGTTCATTGCTAACTTGGAGGGAAAGCTGAGCCAGCACACAATTGACTATGTAGAGCAGAAAAGGGGTGTACAGCTTTCAGAAATTTGGTGTACAGCACTGCATTTACTTGCCTAGGCCAGAACACTCACAAACATTAAGACTGGTTTGACAAAAATAATAGAGAAATTCAGAAGCTGCTAAATGTAAAGTGAGAACTCCATGGGGTTTACCAGCAGGATAGCTCATCCATCTCTAAGACTGTAGTGTTTAATTCCAACAAAAGTAAAGTGCAATTGAAGCTCAGAGGGATGTAGGATTCTTGGCTCAGTAAAAAAGCAGATGAAATTAAATTTTATGCTGACAGAGAAAACCCAAAGTGCTTTTATGATGCTTATGGGTCAAAGACCTATGGCACATCTCAACTACTAAGTGCTGCCCATGATTAGCAATAAGGATACTGAACATAGTGTTCTCAAGACACCATCATTAATCAATACTGAAGGCATTAACCACATATCTTATGTTGAAGTTAATCTCTCTCTAGACAAACTTCTAACTGAAGAAGGGATTTTGAGTGCCATTAGGCTTATTTTGTGTGGCAAAACACCTGGTGCTGATTCTATTCCAGCTGAGAGTAACAAGGTAGGAGGTCCAGTGCTCAAACAAAAGCTGATTGAAGCTTTCTGAGTTGTATGGCAAGAGGAGATTATTCCCCAGGAGTTCAAAGACGACTCCTTTGTCCATCTCTGTGGAAAAGGAAATATGTTGTCCTATAACAGTAACAAGGATGGGAGTGGACTGGGTAGTCCTTCTTTTAGTCATTGTTGGCAAGATTCTTGCCAAAGTCTTCTTTAATAGGCTGATCCTTCATCTGGAAAATGGTCATGTGCCCAAGAGCCAGTGTGACTTTAGAAAGGGCTAAAAAATGGTCAATATGGTGTTTGCTGCTCAACAATTGCATGAAAAATGCCAGGAGTAGAACAGAGGTCTGTACAGTATATTTGTTGAACTGACTAAGGCCTTGAAGATCTGTCAAAAATTATAGCAAAATTTGTTTGCCCAGAACAGTTCCTTAGTATTGTACAGCAGTTTCACGATAGCATGCTTGCCCAGGTTCTGGGTAATGGACAATGCTCTCTTTCTTCCCAAATTATGCAATGGTGTGCAGCATGGCTATGTGCTTGCTCTCATGCTTTTAAGCATGATGTTTTCAGCCATGTTGTTGGATGCCTTCAAGGAGAAAAGAAATAGTTGCAAGGTCAGCTACTGCAGTGATGGTAAATTAATTAATTTGAAAAGGCTAAAAGCTGAGACTAAGGTCAAGGGAGAGTTTTATTTGCAGATGACTGTGCATTCAATGCAGTTTTTGAGACTGAGATGTAACAAAGTAAGGATCAATTCTCTACCACTTGTGCTAAGATAAATTACTAACATTGAGTTACGTAACTGGTCAGCATACAAACTCTACTGTGAAGAGTGTAACTCCAATGGACTGGCCACACTGTTCAAATGCCAAAAGTACATTTGCCTAAAACTGTTTTACAGAGAACTCACACATTCTTAAGGTCTCTAATCAATTGTGAGACATGGAAGACACTAGCTTAGCACTGCATGTCTACATCAAAGAAGGTGCTGTATTCTATAAGTAAGGCAAGATTGCAGTAGATCTAGAGAAACGTGAGATGTACAAATTTAGAGACATCTCCACTTCAAATGTTCATATGGACTGTTTGTGTCTAACTGGTGGGACAGCCTTCTAAGTTCACATTGGTCTGATCAACCACAGTTGGACATGATGTATTTTGACTCCAGTATAGTGATGCCATTTGGTGCTGTTTGAGAAGAAAGTACAACAACCTATTAGTGTGCTTATCATTTTATAACCCCTCCAATATTGACAATTATTTTACATCCAAATTGCAGTATATGAGGCAAAAAACCCCAAGATTGTTTTGATGTGCTATTATTAGTGATTCAGAACATTCTTTCATGTGGTTGTGAATATTTTACAATTCAAATCCTTCCACCACTTATCTATTGTTCATTGTTTATATATCTTGGGTATCAGACCCTTCTCAGAGAAATTTGATAAAGATTTTTTCCCGCTTGATTGCTTCCTTTCTTATTGTAGGTGCATTAATTTTATTTGTGAAGTTTTTCAGATTTATGTAATCAAAATTATCTATTTTAACTTTTGTAATTGCTTTTATCTTTTGTCTGGTTAAGAATATATCCCTTATACGTATGTGTGAGAAGTATGTGATGTACCTTCTCTTCTTAATTTTAAAAATACTATATTCTTTAATACTATGGTTTTTCATGCATGTGGAATGTATTGTGGAATATGGCTTAAGGTGTTGGTGTAAGCCTAATTTCTGTCAAAATCCTTTTCATTTTCCTTAGGATTTATAAAAATCAAATAAGGACTTTTTTCCTGGGTAATTTGTTTTCCAATTTATCAAGCACTGAATTATTGAGTTCAATTATTTCTGATTCTCTCTTGTCTAGTCTGTTCCATTAATCTAGCTCCCACTGAAAAAATAACAAACTGTCAGATGATTTTGATGATTGCTGCTTTCTAATGTAGTTTGAAGACTGAAAGTGTTAATTTTTTCATTATTTCTCTTGATATCCTCTATGTTTTGTTTTTCCAAATGTGTTTTGTTATTATCTTACAGAGTCCTACAAAGTATCCTCTTGTAATTTGATTGGGATAGCATTAAAAGTCAAATTGACTTTGGAAGCATTGTCACTTTTATTATATTGGCATGGCTTACCATGAACACGGAATATTTCCCTATTTAAGTTCTTTTTTTTCTTTAAAGATCACTTTGTTATTAAATCTTTACCAATCTTTTATGCAGTCTGATAGGTCAATCCCCAGATATTTCAAACACTTAGTAGTTATTTGGAATGGGATTTCTTTTTCCATTATTGCTTCTTCAGTTTTGCTATTATTATATAGAAGTGCTACTGATTTTTGAGAGTCTATTTTGTAGCCTGTAACTTTGTTGAAGCCATTAATTTTCTCAGTATCTTTGCTGAGTCCCTATGATTTTCTAAGCATATCATGATAACAGCAAATAATGGTAGTTTTATCTCCTTTTTACCTATGTCTATGTGCTTAATTTCTTTCTCATGTTATTATCATTGCTAATATTTTGAGAACCATGTCCAATAATAGTGGGAAGAGCAGGCATCCTTGCTTCACTCTTGAGTTTATTAGAAAGGGTTCTAGTATATACATGTTGCATGTGATGCTTAATTTTGATATTAGATGGATGCTTTTCATGCTGTTAAAGAAATGTCCCTTTAACCCTATACTTTACAAACAGCATAAAAAGTGCTATACTTTGTCAAAGGCCTTTTCTGCATCTATTGTGACGATCCTTTGATGTTGGATGTTTTAGTTTTTTATATGATTAATTATGTTGATTGCTTTCCTAATGTTGAACCATATTTGTATCCCTTTTATAAATTTAATTTTGCTATAATGAGTGATTTCTTGGATAAATTGCTGCAGTCTTAACAGATTTCTTTTTTCAAATCTTTCAGTCAATATTCACTAATAATATCAGCCTATAGTTTTCCTTCTCTGTTTTATTTTCCCCTGGTGTTATTTCCTAGTTAGAATGATATTTGTGTCATAAATTGATTCTGATAGGGTACTTTCTTACTTTTTGGAATAATTTGCAAAGTGTGGGTTCTAATTGTTCTTTAAAGATCTGATAGAATTCTCCTGTGAATCTATCAAGACCAGGAGTTTATTTCTTTGGTAGTTTCTTTATAGCTATATTTATTTCCCTTTCTGAGTTTGGATTGTTTAATATCTCTATTTAGTCTTCTGATAATTTGGAAATTTTATATTTTTGAAAATCTACCTCTGTTTCTTTTGTGTGATCATTTTTGTTATCATATAGCTGTACATAATATACTTTTTTATTTCCTCTGGTTTTGTTGATTTCATCCTGCTAACTTGTTATGTTATTAGTTTGAATTTTTTCCCATTTCATTTTCATCAGTTTAGTAAAGGTATATCAGTTTTACTAGTTCTTTCAAAGAATCAGCTTTTAGTTTTATTATTTTTATGGCTTTTTGTTTCTAATTTATCTCTAATTTTACTATCTCTTCTTTAGTGCTTATTTTAGGTTTCTTTGTTGGCTTTCTAATTTTAAAAATACTATTCAGTGTTAGTCATCTCTTTTTATATTTTGGTAATGTGTATTTGTAGGAATATGATTTTTCCCCTGAAGACCGATTTCCATGGATCCCAGAAATTTTAGTATCTTGTTTTATCATTTCCCTTTTCGTCATTATTAATTACTTCTATGATTTGTTCTTTGACCCACTCATATTTAAGATTTCATCATTAAGTCTCCATTTTGTAGTCCCTAAACCAATAACCATTTTTACTGAGTTGTGGTTTGTAAAGGATGTAACAACTATTTCCGCCTTTTTATATTGTTCACAATATACAACGCATGTTCCATGTAGTACATATTCTTTTGCAGGCCCATTTAGAAGATGCCATGAGTCTTTTTTTTAAATTAATTTATTTGTTTTCAGTTTTCAACAATCACTTCCATATGTTTTAAATTTTCTCCCCCTCCTTTGCCTCCTTCCCCAAGATGGCATGCAATCTTATATGGGTTCTACACATGCCATGAGTCTTTTAAGTCAAGTCTCTCCAGACATTTTTCAGTTCTCTATTTTCCTTTTTATTTATCTTCTGTTAGAGTTACCAAAATTGAGAGAGGGCTCTTGAAGTCTCTTGTCACTATTGTTTTACTGTCTATGTCTTCTTGTAGCTTAGATAATATTTCCTTTATGAATTTGAAGGCTAAGTCATTTGGAATATATAAATTTATTGCTGATATTGCTTTGGTAAATGTGATTCCTTTCAACATAATGTAATTTCCTTCTTTATCCTTCTTTATTTTTTAAATGTTTGTTTTTGTTTTGCCAGATTAGCATGATTGCAACTCCTGCCTTTTTAGATTTACTTGATACATAGCAAATTTTTTTCCCATCTCCTCCATTTCCTTTTATGTATGTCTTTGTTTTTGAAACATGTTTCTTGTAAGCAACAGATGGTAGGGTTTTGTTTTCCTATCCTGTCATTCTTTTCCATTTTATTGCATTGTTTAATCCATTCACATTTAAAGTTGTGAGTTAGGTTTATGTTTTTTCCCTTCTAATTCTCAAATATTGAGAGGTTTTTTTTCAAATTATGATTTTCCCCTCTCTTATACTGTAAATGCAATACTGTGCTCCTTCAATTATTTTGGCTTAATCTGTTTTTGAAGGTGGACTTATTCCCAATGGCTCTCTTCACCTCACCCTTGACACCCCTCTCTCATCAGTTACCCCTTTTCCTTTGGAATTTTACTAATTAGTTCCTTTTCCCTTCATGCTTTTATCTGGTTATATAATTCATCCCCTAACCCTTTTTTTTCTTTTCTCCTCTCCTTTCTCTCCTCCCCTTCAACTAGTCCTATACTTATTTTTTAAAAAACACATTATTTTGTGCTTCTTTCTAGATTTCTAAGATTTTTCTCACTCTCTTCATTATACATACTCTATCTACTCTAGACCCTCATTCTTTGGTTCTTAACCCCTGTAATTACCTCTGTATTCCTCAGGCAATCAAAACTTTAGAGATATCCATTCTAGGATCTCTCCACTAGGCAATTTCTAGCATTGCCCCATAGAAAACTTGCCTCTTTTCCTTTGTGCCTCATTCCCAGAACAAAACCAGTTCTTGGAGGTATCAGGAGAAGATACTGTGCCAAGGTATGTCTCCTATCTAACTTTCCATATCTTCCTTCCTCTAGTTATCTTCTCCCTCCTTTGTCTTAAAAATCTCCTTACTGACTCCATGCCCTTCCACCCCCAGGTGCCAGTTAACACCAGTACTGCCAACTCTTCCTCTCCCAAGGGAAAAGAATAGTCTTCTGAAATACCAAATTCCCCAGACCACACCTCGCACAAGGTCTAAATCTCCTTTGCATAGGAGCTTGCATTGGTGGAACTCGCTCCCACCACCATAGCAATACCTCCTCCCAACCCCCATCTTTTTCACTTTCCCTCCTACTCACCCACTCCCCTGTAGCCTTTTCTTCCCAAGAGACTATAAATATCGCCTTCTCTTCATTGTTAGCCCTCAAATTGAAGCTACATCAAACATTTCTCTATGTCCTCCTGTTTCACCCTCCTCTTTCATGTGCCTTCCCATTTTGTAATGTAATCACACAAAAAATCTTGATTTGTCTATCGGCTGAATGTCACCATTCCAGGCCTGTATCTTCACTGTTGCCTCCCCTTGATTTTCTCCTTCACTTTTCTATTAGGTGAAGAATAGTCTTCTGTTAATTCAAATTTCCTTTTCTTTCTATTTGAATGTCTTTCTTCTGATTACTTGCAGAACTTATTGTTTGTGAATTGAATTATTCGATTTAACCACTGTGTTTCTTATAGTCTGTAGCCTTATATTTTTTTTCTAAAGACAATCTATGAATTCTTTCAATCAAAATTTCATTTTATGTTTTCTGAAGTTATGGATTATTTTCTTGCATTATTTCCTGCATTATAGTTAAGGGTTTTTGTCCCATTGTGTTCCTCTGGGAGAAGTATAATTTTTAGGTCATCTCTATGCATCCTCTTTTTGAGATCAGTATATTTTGCTTGAATAGTGAGTATATTTTCTTTTAATGTCTCCATGGCTTCTCTGTTTTTCTATAGGGTCCTTCACTTTGGTGTATTTGTATTCCTGATCTATTGCTCTTTTTTTTGTTTCTTTGGTGAGATTTTCCACTGGAGATTCCAGTTTTTCTATTTTTGTGTATTATTTTTGCTGTACAGGTCATGAATTCTGCTCTTATTATTCTTCTCTCTTTTTTGAATCACTCAGGAGCATGTCCTCCTCATGTTCTACAAGGTCTGTCCTATGTCTTATCAAGAGTTGGAAAGTTTTCCTTTGTTTTTCAGGATATATTCATAGATTCCTAAATTCGTGTACTAGATCTAGAAGACTTACTTCCCTCCATTGTCAATATTTTCCTTATAGGTTTATACTTGTGTTCAAAGTCTTTGAGTTTTCTTCTCAAATCTTTGGTAATTTTTATCATTTTTTCCTTCTTTCATCAGAGCTGTTTACTTTCTGACTCTCTTATGGTGATTTCCTTGGGGACTGAATATCAGAATTTCGACCTCCTCCAATACTGGGTAATTCATGGTTCTCTGGATCCCAATGATTTTTGAAGTGACAGAACCGGCCCTTGCTGGATGCTGAGCTCTTTCTCTTAGGTTTAGTAGAGTGCTAGGCAGCCTGCTCTCTCCCTCCCCCTTAGTTCTCTTTGTCTTGAACCTGTTCTCTCTGTTCCTCTGTTCTTTGATGTTCAGAATGTTCAGAACATTGACACATTGGTGCCACAGGGTTAATTTCTGTGGTTTGGGTCTCCAGGACTCTGGGAAAAAGCAGTGAGGTGAGTGTATTAGGATTTCAGGAGTCTGTTTTTTTAACTTTCTTTAGGACTCTGGGTTTTCTAGACCACGGAGACAGCTGAAGCTGCTTTATCTTCATATGATTTGAAGAGGTTGAGAGGTCGCAGAGATCAGAGAACATGTCTAATCCTTCACCTTTATACTCACATAACCCAGAAGTCTGTACCATCAGTCTTCAGTCATGGTTTTCCCACTAATTCTTTTTTTCCTCTTTCTTCCTGACTCTCTTGCATCACCTTAGTAACCATATTAACGTGGGGTTTTTGGAAGGAACACTTGACTTGGAAACAAAAGACCTGGATTTGAGTTTTAACTCTTCCTGTGTGTGATTTTGATTTTTCAGTGTTTTCACTTATAAAATCCATAAAACTTCAATGGGCCTGCAATTTTACTGATGTAGATATTCTTTTTAATGATGGGAATCATAGCCCATCCATTTCCTCTCATCTTGTGTGACTCTTGTTCATGTCCTTCCATAAAACTTCCACAGAGGGTCCACTAAGCAACAAAAGAATCCAGAGTTCTTTTGACCATGCAAATACCAGTGAAGTACTTTAGCTGACCATGTATTATTTATCACTCTTGCCACCTGACTCTCCTTTCATTTTCAGTTATACGTCCCTCAGATAACATTCCTTTGTATTATTTTTGTTTCCCAAACAACTCAACAAAAACACTATAATCTCTGAAGAACTGAAATTGAGAATCCCATAAGAAGCCATGCAGAGGTGCTTCACTGGTATGGGCAAGCTGCAATGCTTTATAAATCAAATGTTACTCAGGAAAAACAACATAAAATATATTACTAAAAAAAATAGGATAGTCGCATGGCAAGAGAAAGTGCTAACCAATAGATTACCTTTGTGATCCATTAGTGTCTACTTTGTGTCAAGAGAATGTAAGGAAGGCCCCCAAGCAAATAGGGTGGCAATTTTATTATAATTCAGATTTGCCTCTGGCTAATGTATTGGAGGGCATGAGCAAGGGTTGTACAGGATGGGCTGGCCTTAATGAGTTGCAGTCTCTATAGTTTGTAGGAAATAGATACTTTGGTGATATCCCAGCTTCATTTTAGTATTGGAGAATAAAAACAAGGGATGGATGAGACCCTAGAGACAGAGTTCTGATGAAAGAATAATCAGTTCATGTGTTCACTGTGGTTCACTTGTGTAAGTAAGGTGGATTTTAAGGTGTGCAAAGTGAATTTTTGTTATTATTTCTTACAGTTTAGTTTCCCAGGATCCATAACCATAGCAATCTCCTGTTCACAGGCATTAGATATGAGTTCCCACAGTTATGGTTCAAAATATCTCCACTATGCTTACGCAGAGTTATACAATGGTAAATAACATAAATACCCACTGTGGCTGCGCAGTGAGATACAGGGATTGGGTGATGTAAACTTGTGAGGCTGTTGCTGGCAATATGCCTTCTTTGTCTGGTCTGTAAAGCAGGTGGTCACTGGTCAGTGAATGAGGAACCTTGGGGGAAAAGCTTAGGGTTGAGGGTACAAGTTGGAATGTTGTGCATGTCTTGATCAGCCCCTATCAAGGAGTGGGAGGAATCTGTTTTTGCCTCACCTGGCCCCCATTGGGGCTTCAGGGGATTTGTGGATGCACAAGTTGTGCCTGTCTCAACTGACCCCATCTAGACATAAGGGTAGTTGCCCTGTCTTCTCGGGTCCCTGTGTTCTCATTGTCAGCAACCTCTTCTAAGAAAACTAGACTAGAATTAAGTAATATTATTAACCCCTTCTTAGTGTCTTTCCTGTCTGACCAAATCAAGAGTGAACCTGTGCTAGCAGCCCTTCTGTGTGCAGTGTTTACTGTCTTACAACTAGCTAAGTCTCTAAGTTTTCTTATAAAGGAAGAACAATCTGAACATAAAAGGAATTTTAATGTAGATATACTTATTTTGGTGACAGGTGGAGGAAAGAAACAGGGCTACTTGAATTCATGGTTAGCAGGAATTTAGGGAGACCTTTGGTGGAGATACAAGATGATGCTTTTTCTTTATTTGGGGATGGGATGAGTGAATGAGAGGGAATCAAGAGACACCTGTTTGAATTCAAATGCAACATATACAAATCGTGGTCAATTGGCTGCATAGTTTGATTTTCTAGGTGTAGTTATTCGAAAGTGCTGGAGTTTTATTTTTGATTTCTCTGTATTGTACCCAAGAGCACATCACTTCACTGTCTCTCCAGAGACATACCTTGGTTTTTCAAATAGAAAAGCACTGAACCCTCTTTCTTCCACACTAAAAGACCTTTGTCCTGAACCACACATGTGGATTTTAAACAGAAAATAATATTAGAGCACAGTGCTTCCTTTATAGGAGACCTTATGTGCCTTATGCAGCTTTCTGAGTTCCTGTGTCCATGGATTTATGATGTGCTCTACAGTTTCCACATTCTCAGTGCTGTTTTCCCACATTTGAAGGAGAAATGATCAAGAGATTTGTGCTGGAATAAAATTTATTCTGTCTTGAGCTATGTAAAGGTTCCAAATTCACCACAGCATGGAAAATATAAATTCTGTAAGCATCTTGGGTCCTTCCCAGGCACTGCCGACAGGCAGACACCGTGCCTAGTGCAGAAACGAACATTGCATTCTTGTAATTACTGCTCTGATCTGAGTTGTTTTCATTTTACTGAGTCGAGTGACAGGAATCTGACCAGGTTTCATGGCCCTCACACTTGGTTTTAGTGTTGAGGAGAAATCACCCTTGTCTTCCCCTCCCACCTCCCCATACCTCAACTCTTCTGGGATCTGGATTGAGACAGAAGAGAAGAGCAGACTGCTTTGAATATTGACTATTGAGCTATTTATGGATTTACATCTTGATCACTGAGTGTGGGGTCTTAGGATGTGAAGAATGGAAAAGGTATAAGTTAATTTTAACCCCGTATTCAGTAGTAATTTTTTTTTTATTGTTAGTTGTGACTGTTATGGTAGTATCAACTTTATTAAAGAATTTACTACTTAGGGAAGTAGATCAGAGCCTTCAGCAACAGTGTGGACAAGATTTTCTCACAGTTTAGTTAAAGAACTTACCTTGTCCATACTGTAAATATATCCTTTTCCCTTAGCGCTGCCCTTCACCATACATGGCCCAGTTGACTCTGGTCTTATCAACAGTCTTCCCTATTATTCTGAACTTGAGCCCATATTAGACGGGATCGTATGAGACTAGAAGTAGTAGTGCTGTTATGTGGAGGAAACCCAAAGAGAATTGGATACCAGCACCATACATTCACTTCCTCATTGATTTGTATTCTATTTTATATGAAGTAAAATCCTATTATAAAGTAACTTGCTATAATGTGAACTTGGTTAAGAAGGTATATACTTCTAGCAGTTTTGCAGTCAGTTGCTTAGCTTATACAATGCTGCCTAAGAAAGATCTGTATGTATTTTGCTTTTTGATACTTTGACATACTTTTTAAGAAATGATGTTCATATAGACTAATGCAATAAGGAATGTGTAGTTAAGTTCTGTTTGAACAGATCTGCTATAAGATATGGTCTCAGTAGGACACTGGAGACTTCTTAGCTTGTAAGCTAGATTGTTATATTCTACTTTCTTCTGAAATTGGGGACCAGGAATTTTTAACCTTTGTGTATGTGCTTGTGTCACGGACTACTTCAGCAGTCTTATGAAGCCTACAGAGTCCTTCTTAAAATTATATTTTTAATTTACAAAATAAAGGAAGTAGAATCAAAAGAAAACCAATCATATTGAAATACAACTACCAAAATATTTTTAAAAAACATGGTTAATGGACCCCAAGTTAAGAACTCCTGTTCTAGACTTCATGTGAAATTATTCTCTACTATATTCTAAATGATGCAGAGCCTATCTCTTGCACTGGGAGGCAAAGAGCCTCAACTCAGGTTTTGTCTATGTTCCAGGGCACCAGTATTATCACTTTCCTGGTATTAGCTTAAGTAAGTTATGCAATGATATTTTATTTTTTACAAATAACAGTCAGTCATAAAAAGAAAAAAAAATCCTCTGCATACAGACCCAGAGAATAAGAATTAGAAGGAAACTTAGAGGTCATTTAATCCAACCATTTTATTTTTATAGAGGAAGAAATAGCCCCAGAAAAGGAAAATGATTTGCCTATCATAAAGCATATCATGAATATCAGAGCTGGGGTGAATCCAGGTTTTCTGACTCCAAATACAGCATTCTGTCCATTTTGCCATTCTGCTTCTCTATTTGGGGAATACGTTGCATGAACAGATATGAAGAAAAAGCTGGCAGACTCTGAAAAATTGAAGTTGAACATACAACTCAAAATTGAGGTTCTTGGTGGATGCAAGCAGGCTGGAAATGCTTTACAAGAAATTACAAAAAAATTGTTGCAACAGATATCATCAAAGAAATTCATGATTGAAAAAGTATGAAGAGAGTATGAAATAATAGCTATATAGCCTATGTGCTCCATTGGTATCCTTGAGATGTCAAGAGGACATTAGGATGAAATACTTGTAGTAAATTTATGGGAAAACATGAACAAGTGTAAAGCATAGAATTGCAGCCATAGATAAATTATAATCTGCATCACTATAAGGAACACTGGCACCACTGGGATACTCTTAAATCCTAGGCACAAAATCATTGAATAAAATATTAGATTTTCTTGACTAAGAAAACTTGAGGAGGGAATGACAATAAAAGCTGGAATATAAAGGACTCAGTTTTGACTTTTCAAAATTGATTGCTGAAAACTGAGCAATTGTACCTTTAAAGATAGAAAAGTTAGAGGGAGTAGAATGACTTCAGTCTGAACACCTCAAAATCAGGGGCTGCTTCCCTATAAACTCCTCCTAGATCCTTCTCTTCTGTCTGACATGTATCTCAAATGTTTTCGAAAAGAAACATCACAGAATCACCTACAGGTTGATCCTAATTGCATTACAGAGTGTTAGATGTGACAGGGGAAGACACTGCATTGTTCATCAGTTGATATTTAAAATATGTGAGCCTTTCCCAGAATTCACTGTAGAACCCTATTCAAGTTACTGGAACTTTTTGATGGTTAAGAGTCACATGTGGGACTATGAAAACTCAGTTTGTAGTGTATTATTCACTGGTGGTCATGCCGATCAATGCAACAGTGAACGTGTAATCAGAATCTGTTCATTGGGTAACAATCTGCTCTAAGATGTATCACAGGAGAGGGTACTCAACAGTGTTAGATGCTACAGAGAGCACAAGAAGGATTACAACTAAGAAAATGTCATTGGATTTGGCAATCAAGAGATCGTTGCTAATTTTCGAGAGTGGGTAGAACAATAATGAGAACTTTAATTTTGTCTTGTAAGATGAAAATTCTGCCTTTTTTGTTTAAAAAGAAAAAGAAAATTCATTTCCACAAAGAGGCAGAGAAAACAGGTTCAATGGGTGATACTTAGGCTTCCTAGCTGCCAAGATTTATACCAATTTTCTGAAATGTTTACAGTTCTCTGGGGTCTTCCCTGTTGCTGGAAAGAGAATGACTGTCCTTAGAGATCCAGAAGACATAATTGTAAAAAAGTGTTGAGTGGTCTTGCTCAGTGAAAGATAGCTACATGAAAACCCACTAACCTGAAGAGATGTGAAGAATATAGGCCATGAAAGATCAACTTTTATTCAGTCCCCATCTAGATACCATATAACTAAATAAGTGAGGTAGGTAAATTGCTTGAGGCACTGGAAATGATTTTTCCCAACATAGAAGTGATCTCTCCCTCTCCAAATTTTTAGTCAATCAATCAACAAGTATTAAGCACTAACTGCTAATTCTAACATACTGTGCTAAGCTCTGAGAATGTGTTTTAAAAAAGACCCAAACCATCCCCTTTCTCTTGAGGATCTCACATTCTAATGGGGAAGCCAGGGGCCTATAAATAGGTACATACATGGTGACGACTTGTAGTCCTCCATCATACCAGAAGGAACAGAGTTAGTGGCACTCATCTCATCCAAACACTGTGAACAATAAAATGATACAAATGAGATCCAGGCTGCCTTGGTTGGAGGAGGTTTAAGGAGGGAAGTCAAGAGGGAAGAGCACTACCTAACCATATGGGGAGGAGGTTCTGGGATATTCAGGGATCAGGATTGAAAATGGCAAGGAAGAAACCTGGTAATGTGTGAGAGAGAGACATGAGAGGAGAGAGGAGAGGGAGAGAGACAGAGAGACAGAGACAGAAAGAGAGAGAAATAGAGACAGAGAGACAGAGACAGAGACAGACAGAGAGAAAGGAGGGAGGAAAGGGAGGAGAAGTGAGAGCACAGGTTTTAGTGACATATACAGTAAGTTTGACATAGGTATGAGATGGATGAAGAGCCAACAAAAAAGAGACTGAGGAGGAGTGGTCAAATATAGGTAGGCAAAGAACCAAGAGAGAGTAATGAAAATTCATAGAAGAGTTTCAAGAAGTCACCACTCTCAGATGCCACAGACAGGTCAAGAAAGATGAAAGGACTGAGAAAAAGTCCTTTTTGATTTGACAAGAGCTCACTGATAACTTCAGAAAAAGGAGTTTCAATGGAATGAAGAAGTCAGAAGATAAATTGCAGAGGGTTTAGAAGAGAGTGAGAGTAGAGGAGGTGGAAGCAAAGTACAGACATTTTTTTCAAGGACTTTAGCTGAGAAGTGGAGAGCAAATATGAAACAACTGCTAGCAGCTATGGTAGAACAGGGACAGTTTTAAAGAATAAATGAGGCTTGGGCATATTTGTAGGCAGCCGTGATGGAGTCAGTAGAAATGGATTGAAGATTAGATGATGGTAGGAGCAATCTGCTGGAAATGATGGGAAGGGGATGGAATTCTAATAAAGCTGCCCCAGCCCAATAGTCTAACTTCCTTGTAGCCCCCACTGAACAGCAGGTCCACTGCCTCTACCTGGTCGCTCACCCCCCACCCAATTCAATATCCTAACTTCATATATGCCCCACTGCTCACTAGAACAAATTTCCACTCCGATTCCAATTTCTTTAGGAGGATCAGATGTTATTGAAGACCCAACCCTCTACATGTAAATATTAATAACAACCATTTTGCAAGTAGAAACCTTCCATCCTTGGGTTCAATAGTTATACAAATGAATTTGCTTATAAGAGGTTATCTTTAGTCTAATTATAATAAAAGACTTAGGAGAACACTTTACATCATTTTGAAACATTTAAGAACCTTATTTCATACAGGTATATATGCATATACATACATATATATGTATATATATATATGTATATATATATATATTATGAAACCACAACAAAGGGAAGTGATCAATGTAGAGGAATTTTCCTTGTTAAGGAGAAGAGTCACCTCTTCATCAGACACTGGAATGAAGGAAGAGGTCGTGGAGGATGATGTCAGAGAGATGTGAGATGAAAAGAAGGGGAAAAAGAGAAGCTTGAGACAAATAGTCATTTTTTTTTTTCAGGAAAGTGTGAGTCAAAGTCCTCAACTGAGAGGGTGGGGTGAGGGTGAGACATAGTTGCTTGAAGAAAAAAAGGAAATGTTTGGATAAGCTACTATTGTGAGTGGTACAGAAAATTAATTAGGGAGGAGTAGAGGAAATTAAGTTTGTAACGGACCCAGCCTGCATGATATCATAACTTCCTGTAGCCCTATTAAGCAGCATGTGAGTTAGGAGGAGAAAGATGATAGGAGTAATTCAAAGTCGGATTTTATTCAGCAAGAGGTCAAAGGGCAAGAATAAAGGAATATCATAGAGTTCAACTGGTTCACCAAGAGGTCAAAATCAGCAAGGCAGGAGAACGTAACTGGAGCAGGAGTGATGGCCTGGAAAGTACTGAGGAATGGAGGGAGGAATCAGGATGAGGAATATTGTAAGAGGGAATAAGGCTTTGGGAGAGATGGAATAATAAATGATTATGACTTGATAAAACCATTTCAGAATTCATAAATATGGAAGTAGGATACTTGTGGGTGATATCTTGGTCAGTGGTATGACCATCCCTGTGTATAGCTGAAATAGAAGTAGCTTATAGAACTTGAGCATATTATGAGAACTATACTGTATAGGAAGTTAGGCTATTTAAGGGAAAATCAATTTGTATTTTGAAGTCCCTTAGCATGAAGACAGGAATTGGGATGGGAGACTGTGAAACAGAGAAAGTGTTGGGACTGGGGGAATGGTGTCATTATAAAGTGATCTTAATAATCAGGATCTGTCTTTGGACTTTTCACATTCTTTCCTGTATTTTTAATTGCCTATATATCTATCTCCCTCATGCCATGAAACTAAAAAACCCAGACATTTTAGAAATACTTTTTGTTTTTTTATCAGTCATTTCTAAATACATATCCTTCCCTCCACTTCCCACCCTGTAAGTCAATTAAATTTTAAGTTCCTTGTGAGTATGGACCATTTGTCTTTGTATTTCTAACATAGGTAGCAAGATACACAATAATAATAACAAAAACAATTTATTTCTATAACACTTGAAGCTGTTAAATGTACAGCATTGTCAGGTAAGGGGTACAAGTAGTTTTATCTCCATTTTCTTGACAAAGAAATCAGGAGGTCTGTGGTCACAGACCTAGTAAGTACTAGAGCTAGAGGCTGGTCATAGATCTGACAGCTCAAGAGCCAAAGTTTTTTTTCTTTTCCCCCAGGGGCTATGTTATTCAAGTACTTTTAATAAATGTTTGCTGAATTAAATTGAACTGAATTGAACTGAACTGTATACACTAATAAAATTAAGCTGAATGCCAAGTCAAAGAATAGGTTATAAAATAGAATTGTTTGGCAATTCATTTTCCAACCTTTCCCCAATTTCCCAGTGAGCAGTTTCAGTATTCTTCAACAAATGGCAGTATAGAATTTATATGAATTTTTATGTACAAAAGATTTTTATTTAGAAAACCAAAAAGTTGTAAAGTTCATCATTAGGATTAAAGATGAGATTGTGCCAAGGATAAAGCTAGAATAGAAATTCAAAACTTCCATTAATTTTTTTTGTATTTCTGTTTTGTGTTAATTCAACAGAGCTTCCATTAAATCCCTAGTACTGTGGCTGACAAGCATTTCCACTGGTCTAAGGCCTTCTTCCAGTATTATGGCATCCATTTGGTCTTCTATTAAAGAATATTCCTTCAAAAATATTAATTTAAAAATGTCAACACTTTCTGACATTCCATCCTCGAATTTTGAAGCAAAAAAAATTAGAGTTTTTTAATAATCTTGGTAAATATTATTTGAACTTTACTTCAAGCCAAAACAAGTTTCTTAGTGAAAAAAAAAAATCCTTTCTTCAGCCATGGGCAATAAATTTGGCCAGGAGGTTCTGGAAGCAAGAAACAGATGAACCAAGTAAATTCTAAATGAACATTCATACAGTTGAACACCGCAAGTTTCAGAAAAGATGATCTACTCTCCTGAAACAGGAAGTGGCTTCCAGAAAACCCCAACTCAACACCAACCACCATCAAGTTCACTCACCATCTCTTTATCTTCTGAGTGGGTGTCTGAATATATGACTTGACTTTTTTTTTGTCTATTGCTCTTTCCCCGTTCAACCTATGATCTATGTGCCTAGACCTCCAAAACAGAAAATGTCAATGAAAGCTCCAAGTAGTTTGGAAGGAGAAGTGTAAAGCAACGCTTGGGATTTTTTTTACTGTTCTAATTAAAAACTATGTTATTTGATGAATAGTTTCTGGTCTGTTGGTAGAGCATGAACTACATGAGGGCTCGAGCCATATTTCTAAAACACTTTACATGAACAGGAGTGGTAGTCAGGGGTTCTAAAGTTCATAGGATAATAAATTTAGGACTAGATTGGACCTTAGATAACATGATAAATGCCACAAAGACATTATACAGATGAAAAAAGAAGAAGAGCGAAGTTAAGTGACCTGTCTAGGGTCACTCAGCTAGTAAGTGTCTGAGGCAAGGTTTCAATCTAGGTCTTCCTCACTCCTAGTGACTAATACTTTAGCTGTGAGAATATGGGCAAGTCACTCAGTCTCAGTTTCCTAACATATAAAGAAAGGGGATTGGATTCTGTAGCCAGAGATTACCCTGTCAGACACTGGACTCTAAGATTCTTTCCAACTTGAAATCTTTTACCATATGTATTTTAGAACTCCTTAGTACCTCTTAGGTTCAGTGTGGGATATTTTAGTAATATAGCTCAAGCCCTTATGGAGTGCAATCTCTACCAACAGGCAGGGTCTTTGGAAGCCATGCTACACAGGACCCCACACCCATCCTGCCCTGCTCCATACTTAGCAAGAAGATATCTTCAGGACTTAAGATGGGGGAAGAAAGAAAATGGAATTGTTAAAGATATTTCTTGGAATGTTAAACCAGTGGAGCCTCAGAAATTAGTTACCTAGTTCACAAAATATACATATCTGGTAGAGAGGGAAGTTGAAGAAATTAGGCCTTAGATATTACCAAATGTTCCAGTGTGAAAACTGCGTACCCTCATTATAGTTCTTCACTGACCATCTATTCAGTTTTTTTTCAGAATGATGATAGAGAAAAAATAAAAATGGAAGGAGTGGAGAAAGGAAGAAAACTGGAGGCAAAAAAGGAGAATGTGATAGTTTTGCCTCAACTCAGAAATGAAAGAAAAGAATTAGAATTGTTAAAAGAGAGATAAAGTACTAATTTTCAAACCTCAAGTGACATTTAAACTTGGTTCAAGAAAGCAATTTATAGGATCTGGTCTAAGGTGATTAGAGATCTCAGCGGACAAAACATAAATCTAACCCAGGAATATACCATTTCATAGATAAGGAAACAAGACATTTTCCCCCCATACTTTGCCAGTTAGATTTGCACAGTCTGACTTGTGCTCATATACACATAGTGTCATCTACTCTAGAATGTAGGTAGTTGTTTCAAGGTAAAAGGAGTCACTTTTCCATCAAGGAATGGTATGTAGTAGTAGATTCATGGAAGCTGTCAAATTGGAGATCATTGAGTAAAAGTCAAAGGAAAAGGAAAAGAATTCCCGTTGCCATTCCTCTAACATGCCACTCCAGCTCCCAGATCCAACTGTTTTCACTAGCAGTTACCTATACTTGAAATGCTTTCCCCCTTATCTCCACTTTTTGGTTCCCCTGCCTTCCTTCAAGTCTCAGCTAAAGTCCCACCTTCTGTAAGAAACCTTTCTCTGTACTCCTTAATCTTTAGTGCCTTTCCTCTGAGAGTCCCCCTATTTATCATCCATCCATCCATCCATTATCTATCTATCTATCTATCTATCTATCTATCTATCTATCTATCTATCTATCTATCTATCTATCTATCTACCTATCTATCTATCTATCTATCTATCTATCTATCTATCATCTATCTGTCTGTCTGTCTGTCTATCTATCTAGTTATCTGTATCATGTTTATGTACAGTCATTTGTGTGTTGTTTCCTTAATTAGACTGTGAGATCCTTGAGAGTCAGAGGCTGTTTTTCTCTTTACAGTATTAGCATCTACCATAGTGCCCAGCACATAGTAAGCATTTAATAAATGTTAGCAGCCTGACTGGTGATGCTCTGGTGCTCAGGGGCATGAAGCAGCTATTTGTTGACCTAATAATAATAGAGAGATCTGTGGTCTTCTGGGGATATACATGAAGATTACCAAAGATTACAAAGTGTTGTAAAAACAAAGCAGAACAAAAACCTGAACATCATTAAGAACCCAGGTTATATTTCCCTCACTGTGTTCATTGAAAGCAAGAGATGCTGAAGAGAAAAATTAATTTAGCAAGTGAACAGTGGTATCTGAGATTTAGACTTCTAGAAAATATAGAGGTGGCATTTTGCTTTTATCTTCCCTTTTCTCTTTAAGGTGCCATATTTTGGCAAAAGAAAGCCCTACATTTACAAAAGAATGAAGACAGAAAAGCTCTCAGAAAAAAGAAAGTCATACCCCTAAAGGAGAAGGAGTTACTAAGGATACTCCACTCACATAAAAGGAAGAGGAACAAATTGTTTGAAAATGCTCATATAGGTCTCCTAGCTTAATAAATGATTGACAGCTCAGCCTGCTTTGCTGGATAGACTATTTACAGATGAATACAAATAAATTTCAAAAAATTCCTTTTGTTAACCCTGTCCCAAAGCCCATAAATATGGAATACCCTCCTTATTTGTAGAGATGAAGGACCTGCCCTGTGTGACCTCTTTCTATCTTTTCTTTCAAAGCTGGAAGGCTTGATACTAAACTGGAAAAAGACTTGCTTGGAGAGGTTCCAAATGAAGACTGACAAAGGTGGGGACTCTCTGGCCCCTCGCACTCTGCCCCACCCCATAGGGTAAGGCTTTCATCTTCACTAATAAGGAGAGAGTTATATACCAATGGGCTTTGGGACAGGGGTTAGTATCTTTGTAAAAGAAAAGATTGTAGAGAAAAAAATGAGACATAGAACACTTGAACTTTCAGTGCCTTAAGTTTCTATCTGATTTGATTCTCATAACAACTCTGGGTCACACAGCAAGCAAGTATCTGAGGCTGGATTTGAACTAAGATCTTCCTGACTCTGGGCTGCTCAATTTCTATAATGTTTTTCTCCACAAAAGATCAACATTACTAAACTACTCCACTAAGTAGGAAAAAGTTGGTATTAACATCATGAAACCCTTTCTGGAATACCAAATGAGAGAGAGAAAAGGAGGGAGAGAGAGAAGGAGAGAGAGAGAGAGAGAGAGAGAGAGAGAGAGAGAGAGAGAGAGAGAGAGAGAGAGAGAGAGAGAGAGCTGCGAAGTCCCTTTCATCCATCCTTATTTTGTGGTCTATTCCTTTATAGCAAACTTGTTCAAAATGTAAAGAATATCGGCTTATGCAGTTTCTTTATTATGTTTCTTTATTATGCAGTGTTGGAACCCACTTTAAAAGTATGCACAGAAAATAAACAAAAATATGTAGAAAATATGTATGGAAAATAAACAAAGTATAAAGAGTAGAAAATTCCTAAAGGTAAGTTTTCCAGGCAGTGATGAGTCAGGGGTGGGAGAGAAAGGAAAGAGGATATAAATTTACTGGGTCCTAGTAATGGCCACAAGTCAGGTAACTACAAAATTCTGACTAGACAGACCACTCAAGCAGGTCAGTTAGCCAGACAAGGTGATTCAGGTTGAAGTCTCCCCTACTCTAGAACTGGGTGACTGTCTCCTTCCCTAGGCTTAAAAGCTCTTAGGATTCCCCAATCTTATGTGACTTTCCCTTCCTGTGAACCTTTAGGCCCTCCCTCCAGCTGGGAAAAATGCGTTCCCCTTACAACTTTTTGCTGACACAGGGCTACTCAAATTATTAATGTAACCCACCTTATGGTGCTGGAGCTGTGCTCAGTCAAAGAATGCATTGAGAGACAATCACTTTCTACTTAAGAACAATGCCATCTACAGGATACAATTATGTACACATTCCTAGTGTACACACTGATAAAGTATGTATACATTGACGAAAACGCCATCTGTATCAATTAAAGTTCAGTCATGCTGAAAGTCTTTGTTTCCCTTGCCTATTTACTGGTACCTTATAGAACAAGAAAGAACTAAATCTGATGTGGAAATGAATGTGGAAAATGAAACTATATAATGAAAGTAATAGATATCTTATCCTTTGTTAGTTTCCATCTTATTAAGAAACCTTATTGTGAAATCAACTACTAAAGTTTGGAACCATGTTATCACATTCTATTGTGGTTTGTTTTTCCAAGAAAGATGAGAGAGATAATAAAGAAGAACATTTGTCTCAATTCTTCACTGGATGCTACCACTAGAATATGAAACATTTTACAGGAGGCATTGATAATGACGTTAGGGTGTAGTAAAGGCAACAAGACAGCCAGTTTGTTATTAGAGCCCACTGAAGGCCATGCTGAAGTCAAAGAATGTCCTAAATGACAGTGACATAACATTTATACTAGTTCTAGAAGTAGTATTGACCTAGAACTCAACATTGGTAATTGATGCTTTAGGCAACCAACTTTATCAGCATTCTAGGGATGACAATATGAAGGACTTTAAAGTGTGTAAGCATTGGGTATCTGCATAACTGAGTGGGGAAGTCAGAATATTGGTCATTAAAACCTGAGATAAGACTAAGGTATTGAAGACTAGAAAATAACAATAACTCTTGTCAGTCAGAAAAAAATTTAATATGTACTATAGTTAGGGGTGTGCTAATAAATATTTAATGACCAGCTCACCAGAAAAAAATTATGCATGAAATACATTATTAACATTTTCTCCTTCACTTTCTTAGTTCTTGATAGTCAACAAGACTGCCCTGATTTGTAGCATTTGTAGATTTCAGAGGTGTAAATGCTCATTCTGAAAATTTAACAATTGGCTCTAGGATCTTTGCTTCTTCACTAAAAGTGAATGGGGAGCAGTGGGAATGGGGGAGGTAGGAAAGAAGAGACTGGATTTTAAAAGAATCATTCAAAGATATTTGTATCTTATTTCAAGAAGCTATAAACTAGGCATGCACTCTACTGGTCTTATCTCCTGGAACTGATATCATTAGCTCACTCTAAGGATATAACCAAGGGAATACTGGAGCCAGCTCTAACCCACTCCTGTAAGCCAACTGTTACCTTTTCAGTGTAAGCATTTATACCTTAGAAACTAGGGAATTACAAATCAGGACTTGATTGCGGTTGTTTTTGATTGTTCAGATTTTTGATTGTTCCGACTTAAGAAAGTGATGGAGAAATTGTTAACAGTTAAATGTATCAGATATATATGCGTACATATATGTATATATATATATATATATATATATATATACACACACATATATATATACATATGCATACGTATTCTCCTAGAGAGTCAGTTATTAAAGATTGATCAGTACTGGGTTTAAATTGCAACTTCCAGGGACAGGGACCTGTGATTTCATGAATCTAGGGAGCCCCTGGATGAAGGCTGGCATTTTATTTGCAACTGATAATTTAGAGAGTTGTCTAGGACACTGACTTGCCCAAGTCTCACTGATGAGACTTGAACTTCCTGACCTCAAGTGTAGATCTCAATTTAAGTAATTGACAATTTATACAACACTTTAAAGTCTACTGCCATGCTGTGATCTACAAAATGCTCTAATCTGCAGATTAAATAGGCAACTAGTTTAGTGATATGACTTGGCCAAATTCAGTGCAGTCCTAATATCACTTTCCTTTGACAGACTTCTTTTGATTTGACATGTATATTGAACCAAACTCTTGACGAAGTAAAGTGCTTTAGCTCTAAATTCTGAATAATTTCCTGTGCTTTCTTTCAAGAGCAGGTTCCATTCTGACTTACCCTTTTGTGATCTTTGTAAAAAAAAAAAAAAGAAAAAGACTGTTCAATGTCAATTAATCACTGCAAAATCTGGGAGTGGAATCAAAACAAACTTTCATTTAAACATATCATTTAGATCCTTTCTTAGACGCAGGTGGGGGAATTCAATGACCTTTTGAAAGCTCAGATCTCTCAGACTTAGATTAGAATCACTTTCATAATTCTGGGAATTTTGTACTGGTCTTTTGGCAACCACTTCCAAATATAACAGTAATAATTCTTTTTAGCTTTTGACCTGTGATTTCATCAGTGTGGGTGAGCTCCAGTATGGAAACTCCCACTTCTACTGCAGATTGGCTCTTCATCTGTAATTTAGACTTGGAGAATTATCTGGGTGTCCTGAAGAGTTCAGTAATTTGCCCATGGTCATGTAGCCCATGTATATCAGAGACAGGACTTGAGCCCAGTCTTTCCATCATCCAAGGCCAGGTGTGTGCTAAATCCCCAGTTTAGTTAGCTAGAAAGTAACAAGGAATAATCCCCACTGAAGGCCTCCAAAATATATAAATTATTTTGCAAGAGTAATTTTTCTGTGAGGCACCTAAACTGATAGAATTCAGCAGTTGTGAGCATTTCTAGATTGGTTCTAGTGATTTGCCAGGGTTCTGCTTAAACTTGTCCTGCTAATTCCCAAATTTCTTTGTGGTTAGTCAATCAACAAACATTTATTAAACATTTACAATATGAAAACATATATGCCTTCTTATTTCCCTCTGGGGGAGCCCTTCCAACCACTAAAATAAAAATTAACTAAGTCTGTCTGAGTGTCTCTCATGTGGATTCCCAATTCTTATCATCACTCCTGATCTAGTTCTCAGTGGGTTCTAGTGCTTCCTCTTGGTGGACTTTTGGTCTGGAAGTTGAGTTTCCTTGGAGTTGGTCTGTCCCCATCTCTCCTTTTATGAATATCTCCCTTTTAAAATTTACTTTGTCATTGGAACCATCAATTATCCTTCCTCTTTTAGAGGAAGCACATTCACAGTTGTCTCCAGATTACTGGATACGAACTGCTAGTTTGCTTTCAATATTGTGGTGCTCCAACTTTTTTAGGGTCCCCAACAAATGCCAGGGGTGCTAGCCCTGGTACTACTCCATTCTCCTTGTTAACCTTTTTAAATCCACAGTGGGTTAATGCCACAGGGTTAGTGAGGACACCTTCCCAGTCCATATGTGATGAGACGTGTTCTCATAAGATGCCAGATTCCTGTGTTAGGCTACACAATGACACAGGTCTCCTTTCCTTGGATGTTATCCTGTTCCCACTTCAGCCACCTGGCCATTCCAGACCGAACATGTCAGTTTCACCAAATGTGCAGGCTCTGCTCTGACTTGGGCTAGTCCACTGGTTCAGACGCAGAATGGGAATGGAATGAAACACTTGTAGACTATATGACATTTAATAAAAGAAGTTTAGTCAAAAATAACATGGAAAGAATGCAGCGCTGGTTCAATTGGACACAGAATCACCATGCCCCCCACCAATTTCTCATGGGAGTGTGATTGGTCAGAAGGATATATTTCCTCACATGGCACTGGGGAGTCTGTCAAGACTGACGTACCCTAACTATGTCTGTATTGGGTTTTATGCCTAACTCAATTAGGAATTTAGTCTCTTGGACCAATGAAATCTTGAGAATAGCTTCAGTGCCTTCTAAGGACACTTAGGAAATGTTTGGTCAATTTCCAGTTGTTCAAAGGGGATTACTGTAATGGTTCCAGACCAGATTAGTAATATATGTTACTTCTACCACATAAGGCAAAGGGATACATGATAAATTTATGGAGGATGGCACACAGATAAGGTTGGCAGTTCAAAATGAAAAAGTTTTATGAAGATGTAGTTGATGAAATGAAGAATCAGAGGGCAAATTTAATTGGAAGAGCAGATTAAAGAGCTGGAAATTATTGCATTTGTCTGAATTGATATTACTGCTGAAACTGTGGTAGATCCTTGACCACTTGAATGACAGAATGAAAGGAGTGTTTGAGGAAGATTATTCTTAGATGAATGAGAAGTACCTAGCCCCTGAAACAGTTCAGAGGTCTTTGAGGAAAGAAAATGAGAGGCAACTAGGTGGTATCCAGGAGGATACTGGTTCATAATCCAGCCTTGGATACTTACTATCTGTGTGACACTGGACAAGTCACTTAACCCCAATTGCCTTGGGAAAAAAAGAAAAGAAAATGAGTTGGACTTTACAATATTCAATACC
The DNA here is from genome assembly GCF_028372415.1 of Notamacropus eugenii. Classification (NCBI taxonomy): domain Eukaryota; kingdom Metazoa; phylum Chordata; class Mammalia; order Diprotodontia; family Macropodidae; genus Notamacropus; species Notamacropus eugenii. Next base: position 218,323,362 of record NC_092874.1, on the reverse strand, counting down.
TGTCTGAAAGCTCACCGAGGCTTGAAATCCTTTTAATGCTTAGTCTTGACTGACTCAACAAAGAATATTGTACATTCTATAAAGTTTAAAGATACTTTGATAAAATTGTGAGATAGTAAATGGCACAGTGACAAGTCTTGCACAGAATGAGTATAGATCTCTCAGTAAATAATTGGTGAATGAGTAAGCAAATGGATGAATGTATTGGAAATTTTTAAATATGTATTTGCCATGACCTAATTTTGAAACTTTCCAATTGTGCTTTTATTTTTAAATTCCTTGGTTTTTTTGGAGTTAAAAACTATGAAAAATCTGAGTACCTAGTTTATAATAGCTTTCAATAGTTGGGCATATTTTTTAAAAATCTACTGTAATAACCCCTAATAGGTCTTCCTACCTCTACTCTTTGCTCTCTCCAATCCATCCTTCATATCATTGCCCGGATAATCTTTTTCTTCTTTACCTACCATCCACCATGTAAAGTTCAGATTTGGTTGCCTCACATTCAATGTCCTTCAAAACCTGGAGGCAGTATGACAATACTGATTGGATCAGTGAATTGGGTTCAAATCCTGGGTCTGCAATTTACTCTTTGTGCAATGTATCAGGCAAGTCATTTAACCTTTTTAGGTATGTTTCCTCATCTATAAAATGATGAGATCAGTCTAAATGATTTCATACGTGCCTACCAGATCTTATTTTAGGATTTTTTTTAGCGTTATATTATTTTCCTGTCTTATGAACATTGCATATGCCAACCAAACTAGACCACTCTTTCTCAGATGTGCTTTGTGCTTTCAAATGTCCAAAGCACATAGAATAAGAACATAAAAGAAAATTATGTTTATACGTTTAAATTTTTAAATCCACTGTATCCCCAAGTAAGACAGGAAAATCCCCTAGAGCAGTGAATGTATTATCTTAATGGTAGAATAACACCGTTTTGCTCAGTGATCCCCATATCTAAGAAGTTTTCAACTGCAAGATGGTGATAATAATAGCACCTACCTTCCAGGGTTGTTGTGAAGATCAAATGAGATAACATTTGTAAAGCACTTATTAGTGTCTAGCACACAGTAGGTACTCAATAAATGCTTTCCCCATCCCCTCTTGGTTTACTTATCTTTATTTCTTATGAGTTTGTTTTGCTTTCTATTTTGCAGTTTTTTGGTGTGTGTGTGTGTGTGTTTGTGTGTGTGTGTTTGTGTGTGTGTATGTGTGTGTGTGTGTGTGTGTGTGTGTATTTGCACAATAGCGGTAAGGGGAAAGGCAATAGTTGATAAAGTACACAAAGGGGAGAGGGATATTTATAACTTCTGGGACCTTTCCTAACACAATGGGAGCTCAGAGCCATACATTCTTATCTATCGAACTTTATTAATTCATAATATTGCAAATTCTCAAAAGCAGAGAAAGAGAATGCGACTCTAGACTGATCCTACGCAAAGCAAGTTCAACAGTTTCTGGTGGGGGAAGACTGGAAGGGATGAGATTTAGCTTTTCTGGGACAATCACCTTAGGTTCTTTCTCTCTTTCGCTCTGTGTCTCTGTCTCTCAATTCCCACAGCAGGCTTGAAAGGAAAACACTTTTCCAGAGGGACAGAGACAAGAGAGTGATTAGAGAGAAGACTATACCCAGGGAAAGCCAGAGGGAGGAGCTAGGAACTAGGATAAAGTACCACCTCCCACACAAGGATAGGGGCCAGAAAGAGGGAATAACTTGTTCTCACCAGCCCAAGTAGCATCTACTTCCTATAATCCTCTCCAACTAAAAGGGCCATATGCTACCCACCCATATCATCTATCCAGGGTTTAATCCTGAGGGAGAATATCTTTTTCTCACACTGTAGCTCATTATATCCCCAATCAGTGGTCTGGGGAAACTTATTTAAAATTTTGAACTCAGTTCCCGTCTACTCGAGTCTTTTCAAAGCAGGGAAGTAAAAAGGTACTCAATGTACAATGTAGATCAGGTGTGGGATATCTTTGTTACCTCTACACAAAAGAAGTGCTGAACACGAAAAGGTCTCACTCAGTACATATTAACAGAAACTTAAGTAAAAACGGCAGTAATAACTACTGTTATACTCTCCCAGGGTGATGAAACTGAAACAGTGGGACATGAAACAGTTTTAAGTACTGCTGAACAGATATTATTTCACCCCAGCTCTGCATTGTCCAAATAATTCCTTCCTCATCCACATCCTCTGGGCGTGAGGCCAGGACTTGGGGCTCCTCTAGACAGTCATTATCTTCTGTAAGAAGTTATAGAGTATGTGACAGGGACTCCTCCCAAAGTGAACCTGGCTCTGACTGAGGACGTAGGATTTCCAGATCTCTTGAGCTCTTAAGCCTAGACACATCATAGGAGAACACTTGCTTTCTTGAGAGTGATATTTAGTCACCTATGATCAAAAAAGGAAACACAAAGTGAAAAAACAGTAGCCAAAGGCTTCAAGGTGCAGGATCACCTCACTTAGATGAATACCTCCTCTAGCTGCCACATGGAAGCAGTTGCTGTTTTGTCTGGAGGGAGGGAAAGACTACCCTTCCATACATATCTTATAGGAAAGGTTCAAGTAACCTTGATCTGATATTCAGGAGAATTGGTGGGAAGAAACAACTGAAGATAGGTTACTACCTTTTAAAGATCCATCACTTAAGCATTGTTTTGCTCAGTGACCAATATGGGAATTGCTTATCGTTCCCCAAGTTGTCTGGGTCATTCAGGGTTAAGTTACCTGATTGGCAGAAAGCATCCAGGGACTCTGTCATCCCCAGGGTGCCCATGTACTAAACAGAAACAGGCAAAAGCAGTTTTATTTATCTCTTTACATATATGTAAATGTGTACATACATACACAAATGTGTACAAATGCCTTGCCATGAAGGAATTGCTAACTTGCAACTATCTGAGAAATTATGCATTTATATTATTTCGATATTTAACATGTCCTTTATGCAGTGAATGGAAGTTATAATCTTTTTGTTGTAAACTCATAGTTCCTACCTAGTCTCTAGATGTTTGAAAATAGACTTTATAATTCACGTAAAGAACAAGAGGACCAATTATAAAACGGAAAATTTTACTCTCTTCGAATTAACTTGACCTGAATTTTGTAAATTATTCTGAGCTGCTTAAAATTCAGCTACGAATACATGCCATTTTGCCCTCTTGATTGTGGGTACCAAATGAAAACTTACATAAGAATACAATGACTATAGTGTTTGAGGAGGGAAATGGTGCTCTCATCCACTCTTATATGGCTATGGATTAATATCTACTTCTTAGGACCAAGATCCTTTTAGAATATTTGGAAAATTTGAGTTTGAGTGGTACTGTGCTAGGACTAGGGCCCATTTTGGGGACATAGTATAGTTGCTCAGTGGGGCTTCGAGTAACAAGGCGTGCCCAATAAGGTATGTGCAATATTCATTCAGAGTTAAACCTTTGGTCAATAAAATAGCAGACCTTTCGTAACATTGCTGTATATCTCTTTTAAAAGGTCTATTTAGAGTAAAATGGAGTCAGACATGTCAGAGCAGGCTAGGATACTTATCTTTTTAGATGGACGACTATGTCAGGATATATAGGAGATAAAAAGTTTCAGATTCTTTAGAGGAGAATCTAGAGAGAATTCAAGTGATTGATGTGGACAGAACTTCATGCTGGGCAGGTGATTTCAGAAGCCAACATTTAGAAAACCAAGTAAAGTCAGAGTGAAGAGTGTCGATAAGCTCTGCCTCTATTTACCTTTTTCTGGTCTCTAGCTGCCTTCCAGTCCCTACTCAAGCTGACTTACTTCAGGAGAGGAAGTTGAAACTGCAATCAGTCTTTCTCATTCACTGCCACAGCGCCCTCCAGTGACTGTATTTGCTCTGGTTCTTTCCTACATTGAACTGAGTTAGAAAACTTTTTTTCTCCCTCTAAGGTTTTATAAATAGACAGAAATAGATAGCAAACAAACAAACAAACAAGTTTGTCCAGAGTACAAAACTTGTTCAAAGGAAGAAACTGCAGCACATTAATTTACACCCTCCACTCTCCCCCAACTCCTAGCCCATATGGACAGTCTCAATCCAGTGACCTCACTGAATACACAGGGTAGGCACAGACATCTGTTAGTTAGCTGGAGAAATCATTAGCTGCTGAAATTATTTGTGACTGGTCAATGAATGAGTAAAAGCCATTCTGCAATGTGCCAAAATGTTCACATAGAAAATCAGTATACTCAAGGGAAAGATGAGGGGAGTTGTGGGGTGGGGGAGCAACTCTTGGAACAACCAAATGCTGAAGTCTTGGAGCAGGTTGAGAGGTAACAGGAGAGGAACGATTTCATCTCTGAGGTGGTCCCATTTTCAAAAATGTTGAGCCTTTTCCCTGAAAGTGGTCCTCTGTATACTTTATATACCTGGCTGCCAGGAATCTCTCTCCTCCTTCTCCTCTTCCTCCTCCTTCCACTCTCCCTTTAAAGCCACAGCTGTTCATTTGAGTGACTGTATTCTATATATCTTGTACAAACACCTGGATGTGTTAACCTCAGAAAAAGGAGGGGGGAAGAGGCAGAGGGGGAGGGCAGAAAGAGAGGAGTGGGAAAGGGAGGAGGGGGAGAGAGAGCCAATGTATGCGTGTGCACATTTTATGAGCTGTGGTGAATATGAGGCTGCACTTAAATATAAAAGATGGATGCCTTAAAGGAAAGAAGCAATTGGAATGGGATAGCACTGTTTACTGTCATAAGGAGGTTAGAATAAAATTAACTCATCCCAGAGGCATAGGTTCACTGGACTTTTTAAAAGAGATGATTGAAATAATTATGGAAAATAATGTTTACTTCCCTCCAACCTTTTCTGGAAGGTTTTAATACTGCTTTGATTACTTACTTGATGAAGAAACATTAGTTTGTTCTCACTGGAACTTCATTTCTTATTAGGGGAATAATAAAAAATCATTTATTATTAAACACTTACTATGTGCCAGCCATTCTGCTGAGCACTGAGGATGAAAATATAAGAAGTGAAAAACTTCTTTTCCTCTAGGATCTTACGTTCCAATAGGGGAAGAAAGCTTAATTATGAAAATGGTAAAGAAGCATGTCGGGAATTACAAGTATGGCTAATTGGTCCATAGGCAATCAATTGGCATACCCTTTCCAGAAACAATGGTCCTATTGTTTTTCTTGCTGTACCCAGAGCAAGCTGATGGAGGAGGAAAAGAGCACAGGTTGTCTGGCAGATGAAGATGACTGGATGGGATGTGAAGGTGAAGCTTGGAATTTAAGGCAAATGAGAGATTGGGGCAGGTGTGCACGGGGATTCCTTGTCTAGATAATATTATATTCTCTTCTCCCTTTCCCCCAAAATAAGTAGTAGTAGAAGCACAATTACCCACTCTCTTCCCTTTCTGAAATAATCATTAACTAGACAAAGTACTATTGGCAGGAAAAGAGTTTTGATTCGTGAAGAGTATGACTATCAAATCTCTCCTGCTGTGTCATCTAAGGAATGGGTTTTGTTGTATTTTTTAAAATGTGCATATTTTCTTGGTTCCCCTGGAGATAACTTCACTACAGACCACAGGTGTATGATTTCTCACCTCACACTGGCTCCAGAGCTTTGCTAGCATTCTTGAGGAAGTGAAAGAAGCAGGCATGTGAATCAAGAATGTCTAATTCCTGGCTGTGGTTATTTTCTTTGAGTGAAGAACATGGAACTCAACATCACCTCTTCTCCCATGTCTTTCCATGAAAACATGGAGAATTATGATGACCAATTATTTTAATTACACTAGTAGATTCATGGAATCTTTTTCTCTCTCATGTCAGAGCAATATAGATTTGGCAGAGGGGAGGAGTCTTCATTAAAACAATTCATTATTTTTCCGCATTTGCTCCAAATTGTAATTACTTTTCTGTATTTCAGAAAAAAAAAAAAGAAACTCTCTGGGAGCTTTTTTTTGGAGTCAAATACAAATATACTCCTTTTCCTTTGTGAAGTAACCCTAGTGTTTTATGTTCTATGTATACATGAACAGGTAAAAAACATACCCCAGTTTGCTAATGTTCTCATCTTAATGCTGTAGAGCTTTTAATAGGAATTATGTACATTAATCTTCAGTCCAAATAGTAGCATGTTTCTTTTTCATGCCTGGGCCCTGTGGGAAACTTCTGTGTAGTGTGTTCAAAGGAAGAAAACCTGATATTTTAAACTCTCCTCCCTTCCTTTGGGAGTATTCGGTACACTCAATGCAAACCTTCGCTTCTGTGCTTCCAGTGCTGAAAGAGTTCCTATTAACCCAGATTATGCAAAACAAAGGGCACTTTGGTGAGGAGTTGGTAACCCAGCTCAGATATTCTTTGTGTTAATCATCTCCTGTCTATTAGAATAAGGAATTAGTATTGTTGAAGGGATGATGGTGCGATTAGAAGCTTGAAACTTTTAAGGTCTAATCAAACTTTTGCTAAAGACAGACGAACTGGAAACTTGGCATTTCAGTCTTTTTGATGTTGAAAGAGAAATGGTGTCTATAGATAACTCGATTATTGTGTGAAATTGTGCTAGGTACTCATGACTTAAAAGAAAAAAAGATAAGTGATTGGAAGGTAAAGGACTTTCAAAAGCTTCTGAGGATTTCTAGAAGGCAACTTTTGCTGTTTTAGCACTCAAGGGAGCACCATTCCCTTCTCATAGAATCCCCAAATCTCAGAACTGGAAGCAATCTGGGGCCATCTAATTCAACATGTTCTTAAACAGGGATCTTCTCTACATCATGAATTGAATTAATAACCTTCAGTGGTAGCAAATTTACTAACTTCTGAGACAGTCCCTTCTCATTCCCTTATATTGAACCTAAATCTCCCTTCTGCAACTTCTACCTGCTGTTTCTAGTTCGGTGAGAACTGAGAGAAGAGTAATCCTTCAGAATATAATCGAAAGGACACTTGATTTGGGACTGGAAGACAGAGTTTCTAATCCCAGGTATGGTAATTATTGTACCTAATTGAGCACAATTAATGTGTGTAAAGTACTGAGTTTAGATTTTTCAACAGGTTAATAGAAAAGCCAAGATTACATGCAAGTGACATATGTGTATGTGTATAATAAATACAATTTTAGTGTTAGAAAATTTCATTTTCCGTAGTACCTGGACATTTATTTTGTGATATCAGGTCTAATGTGTTAAAATGAGGGTGTAACCCTTCTGATGGGCAATAATACCCAGGGGTACAATTTTCAAAGCTTGCCTGTTGGGTAAATCCATCTTGACACAATCTTGATTAGTCTTAGCTTAATGAGCTGTGTTACACTGTAATATAATTTAGAACTAAGATGAGGCAAAATGGAACAAAATTGTCAGCTCAAAGATTTGTAGAGTAATAGAGCTAGAAAGACTTGAGATAATCTATTACAATTTTGTTTTACAGAACAGGAAACTGCTTTGTAACCAGAGAGGTTAAGTAACTTTACCAAAATTACATCTGAGCTCATGATAGAACCAGGACTCTTATTTCCTAGCCTAAAGTTTTTCCCCACTATAACAATGAAAACAACTGGAGGTCATGTCTAATGTTTTTTTTTTGAAAGATTCAAGCAATCAATAAGAATTTACTAAGTGTCTACTATGTGTTAAAGTATAGGCGTAAGTGCTGGGGATTAAAAAGAGGCAGTCCCTGCCCTCAAGGAGTTTACAGCCTAATAGAAGAGGCAACACTCAAACAACAAGTAAAAACAAGCTATATTTGGATTAATTGGGTCTAGTTTCAGAGGGAAGCACTAAAATAAAGCAAAGGCCCCTTGCAGAAGATGGAATGTTAGCTGAGACTTGAAGGAAGCCAGGAGATAACAAAAGAGGAGGGAAAAAGTTTCAGGCATGGGGGATAAAAAGTAAAAATTCTGATTTGGGGATAGAATGTCATGTGTGAAGAGTAAGGAGGTCAGTGTCACTGGATCCCAGAGGACGTGGTAAGAAGAGTAGAAAGGGTCAGATTTGGCTTTAAAAGACAAACAGAGGATTTTATATTTTACCCTGGAGGTAATAGTGAACCACTAGAATTTATTGAATAGAGTGTTGACATGATCAAACCTGGCTGAGTGGAAAATGTATTGGAGAAGGAAGATAATATCTCTTACTAGGAAGGTAGAAATAATGGATGGGGGAAGAGTAAAGAGAATTTTTTGAAATTCGTGAACAGATCTGATTCTTCTTTCACAACATGACTGATGTGGAGGTGGGTTTACTATGATTGAATATACATACATACACACATACATATATACACACACATATGGCCTATATCAGATTGCGTGCCATCTTGGGGAGGGGGGAGAAGAGAGAGAGGAAAAATTTTGGAACTCAAAATCTTATAAAAGCTAATGCTGAAAATTAAAAATAAATCCATCAGTAAATTTAAAATAAAAAATTCATGAACAGAATAATTGATCATTGGCAGAAATAGAACTAATTCTGTTATATGATAATATTCTGATACAATATGTTATGTATAATATAATTCTGTTATAATGCAATATGTTATAGATTTATCTTAAAGCACTCAAATTATAAAGTGGAAGAAAGTGAAGATTTACAGTTCTCACGACAGAAATTTCTTTGAAGAAATTAAGTAAAATTGTGGATTAATGTCTCTGAAATGACTACTTATCATCTCTAGAGCTCTCAGACACCAAAGGCATATTATTTATAAAGAATGAGCACTGGAAGAATCTTTACAAACTTTATTGTAATTTGTCTTCGTAATGGGGATACTACATAGCTTAGACTCTTCTAAAAACGTCTTAAGTCATTTGTACTTTGTGACCTGTTTATTTTATTTTTCCTCTGTGCTTTAGAAATGATGAAAAATAGTTTTCCAATACTTTGGGGGAGGGGACATCTAATTGCTATATAAAGATTAAACCATATTTCTGAGTTCATTCAATAAATATTAGTAATAGGGTGTATTTCAATAGACCTCTCTGAACTCTGCAATGTGGGCACTGTGTAATATATTAAAGATGCTTCTAAAAGCATCTTATGTCATTTGTTCTTTCTGACTTGTAGAGGGGACAAAGGAACAAAGCATAACAAAAAGTGTGTTCTTCCGCCCACATTCATTTAATGGGCTAAATAAGGCACAACTGGTACAGAGTGGCAGTGAAAAAACAGGGACAGCTGCAACATTGGCTTTAGAGGTGGGACATATTACTACTCTTCAGGAAATACTTCAACTCCTCCATGATTTTCATTGTAATAGCAATTGTATTTGCATACTAGCCTTTGAGACAAGGGAAGAAGATGCCAAAATTGGTCATGCAGGTTTTCAGAACTAGTCTCATCAGAGCTGATCATAGAGTATGACCTAATGTTTTCTTGAATGTATTAGTTTCATTAGGAAGTCTAGTAGAATGGAAAGGGTACTTGTGTGATCTGAGGCAGGTCATTTCGCTTCTCTGGACTAGGTAGTACAGTGGTTAGAGCACTGACCTTGGAATTAGGAAGACCAGAGCCCCACTTTGGCCTCAGGCAAATATTGTTGTGACCCTTCCTGCACAAATCACTTACCTTTCCTATGTGGATAGTAATAGCAACAACCATGCAGAGATGACATAGGGATCAAATAAGACAATATATGCAAAGCACATTGCAAACCTTAAGGTGCTGTATAAATGCTAATGATTGTTTTTCACATCTATAAAATGAGAGTCGGATTAGATTAAGGTTCCTCTCACTTCTATAATGCACGGGCCCACTGTTTAAAAATGTATGGGTGTATGTATGTGTGTGTGTGTGTGTGTGTGTGTGTATGTGTGTGTGTGTGTTTGGGAGAGAGAAAGAGAGAGAGAGAGAGAGAGAGAGAGAGAGAGAGAGAGAGAGAGAGAGAGAGAGAGAGAGAGAGAGAGAGATTGAGGGAGAATAAGAGAGGGAGAAAAAGGGGGGAAGAGAGAGGAAAGAGAGATAGAGAGAGACAGGGTGGTGGTGGAGAGGAAGACAGAAAACAAACATGAGCCATGTATTAAGAAAATACTAATATGGAGAAAAAGACCTTCATTATTTAGGTCTCATTATCCTCTTTGAGAAACTAAAGAATGTCTATAAAAATCTAATGTCTAAATGTCTAATATAAGTATTAGGTCTCTAACTCTCATTTCCTCATGTTTGTGTGTGTGTGTGTGTGTGTGTGTGTGTGTGTGTGTGCTTGTGTGTGTTTGTGTGTGAGTTAGACTCAAGTTCAATGAGAATTTATGGAAATGGATTTTATTTTGTCTCCATAATTTTAGGAAAATTCTTCTTGGTTTCTAGATGTTGGCCAATTCTAGGAAAGGTCATTTACATCTGTATTGTATCCCACCCTACTGGTAAGTTTATAGCAATTTAAACCATCATCCTTTTAAATTCTATTTCTCTTTTTTTCTCATTCAAATGGCCACTTTGCTCTATAGAACACTCTCTTCTCTTTTGCAACTACTAACTATCTGGTTTCCTTTAAGTCCCAATTAAAATCTCATCTTTTACTGAAAGCCGTCCCCAGTCCATCTGAATCTCAGTGCCTTCCTTCTGTTAACTATTTACTATTTATTTTTCATATAGCCTGCTTTGTATAAATTTGTTTGCATATTATCTCCACATTAGATTGTAAAATCCCTAAGGTCAGGGATTGTCTTTTGTTTCCTTTTACATACTCAGTACTTAATGCAGTGCTTTGTACATAGTAAGTGCTTAATACATGTTTATTGATTGATTAATATACTTCAGCCTAATTATTTACCTTTCATCATTCACTTCTCTTTCCATCATTGCCTTCTGGTGATCTACAGTGTTTATTCATTGGAGATTTAAGTATTCCATGAATCACAGTCATGTGTATCACCTGAAAAATATTGGTATTTAAAATGTAATTGTTAGGGGGGCAGAGCCAAGATGACAGAATAACAGCACAGACTCTCTAGAGTGCTCCACCCAAGCCCAGCCAAATACTTGCAAAAAATGGCTTTAAACAAATTCTGAAGCTGCAGAACCCACAGAATGATGGAGTGAAGCAAATCTTCAGCCCAAGACACCTGGAAGGTCACCAGGAAGTATTTATTGCCCCAAGCTGGGAGCTGAATGCAGTTCAGTGTGGGCCATGCTGGCACAGATGGGACCTGAGCAGGCCTTGGGATGACTGCATCTTTTGCACCTCTGGCAGTTTCCAGACTTCACAACCCCAAAACACTGAGGACAAATTGGAACGTTAGTGAAAAAAGCTTGTGGGATCTGTGTGAGAGAGTAGAGTGGTCTGACCCCAGCCTCAGGGTAGCAGAAAAGGGAGGGGGTGGGGGAACCCACAGTAGGGGCAGTCACAGTTGCAATCACTGTTTCTGGAGCTCTAGGTCCACAGATTGTGGGGGGACTGAATGACTAACAGTACACCCTCTACCCTCACTGGAAGCAGAGAACTACCTTGAAAAAGAGCTCAAAAGATAAGTAAATGGATGGGGAAATGAGCAGAAAACAGAAAAAAGAATCAGACTATAGAATCTTACTTTGGTGACAAGGAAAACCAAAAGATGCAAAAAGAAGACAACAAAGTCAAAGCTCCTCCATCCAAAGCCTTCAAGAAAAATATGCAATGGCCTCAAGCCAAGGAAGAACTCAAAAACAATTTTGAAAACCAAGTAAGAAAAGCAGAGCAAAAATTGGGAAGAGAAATAAAAGTGATGCAAGAAAATAATGAAAAATGAGTTAACTGCTTGCTAAAGGAGACCCAAAAATATGCTGAAGAAAATAACACTTTAAAAAATAGACCAACCCAAATGACAAAAGAGATCCAAAACACCAATGAGGAGAAGAATGCCCTAAAAAGCAGAACTAACTAGACAGAAAAGGAGGCCAAAAGCTCACTGAAGAAAATACTTCCTTAAAGATAAGAATGGAGCAGATGGAAGCTAATGGCTTTATGAAAAATCAAGAAATTATGAAACAAAACTGAAGGAATGAAAGAAATAATAGACAATGTGAAATATCTCATTGAAAAAACGACTGACCTAGAAAACAGATCCAGGAGAGACAATTTAAAAATTATGGGACTACCTGAAAGCCATGATTAAAAAAAAGAGCCTAGATATCATCTTTCAAGAAATTATCAAGGAAAACTGCCCTGATATTCTAGAACCAGAGGGTAAAATAAATATTGATAGAATAAACCAATTGCCTCCTGAAAGAGATCCCAAAAGGAAAACTCCTAGGAATATTGTAGGCAAATTTCAGAGCTCCCAGGTCAAGGATAAAAGATTGCAAGCAGTCAGAAACAATTCAAATATTGTGGAAATGCAATCAGGATAACACAAGATCTAGCTTCTACATTAAGGGTTCAAAGAGTTTGGAGTGTGATATTTCAGAAGTCAAAGGAGCTAGGATTAAAATCAAGAATCATCTGCCCAGAGAAACTGAGTATAATACTTCAGGGAAAAAAATGGGTTTTCAATGAAATAGAGGACTTTTAAGCATTCTTGATAAAAAGACCATTGCTGAATAGAAAATTTGACTTTCAAACACAAGAATCAAGAGAAGCATGAAAAGGTAAACAGGAAAGAGAAATCATAAGGAACTTACTAAAGTTGAACTGTTTACATTCCTACATGGAAAGATAATATTTGTAACTCTTGAGACTTTTCTCAGTATTTGGGTAGTTGGAAGGATTATATACATATAGACAGAGGGCACCAGGTGAGTTGAATAGCAAGGGATGATTTCTAAAATAATAAAATTAAGGGATGAGAGAGGAATGTATTGGGAGGAGAAAGAGAGAAATAGAATGGGGCAAAATTATCTCACATAAGAGAGGCAAGAAAAAAACTGATGATGGAGGTAAAGAGGGAGCAAGTGAGAGGGAAATCATGAACCTTACTCTCATCACATTTGGCTTAAGGAGGAAATAACATGCACCCCCAATTTGCTATGAAAATCTATCTTACAAAACAGGAAAGTAGAAGTGAAGGGGATAAGTGGAATGTGGGGGATGCTAGAAGGGAAGGCAAATGGGAGGAGGGAGTAATTAGAAGTAAACACTTTTGAAGAGAGATAGGGTCAAAAGAGAGAATAGAAAAAATGAGGGACAGGACAGGCTGGAGGGAAATATAGTTAGCCTTTCACAACATGGCTTTTATGGGAGTCTTTTGCATAAACTACACATACATAACATATATTGAATTCCTTCTCAGTGGGGATGAGTGAGGAGGGAAGAAAGAAGAGAATTTGGAACTCAAAGTTGTAAAACTGAATGTTAAAAATTGTTTTTACATGCAACTGGGAAATAAGATATACAGGTAATGGGATACAGAAATCTATCTTGCCCGACAAGAAAATAGAGAAGATGGGGATAAGGGAAGGGAGGGGTGTGATAGAAGGCAGGACAGATTGGGGCAAGGCATGATCAGAATGCACACTGTCTTGGGGTGGGCAGAGGGGAGAGATGGGGAGAAAATTTGGAACTCAAAATTTTGTGGAAATGAATGTTGAAAACTAAAAATAAATAAATTTAAAATTAATAAAAGAACATAAGACAAATGCATTATTTATTTCAACAACAATTTAGGGCTCATTAAAAGTGCTAATTCAAATCAGTCCATTCTCCTGTTTAGTTTTCAATCAATTCATTGTATATCTACAGTGATTGTTTAAGAGATATGCACACAGCATATCTATATACACATGTATACAAATGTATACATATCTCTGTGTGTGTGTGTGTGTATAATACCTGTGCATATATACTTCGCTGTTCAGTCATTTTAGTTGTATTCAGTTGGAATTTTCTTGGCAAAGAAACTGAAATGGTTTGCCATTTCCTTCTTCAGCTCATTTACAGATGAGGTACTAAAGCAGAGTTAAGAGACTTGGCCAGGGTCACACATACATCTGAAGTCATAAACGAACTCAGGAAGATGAGTCTTCCTGGTGACGTGCACTCTATCCACTGTGGTACTTAGATGCCTATGTATATGTACTAGATACATAAATTCTTCATCTACTTGCTTTTTTCTGTATGTATAGTTAGGTTATCCTCTTTTAGTAGCATAGTCCAAAGAACTCTGGATAGAGAGTCAGGAAGTCTTGAATTAAATTCCTGACTCAAATTCTGTGTGATCCTGAGAAAGTCACTTAGCTTCTCTCATCCCAGAGCTGCATGTGGATTAAATAAGATAATATATGTGGAGTGCTTTCCAACTTCAAATCGTTATAAAAATCTTGGTTGTGACTCTTTTGATTGATTACATATCTCATTTAAGGGGTTCTTTGGGCAGGCTTAGTGCAACCAGAACAATAAGAGTCACAAATGGGCATCTATATGGCTTCACCTAGAAATTCTTCTTCCAGTTGGACTTTGCAAGGGATATCTTCTGACAGTGGCAAATGCTTTTGGCATTTGGCATATATCTCTCTCTTTTTTCCTTGCTTGATATTAACAATCAGTGGTTCACCAAACAAAATTATCACTGTCCTCCATTTCAGAAAATCTTGGATGATTTCAACATTTGCAGGGGAGATATCTTTATGCCTTTTGCCTTTAAGGTATCATTTTGTTCCTTTGAATCAAATGACTTTTTATGGTTAAACAAAGCTAGTGGGATATTTTATCTATTGTCTTCAATTACTTGTGAACCACAAGTGATTTCCTATAGAGTATTATTTGTAAAAGTAATCTATTCAACTTTTCCATAACTTCACCAAAGATAATCTTGCCCATAGAAAAATTTTGTGGAGATGGAAAAGTAAGCATATTTGATAGGTATGCATATTTTCTTGATTACCTCTTTTGATAGTAATAATATCCACGATTTTTTGGAAGCATTTTGTCTATTCCTCTCTATAAAACTGGTCTCACTTATTACTTAAAAGACTTTAAGGAAGTCACTTAATCTCTCTGTCTCAGTTTTCTCATTTTTTTATATCAAGGGATCTTTGTAGCACATTTTTCTGATAAAAATCTGTTATTCAATAATGATAGATGGAAGAGCCCAAGGACCAATTCTGGCTGTCCATCTGTTTTTATACTGCCAGTGAGGTAAGAATGGTTTTTACATTTTTAAATAAAATTTTTCTGAATTTAAAAATGTAAAAACCATTCTTCATCCTCACAAAAACAGGCAGTGGGCTAAATTTGACTCTCAGTCTTCAGTGCCCAGTCTGCATACAGAGAAATCATGCAGATATATAAGAAGAAGAAGTACCATTGTCCAATAAATTAATAGTTAAAGGTATGAACAGGCAGTTCTTAAAAGAAGAAAGACAAGCTATCAACCACCTTGTGAAAAAATTACCCAAATCACAGGTGATAAGAGAAATACGAATCAAAACAACTCTGTGGTCCTCTCACACAATCAATAAATATGGTCAAAATGTATAAAAAATTGACTTGTTGATCTTGGAAAACAATTTGGAAACATTGCCTAAAGAGTAACTAAATTGTGTACACTTTTTGAGCCCAGCAATACCATATGGGTATTGGCATGTAACCTAAAAAGTCAAAGGTAGAGGGAAAGCACCCCTATGTGCAGAAATATTTAGAGCAACACTTTTTTTTTTTTTACTGCAGCAGAGAACTAGAAGGAAAAGTGAGTGCTTATTGAACAAATTATATGAATGTATATTATTGCATAAGAAATTATAAAAAGAATATATTCAGAGAAACCAAGGAAGACTTTCATGAACTGATGTAGTCTGAAGGGAACAGAAGCAGAATGATTTATAGAATGACTATATAATAATGCAAAAGAAAATAACTTTGAAAGACTTAAAAATTCTGATTAATGCAATGACTAGTCATGACTCCAGAAGTCTAACAATGAAGTATGGTTCCCACATCTTTACCGAAAGGTCCGTAGTTTCAACCATAGCCAAAATATTGATTTGTCTTATTTAATTATACTTATTTGTTACAAACAAGGCCTTGCGTTATAGAGGAGGAAGTAAGCGATACTAATGGTAATACAAAAAAAAAAAAAGAGAAAATGAAGACATCAATAAAACATTTAAATACAAAGAAGAGAGCAGAAAGAAGTATTGTCAGACAATCAGGACCATTTTAGTATTAGAGTGTCAAATTTAATATAACCTTAGTAGATATTGCTAGGTTCATGCTCAGTCATTCCCCAAAGTTTAAGTTAATAATTTTAAAGTAGAGGGACAAATCAGTGGCTGTTAAAGTCCTTTCTAGCTCTGAATTGATTATATTTTGATTTCTAGTTTTCTTAGTTGTTTGTTTCAAACAGAGAGTTATTTCCACAGGTAATTTAGATTCTTTGAACTATTGAGTTTAATTATTTCTTATTTTTCTTTTTCTGTTCCTTTCCACTGATTGCCTTAAATTTATTTTTAACCAGTACCATTTTTGATAATTACTGCTTTACAATAAAATTTAAGGCCTAGAAATTCTACTCCCCTTTCATTTATAGTTTTATATTATACATGTTATCTATATTATATTATATATATTCTTTGATATTTTTTTTTTTTGGTGAGGCAATCACGATTAAGTGACTTGCAACTAGGATCTCACAACTATCCAGTGTTAAGTGTCCGAGACTGGATTTGAACTGAAGTCCTCCCGACTCCAGGGCTAGTACTCTATTTACTCTGGTACCTGTTCTTTGATATTGTGGATTTTTTGTAACTCTAAATGAATTTTGTATTACATTGCTATAGCACTAAATTTGTAAATTAACTTAGGTGTACGCCATTTTTAATTTATTGGCAATATAATTGGAAATAAAACATTCTAAACATAAGCAGTGAATATATTCAATCACCCAAGTCACTTTTTATAGTGGATTATACAATTCTTTAGTGTATCTTGGTAGATGTTTTCCATATTTTGTAGTTTTTACTTTATCTTTCTATTGCTTCCTTCTGTATTTTGTTATTATTATATTGAAATACTGATGATTTTTGTGGGTGTATTTTGTACCATTATAATTGTGCTAGTACAAATAATTACTGATTCTCTGAGGTTTTTTAAATAAATCTTTGTATTATCAGCAATTAGGGATAAGCCTCTTAACCGATGTTTATGCTTTTAATTTCTTTCTCTTTTCTATTGTTAGTTTTTCTTAAGTAAGTCAGTCAATGCACATTTATTAAGCATTTATTACTTGCCAGACATAGTGTTAAGTGTGTGCCCCCCAAAACATAAGTTGAACGGTCCCTGTAGAATTATGTCAAATAATAGTCTCCCAACATAATCTTAACTAACATTTTATATACTTTGTTTATTGATGTGGCTTAATTAATCATTGAATTGGCCTTTTTCTGAAGGTCACATTTCTTAAGAGAAAATATTAATAGTCAATATTATGGTTTCCCTCTCAAATTCAATTCTGACAAAAATCAGACACAACTCCAATTAACCTCTGGCCAAAATTAGTTTTTCATTTTTTAAATTCCTAGAGTACTTATGATTTATGCCATATTATGTCTCACTTCATTATGTATTGCCTATGTGTATAATAAACTGGCTTCCTGCCCATTTACCCCTCTGAGTGAATCATTTAGCCATCCTGTAGCATTTAGCTGCTAAGCAGACATATAAGACCCATAGATCAATAGTTGAGGTGTTTTGATACTATCAGCCTTGACCATACTCTAACTGGGTGGGCAGCTAGGTGGTGCAGTGGATAGAGCACCAGTGCAGGAGTCAGGAGGACCTGAGTTCAAATCTCACCTCAGACACTTGACACTCACTATCTGTGTGATCTTGGGCAAGTCACTTAGCCTCAATTGCCTCATCCTGGGTCATCTCCAATTGTCCTGATGATTTTCTGTTTACTGGATTCAGATAGTTCTGGAGGAGAAGTGAGGCTGGTGACCTGCACAGCCCTCCCTCACTCAAAACAAAGTGAAGTGCAAATCATATCATTATTTCTCTGATGGCATGGTCTTTTTCCTCAACGACAGATGAACACACACTCTAACTGGGTACAATTCTTGCATTTGGATTTTTCCTCATCTATTGTGAGAGAACCCACATGTATCCTAATCCCAGTAAAAATAGCTACCTTTTTTCTTTCTTTCCTAAAGCTGTGTTGGTATTCTGCCTCATATCTGAGTTTCACTGGGACTGAATTCTGCCTTGTTCTCATCTGACTTCTCAGAGAATAGAGCCCTACCCTCAAACCACAACCTCATATTCTCTGCTTATTAACTCTCCTTGCTTGTCAGTAGCTGGACACCACTCTAATGACCTGCCAGGGCAAAGTTGGCTTTCTATGACTAAAAGTTCTCTCGTTAAATTCTTAATAATGCTTATTAAATGACAGTGATTTTTGACCACCTACTTGCCTATGTAGATTGAAACCTTTTGCCTAATGCCTTGCTTCTCTGATGCTTGGTCTCTCTATTCAGATTTTGACCTATTGTAGACTGTAGGAAAATTTTCAGTTTTCCTGTCTTGTCCTAAAAAATCTAGTTAGTTTTCAAGTTCTGATCTCACCCATTCCACCATCTATAGAGCCCCAGTAATGACAGTTATTTCACATCACATCTCCTCATACATGGGTGCATGTGTGCACTGACACGCCCCCCATCCTTGTCCCAGTTCTTTCCCTACCCTTCTTTTGGTAAAGTCTGGATCTGTGATTTCATTGGTTTAATGAACTCCTCTTGAGGAAATTTCTTCAACTAATGAAGATCTCAAACTTGTCTGTAACTTGTAGTCTAGCTGGCAATGATAATAACAGTGAGAGATCAAGTGACTTGCCCAGGGTCACATAGAATGTGTCAGATTTTCTTGACTTAACCCAGTTCTTCTTGACTCCAAGGTCTGCTTTCTATATGCTATGCCATTTTTTCTCTCTGTCTCTAATACATAAATACATACATATATATGGATATTTGTATTTGTGTCCACATAGACATATATGTAGACATATATATCTATTTATGTCTACATATACATGCGTGTATACATGTATGTATATCTGAGTACCTAAGGCAGCTAGATAGCACAGTGGACAAAGTGACAGACCTGGAGTCAAGAAGACTCATCTTCCTGAGTTCAAATCTGGCCTCAGACACTTACTGGCTATGTGACCCTGGACAAGTCGTATAACCCTGTTTGACTCAGTTTACTCATCTATAACATGAGCTGGACAAGGAAATGGCAAATCACTCAAGTATCTTTGCCAAGAAGCCTGAACAACAAGATTGAAGAACCTTGAATATGGATATGACAATAAGTTGACTTTTTTCCCTCTAAGAGTATTAAGCTCAGAAAAAAAGAACTTTATAATTGTTTCCTCCATTGGCTGTTCTTTAATTGTTTTTAATTCTTTAACTGTAAGCCATTGATACTAAGCCATAAGTAATTAGAGGTAAATCTATATATGTTGTAGTCAGAATCTTGCATTTTCTCATCAAAATAGCATAAACATAAGTAGAATGATAGTCAAAAGAAAAAATATGGTTCTCAGTGGGTATTATATGTGTAGTCACTATTCCAAGCATTAGTTATTATTATGGTTTTTTTAAATAACCCTTTCCTTCGAGGACTTCTCTTGTTGTTATTGTATCTATCAACCTAAAGACTATTTATTCTTTTTCTTCATTTTTTTTTGAGATTCTAAAGATACTTTTTTTTGGTTAGGCATTTTGAATGGTATAAAGTTTCTGAACAATATATAGCTTTGTTTTACTTTAGGCTAAATCTCTAGCTAAATGCCTTTACTTTTTCTTGTCTGAACTGGGTTTCCCTACTTCCAGTCCTGCCTCTACTTTCAATAGGATCTACTTTAAATGATGGTGTCTAGGTGGCTCCGGCATGCCATTGATTTGAAATGATAAATTGGAATAAAACATAGGCTAAGCAGTTTAAACTATACTAACACAATCTTTTTAAGATTAAGACAATTGTCAAATGTAGACTTTAAAAATTACATCATGTTCCTTTTCCTAAAAATTCGAAATGACATACTTCTCCCGAGTCATAACATAATTAGATTATATTTTATTAGACTTTCTTTACAAATTTGAAATACTGCTATTTTTACATGCACAGAGGAAAATCAGTTTGAACAATTGTACTTAGGCATTCATTAAAATGAACCACAAATAGCAACACTTAATTGTGTCAGTTATCCACATAATTGATATGTATATCTAAAGTGCATTATGTTACAAAAAATAAATTCAGCAGCACCAAGATACATTTACAAAATAAATACATCGTTCAAAAAATAAATTATGGTAAAACATGATAATAATTGTCTTAGCCTGGGGGGAAAAGAAAATTCACAATGACCAATGTGTCATTTCATTGAGCAATGGTGGGGGGGGAGGGGGGGAAACTGTTTTATTCCAATGCATTTACAGTATTTACAGACAATAAATATTTCTAATACTTTCCATATGTTCACTATTACAGAATACTGCAATATGTTTTCTGAAGTCCTCAGGTGAAAATTTCAATGCCTCCTGAAAAGAAAAGGAAGGAAAAAAAGAGAAATTGATTAATTCTCTTTACATACTAAATGATGGAACATGAAAAGTATAAAATTAAAGACCATAATATAGCAAGTTAAAAACAGACATTTTATCTCTTAAACATTCCCTCCAAAGGAACTAAGGAACAGCAGCGGAGGAGAATACAAATACCCCTTTATAATCTCTTTTATACACATGATCTAGGGAGACAAAGTGGTAGGAAAGTTTGTAGACTACCTTAAAATAGCTGAGCCCCTGAAAACTAAGCTTCAATCTCGATAAAAAAAATTATCAGAAGGGAAAGACTGGTGTATTTCTGGTAAGGCTGTCAGATAAAGGATGTTCCCTGAAGACTTGCAGAGAGCTTTTAGGTGATAAAGATGGGGGAAGAAAAAAAATGAGAGTACTTGGAAATGATGTAGAAGTGGAAAATACATCATCTAAACCCCCTGGCTTTAGACAAAGCTTCAGGCAAGTTTCTTCTGTGACCCTGCCATTGAGTGACCCAATGTTAACTGTTTTTGCTCAGTTTTTCTCCTGATACTGTCTCTTTTGGCTTACCATTTTGTTAATGAAAATGGATTGCTTCGGCTGAAGTGAAAACTTTTGACATTCATCAATTTGCTAAATGAAGTTTTGTATTGTGTTACATATATGAATCATACTTAAACACAGTGTTCTCTATGATTTGGGGGACAGATGAAAGATTCATATTTAGCTCTACTTAAAAACACTCATGAACAAACTTATTATTGGATTATAGTTTTAGAAATGAAAACTACAAGTGATTGCAACTTTAAAGCCCCAAAAAGACTAAGATTGAGACATCTCTCTGCCTGTTTGTCTGAGGCAATGAATACTAATTTAGGAATGAAGGAAAACCCATTCAAATTTAGGGGATAAAGTGAATTGCCTTTAAAAATAATAGTAGCTTGCTACTTAATTCCGTGTGTGTCTTTTATTACTTGTTTTAAGTTAACACTTGGTATTGAGACCCTTTAATCATTCTGGTCTGGTCAATAATATTTTAAGAGTATATAGCAAAGTTTTTTCCTGCCTTCCTGTCTCCCTCTTCGCTCTTGGCCTACTTCATTTCAGTTACTGTGTTGGTTGCTAGGGAAACAATATAGAATGGAATTTGATTGGCTGTGCCATTGGATTGACTGCCAGGATTGTGGGCAAAGTTTCACATGGCAGACATGTGGGTGTGAGACACACAAAAAGAACAAATTCTTGACAATTTAGGGGTTTTATTTGTTGTGCGAGGCAAAGGGTGTACTGGGCATTTAGGGAAGTTTTACTGTGAATCCCAACTTGGTCACTTACTACCTCTGTGATCTTGGGCAAATGACTCACTTCTCTGAGATTCAGTTTGCTTCTCTGTAAGAAGAGGAGATTGGAATAGATAACTGCTTTCTAATTCTAAGTCAATGATATCATGACCCTTTGAATATGACCTATGGACAAGCATTCCTATTTATACTGGGATTGTTCCAAAAGGAAGAGAAGGCAGACAACAAATTACTATTTTGACCAAAAATTGGGTACAAATATATGTTATGAGTAAAGTCAGGAAGACAATTGAAAGAGTAAATAATTTCATAGAATCCCAGTATCTCAGAGTTGGAAGGGACTTTAGTCTGCCTAGTGCAACCTTTGCTTAAACAAGAATTCTCTCTATAACATTTCCCACATATTGCCATCCAGCTTGAAGATCTCTAGTGATGGGGAACCAACTGTGTTCAAAACCAAGTCACTTTGAAAAGTCTTCAGTGGTAGGTAGTATTTGATGAAATATGTTGAGAACATCATCAGTAAGAATAAAGACTATATTGAATATTCCTTCCAAATGGAAAAGAAAGAACCAAACTTTTAAAATACTTTAAAAAATGCTCAGCTAATTCGCTCATTGTCTTCTCTTGTGAGTTCACCTGTAGCAGATGCACACACCCAAATAGGGAACATCTAAGTAAACAATCCATGTGTACAGTGAGCAGGTGTATTTTATTACAAATATGTATATACAAACACACTATAGTTCTGAGCTCCCTTATTTGTTGAGGAACTCTGCTATATTATTTGGTTTTTTATGAATAAATATTTACTGAGACAAAAGATATCTGATTTAAAGTTATAATTAAAATGGTTTTCTGAATCCCGACATTTCAGTCAGATGTCAGATCAAAAACATGATCATAATATAATTTTTAGAAAGTAAAACAATACATTTCCTACTGTGCATGCCATATGAAGGAAAACAAGAAAAGTTAGTTGAATAGTTTTTAAGACAAAAACACAAGATGTTATAGAGTGTGATAAAGCTTATGACTTTACCATTTCCTACTTTTTCCATTCTCAGACAATTCTGTTGATAATATCTCTCTCACCTCTACCATAAAAAGGACAGGGCAATAAGAAATGTCTAGATGCCCCCTCCTCATGGTGGTCTTATGGATAGTTTTCTAAAATACTTGTATCTGAAAAAAAATTTTATTTGACTTATCTCAGTGCTGAAAAAGAACATAAAATACATTTATATTCCTTAAATATAAACTGAAGAGATACATCAGCCAAATAAATTTTATATGGCTTATTATTCCAGGTACTTAAAACATTTGTATGGCTCTATCCATTTTTACTAATGGCACTTCTTTTCCCTGCTACCCAATCCACTTTCTTCTACAGTTTGTCATAATACTACATTAAGAGAATATATATATCTGGCTACAAAATGAAAAACATAGTCCCACGAGGCTTCCAACAATAAGAGAATAGAAAGAAGAAACAGATATTTCTTTTTACCCATTAGGCATTGGATTGACTGCCAATCCTGTGGGCAAAGTTTCACATGGCAGACATGTGTGGGTGTGAGACCTAATTGCATTAGGCCAATGTCTAATTTTCACTTGATCTACTCTGGTTTCTTTTGGGCCCTTGGTGTAAGAACTGTTGCTTATTTTCATAATTTCTCTAGACACTCAAGGGCACTGAAAACTTAAACTGTCAGCCAATGAAATCCATAATAAAGTATTTATGTTGCCTTTTTCAGATCTCTAGCATATGTAGAAGTAATAAAATAGAAATGGAACCTAATAATAAAATTTACTGATTTTCATTACTTACTTTCATACATATATACATCTAGGAATATATCTTAAAATATGCTGAAGAGATTTATTTATCAACAGATGATCTAAGATATATAGGCCTTACTGTAATTGTGCTAGGTCATTCATTGAATCCAAGCAATCTTCAGTGATATCGTCACTTACTCCATAAGCTATACTAATGACACCAAATAACTTGGCATTTAATATAATATACACCCTAAATTTTAGTCAACTCAGGAAGTGATGCTGATTATCAAGTTTAGAACTGCACAAAAACAAATCATTCTGTATTACTATCAGAGAACTGGGAAAAGATTGGTGGGATGCAGGGAGAGTATTGAATGGTAAGAAATCATTGGTTGCATCTGATGTGTTCTTGTGTTGTTTTCATCTGTCTTTCAAACCCCATAGGTTTTCTGTACTGAAAAGTAAAAAAAAAAAAAAAATCCTATCAGTGGAAAAGTATGTATAGGAAGGCATTGTCGTCTAATGGACAGAGCACTGGACTGAAAGTCGGAAGACTTGGGCATAAAGTCCAAGTTTCCTTTTGTAAAATGGGGTTGTAATATTCAGCACCTTTCTGACTTACAAAAACATTTTCATGACAAATGTAATCATAAGTAGATATCAAACCTAGTTCTCATTTAGTATTTGTCATAAAAGTTCACAGTAATATTATCATTACTAAAGCTCCCTCTCTTCTAATAATGTGGTTTTGATGGACCATCATGAAGCTCATGGTGTTATGATATATGGGGAAATACTCTTTCTCTGAAAGCCAATACACAAATTTTTTCTCAGTAGTCATGTTCTATAGTAGAGTATAAGTTCCTCAAGGGCAAACTGTAGTTTTTGTCTTGAATCCTTAGGACCTAACACAGTTCCTGGAACAATAAATGCTTGTTGAAGTAAATTAAATTGAATTTCAGATCAGAAAGATAAAACTGAATTAAAAGGTTGAAGATTTGGACATATTTACAGTTTACCTATAAATTGTCTTACGTATACTATAAAACTGAACATAAATAATGCACATATAAAATAATATGTATTGTATATGTATACAGTATGGTACATATACAACATAGTATGGATTGTTTTGTAGTGTTTATAGATATTGAGAAAGCAGAAATTCCCCTTGTTTTTCATTAAGATGAAAAGAGCATAGTTAAAAAGTCTACAACATCTGAACACCGATTTGTTTTTTATATTAAGGTCACAGCCACTAACTTCTCAAGTTCAATGAACATTCAAGCTTAATTTTGCCCAACTTAGCCTGGGGAGATAGGCAATGTGGTATAATGGCTGTAGCGTTGCCCATAAAGATCTGGATTCAAGTGTTACTCTTTACTCATACTGGTTCTGTGATCCGGGACAACTTGCTTGACCTGCAAGTGTTCCTTCTCTAAGCCTCCAAGTTGTAAAGAAGGTACTGATATACATTGGCAGGTGTTTTCTTACCTGGAAGTTCCCTATATCAGTGAAATCACAGGTGTAGTCCCTATTCTAAATTAGGAAAAGAAGAGTTGGGAATCTCCAGTTACCTTAGCAGGGTTCTGGCAAAATGTTGTAAGAGATCATAAAAAAGTATTGCTCTAGGGCAGACTTTATTCTTTTCATCTTTGTTGCAATTTATATATCATATCAATAGGAAGAAAGTTGAAGAACTGTGTGAACTGAAGGGAAAATGTATATGGTATCTCAAAGTGATGAAGGCTAGGCAATAGGCCCCGGAAAGTTTAATTACCGTAAGTTGAGATCCAGCGTAGTCCCAGAGATGTCTGATAGGTGAACCCCTTCCACCCCACTACCAGCTACTCCAGAGTTTAACCAAGCTGATCGAGTTCGCCGTTTTTTCTTTTCCTGTTCCTTGCGTTTTCCTGGCTTGCCTTTCTTTTTCTTGTTAGATGTTCTCACTGGCTGCTCTTTATATGTCTGTGCCTTGTTGGTCTCCTGAGTTAGGTACCTCCCCTCATCTTCACTTCCAAACCGGACAGGGTAGTTCTTTGTGTTAGTAGCAGGCTTGGGGTTGGGAGAAACCTCTAAGGTAGCTCGGATTTCAGCTGTGTTAATGCCTTCAATCAAATTTTGAAGAAAGATTCTTCGTCGTAAATCTTGAATAACCTTCCCTTTGTCATGGAGGAACTGGTGCTCTGATACAGCTCTTTTGCTAAAAAAAAAAAAAAAAAGTTGGGGAGAGGAAGGGGGGAAATTACAATTTAGGTACTACTAGATGTCTTCATTCTATTAATTCTCCACTCTGCACGTTATAGAGAGGGCTACAACAGGACCACTTAGAATCGCTATTTCTAAAGAAAAAGCTGGTAGAATAAGAAAAGAAATAATGTTTATCTAACTCAACATAAATGAATGATTAGATTTGCATCTATTCTTTTCAGGGTTCTATAGGAGGAAACCCCTTATAATAGTTATGAATTCCAGGAATAAGTCAATAAACCTGAGATGTGAAATGTAGAAGTATCTTCTGGTCCTTTTTAAGCACATCCTCCTCCTCTCACACACTGACTCTAGGATCCCAGACTTAGAAGGGACTTCCTCTCCTTCACTCCTTCTGCAGTCCAGTTAGCCCACCCTTTTACTATTTCTCACACTCAATAGTTCATCTCTTGTCTCTATGCCTGGATGTTTTCCTGCTGCGCCTCTGCCTCTAAGAATTGCTAGTATCTTTCAAAATTCAGCTTAAATGTCACTTCCTATATAAGGCATTTGTTAATACCTTCCCTTTTGTAGTGTATATATTTTATTATACACTATATATTTATATATCCTCTGAGGAAAAATGTGAGTTCCTTAAAGTCAGGGACTAAACTTTGATTCTTGCCTTTGTATTCCCAGAATACCTAGCACGTAGTAGACAATAGATGCTGACTGATTGGTACCAGATGAACTGTACCAGCTCATTCTACTCGTACTCAAAACATGAATCTCATCTGCATTATCACTGACCAGTGACTCAGCAAACTTGAAAATCTCTGGTAATGAAAGATTCGCTATCTCCTAACACAGCTCTTACAAGGGATAGCCTATACAAAGGAATGGAGGTGGGAAATGGAGTGCTCCTTTTTCAAATAGTTTTGTTAGTGTGTGGAGTGCAGGGGATTATACTGAAGTGAAATCTGGCTCTGGAACTTCCATATACCAGTTCTAATTCTGCCATTGGATTTGGGGCCATAAAGGACAGAATTAATTTATCTCCCACATGACAACATTTCAAAAATTCAAAGAAAGGCAAAGCAGTCAGTCAGTTAACTATCAGGCATTGTTGTATGTGATTTAAATACAAATCTGTTATTTTTAAAAATATGCTTCAAGCAATAAAAGTGAGTACTCCCTTAAATGTGGGGAATCCAACTTTCTACTGTCTTTGCTTGCCTTCAGTATTTCTCTGCAGGCAAAAAATTCCTTGCTGTACCCACTGATGGTGATTTTTTTTTTTAAAGTGGAGTGCATCAAATATTATCTAATATGTATAACATCACTTTAATTCAAAGACAGTCAAAAAAGATAAAGGTGGAGGGAGTTGAGAATTTCCTATAGGGGATGTTTATTTATTTTTTAAAACTTCACCTGTAACGATATATTGGTGTGATCTGATAGATTTCTGGTTATGTATATTTACTAGGACTTTCATATTTCCTCTCTGTTTCTGCTTATCTCATTTCCCACAAAGTCCTTTTAAATGATCTCCATTCTCTTATACAAATTTATCTCTTCCTTTCCTCACCCCACTCCTCTCTTCTATGTACCAGATATTAAAGTTATTCTGAGGTTATTTAGGTGAAACCTTTAGTTTAATCAGCCATTTCCAATTATACACCTTTCAGAGAAACCTTCCTCCATTTCCATCTTTTCCCAAATCCTACTATATTTACTGTGGTCCAGCCTCCGTATGAAGGTGGGAGAATTAGGTTTGTTGCCTTCAAAAGGGATAAGAATAATTAAGATTCTGAGGGGTAAAGGTAAATAATATCCAGTGAACCATAAGAAAAGATTCTAGAACATTAGAATGATCATCAAACATGGGCTAATCTCAAACATATCTGAGGCAAGTTGGAAGGGCTATTCCCTAAATAGCCATCTATAAGAGGTGGCATTGTATCCATACTCTCAGTGTAACACTTTCTCCTCACAGGAATGAAAATAGCTTCCATTTCCTCACCTTTTTTCTCTTTACAAAGTTAAAGCATCTTTTAGTTTGATGTCTGGGAGGAAGAAGAAAGTAATATACAGACTAGTGAGAGCCATTGCAACAGTGAGGAGAGCAATCTAGATCTCTGGCATCTGGAGTATAGCCATTATCACATGACCTAGAGTTTTTATTATTGTTACCTATCTCTCCATCACAAAATAAATAACTATGGTTCCTAGAATTTTTCTCTGGAAGAGAGTTGCTTATCTAGCAACTTTCTAAGTAAAAGTACCCAATGAGATTTTATATATTAATGGTAATTTCTCTGAATATTATACTTAACATTCAAACTACCCTTGCGTATTTTAAAGTGTTGACTGACTTGAAGACATTACTTAATGGAAAGGAATTTAAAAGGAGCCTGATTTAAATGAACCATGCAGTAGTCTCTTTTCCTTTTTGAAGGTGCCACATGTTAGTAGATTAAAATTCACTTAGTCCATGGGAACTTTTAATATCCTGGAAACTTTTAATAATCTGCATCTTGAAAGTTAGCTATACTATGACTACATTTTCTAAGTGCGGCAGTTTTGTATTTTTCTTTCAAAATTAGGTCTAATATAATTGCATGTCTCACAGTTACTGCAATTTAGAAAGCATCCTTTGGCAAAATGTTAAACACACATATACACAAAAGTATCTCAGCCATTGCTCATTCATAACATATCCTGGATTATTTCATTCCCTTGTCACTCCAACAGATGCTCATTCCATCTTTCCTACTCTCTAATTTTGTAATACAGATCAATCCATTGTATTAGCTGCAAGGTAACTTTTAAAAACAGTTTCTTCTAATTAAATCAGTTTTGTTCATGCTCATTCTCATTGGCATATAGTGCTTCTATCGTATGTCAGTCACATAGCTTTCCTAACTTAAGCTCTGGACTTTCCCAGGATACTTCTCATGGGAAATGCAGTTCTCATTCTATCCTTTTACTTTATAAAAAGTAAACAGATTTGTTTGATTTTGTTCAGTTTAACAATCATACGTCTCTGGCAAAGAGCAAAGTTTTCCTCTCGCCTTTGACAAAATTATTAGTAGTTTATTGTGATTTTCACAGACAATGCTGTCAGGTAGTTCTCCTACTGTTTTAAGGACTTTAGCCTTGAAAATGCGGTTTAAAAAAAGATCATTAGAACTGCCCTTCCCCCAGATTTTGCCTCAGGCACATGAATTAAATTCTAGTCCTCTTTTATAGTGGGTAAATGACCTGCCTTTTAAAAGATGTGTACATATATACTGTTAGGGAAGAATAAGGAAAAACGGAGGAGCTTTTCATTTAAATAGCTATATAATATAATATTTGAGAGTCACATCTGTCTCCCAACAACACTTCTGTGTTCTATACTTCCATAAAAGACTTCATAGTTTTATGTTTCACATGATATTTATTATTCAGCATTTAATATTAAAAAGAAAACAATAAATCCTTACCATAATATGCTTCATTGTTTTCCTTAAACATTATTATTTTTACAAACATATAGAAAAGAATTCTTAACAAGGGTAACTCCACACTTTTATCTGGGCCACTACTCTGCTTTAATTCAGAGGGAAATGTCTTTCTGGGTGAATTTTCACGGAACTAGATTAAATTTCTAAAGAACTGTCAAGAAATACAGAGAGTAAACAGTGTGATAGAAATTTTTTCTTAAGCAAAGAACGAAGCAGGCCACAGGAGAAGTTTGGTTCTTAAGGAAACGTGGAGAAGAAAAGTTCTGTGGTCCATGGAAGAGACAGGGTTAGGGTGTTAGAATTAGGATGACTCACTAGAAGTCCCTTCCAACTCAAATGACTCAGTCAAAAGTAATGCTTTTTATTAAGTGGAATAGACCAAGTCTGACTCCAAAGCAGATCCAGCCAATGATGTTTTAAGTTTACGAATATACTGGAGAGAGTCCCTTTACAGTTTGAATACAAAAGGTACCAATCTACTTGCCCAAAGTATTTTAACTTAGAATAATCTGCTGCCTGTTTCTTGGTCTTTGTCTCATTCACCCTCTTGTCTCATAAAACATTTGTTTTTTAATCAGGACCTGCAATTTCAACAGTTGTAAGGCAACTTCTAGTATAGAAATTTCAGTTAACATGGTAGTTGGGTAACCTTTCCACAATTTAGTCTTGAAGAGTCACCTGAGGGTACTAGAAGGTTAAACTGCTTGACCATGGTCGCATAGTATATATATCAGAGGCAGAATGTGAATCCACATGTTCCCAATATTAAGATCAGCCCTCTAGCCATTAATGGATGCTCTCTCTCATTAAATATATTTTATATCAAATCCCCAAACTCCAGGACTTGCAACATTCCTAATCTTTTCCCTTTTCACCTGCTTTAGGAAGTTTTACTAAGTTCTGCTTTATTATAGAACTGCCCACTATATTTTAAAAGCAATACTTCTATGTCTTAACACCCTAAAGCACTGAGGGATTTCTAAGGGGTACTGAAATATTTATGTAGTTGAGGTTAAGCAGTTTTCCTAGAGTTTGGTTTGAAGAGTGATTGGGGAGTAATATGGCTTGATTATATGTTAATAAAAGTTCTTTCAAGAAATTGACTTATTTCGTATTTTGAATAGACTCATGTTTTGTCTAACATGCAGTTGACTGTTAGTTGGTGACACTGCAGATCTAATGACTTGTTTTTAACTCCATCTGGCACTAGTAATTTGGTGTAATATTTTTGTCTACTGATGATTTAAGCTTCCATGAAAAAGCCTGGCTGTAATGTAATGTGATGATTAATCATTGACTAAAGCAATGTTTTGTGGTAGTTTTATAACTGTCTACAGAGTGTGAGTATTTAAGTATGAGATTGTGTTTCACCCACAAACAAAACTGTAACAGTGTTACTGGCTGCTAACTGATTTCTGATGTGTTTTGCATATTATGGCCAAAAAAGAGTTAAAATAGGATTAAAAAAAAACTTAGCACAATTTTCTGCAGTAATTGCGGCGAGGGAGAAGCAATCATGATTCACAAGTGGTTCCTCAAAACAGAAAACAGATATTTCTTACAAAACTTAAAAGAAAAAAATTGGCTTCATTCCAATTCAGTGTCTCTTGGCCAAGTAAATAGAGTATTAATTGCATGTCACATTTTGTTATTTACATACACCTAAACATAAATTCTCTTTATGCCTGAACAGGACAAAGTTTCACTCAAGAAAAAAATCTGAAGACAATTTTCAGAAATGCCCCAGTAAAACTGTTAATTTGAAGAAAACAATGTAGCTTTATCTTTAGTACAATGTTCTACACGATTTGCCTTAGGAGATTCGTAATAGATATTCATTTTAGTGCCAAGGTTCAGGCATGTCTAAAGTAATTTCATTTAGGAATTTTCTGTTTGAATGATAATAATAATTAATAAAAATGATAAAGACAAGGAAATATATGAAACAGTTACTTTTGTGTGTTCCCTGGGCAATTGACAAGGAAACCCTACTGAACAGTGGCTGTAAATATTGGATATGACAACTCAATATTTGTAGATTTCCTCCCTTAATTCCTTATCTAGAGTCTCATTCTCTTTGCAGTTTTCAAACAAAACTTTTGTACTACTTTGGGTGCTTTTTCACCTGAGACGGTCAGCGTACAGTTAAAATGAGTGCACAAAGAGCATGAAACAGGCATTCAAACTCAATCATTTCCCTTCGTGATCAGGTTAGATATTGATCTGGAGCCATCTTCTTCTAACTTTTCAGTAACATGCTTTTATAGAAGTAATGTTATTTCTCTAGTGTGGGTGGATGGCTGACTATTTTTGATCCAAAGTTCATCCTTAGAAGGTCTGTGAAGGAGAGGGCTATCCAAGTCCTTCAGTCATCAGCATCAAATATATGACTCCACTTTAAAAAATATTTCAAAGTGGCAATAATCCAAAGAAAAAGCTTTCTATACCTAATGTTCATTATGGATCTAATCACCATAAACTTTTTGGAGTTTCTTACTGCTTGAATTTTACCAGTGAGAAGTTTTAACTATCTTAAATAAAATTATGCCTTTGTTATTTTGTATGGTTATGCCATTCATAATAAATATGTGTATTTTATGATTCCTAAACACATGCATATATGTAGATAGAAGAAAGCACATATTTACTTCTCCAGTACTTGCTATGCTTCCTCTAGTTTATCTACAATTTTCAGATATTAAAATGAGTCCCTTACTATCTACTGAGGGAAAGAATTAGGAGATTAGGTAAAAAACAACAACAACAACGCCACCCCAACACCTTTCATAGAAATCCTATTTAAAAAATCTTGAAGCTCAACCTGTTATTAAGTCCATTTCATAGACTTGGTCTCAACTAGCAGGCTTCAGCAGGTAGCCTGAAACTCATCCTGTTCAAAACTGAAGTGGGTAGCAACATTCACACATCAGTGGAAAGTTGGGAGAATTCCTGGAGCCCTACTACTGCCAGCTCCAAGGCGGCCACAAACTTTCCCTTCTCATCCCACTCCGTATTTGTCCAGGAATCACACAAGAAGAGAAGAGAGGACTTACAGTCGGCGGCTGAGTCCCTCCACTGATCTCCCACAAGAGGGAACAGAATAACTCAGCAGAAACACCGCAAAGCTCCATTGCTGAAACAGTCTCCTGAACATTTTATCTTCTTGGTCTCGGAACCTGCGACAAAATGAAAAAGAAAAAAAGAAAGAAAAGGAAAAAAAAAGAAGAAAAATGGGTCCAAAGTGTCACTCTGTATTCCCCCCTTCCCACTTCACTTTTCTTGAAACAAGAAAGAAAGTAAAAAGAAAGAAGAAAGAAAGAAAAAGCCTCTTTTACATTAAGGGCATCTCCAAAGTTGTAAAAGAAAAGTGTTCTCTAGAACCTCTCTCAGCACTCACTTCTACAGAAATCAGCTCCTCCAACTGAGATCGTGCACGCGCGCGCGCACACACATACACACACAACACACACTTACACACAGGCAAATCAGAGACACTTCCTCTGAAATAACGACAATGAAATAGTTTATATATGCATCAGGGCAAGGAGTGTGTTTACAGGTCTCCCATAGCAATGCTTAATTAATCTGGCAAACAGCTCTCTCATGGGTCTATGGAGCTAGGCAAGCCCCTTTTTTTAGGGGAAGAAAAGTTCCCCAGATAAGTCAGCCTTCTTGAACATCTGGAGGACCAGACTTCTCGTGTTAGAGACACATGGAGATGCACACACACACACACACACGCGCACACACACGTTTCTATACCTCCTCGGATGCAGCGTTCAGGTAGAGAGTCGATTCCACACACACTTTTGGAAAAGGCGTGTGTCGTCGTCTGTATCTAGAGAGCCAGGGATCTAAAAGCAGTGGAGGCAGCAGCCAAGGCAGCGTGGAGGCAGTGACAGCGGCGGGGCGGCGGCGGCAGCGGCAGCGGCTGCGGTGGGGTCCGCTCTAGAGGCTGGAAAGCATGCTTTGGTTGTGCAGGTTGGAGCAGGGCTAGAAGCAGAACTGGGACTGGAATGTTCACACGCTCTGGAGGCAAAACCTGCTAGAGAAGTGAGTGACTCGCAAAGAGGTGGCGCCCTAGGAACATGTGCTGGGAGAAAGCGAGCCTGGAGCAGAGATGAAGCGGGGGTGGGGGGGAGGGGGTAGGAAGGAGGAGGCTATGGATTGCGAGAGAGCTAGAGACAGAGAGAAATGGAGAGGGAGAGGGAGAAATAAAGGAGAGGGAGAGCATATTTGTGCAAGCAGGCAGACAGACGCACGCACAAAGGCACGTACTTGTGCTTATCTTCTAAAAGTCTCTCTGGTTTTAGGACTGGGAGGAAAAGGCTATGAAGAGGAGAGATGAAAGAAGGGGTAACTCTCTCGGTGTGCCCCCCCGCCCCGGTCTTTGCCAGGGGGTAGGTGAGGGTATCATTTTAAGCTCGTCTGGGTTACTTCATTCCCTAGAGGTAGGAGGTAGTTGGAATACAGTTCCCTTCAGGTGTGGCACTAAGGCCGTGACCAGTCTTCTCCCCCTTTCCCTCTACCACTACCACTAGGGAGATGCTTCTGATAGCGCACTGGGGAGGAGAGGAGCAGGGATGGGTCAGAGGGGGATGGAGCAAATCTCTGAGGAATCAGCAACCTCAGGTTCCAGGAAAGTTTAGGCTCTAGCTTTTCAGGCATTAACAGGGGTCCCTCCCTGCTTATACCTGCCCCCCTCCCCGCCTCCCCCTGCCCCCAATTGAGTTTGCTAGGAAGCGTACAGGGCTAAGGGCACTAGGGGAGGGTGGAGAAGTCTCCATTTATACGAGAAAAACGGTTTCAGCCTTCAGGCTGAGATAGAATTTCTAGCTCTTTCTTTCGGGAGAACAGCTGGGGACATCTGGAGCTGGTCCAAGAAACTTCACGCAAACTTTCTTTCCCCGCTGAAGGAGTGACACTCTTGGTAGTGTGCTCAGTTCACCGCCACTCCCAACAACAATCATGTCCCCCACCCGTTTTCCAGTTACCCTAACACTACTCCCACCCTCGCCCGGTACTACAAACCCTACTTCCAAAAAAAAAAAAATGTATCCTGAAATAAGGGCATCAAAAAACCTCTTTCAGTTCAACAGACACAATTCTACATCTCCATATTATCCCCTCGGGGAAATCAGAGGAAAGCAGAAGAGTTTTCCCCAAAGAGTATCTTCGGCTCGAGTTAGCTATGGAAGAGTTTTATGTATTGAATCGCCAGTAAATTATGAACATCCTGGACCTATATCTTTTGAAGCGAACCTAATTCATTGGAATCATTCAAGGACGTCTATACTCTTTCAAAGATCCATAGTAGCTCCATTATTATCTGAAAACCGGAATGATGCTGAGGCTTGAAATGGTTATGAGAAGCTTGACCTTTACTGGAGGAGCAGTCACTGCTCACCATTCACATCTACGCCTTACCTAGATAATTTTTGTTCTCCACAAGTTTCTTGGCATGTTCACCCAAACATCAGTTTCATATTTTCTCTTCTCCTTCACTTGAAATTCTTTATTATTTAAAATACTATTTTTCCTTCTTTAAAACCACCCTTTGGGGATCTCCACAATTTTCACGAAAGATTAAAGCAATTAAAGTAGCACATTTTTCCGTGGCAGGCAGGGGGAGAGAGAAGATTTAGCTCCACAGAGGTATCTATCATTTGATAAAACTACTGACACCTGACAATTTCTTTCCAAACAGATTGACAAGCTTTAACATAATCCTTAGAATCTATGAAAAGCAAATTACAAACAAATCACTTTATGCTTGTGAATTATTTTAAATTAACATCATATTTACTTCTACAACAACAAACCAAAGCACTTAAGCCAAATTTTAAACTACACAGGCAAAATAAACAAACAAAACCCTGAAGAAGGAAGATTGAAATTCAAATCAGACAGGAAACATTAAGTCATTTATGCTATAAACAAATTCACTATACAGAAACACTCACTACTCCTTAATTTAAGAGGTATCATCAATAAACTTCTTTGATCCATGCTGATTTTTCAACTGATTAAAAAATTGACCTTCTTCCTTTCTCACTCTCTTTGCTTTACCCACACACTTCTTACTGGTATTAATGGCAACACATCTATCAAATATTTTTAGAATTTTCTCTCTTCCACAAAAAGAAAAAAATATACCCAGGAAAAATAAATAGTCTTTATGTACTTGGAATACTGAAGTTTCCTTATAATTTATTACTTCACCTTTTCCTTGATTTACAGTCTTCTCTGCCTTTCTGGTCAAATGAGGGAGATTCAGCAGTCTCTTCCAAAAGTATTTTTTTTAACTTCAGAAAAGTGAAATCAAGTTTCAGATGAATTAGAATAAACAAATCTTACATACTTTTCCTATAAGGAAATTTCCTTGCTCCCATCAAAGAAAGTTTTGGCAAAGTAGGTGCCTTCTCCTAAGCTGCTCTTTTTTATTATCCTGCAATAGAAGATTCTTCTCTCAATATATAGCCTGGGACTTTCTATTTCCCCCTCCTCCTTTTGGAAAGAATACAGTGACATCATAATCCACCTTCCATTTAGCTGAGTAACCATGGGTGATGCTCAGACACATGACTAAACAGAAGCACTAGGTAGGATTCATCTCCCTTTACCCCTCCTCCCCTTTTTAAGTTTGAGAAAGGAACAGGAGCCAATAATGGTCAGATGTTTGCTTATGACTTGCTATCACATACGTGCAACCTAGCAAA
Organism: Notamacropus eugenii; assembly: GCF_028372415.1. NCBI lineage: Eukaryota > Metazoa > Chordata > Mammalia > Diprotodontia > Macropodidae > Notamacropus > Notamacropus eugenii. The sequence goes on along the minus strand of NC_092874.1, from coordinate 218,287,415 downwards.
AAAAAAAAAATATTTGAGAGCTTGTCTTTAACCGGAACTATTTCCATGCAAAGAGAACTTGGCATTCATTGAATGATCTACACCTACATGAATACCTAGCCCATGAGCAAGCTCCAGCTCTCCCATCTTCTTATATTCAGTGGTGGTTCTATAATCCTGCAGTACATCAGAAGAAGTTCCCTGCATTTGTTTCATCTTACAATAAATTAAGATAGACATAAATGTTGGACAATCTCTGAAGATGACTGCTTTAGCATTTAAAAAAAACCAAACTTTCCTTGGTTTCAGTTTTTTGTATTTCTTCTTCCCTCATCTAATAGCTGGAACAACAAACACAACATGACCCTGGCATTCCTCAAAAGATGTATTCAGATTCAGAAATGACAATTTTACCCATCAAACTATAGCTTCCAGAGAGTCATACAGAAGGTCTTTGGGAAATACTATATACACAACAAAACCTAAATTACTAAACTCTTTTTGTTTTTGCCCAGCATTTCCTGTAGTTCTTTCAGAGTCCTTCTGAGCCACCTCTCTTTACTTGAAATGACATTCTGGTTTGATTTATAAAAGGTGGCAAGGTTGATTTCTCAGGCTGAGGTTGTATATCAACTGCAAATGGTTTAGTTCCATTCAAAATAGCAAATAGAAAGAGAATGTGATTTTTTTTTAAAGCAACCTGGTAGTCATGGGAAAGGAGTTGGCTAACTGTTGAATTGCACAAAAGTTAAAAAAAAATATTCAAGAGTAGGGGACTTGTGTGTGTGTGTGTGTGTGTGTGTGTGTGTGTTTGCATAAGACCTGCTTTTTTTTATCAGGAGAAAATGCCTTAGGTATTGAATAGGGCTTAGATGACTTACAGATTAACTGAAAATTGTGTGAGAAATTCCTTATCTTTTTTCTTTGTCTCTCCTTACATCTTAACAGTCATTCAGCAGTTTCCAGTCTATGCAGATAAGCAGTTTACATGGTAAATTTCCACTGAACTCTCTAAGCTAAGGTGAAGATGAGACACTCTTTAGGAAATGGAAGGCATTAGTAACTGCTCTTCCAAACCCCAACACTTTCCAAAACTTTAACCATCAAAGCAACTCCTGTAGTCTTGAGTTATTATCCTTGTGTATGCATGTGTGTGTAGAATGTTTCCATGTCAGAGACAATTAACTTCTGGAAGACTGCCCATCAGTAATCACCCTTGGCTGGGTAGATTTGCCTTGTTCCAAACAGGAGGAGGCAACTGGGGGGAAGTTGTATTCTAAAAACAGGTCAGGAAAGCTAAAAATCCCATCTGGCTCAGCAGAGGATTCACTGGGCTTGAAGCTGGTCCAGAGAAGTGTCTCCCTGACAAATTCAACCCATATTAGATACTACAAAGAGGAATTATTATTTTTTTTTTAGGGATGGGGGGTCAGGGTGCAGGGCAAGGGATGATATTTTGGGGGGTATAATCCAGGTATCTAAATTTCAGTGAGACAAAGAGGAAACCATTCTTTTATTTTTGAATTCATTATAACTAGACTTTACTTTTTTGTGCCTCAGTTTCTTCACTTGTAAGGTAAAGGGATTGTACTCAATAATTCCTAAAGTCTCCTCAGCAATAACACTTCATGATTCTTGGGTATCCTTTCCTGTACCCTTTTTGATCCTTCCATGTGGGGATGGAAGATTGGTTTCAAAGGTTTCATTATATTCTTCTGAAAAGGCCAGTTTCTTCCTCCTACTGTTTCTTTTTACCCACTTGCCTCCATTTCTCATATTGCTCTATTTTCAAGTGCTTTTGGGCGAGGCAAGAATATTCTCACTTCCAGAGCCTAGAATGGGCATTGAGAGCCACAAGCAGTTAGTTGCTTCATCTTCCTTTGCTTTTCTGGGCTGAGATTGGGATACCTAGGGTGAGGGAATTCTTTTTAGCACTTGTGAGACAGGGGAGGAAAGAAACTGAGCTCCATAAAGGGAAGGGGCAGTGGTGGGTGGATGAGAGGAGGGTCATTAATTAAGTTCTGACATTTTATGGAATTTAGGGTCAATTTGTTGGTCTATTTGTTTTATGAGTTCAATACCATAAATATTGGCAGCTGCAAAATGGATTTTTAGAGGGTGGAATTGAAGATAACCTGTTCTTTTTGTCCTCTTTCCACTTCCCATTGTATCTTCTCTACCTTCTCTTCCTCCCACAACTTCCTCATCTTCTTAGATCTCCTCACCCCCTTTGGTAAATACTTTTGAAACTCTCTTATAAAAAAACCTTGCTGGCTCAACATGATGTCCTATTCACTTTCTGTCTACTGGCAGGAAAGCTATGGGAAAAAAGTCTGACAAGAGGACAATAGACAAGAAAAGGAACTTCTTTATACTGCAGCTGTATCAAATACCAATGCATGATTTACAAAAAGGAAAATAAATTCCCTTTTAGACTGACAAATTAGTCTTCCACTAGAGGGAAATCAAAGTCTCCCTGCCCAACCCTCCAATCTCTGTCCATGACCCACCAACTTAAAACAGGGTAGGTGGGAATAAAACTATTTACTTTATCCCAGGCTCAGAGAATGCCACTTACTCTCTCGTTTACCTGGATTCTATTTACCCCAGCTCCTGGCAGACTAGCAGCATCCATCATTGTTTCTTTAATTCATTTAAAGCTTAGGTGATTGGTAGGGGTGGGATGAGGAAAGAGATAGAAAAAGAAGAAAAAATAAGTAATATGTAATGAAAGTTTTTTGTTAAAGCCACCTCCCTTACTCTGTTTCACAGAATCCAATAGACACCATATCTGAGGGCAAGTTGTCAGTTATTAATTCATAAAGCCTGTTTTTTTCTATATATAGTTGCATAGTGGCTGCAGTTGGCATTCTCTGGTGGTGTAGACTAGAATCCATGGACTGTCTCCAAAGCATAAAAACAAATTCGGTTGTGGTACTGATGGATTTTGTAAACGGAGCTGGACTGGCTGGGTAACTCTAGTGAGCTGTCCATGGTGGTTAACAATTTCTGGATGTCAGTTTTCTTCAAACAAGACACAGACCACCCCTCCCCTAGGTGCCAGCAACATCCTGATTCTGGAGCTTGCTGAGGGCAAGAGCAGTTTGAGAGCAGAGCATGTGAGACTTGGACATTGTTCATTCAGGAAGCTCTATGACTCAAATTCAACGAAGGTGGATCTTCAAAGTTGGAAAGAAAAAAAATATTCTAGATATTCCAGATTGTGGGTTTCCATTTCCTTCCTCTTTCTTTTTTTGGTCAGTATTTTTTGAGTTTTGAGGAAATGCCTCTCCCCTTCTTTACCTCATCCCCCAAATCAAACAGTGCTGCTCTTCCACATCTTGGATTCGTTGATCAGGGTAGCTTCATACTGCAGTGATTCTTCTTAAATTGTTTTTTTTTTTTTTTTAAGCATCCACAAATTGCTCATTCTACTTTTTTTTTTTTGAGGAGTTGGTGTGGTCTGGCATTGTTCTGATCGTTTAAATGGCAGGCTATTTTATAGGGTCTGGAAACTGATGGAGAAAGGACTTATCATTTATCCAAGGAATTCTGGTTAGTTCCTATTTGTGGTAGAGCTGTAAATCTAGTTCCAGTGTTCACCTCTTCCTTTTTTAAGACAATGTTTCTGGATCTTTGTCATGTACTAAGAACCTACTGATCATTCTAAGTAAATATAGAAACAAAGAAAATTTAATTACAGTAGTTTTCTTAAGATGTCCTTTTCTTCCCAGTGAAATAAAAATCTGCCCTGAACTTTTGACAGTCTTCTATTATGTAAAGGTTAGAAGTATATATCTAAGTTCCTTTATATCCTCATGGGGAAGATGTTTAGCTTTTTTTTTTAATCTCACTTCTTTATTATTTTTTAATTTCCTTTGATGAGTTGTTTTCCCTCTCTATTGTGTATCTCCAGACACTTGTATTTCTGTCTGCCCAAGCAAAGCAACTAAATATTGGAGACCAACTTTTATATTCTGGAACATTAATATCTAATGTACTTCAGTGTTATTGTTTTGCTGTTTGTTTTTGTGGAAGACTAAAATTTGGAAGATCACCTTTACTATCTTGTTCCTCATTCTTCAGGAAGTTTTGTAAATACCAATTTTTAATCCTAGTTAGTTTTCTATTGGTCTTTTACTTATTAACAGTTTCCATGGTGCTTGGTTGCAGATGTGACATCCATCAATATTTCACTGCTTTCCCTCACCTTCAATCTTTCTAGTTCCATAACTGAAAAATCTTTAAGGACGTAGGGAGGAATAGGGACTTTCTTCCAACAAAGCCAATTGCTAAATCTTTGACTAAGTAGATAAGTCTGCTTGGCCAAAATGGCTAGTCAAGATCTGAATCAAAATCCTGCCTCAGACACCTACTAACTGTGTGATCCTGGGCAAATAAGTGAAACTGTTAGCCTGCTTCCTTATCTGTAAAATGGGCATAATCATAGTACTCTCCTAGGGTTGTTCTGAAAATAAAATAAAATAATATATGTAAAGATCTTTGTAAAACTTGAAGCTCTATATAAATGCTGGTTAATCTCTAGGGGATTGCCTGAGGCACACAGAGATTAAGTGATTTTCCCAGGGTCATTCCTCTAGTGAATGATAGAGGTGGAATATAAATCCAGGTAATTATGACTCCAATCCACAATTCTGCTACTGCACATTTTTTAACTGGGGGAGAATGTAGTTATGTCCAGTCCTGCCTCCATTGTATTTTCTTGACAAGGTTGAATTCCTAAGAGAGAAAAGGGAGGAGAAAAGAAGGATATAAACAGAGATAGGCTTGAATCTCATTTAAAGCACTTCTCCCAATTTCCTTGCTTTTCAGGAATCAAAGATTTTCCTTCAATTTTCTGCCAGTTCCAATTAATTTATAAATAATTTAAGGCAGCTACCAGGAACATTGTGAAGCTTGATTTTTTTTAATGATGGTGACTGTGATACTTCTGTCTGAAAGGGTCTCATACGTTAATGTGTCTTCCTGCTGTCTAACATATTTGATTCCATATTCCTGCAGGACTAGTCCTTGCAAGTAATTTGTGTGTCCACTCCAATGGATATTATAACAGAACACTTAAGGTGAATTTTTGTTGTGCCCCAGAACAAACAAGCTCTCTTGTGGTATGTTTCTTCCCTGTCCACTTCATATTAAGCCTGGCATGTTTGGATTCCTGATGTACTTTATAGTTTTATGCTCATCCCACTAAGCTGTTAATTATACATAGGACTGCCAAGGTGTTTTTAACGGTTAAAAATGGTATTCTGTGGAAAGGTTTAAAAGAAATAGCTTTGCCCTATAAATATAGGTCACATTCTTTTCAAAGTGGTTCTTAATGGGCAAAAATGTACATGTCTATGTAATTTAAATTGTAATTTAAAAAGATCTTTGATAACCTTAAGTGGAGCTAGCTTATGATAGAAGCTTAAGTATGGTTGACAGGTTTCCAAAAAAAAAAATCAGATTTTTGAAAGAGTTTCATTGTCAATATGCACCAAGTCTATAATAATCTCAACCAAAAGCACTGATTTTGGAGACAGAGGACCTGAGTTCATGGTCTACCTTTGATGCTTTCTAACTAATGAATGCTATGTTTTTTCTAACTATGGATTATGCTGCTAAATGCCCTCAATTATTAAATGAGGAGGGAGGGGAGGACTAAATAATTTCAGAAAGCTCTTCTTTTCCTTGAGCTATGATCCTGCAGTTTTGTGACCTGCATGTTTCCTTCAAGTTTTTCCAGTTCCATTATGACCAAAACCAAGGAAACAAGGTGTGAGGAGAGAGTCTGAATATACTAGGGGGAAATGGCATTATCAGATCTGTAAGCAAATACAGATCTGTAAGGCCTTTCCTAGTCTTTGCAATAGCTGAGAAGGTTTTGCTTATTTGCTGAGTAATCCAAAGTATCCATGGATCTACTCATTTGTGTGGATATAACTACTAACTCCACTTCAGAGCCTGAAATAAGGTACTTGTGTTCTATCTGGCACAACTAAACCAAGTTCATGGCTAAATTACAATACTTTGGGTTGCTTTTAACAAACCAGACTATTGGTCTTGTTTTGAAAATGTGAATATTATATCAGGCTTAGATGCTTCCAGAATTGGAAGAGTTTGACATGTCCTAAATATATAAACAATATATAATATCCCAAATGGACTACATGCTGATGAGAGATTCATTACTTCTAGAATTTTCAAAATACACATAAAATTCAGAAAAAAATGTAAACAGAAGAATAATCTTTTCCCTTAAATTCCAAACTATTTAAACATTAATAGTTTCATACACATTTATATACACACTGTCACAGATCATGTTAGCACTTAACAATTACAAACATTGAAAATTCTAACAAGCATATTGTTATAGATTGGAAAATAGTGTGTGTGTTTGTCCTTTGTTGCTGAAGAAGGCCATGCCATCAGAGACGTAATGACATGACTTACACTTGACTTTGTTTTGAGTGAGGGAGGGCTGTGCAGGTCACCAGCCTCACTTCTCCAGAGCCATCTGAATCCAGTGACTAGATATTCATGAGGATGACTGGAGATGACCCAGGATGAGGCAATTGGGGTTAAGTGACTTTGCCCAAGGTCACACAGCTAGTGAGTGCCAAGTGTCTGAGGTGAGATTTGAACTCAGATCCTCCTGACTCCTGCACTGATGCTCTATCCACTGCACCACCTAGCTGCCCCTAGACTGGAAAATAACACTGTATTTGAAGTCAGAGGAGTTGAGTTCTAATCTTAACTCTGATACTTAATGCAGATGAGACCTTAGATAACCCACTTTATCTCTCTAGGGTTCAATTCCATTTTTAAAATGGAGAAATTATACTAGGCTTCTTGTGAAGTTCCTTTCAGGTCTAGACAAATAAATCCTTAGGATGAATGCAATACAAATAAATTGATAGACTGAATAGAACACTAGATTAATTACTGCTGATGTGTGGTTCATATGAATAGGAAGAAATAGCAGAAACAGCACTAACTAGTCCTTTGGAGTCACAGAACCTGAACACAAACACTCTCTTTGCTAGTATAACCACCTGTTTCCAACTTCTATCTCATAGACACTATCAACATGGTTACTGTAGATTTAAAAGCTCAAATAGAATATTGAGAAAAATATTCTGCATCAGAAGTTTAAAAAATAAGTTGAGAAAATAGTTCAATGTGAAATAATTCTTCCTATGGAGACTTGGAGGTGTGTGTTTTATTTATGATGCATGAAGACCTAGGAGGAATTCATTGTGTTGTGTTTGTCCTTCATTGCTGAAGATGATCATGCCACTAGAGAAATGATGACATGACTTGCACTTGACTTTGTTTTGAGTGAGGGAGGTAAAGAATATAGAAAGGAAGAGGGTAAGGAGAAATTTCTTCCTCATTGGAACTATTTTTGACTATATAGTGTTATAAAGCAATTATGAAAAGTGTTAGGAATTACAAGAGCAGTGTATTTTAGGAAAAAAATTTCCTGTGATTACTGAAAAGAAGACAGAAAAAGAGAATCAAAGTAACATAAATCACACGTAGGTGCAGAGCAGTTGAGTGGAAAATACTTTCTTACCCCAAATCCCCTTCTTTCCACCATGGTGTAACTGACTGGCAAATTGCTGAGAGTTTGGAGTTGACTCAGGTATGATGTTAGTCTGCCCAATTTATTTTACTTTACAATAAAAAATATTTCTATTTGAGTGGGAGGGACAGAGAAGGAGTATATATACAACAATGCCTAAAGTTTTGATTAATCTTAATTTTTTAACCGAATTTTTAATTTTTATTTACAATTTTTATTAAAATTTTTTAATTTTTAATTTTTTAACCAGATTTTAACGACCAAAAGTACAATAGTAATTGTTTCCTATTAAATATGAATACTTAACACAGGTTATGATAAAATAAAAGTCTGTACTTAGGCTTCAGCATCTGATAATGGATAACTTTGATATATGTGCATGTAAGAATGATTATAATTTGGTGGCCAAAGATATTTTTAAATGTTTGTTTAAACATTATTTGGAATTTAAAAAAGATTTGTGGCTTAATTGGGTACTTAGCCTTGTAACACTTTAGTTATTGATAGTAAGTAATAATAGGAGTGAGGTTGGCATGAAGAAATTTGCCAAATCAGGATAGATATATCATTAAATTTGTGTTTATATGTTCAAAGGATATGCAGTTATGAGAAAAGACATCTGCACATTTACCCACAGCAAGTCAGACTATCTTCTAAGATATGGAGGGATTGTGAACTATGTCAATGGAGAATCATATTACCATAATACAATATAAAGATATCTGGAAGAAATTGCACATGTTTGAAGTATTGAAGAACACATATCTTTTTAACTCTTTATGATATGTTTGGTAGTAAGTCTTTAATTAATGGGTTAATTTTCCTGGATTGAGCTGAACAGACACTGTGGTCCTCATGCATAACTTTCCTCTAGGTTAAGTACACAGGCAACCACCAAATCCAACCAGAGCCCAACTGTGGGTTTGACTCAGTTGCAGACCAGCAGCCACTAATACTTTCATGGCTCCAAGATAAACAGTAAGCCAGAAGCACCAGTTTATTCCAAGCATAGAACCCTACAGATTGGCAAAGCTAATTGATTCACATGAATACATGATTCCAGCAGGATTTGACAGCTGGGTGTCGATATAACCTCACCATTCTAGAATTGGACTTTCAGTTAAGGTTTTGTACTATACCTGCTGCTAAAAGTGAGGGAAAATGCATGGGGGAGGAAAAATGTTAACATGGTTCTTTATTAATGCCATAAGTGCTTAAAAAATAGTAGAATGAATATCAGAAAATAAAAATAGGTTATAGATTGCCACACCATATTCTACCTGTTATTCCAAACACTTAAGTTTTGGTCAACCTGTGAATTCCTGTATCTTTCATCTCCATAGCAGCTTGATCCTCCAGAGAGGAAAAAAAAAGCCCTGGCTTTGGAAGAATTTTCCATTGCCTCTTCAATGAGTTAGGAAAAATTGGTAATTGAAGGGAAATGATTTAGGGAATCGAGATTGCTCACTAATACTTATATTTCAAAGTTATCGTGAGGATCAAAAAACATAGAATTTTGCAAATCTTTCAGCACAAAATGTTGTTGTTAATGCCCTCCACATCAAATTAATACACACTATGATATTTGGTATTTCCAATAAAAAGATGTGAAAGAAATGAGAGGCAAGACTTGTAGATGCCATCAAAATCCTGCCTGTATGTCATTAAACCATCTGTGAAAAATTAATTGGTAAGCCTTGGATGTGGTGAGTACCAAATAAGTTCACAAAGAATGAAACTGACTTCATTTTAACAGACAGGAGATATTTGGTATTAAATCATAATTGTATGAGTCCCTGAATTATGGGCAGCTGGGGGGGGGGTAGAGTGAACTCATTTTCCTCAGTTCAAACCTAGCCTCAGATGATTATTAGCTGTGTAACCCTGGGCAAGTTACTTACACCCGTTTGCCTCAGTTTCTTCATCTATAAAAAGAGCTGAAGAAGGAAGTGACAAGCAATTCCAGTATCTTTGTCAAGAAAATCTCAAACAGGGTCATGAAAGTTGGACCCATCTGAAATAACTCAATAAGAACAACCTTGATTTTTATGATTTAATATTTTATAATTTATTTAGGGTTGAGAAAGAGAATTGCACTGGGAGAAGAGGAAAGGAAGAGGTAGAGTAGGCTAAATTCTGTTCCATAAAAGAGATTAGAAAGAGCTTTTAAAGAGGAGGGGAAGATGGGGAAGATAGAGGGAGAGTAAATGAACATTTCTCCATGATTTAATATTTTTGATTATTTAATATTTTTATTTCCCCCCAATTACATGCAAAAGCAATCTTTAACATTAAGTTTTTAAAAATTCTGTGTTTCAAATTCTCTCATACCCCCTCCCCAAACTGAGAAGGCAAGAGGTTTGATATAGGTTATACACATGCAGTCATGCAAAACATATTTCCACATTAGTCATATTGTGAAAGAAAACCACAGTCCAAAAAAACAAAAAGAAAGATAAAGAAAGCAAAGAAAAAGTGTGCTTCCATTTGCCTTCAAACTTTATTAATTCTTCCTCTGGAAATGGATAGCATTTTTCATCATAAGTCCTTCTAAATTGTCATGGATCATTGTATTGTTGAGAACAGCCAAATCATTCACAGTTGGGCATTGTACAATATTGCTGTTACTGTGTACAATATTCTCCTGGTTCTGTTCATTTCACTTTGTACCTGTTCATGTTTCCAGGTTGTTCTGAGAACATCCTGCTCGTCATTTCTTATAGCACAATCATATTCCATCAAAATCATATACCACAACTTGTTCAGCCATTCCCTAATTGACAGAAAACCTCTCAATTTTGAATTTTTTACCTCCATTTAATGAGGTACTATAAAAATTTTTGTTCATATAGGTTCTTTTCTTTTTTTTTTAATCTCTTTGGGATACATAACCAGCAGTGGTATTACTTGGTCAAAGTGTATGCATGGTTTTATAGCCCTTTGGATATAGTTGCAAATTTCTCTACATCAGCATACAACTTCACCAACAGTGCATTAGTGTCTCAGTTTTACCAAGTCCACTCCAACATTGGTCATTTTCCTTTTCTGTCATATTAGCCAATTTTATGGGTGTGGGGTGGTAGCTCAGAGTTGTTTAATTTGCATTTCTTTAATCAGTAGAACATTTTTTCATACGATTATAGACATCTTTAATTGCTTTATCTGAAAACTTCCTTTCCATTTCCTTTGGCCATTTATCAGTTGAGGAATGACTCTTGTTTCTATAAATTTGACTCAGTTTTCTATATTTTTGAGAAATGAGGTCTTTATCAGAGAATCTTGATGTATTTTTTCACAGTTATGTTTGCTAATTGTATATTTCCCTCTACCCTATTTCCCTCCATTTATCCTAGTCTCTCTCTTTTCACCCTGTCCATACTAAAAATGTTTTGCTTCTCTCTTTTACCCACCTGCAAATCTGCCCTCCCATCTATCACCCCCTTCCCTTCATCCATCCTCTTCCCCTCCTACTTTCCTGTAAAGTAAAATAGATTTCTATAGCCAATTGATGTATGTGTGTTATTTCCTCTTTGAGCCAATTCTGATGAGAGAAAAATGTTCATTTACTCCCCCTCAATCTTCTCTATTTCCCCCTCCACTTTAAAAGCTCTTTCTAAGCTCTTTTATGGAACTAAATTTACCCCACTCTACCTCTTCCTTTCCTCTTCTCCCAGTGCAATTCTTTTTCTCAGTCCTAAATTTTATTTTATTTTTTAAGATAATCATCCCATCATATTTAGCTCACACTTGTGCCCACTGTCTATATATACTCCTCCTACCTGCCCAAATAATGAAAAAGTTCTTATATTACAAGTATCATTTTCCCATGTAGGAATGCTTGCAGTTTAGCCTTATTGAAACCCTTATGTTTTTTCTTTCCTGTTTACCTTTTTATCCTTCGCTTGAGTTTTGTATTTGGAAGTCAAATTTTCTATTCAGCTCTGGTCTTTTCATCAGGAATGCTTGAAGGTTCTCTATTTCATTGAATATCCATTTTCCCCCTGAAGAATTATGCTCAGTTTTGTGGCATAGATGATTCTTGATTGCAATCCTGCCTCCTTTGCCTTCCAGAATATTGAATTCTAAGTCTTCCTATTATTTAATGTAGAAACTGCCAGATATCATGTTATTTTGACTGTAGCTTCACAATATTTGAATTGTTTCTTTTTATCTGCTTGCAATATTTTCTCCTTGACCTGGGTGTTTTGGAATTTGGTCATAATATTCCTTGGAGTTTCCATTTTGGGATCGCTTTCAGTAAGGGATTGATGGATTTTTAAAATTTCTATTTTACCTTCTGGCTCTAGAATATCAGGGTAGCTTTACTTGATAATTTCTTGAAATAAGATGTCTTGGCTCTTTTTATTTTTTGATCATGGCTTTCAGGTAGTCCAATAATTCTTAAATTATTTCTCCTGCATCCATTTTCCAGGTAAATTGTTTTTCCAATGAGATATTTCTTTTATTTTTTCCTTTTTTTGATTTGTTTTATTGTTTCTTGTTGTCTCTTAAAGTAATTAGCTTTCATTTGCCCAATTTTAAGTTTTTTTAATGTTAATTTATTTATTTTTAGTTTTCAACATTCATTATCATAAGATTTTGATTTTCAAATTTTCTTCCCCTCCTTCTACCTCCATCTCCCCAAGATGGTGTGCAATCTGTTATAGGTTCTACTTATACATTTATATTAAACATATTTTCACATTAGTCATGAAGTAAAGAAGAATTAGAGCTAATTGGAGGAAGCACAAGAAAGAAGAAACAAAACAAAACAACAAAATAAAAGGAGAGCCAATAGTAAGCTTCCATCCAAATTCAGATTCCAAAGTTCTTTCTCTGGATGTGAGTAGCATTTTCCATCATGACTCTTGAAGTTGTCTTAGATTCTTGCATTGCTCAGAAGAGCTAAATCTATCAAGGTCAGTCCTCGAACAATATGGTTGTTACTATGTACAGTGTTCTCCTGGTTCTGCTAATTTCACTCAGCATCAGTTCATATAAGTCTTTCCAGGTTTTTCTGCCATCTGCCTGCTCATCACTTCTTATAGCACGATAGTATTCCATTACATTCATATACCACAACTTGTTCAATGGCTCCCCAGTTGATAGACATACCTTCAATTTCCAATTCTCTGCACCACAAAAAGAGCTGCTGTAGATATTTTGTACATGTGGGTCCTTTTCCTATTTTATGATCTCTTTGGGACACAGTCCTGAAAGTGGTATTGGTAGGCTGAAGAACCCAATTCTAATCTTTAAGAAATTATTTTCATCAGTGAGCTGTTATACCTTTACTTATATTCAACCAATTTTACTTTTTGAGTAATTCTTTCTTCACTAATTTTTTTTGTATATCCTTTACCATTTGCCCAATTCTGGGTTTCAAGGCATTCTTTTCCTGATTGGATTTTTGTACCTCGTTTACCACTTGGCCTATTCTAATTTTTTTTTGGTGTTATTTTCTTCAGTATTTTTTGTACTTCCTTTACCAAAGTGGTGACTTTTTTCACAATTTTGTTTTCTTCTGAGTGTGTGTTTTGATCTTCTTTGTCACCAGAGTAACAATCTATAATCAGGATTTTTTTTCTGCTGTTATCTCATTTTTTTCCCAGCCTAATTTTTGACTTTTATCTCCGTGCTAAAGTGAGACACTGATCATCAAAAAGGGAAAAGGCCCTATATGTGCAAAAATATTTATAGCAGCTCTTTTTTTGGTGGCAAAGAATTAGAGACAGGGGACATAATCAATTGGGGAATGACTGAACAAGTTGTGGTGTATGAATGTAATGGAACACTGGAATAATATTATACTATAAGAAATGATGAGCAGATGAAAAATCTGGAAAGACATGCATGAACTTACGCTGAGTGAAGTGAACAGAACAGGAGAACATTGTACACAGTCACAGCAACACTGTACCATGATGGACCATGATTGACTTAGCTCTTATCAGCGATACAATGATCCAAGACAATTCCAAAAGACTCTTGATAGAAAATGCTCTCCACATTCAGAGAAAGAATTGATGGAATTTAAATGTAGATTGAAGCGTAATGTTTTCACTTTATTTTTTTCATAGTTTTTCCTTTTGTTTTGTTTCTTTTTTCACAGCCTGACTAATATGGAAATATGTTTTACATAATTGCACCTATATAACCTATATCAAATTTCTTGCTGTCTTAGGGAGGAGGGAGGGGAAGGAGACAGAGAAAAATATGGAACTCAAAGTCTTATAAAAATGAATGTTAAAAATTGTCTTTACATGTAATTTAAAAAATAAAATGCTTTAAAAAAAATAAATAGGGCTCTGCTTCCAAGGTGGAGGGCTCACTTACTCAAGCTTCAGGATTTTTATGGAGCTGTTTTCACAGCTAGTTCTGGGGGCTTCTTCTTCTGTTTCTTGTGTTTCTGTTCTTTCAATGTGGTATGATCTAAGGAGAGGTGTGTTTACTACCCTCCTGACCTGTGCTCTGGTCTTTTCAACTCTTCTACCCTGGGACTGTGACTAGAGTCCCTGCTCCCCTGTGGTTGCAAGCTCTGGTGTCCTAGTGCTCCTCCTAGACCAGGACTCCTAGTGCAGAACTACAAGACAAATGTGAGTATGGGCAATGCAATAGAGTCCTGCTCCCCAGAGCCAGCAAAGGGACCCCTGCAATCTTCTGATCAGTTACTGACCACCTTTACCAACTGTAGACTGAGGACTTTGAAACCAGCCCCTGTTACTGCTGATTCAGTTGCTCCCAAGGCCTGCTCCTGGTTTGCTGTTACAGTTACAGTGCAGTTACAGCTTGTACTGGAGTGGGTTCCACTCTCACCCTGGTTCAACAGGCCTTTCCTAATAACCTTCTAAGGTGCCTTAGGCTGGAAAATTGTTTCATCCTGAATTTTAGTGGATTTTGTCACTCCAGAATTTGTTTTGAGGCAATATTTTAAAGGTATTTGGAGGGAAATTTGGGAGAGTTCAGACTCCTTTTATCTATCATCTTATCCCTGCCTTTTCCCTACCATCTTAGCTCCTCTTCCAAATTAATATGTATTTAACTAAAATTAAGAGAAAAACTGGAATTGCAACTGATTCATGACCCAAACCAAGCTTATATTTCATATGAAATATTCTTTCCCTTTTGATGTCCTTGTTCCTATCTGTGATATCACCACTCGCTTCTTGTACTATATTGGATACCTATCTGTTATCATCCATTTTTTTCCTTCCCTTCTTTTTCTAACAGAGGTAGTTACAAGTACTATCAATTTTGCCCCTATGATAATTCTTCTTTATTACCAATGTGACCATGCTAGCCTTATTCTCCAATAAGAAATATTACAATGGTCTTACAACACACCTTTCTCTTGTCATTCTATACCTTTATTTTTTAGTTCCATTGGTTATAAGCAGCAAAATAGTTTGATTTGTTGCTATTCTCCCATTCTCTTATTTTCCTTTCCCTTCTGAAACATTTCTCAAATCCATCTGCATCTCTCTACTTACCCTATTACAAGTTCATATAGAAAATTTTTTAAAAATTACATCATTGTTTTTCATATAGTACTTTAAGACTTGCCCAGAATTTCATATGTGTGTATTTTGATACACACATACGTATATAAAATCTCATTTACTCCTAACCACAACCACAATGATTTTATGCACTATCATTAAAAATTAATTAATTATTCATTTTTAACATTCATCAAAAATTCTTTTTGAGATATAAATCCTCCCCCTTCCCTCAACCTCCATTCATCTTCTGGTTCTGCTTATCAAAATCATATATGTAAAAGTTGGGAAAAAATATTTCCATATTAGCCATGTTGCAAAAGAAAACAGACCAAAAAAAGTATGCTTCTATCTGCATTCTGGGTTCCTCAGGTCTCTTTTTGGAGGTTGATGGTGTTTTTTCATCATAGATCCTTTGAAATTGTCTTGGATTATTGTCTTGGTTAGAGTAACTAAGTCTTTTATTCTGACAACATTATTATTACTGTGTACAATGTTCCTTGGTACTGCTCATCATTTCTCATAGCACAATAAATAGTATTCTATCACAATCAATATGTCCCCTTTTAGACCTAAACAAATGTTAAAAAAAGATAAAGAAATCAGTTAAGGACCTAAATAGACTTTAAGAAAATAAGATATGATAGCTTAGTGCTGATTAATTAATGGAATACGAAGAAACATACATAATTCTAGGCTGTAAGTAGAACTTTATCCTTTAAAAAAATTGACCATGTTTTAAAGCATAAAATCAAATAATGAAATTCAGAAAAGCAGAAATATTAAACATTATTTACTAACTCCAATAAAATTATACTAACTTTTGCTAAATTATTTACTAAATTGTACTGAAATTTACTAACTATAATAAAATTATAATCAATAAAGAGCTTTTTAAAACATTTCAAATTTAAATGGAATTTAAAATTAATGCTAAAGAACTGATGGGTTAAATAATAAATTTCAAAATACATGATTTAATTAAAGGTTAACAATGAAACATCATACCAAAACTTTTGGGATGCAACCAAAGCTGTCATTAGAGGAAAACAAACCAAAAGTACTGGATCATTTTTCACTACACTTCATAGAGGGAAATTTAGTTACGAGTATTGTTTTGATGAGAAATTATATTTCTGAAGTTTTCTCAGTATTACAAATATTAACTAATATACCAGTACAATTTACAGTTATTCACCATATTTTCAATCATTTATTTCTCAGATATTGTGATCCACATAAGTGTGAAGTCAAAGGTGGGCACTTCCTTTGCTGATTTTTTCTCCAGGTAATTGCTACTAATCAAAGGCCTCCTGAAAGGATCTGTCCTGGTTCTCCTCCCTTTTCCATTTATATTACTACACTTGATGTTCTTATCAGCCCCAGTGGGTAAAATGATCATTTCTATGTAGATGTTTCTCAAATCTAGTTTAGTTCCTCTAAAACCTCCCTCCTGAGCACCAGTCCTGTATCGTCAACTGCCTCTCTGACATCTCAAACTGAACGTTTAATAAGGAAATCAAGCCCAATATGTCCAAAACAAAACTCATTATCTTTACCTCCAGAACCTTCCCCTTTTATTGTTAAGAGCCTTCTATTCCTCCATTCATTCAGGCTTGCAACCTTGGTGTTATCCTTAAATCCTCACTCTCACTCTCACGCTGCTCACCTATCAAACGTGTTTTGTCCTCTCACTTCTACTTTCACATGTCTCACTTATGTTCCCTTCTTTCCACCCACACAGTCCCCATCCCAGTTCAGGGTTTCATTACTTCTCAGTTGAACTATTGGAATAATCTTCTAAGTCACTTCCTTGCCCCAAGTCTCTCCCCACTCACATCTATTCTCTACTTTGTTTCAAAGGTGATTTTTCTAAAGCATAAGTCTGGTCATGCCACCCTCATCCTCAGTCAGCTCCAGGGACTCTTTATTAAGTTCAACATCATTAAACTTCTATGTTTGGAATTTAAAACTCTTCTAAACAAGAATTTTTCCTTAGTTTCCAATCTTCTTACACCTTTTTTCTCTCCATGTATTTTATGATTCAGTTAAACAGGCCTACTTGCAGTTCTTTAAACATATCTTTGCATGCTCAACCCCTTCAACCTCCTTCTTGATTTCCCTGGTTTCCTTTAAGTTCAACCATCTGCAAGAGACCTTCTATGCTCCTACCAGATGTTAATGTCTTTCCTTCTCAGATTATCTTCCATCTGTATGTACCTAGTTACTCACTTGTCATCTTCTTCATTGGAATGTATACTCCTTGAGGACAGGGACCCTTTGTAATTTTCTTCCCCAGTGTTTATTTCAATATCTGGCATGTAGTAATGACCTAATAAATGTTTATGGACTGACACTACCATATACAGAGTAAGAATAAGGTATACATTTATATTGGCAGTCTAGATTTTTTTCTCCAGAGGATGTGCATTTGAAGTATGGACTTTTGGGACTTTTTTTCTTTCTTTGGGCAATTGATACCTTGCCTTTAAATTAACTCTAGGACACCAGGAGTGCCAATGTGTCAGTACTAGGTTGTGTTATAAAATAATGTAAGAACTTTCTAGCCAATGACACGACAGGGTGGCTGCCTATGTTCCCTGACTCTCACATGGTTTTAAAATGGCCCAGGACTACCACAGAAGTTTGAATAAGCCTGGCAAGATATTCATGAGGTCAGGAATCCATACTTGGTATATAAAAAGGGGAAATGGTATATGTCCATTTCTGCTTTCAGGATATCATGAGATCCAGGATATACTTAGAGGAATGAGAATACTTAAAAATGTTCTTCAGGGATTCCTACATTCAAAACACTATTTTCTTTTCAAATGAAATTATTCTCCTTATGAAATGTCTCCTTTTTTCTTATACTAGAGAATTAATTATATCTTTTACTAAACTGACATTGTGTTCTATTTTCTGTAAGTAAAATAGATGAAAATAGTTTTTCTATCCATAGATTTAGTTTTTAGCTTGACGTATTCCCCATATGCTATTATCCAATTCCTGTGAATACGTGTGCCAGCCTTTTTGCCATTCTTTGTCTTTCCCCTTAGCCTTTGGCAGTAAAATCAAGAAGGTTTGAGGTTTAGAAAAGATGAGGAAGGAGACATGTTCATATCTGCCAACCTTCAGTATAATGAAGTGTTATTAACACAGTCTTTTCTTCTTTGTCTCTTTGTTTTCTTCTCTCCTCTACCATCAAGTAATTATTATTATTCCATACAATAAAAAATTGAAATTAAGTTTGAGAGTAAGGAAAAATAGATCAGGTCAAAGGTTATATATGAACTGGAAATAGCTGAATCTATTCACTTTAAGAGTTGCAGCTACAAACCTGATAAGATATAAATGTATTATCATATTTTTTTTTTGTACCAAAAGGAAGTACTGGGATCAAGAGTGCAATGGTACAGTTTCTATTTTTAGTAAATCGAAAACATAACATTACACTGGTGCATACTTTCTCTCCCATTACTTTAATATATATATGTATATATATATACAATATATATATATGTATATATATATACAATATATATATACATATATATCGACAAATTTTTTTTCATAGACAATCTATACCTCATATATATAACATCTTAAGGTAGGTGGTACAATTTTATTTTTTCCCATTTTTCAATGCTTTCAAGATACTTGATTTCACAAATGTCCCAGATAACTACTACCCCTGTGATCTTGGCAGATTTTCTTTCATGTTTACTATGCCTTAGAAAATGCATCACCCTGAGGCCAGATTGGTGATGAAACTCTCTGAATTTAGCTAGGCTGTTCCCAGGGGACAAATATAATCTGTCACCAGACCTGGACTCAAAACCTTTCCAGCTTGGTACTAGCACTTAAGTTTTATTCACATAGTGTTTAGGAATTCACTATTACATTTACATTATAATGAGATATCAGAATAAGCGGAATATCCCCATTTTACATATGAAAAATAAAATAGCTTTAGAAAGATGCAGTGGCATCTCAAAGCTAGTAAGATTTGGAACTGGAACTTGAATACAGGTTAACTGTCTTTAGGCTACAGTTCTTCTCATTATGACCCTGATTCCATTGGATAGTGCCATCTCCCCATCTTGTAACTGTGCAGTTCATTTTTTTTAACCTAAGCATAAAACTTCACAAAGTTTTGCATAATATTAACTTTCATTTATGAATAACTTTTTAAAAAATAAATATACTTTCTTTCTAGGAAACTTCTCTCTACTAGATTTGACTTGAGATCTTTTTGAGGTCATTTCATGTGTTCGCTATCTCCCACAGCTTTCAATCATATACGAATTTGTTCATTATTCTTATAGTTGAGTCATTTCAGATGCCTGCTTGGGTATCTTTAACTCATATATATTTGGTCCGATGGAATTGCATTTTGGTCAGTGTTGCTTACATGCGAGTAAGTTCCAGAATTTCATGGTTGGTGATCTTGTCTTTTCCGTTTATTGTTTGAAAGGAGATGCTTCTTCAGTTAGTAATTTATTAAATGCCCATTCTTGTTACTCTGACTAATTAAAATGACAGAATCACACATTAGAATTGGAGGCAAAATACAAGAGAAAACAGGTGGATAGTTATAGGACAATGAAAGGGGACAAGGATTGAGGGTAAGAGAGTTTAAGTGCATCATATAGATCGTACAGGATATGAACAGACATTCCTTTCCTGTTTTCAGTTTACCGCATGTGTGACTCAGCACTTCGGGCCCTTTCCAGTGATGGAATTCCAGTTACTTCTGGCCATGTAATGGTTCAGTGTTGAAAGGACTTGTTACTTTAGTTTGAAAACCTTGAATGGATCTTTGAGTCTTCCCCTCCCCATGACAGCAGTGGGGAGCAGATCAATTTTTTAAAAATCAGTTTTTAAAAAAAGGAGAGACAATTTCCAGCTCAAATATTTTCAAAATTCTGCTCCCCCTTTCCCCAAGTGGCATTATATAACTCTGCTACTAGACTTTTCCTACTCTGGCATCATGGTAACCACACCCACATGGCAGCTTTATCAGGAGATTCAACTAGACAAGTTTGCACCTGGGTCTCTGGCTGCATTTTCTGCTTTGTGTTTTATTTCCTAAACAGATGTTGCAATATTGTTCTCAGGGTAGTTGTGTCCAGACTTGGAGGTGACCTTTTGAGTTCCAGTGGTCCAAATATCCTGGTTCAAATGAGGAGAGGTGTCTGGTAGCCGGGGTGGGGGTGTTTCTTCATTGGTGAAGATGATAACAGCATGGAGATGACTGGGAATTGTTTAGAGGGTGCAGAAGCAAGGTGAACTGTGGCCAATTTCTCACAAACTGTCTTGATCAGCCTCCTAAGAGATTGCAACAGTAGATATAAGCTATTTAAGCTATTAAGCCCTATTTTAAATCATTCTGTCAATGCATACTGTAAGTCTTTTGTATCCATTTGTATTTCTTTTATTTTGTGTGTATAAGAAAAAAATGCCTGAACTATATCTGATTTAATTACATCTGAGAACCTTTTTACTTTCCCCTACACAAGAGGCCAAACCTAAGCCTTAACTGCTAGGGTGGGGAATTTAATGAGATCAAGTGTGAGAAAAGAGTTAGGTGCCCTCTCATTAGAGGGAAGATTTCCCCAGGATTGAACCCAGTCTGGACCACATGCAGGAGTCCAGAATAGAAGGACTCCTTAGGATGAGAGAGTGATTGCAGTACTCCAACTCCAGAGGTCTAGCAATGACTCTAATTGTTCCAAAGGTATAAAGAATCTTATGGAGAAAAGCTAAGGGTAAATTATGTGGAAAGAAAATCACATAGATTTATGGATGGAGAGGGAAGTTACTTCATGGGTATCTGGGATTACAGATTTTGTAAAATAGTTGGGATGCATTCTATATACAGATAGTTCTCACTTCATATTAAAATTTGCAATAGGCAAATTCAACTTTACTTAAAGAATTCTGAAAGAAATCTGCATTACCCCGAAACACCTGTGTTAACTTTATTGTATAATATTGTTCTCTCTCCCTCCCTCCCTCCCTCTCTCTCTCTCTCTCTCTCTCTCTCTCTCTCTCTCTCTCTCTCTCTCTCTCTCTCTCTCTCTCTCTCTCTCTCTCTCCTTTTCTCTCTCTCTCTCTCTACTTCTGCCCCTCAGCTCAGTGCTCTGTGGCTCCCCACCAAAAAGAAAACCCCCTAAAAAATTCTCGAAGTGAAAGCAGAAGAATTCAGAATACTGGTGGAGAGACCACCACCACTGACACCCAGGACTGGTAGCTTGACTTGAGACTTCTTGAAATGAGAGAGGAGATCTTTGCCCCACTTCATCCCCTCTTGCAGTCCCTCTTCTTCTATCTGTTTGGCCCCTATGTGTCTGCCATCTACTCTCTCCCCAAACCTCCTTCTTCCTCTTGGTTCTGACCAGGCCTTCATGTGGCTTGTGTTCCCCTTCCTGTTCTGACTTTTCTGTCTTGGCCCCAACATGTCCTTGAACCATATGCTGGACCCCCCCCTTCACAAGCTTGGGGCTCCCTTCATGCTTTCATTCCTCCCATTCCGATGTCTGCAGGCAAATTTGCATTACATAAAATTACTACCTAGTGCTCTGCAGACAGTTCCACTTGTGTCAAACAAGGATTGTCATTATATGACATGTATAGTTATGCATACATGTGTATGTATATATACATGTACATGCCTGTATAAACCTATGTCTATACATGCATGTATATGCACATATATACATACATGCGTGCATATATTCTTCCCTCCCACCCCAGGCTTGTTAGTATGTAATTGGGGGCAGTAGGCCAAAGAGGAAAACAAGTTTGAGCAAGTGGGCAGACCAGCTGAAAAGAAATGATGTCTGCCTCAAGGAGTACAAGCAACCATGATGCCCAACTAAGGGTGATGAAAGTCAGTAAAGAAATTGTGCATCAGCCAAAGAGGAAGAAGAAGCTTAATGGTACAGTGAGCTAGCCAAGCTTGGAGAGAAAACAGAAATAGATCCACAACCTTAGGGTCTCATAAATCAATCCTGGTGGAGCAGGAGAAGAATAGGTGTGTTCTATAAAGGGGAGAAAGTATATTCAGGCTATTTCCAAAAGATAGCTTATGTAACAGTCTGAAATATCTCAGGTCATTGTTAGAGAGTTGTTAGTAGCTATGGGAACAACTTCGGTCCTTAAAAAGAAGTACCAGGAAACCAGATCATCTCATAACATTGGAGGTACATTGTAGCACAGAGAACATTCATTGCATTCCCACTTGAGGGAGCAGGAGGGAGAAAAATTGGATGAAGGTTGGACAGTATCAGAGAGAAGTCGGAATTTACTCGTCTCTCACTTCAGCCAAATCATTAACGAACAGTAGCATAAAGATAATTTAGTTTCATCTTTTCTCTCTAATTCTTGTAAGAAAGAATTGCATTCAGACTTCTTCTCTTACTATTTTTTTGCCTGAAGATCATTTAATCTTTAAGAAGTTTTTGCATATACATTCTCATTTGATATTTACAAGAACTATACTCTTTCACCAAATATTTACTGAATGAACAAAACACTATGATAGGCTCTAAAAGAGAAGCAACATTTGATAATGTGAGGTTGTGCATTCTACTTTCCTTTTCTTCAAGAAAAGTTTTAATGACCACTTGGAAGATAAATTGTAAAGGTGATCTTTGTTTGGGAATGGGTTGGATTACATAGCCTTTGTTTTTTTTCAGTTCTGAGATTCTTTATTGAATATGCCTAAGCATAATAAACAAGTAATAATTTGGCAAATAGACATGTAATTATAAGTTTTAGTTTCTCTGGGAAAAGAGAAAATATATAAGTAACACAGGTAGTGAACTTTTGAAACACGTAATTCATATATAAAACATGTAGTCTAAACCAGGAACAGTACAAAAGCACAATTATTATTAATAATGAAGTTATGGGTATATTATTATCCTTCCAATTAAAAAAACATATGCCCCACTTCTCCTCCATTTATATAGGTAATTGAATGAGTGTTCAAAAACCACTTGAACATACATCCTGTATTCTGGAAAAATTATCTATGAAATAATTTCTCCATTATCATAGTAAAAAGCTTTAATCTCATTTTAGAATGACTTTCCGATACTACTAACATGACAGTTTTCTATCTTCATCAGATAATTAATGATCTATAAAGACATATGAAATCACAAGTTCAGCCCAAAACAAAAAATAACCATATACGCAAACAAAAACACGAAAGAATATCACATAATGGATGATGGCTCAATTTCAGTTTTTCCTATGACACAGACTAGCTGTGTGTTCCTGGCAAGCACCTTAACCTCTCAGTGCTCTCAAGCTGCTCTCTAAGACTGTAACCACTCATAGATCAACAAGCATTCATTAAGTACTACTTTGTGTAGTATCCAGGGACTGAATTTGTTGCTGGGGACATGAAGACAAACATGAGATAGTCCCTGCCCTCAAATGAGTTGTTAATCTACATGCAAAGGAGGATATTTCTCACCTTGGAAGTTGTCTACAATGCTGGAATTCCAGATCCTGACTATAGATGTTGTGGGCACACTCTAGAGAATTCATCGTTGAAGAATTCCTGAAGCAAAACTATTTTTTTTTAAAGTGAGATGTCTCTCCCTTAATAAATAACTTCCCTGTCTACCTCACTAGAATGTTTGTTAGGGTCATCAAATCAAATGCAAAAATTGACCTTTAATGCCTATATTCTCCCCCAACCCCTAATTCTTTTTCCTCCTTTGGGTCTTAGAAAAATCTAGCTTGTAGCACTTCTATGTAATTTTAAATTATTTTATATTATAGTTATTTGTATATGTATGGTAGCCTTCTTTTAGTTGGTGAGCTCCATGAGGACAAGGACATCTGAATTAACATTTTAATTTCCTCAGTCCCTTGAATAGTCTCCAGGCATGGTAGAAATCTTTTTGTTGCATTTAAATGAAATATCTATTTCACAGGATTGGATTTGTTTTGTCTTTTTCTTTTTAAAACATTTTTTGTTAGCAACTTTCATTTTTGTATCACATTTTATCTCTGAACTAATGCCCCTCTCCTCTCCATTATGAACAAAGAATCATAACAAAGAATTTAAAAGTAACAGAACAAAGGCATATTGACCAGACTAACCAGTACATCAGCTGAGTCAGTATATGCAATGTTCATTTTTTTTTCTTCAGGGTCAAACTAATTTCTTTATAATTGCACAGGCTTCAGTTTCATGTTATTATTGTATTCTTTCCATTAACATTGTAATAGTAATTTCATAAATTGTTTTACCTGCCTGTGGGACTTCATGGAAGGCAGTTGAAAATACATGACTGGAATCCAGGAAAGAGATTGCAGTTGGATGTTTACATTTGGTTGTCATATATGAAGAGATAATGCTTGAACCCAAGAGGGATTATGGAGAATGAGGGATGGCAGAGCTTTAAGAGACATGCTATAGATCATGGAGACTATGGTGAATGAATCTATGGATCAGGAATGATTTGATGAGAGCAGCCAAGCAGGTTTTTATAAACTGACTACATAGTGATTTCTTCAGGTATAGAAAGAGAAAGTGCCCAGTGATTGGAGATTTGATTGTAAATAAAGGTACTAGGCAGAATCCATAATTCAGGTTAGAACTGCCAGAAAAATAGGAGAATCAATTTTGATCTGAAACTCAGATGTTACTAAATGATATCCAGTAATAAAGAACAATGTCCTAAGAACTGGGGTGAACTGCGAGCTCTCCAGCCTGGACATGAAATAGAAAGGCAACTGTGAGGCTGATAATCTGTAGAAGATAGGAAAGAACACAATCTTTAGTAAGATTTTGGTTTAGATATTGGCTCTCCCACTCATTAGCTGTGTGATGTTATGGAAGTTACAACATTTCTGGTTCTCAATTTTTCCTATAATGGATGGAATTAATGATCCTTGCATTACTTACTACATAAAGCTATTGATGAGTACCGATCAATCCATCAATAACCATTTATTAAGCACCTACTATATTCCAGGCGCTATGTTAAGTCCTGAGGATACAACAAGAGGCATGAGACTGTTCTTGCCCTCAAGGAGCTCACAGCCTAATGGAGGAGAAAACATGCAAATAACTGTGTACAGAAAAGATTTTATATGGATAGATATAGATATCTATACATGTACCTATCTATTTATCATCAATCTATCTACCTACCTCCCTATCTATCTATCTGTCTATCTATCTATCTAATCAATGACACATTAAAGGTAATCAGAGGGAATACACTAAAATTAAGGTGGATCAGGAAAGGCTTCCTGTAGAAGGTAGGATTTCAGCAAAGATTTGAAGGAAGCTAGGAGGTAGAAGTAAGGAGAGAAGTATGGGGTGAAAATGTCAGTGAAAATCCCTGAAGTCTGGAAATGGAATACCTTATTGAAGGATAGCAAAGAAGCTGGTGTTACTGGATTGCAGAATAGGTGAAGGGGCATAAGGTATAAGAAGATTGGAAAGGTGGGGGAGTGGCAAGTTATGAAAGACTAAATGCCAAGTGAATTTCACATTTTATCTTGGAGATAATAAGAAACCACTAGAGTTTATTGGATAAGGGGGTGACAAGGTCAGACCTGTGCTTTAGGGAGATCACTTTGACAACTGAGTGGAAGATGGTGTGGACAAGGGAAAAAATTATGGCAGGGTGGACAACCAAAGGACTTTTGCAATTTTTCAGATGTGAAGTGGTGAGGTGGTGGTAGTATCAGAAGAGAAAAACGATATGGTATGAGAGAAATGTTATGAACGAAAAATCAATAGGATTTTGTGAAAAGATTAGATGTTTGTCCTTTGTTTTTTAAAAAAATGCTATTTTATTTTTTCCAACTTACATGTAAAAACAATTTTTAGTTTTTAAAAATTTTGAGTTTCAAATTCTCTCCCTCCTCAAGATGTAAACAATTTGACATTGGTTATACATGTGGAATCATGTGAATCCATATTAGTTATATTGTGAAAGAAGACAGACCAACCCCTCCCCTCTCAAAAATAAAGTGAAAAATAGTATGCTCTGATCTGCATTCAGACTCCATCAGTTCTTTCTCTGGATGTGGATAGCATTTGTCATCATGGGTCCTTTGGAATACCTTAGATCATTTGTTACTGAGAATAGCTAAGTCATGCACAGTTGATCATCTTACAATATTGCTATCACTGTGTACAATGTTCTCCTGGTTCTGCTCATTTCACTTTGAATCAGTTCATGTAAATTTTTCTGAAATCATCCTACTTGTCATTTCTTATGGAGCAATTGTATGGCATCACAATCTATGCCACAACTTGTTCAGCCACTCCCCAATTGATGGGCTCAGTCTCCAGTTCTTTGCCATCATAAAAAGAATTTCTATCAATATTTTTGTACATATAGGTCCTTTTTTCCTTTTAAAAAAAATTCATTGGGGGGCGGAGCCAAGATGGAGGAGTAGAAAGATGCACATACACATAGCTCCGAACCCACAACCCACAGAATGGCTACAGGGGAGAAACTCACAGCGAATTCTGCACCCAGAGGCCACGGAATATTGGAGCGAGGGAGATTTCTGTTCCGGAGGGACCTGCAAACCTCTCATGGGGGGTCCTTCCCGCTGCGGACTGGGCGCCGGGACTAGGAGCTGAGGGCAGCCCTGCAGCAGCCGCGGCACCGAGAGGAAAAGATCCGAGTGGGCTTTGGGGACGGGATCTCCAGTGGCCACGCAGGTCCCTCCACCCACAGAGGGACCTGCAAACCTCTCGCAAAAGGTCCGTCGCGCTGCAGAAGTGGAGCCCAGCCCAGCCCAGACCTGCTGCGGCCACGGCACCAAGAGAAACAGACCCGAGCAGGCTTCAGGGACGGGATCTCCAGCGGCTGCACAAGTCCCTCCGCCCACAGGTGACGGGGGTCGGTGAGAGAGTCTCTTTGGCAGGTCGAGAGGGGAGTGGGGTGCCCCCATGATTTGGGCCCCCCACCCCGGGAGGTAGAAGCTGAGAAGCGGCTGCAGACAGGGGCTCCCCAAGCGGGCGGGAGCCTGGATCCATTGTGGAAGATCTGTGCATAAACCCCCTGAGGGAACTGAGCCTGAGAGGCGGCCCTGCCCCGACCTGACCACCTGAACTTAATTCTCACACTGAATAGCAGCCCTGCCCCCGCCAAAAGCCCTAAGGCTGGAAGCAGCATTTGAATCTCAGACCCCAAACACTGGCTGGGAGGACCAGGAGGCAAGGTGGGTGTGAGGAGAATATTCAGAGGTCAAGTCACTGGCTGGAAAAATGCCCAGAAAAGGGAAAAGAAATAAGACTATTGAAGGCTACTTTCTTGGAGAACAGACATTTCCTCCCTTCCTTTCTGATGAGGAAGAACAATGCTTACCATCAGGCAAAGACACAGAAATCAAGGCTTCTGTGTCCCAGCCCACCCAATGGGCTCAGGCTATGGAAGAGCTCAAAAGGAATTTTGAAAATCAAGTTAGAGAGGTGGAGGAAAAACTGGGAAGAGAAATGAGAGAGATGAAAGAAAAGCATGAGAAGCAGATCAGCTCCCTGCTAAAGGAGAACCAAAAAAATGTTGAAGAAATTAACACCTTGAAAACTAGCCTAACTCAATTGGCAAAAGAGGTTCAAAAAGCCAATGAGGAGAAGAATGCTTTCAAAAGCAGAATTAGCCAAATGGAAAAGGAGGTTCAAAAGCTCACTGAAGAAAATAGTTCTTTCAAAATTAGAATGGAACAGATGGATGCTAAGGACTTTGCGAGAAAGTATGATATCACAGAACAAAGAGAGAAGAATGGAAAAATGGAAGATAATGTGAAATATCTCATTGGAAAAACAACTGACCTGGAAAATAGATTCAGGAGAGACAATTTAAAAATTTTGGGACTACCTGAAAGTCATGATCAAAAGAAGAGCCAAGACATCATCTTCCATGAAATTATCAAGGAAAACTGCCCTGAGATTCTAGAACCAGAGGGCAAAATAAATATTCAAGGAATCCACAGAACACTGCCTGAAAGAGATCCAAAAAGAGAAACTCCTAGGAACATTGTGGCCAAATTCCAGAGTTCCCAGGTCAAGGAGAAAATATTGCAAGCAGCTAGAAAGAAACAATTCAAGTATTGTGGAAATACAATCAGGATAACACAACATCTAGCAGCCTCTACATTAAGGGATCGAAGGGCATGGAATAGGATATTCCAGAAGTCAAAGGAACTAGGACTAAAACCAAGAATCACCTACCCAGCAAAACTGAGTATAATACTTGAGGGAAAAAAATGGTCTTTCAATGAAATAGAGGATTTTCAAATTTTCTTGATGAAAAGACCAGAGCTGAAAAGAAAATTTGACTTTCAAACACAAGAATGAAGAGAACCATGAAAAGGTGAACAGCAAAGAGAAGTCATAAGGGACTTACTAAAGTTGAACTGTTTACATTCCTACATGGAAAGACAATATTTGTAACTCTTGAAACATTTCAGTATCTGGGAACTGGGTGGGAGGACACACATACACACGCACACACGCACACATACATAGAGACAGAGTGCACAGAGTGAATTGAAGAGGATGGGATCATATCTTAAAAAAAAAAATGAAATCAAGCAGTGAGAGAGAAATCTATTGGGAGGAGAAAGGGAGAAATGGAATGGGGCAAATTATCTCTCATAAAAGAGGCAAGCAAAAGACTCATTAGTGGAGGGATAAAGAGGGGAGGTGAGAGAAAAACATGAAGTCTACTCTCATCACATTCCACTAAAGGAAAGAATAAAATGCACACTCATTTTGGTAGGAAAACCTATCTCATAATACAGGAGAGTGGGGGACAGGGGCACAAGCAGGGTCGGGGGGAGGATGGAGGGGAGGGCATGGGGAGGAGAATGCAATTCGAGGTTGACACTCATGGGGAGGGATAGGA
Source organism: Notamacropus eugenii (assembly GCF_028372415.1). Lineage (NCBI taxonomy): Eukaryota > Metazoa > Chordata > Mammalia > Diprotodontia > Macropodidae > Notamacropus > Notamacropus eugenii. Next base: position 218,258,442 of record NC_092874.1, on the reverse strand, counting down.
TCAAAAGAGAATAGAAGTAATGGGGGACAGGATAGGATGGAAGGAAATATAGTTAGTTCTATACAACACAACTATTATGGAAGTCATTTGCAAAACTACACAGATTTGGCCTATATTGAATTGCTTGCCTTCCAAAGGGAAGGGATGGAGAGGGAGGGAGGTAAAGAAGTTGGAACTCAAAGTGTTAGGATCAACTGTAATGTTCTTACCACTAGGAAATAAGAAATACAGGTAAAGGGGTAAAGAAAGCTATCTGGCCCTACAGGACAAAAGAGAAGACGGAGACAAGGGCAGGGAGGGATGATAGAAGAAAGAGTAGATTGGTCACAGGGACAAGTAGAATGCTTGGGTTTGGGGGGGGAGGGGATAAAAGGGGAGAAAATTTGTAACCCAAAATTTTGTGAAAATGAATGTTAAAAATTAAATAAATAAAAAAAAATAAAATAAAATAAAAAAAATTCTTTGGGATACAGACCTAGAGTGGTACTGCTGAATTGAAGGTTATGCACAGTTTTATACTCTTTGGACATTGTCCTTCGTTTTTGAAGATCAGTGACATCATAGGGTGATGTCTTGACTTGCAGGTGAATTGGATTTAAGTGAGTCAGAGTTGCACAAAATCATTAGCCTCATTCTCCATTCCCGAGTCATCGGAGTCTAGTGGCAAGACAAAGTCAGGATGACTGGCAATGCCCCAGGTTGTGGTGTATGACCTTGGCACCTTCAATGTTTGTCCAAGTTCTAATTGCCCCACAATACCTGCTTCAGATGCCAAATTGTTCTCATCTGCCCATTCTGCCAGGGGAAGTCTTCACATGCTTGGGACAGACAGTCTCCTACCTCACCAGTGGGCTTGAGGCCTGTTGGTTAAGATCAACCAGGTTTAGCCCATCTGCCAAGATGGCTTTACCAGTATGTGGGCACTGCATATGCTATGGATTCTTGGAGCCACAGGTAAGAGTTGAGTGATCAGTTGGACACCAAAGGTGGATGAGCAGCCTTGAAGAGGGCTCAAAAAGTCCACACATCAAAGGTACCAGTCTTCCATTAACATGCAATACATCCCAAAACATCAAAGAGGAGAGTGAAGAAGATTGAGGAGTTGAAGATGACATCTAAGGTTATAAGCCTGGGTGACTAGGACAATGGTTGGGTCATCAAAAACAATAAGGAAGTTCAGAAAGAGGAAGAGTTTTGGGGAAAGATAATGAACTTTATTTGGGGCATGTTGAATTGAAGATGTCTATGTGACCTCCAATTTGAAATGTCTAATAGATGAAGATGCAAGTATAGAGGTTTGGAGAAAGGTTACTGGTTAAGTCTGGAGTTTAGGAGAGAGACTGGACAAGTAGATCTGAGAATCATGAGTATAGATATAATAATGGAAACCATGTGAGATGATCACCAAGTGAAATAGTTACTAAGGGAGAAGGAGAAGACAGAGTCCTGGAGTATACTTACCTTTATCAGGTTTAATGAAATATCAGAAGAAAGCATTTTGTAAGCTTTAACACCCTATATAAAGGGGAGTTAGTGGGTCAAGTTGCCTTAGGAAATGAATCTATTTAATTCTAACTTGTCTACCTATATGTAACTTATATCACGAGATTCTCCAACTGGGTAGAAATTGGGACAGGTGGAACAACATGGCACGGAGTGGTAGCCAAACTATTTGAATTTCTACAATGGCTTCTAGTTTCAAATATGGACCATTCTCCTCTAAAATCAAGTGGCCAAAAAAAGAAATCCTCTGTCAAATATATATCTTGTAATACATGGCACAGAATCCAAGGCCCTCCTGTACAGGCTTACATAACCTGGGCCCAACCTCTGGGCCTTCCCACTAATGTTTCTTTGCTTTTTGCCTCCCCCTAAGGATTCTCCTATGTCTTGATTCCAATAACTCTATATAGGAAGAGTTCTTTAAGAGTGGAACCACGTTATCACCTATATGACAACAGAGGAAATAATCAGCAGAAAACTCCAGGAGAGCCTTTGCTTTGTTTTTTAGATCTAGGAGGCTTTCATGGACTGATTGCTTTTGGTCACAAAAGAGATTGTTTGAAAAACTGTGAGTACCTTGCTTAGAGAATATTTGTTATAACTAATATGTTGTAAATTTGATCTCGTTGGTACAGGGGACTTCCAATATGGAAATTCCCTCAATCAGTGCAGATCCTCAAGCATCTATAACTTATAATTTTGACTTGCCCATAGGCACATAGCTAGTCTGCTCAGGTTGATTGATATGTATATTTCTATCTTTGTAATACTTGAAGGGTACAGAATACTTTTCATATATTGTCTCTCTTGAGATAGGAAAAACATTTAAAAACGTATTTCCTAGTCACATCGCATCAGTAGAATCAACAGCAAAGGCGAATGACTGCCTTTATGAATACCCAGATATAAAGGACACCATTATGTAGACAAAAATAGATTTGCACCTGCAGATTTCTAGAGTTCACTTTTTTGTAGTCGGGAGAGTACCTTGATGTACTTATCTGGAAATGCCTGGAAGGCAACATCTGCAGGTGTCTTTCTCAAGGCAGAGATATAGGTTTATGAAACCACCATGGTATGTTCCAACAAAGCACTGATCTTGAGAATCAATGAGGCTTGAGGTGGTTTTCAATCTGAAAAAAACAAAACAAAACAAAAAACAAACCCCTGGCTTGGGAAAGAATGATTAAAAGCCGCCTCTCCAAGAGCCTCCCCACATCCTGTTTCCTTAAATGGTTTGAAGGTATTCCAAGATTGTGTACTGTGATGTACGGATTTTGTTTGCCATTAAGATCTTCTGTTATGACTAAAGTTCATCCCACTCATAAATTTAAGAGGAGTTATGATTTTCTAAAATGTGGCTTAAGTATTAATAGTAATGATAATAGATAAGATTTATATTGTGCCTACTACGTGCCAGGCACTGCTAAACACTTTGCAATTATTAACCTTGCTAAATCCTCACAGCCCTGCAAAGCTTCCACTATTATTATCCTCATTTTACAGGTGAGAAAACGAGGTAAACAGAGGTTAAGTGACTTGTCCCAAGGTCACACAGACAGTAAGTGTCTAAGGCTGTATTTGAACTCAGATCTTCTTAATGCCACACCCAGTTTTCTATCTGCTGCTTAAGTGAAGAAAGAATATTCTCTACTATGACATATCTCACATCATAAATCTTGTTTGCACATTTCAGAGGTTCTTTAACAGAGTAAAAGAAAAACCTCAGATTTATATATCATTAGATAACGCATGGCCAGGAATCCAAAGTTCTTCTGTAGGTTTATACAAAATTGGTTCAATCTTGGAGCCTACTTACTGAGTATTTTTTGGCTCATGACTCCTTTCAGATTTTTTTCTGATAAGATTATAAAAATATAGCTGACACTTAGGTCTCTATAGAGAAGGTAAAAGGTCTTTCAGTTCCCTAAGCAAGCAGTTGAGCTAAATATATATTTATGTAGGACAGTCTTTATTTCACCATATAGAAAATATAAAATATACTTTATAAACATTTAAGGTGAAGTAATCTTTATTCTCTTTTCTCATTGAAGCCCGTCTTCCCTCCACTGTCTATATTACCCTCTAGACCTGCTAAATTAAATTAAGGATACCCTGAAATAAAATTCTTTCTTGAGAAAGAAAGTATTTGAAATTGCTAGAGGCAACCCTTCACCTTTCAGTGAGCCCAGCTTTCCCTAGGATTTATATGGAACCCTAGACTTAGAGTAGAAACACAAAGATGAGGGACCCCTCCCCAAGGAAGCTAGAGAGTCAACCTCCTTTCAATTGATGAGCATTACTCATAATAGCAGTAGAGGGAAAAGTACAAGTTTGCTTCTTCCCGTAATGGATCTGCTCCTTACTGATCATGGGTCAGTTTCAGAACTCTTCTTGATCCTAGAACGTGTTATTGTCCAGGAGCTTCCTCATTTTCTCTCCAGAAGGATGGATTGAGGGATACTTACTACTCTACCACTGTCCACCTCCATCTTCCCCTTCCCCCCCACCCCTTCTCCCCCAATATATACACATTATACATGTCTCTCAGGTCATGTGACTCTCTCTTTTACAAGGGTCAAATGTTTGACCTTCATTTCACTGCTCCTGCCATGTCAGAATTGAGTTCTCTGGCAGCTCTGTGGATATGCAGGCTTCCCCCAACACCTTCACTTCAGGAGCTGATGCCCCTTTCTGTGTACAGCCTTTCTTTCAGCTCTGGTCTGTGTCCATGCTAAGCTCCATCTCTATATTCTCTCTCTGCTTAAGTCCAAGTGTGAGGTCTAGATTCAAGACAGCTGTGACTCAATCATCCTCAATGACCTCTTCATGGGCCAACAATGGATAAAGATACTCTTCCTTCCTAATAAAGAAACATGATCAAAGTCCTAAATGTGGTGTACTACCCTCATTATCAGTAAGGATAAGGTGGTTACATGTACAAGGAGACATTTTTAAAGCTAGCACAAAGACCTCATCTTTTGAAGACATCCATCTTGATCAGACCCCTTGTCAGTTGAAAGGTTTACAAAGCATGTTCCTTCAAAACAAACCTGGGAAGTAAGAACTGTAAATATGATTATCACCATTTTACAGATAAGGAAATGGAAGCTTAGAGAGGTCCAGTGAGTTATCTGTTATTTCACAAGTAAACACTAGAATCATATTATAGCATAAGCCAAAATTTGGTTTAGAGCATCAGGTTTAAAGTTTTAAAATATGCATAAAATTCAATTTAGGATGACTCTAATATATAATTATGAAAAGCACACAATCCAAGAACTAAAAAGGGTATAAAATGCAATTCCCTTTCTGTACTTCCCAAATTTGGAACTCAAGAAAGTGGCTAGTCTGTTAGAGTTAAGAGGAAAAAAAGACCACTGTCTGCCTTTCCCAACCCCCAGATTATTTTTTCAAGTTGCCAGATGTATAAAACTCAGAACCTCAATAGCTGCAGCATCTGGAGTGATCATGCTCCTATTCTGTTTCTCACAAGCTGGGATACAGGATTGACTGTAAGCCGAACACTCTTCCTACTCTGCCACCTGAATTTAGAATTATTAGTTTTTACAAATTGAAATCAATTAAAAAAAATTTACTAGAAGCCTTCCAGAAATTTCTCTGATAGCTAATATCTTCTCAGTCATACATTTCTTTTTGATTCATATTAACTGAAGAGCAAAGGGAGAAAGACTGATAGAACTCCCACTGTATTTTCCATAGTCAGACCGCTCGAGTCCTGTGTTTGATTCTACATGGCACGTTTTAAGAAGAACATCGACAAACTCGAGAGTATCCAAAGAAAGGTGATCAGGATGGCAAGAAGACTAGAGAACATGATATATAAGTATTGGTTGAAGGAAGTGGGGATATTTTGCTTGATGAAGGGAACAGGAATGATAGCTGGTATTTACATAGGATATTAAAGGTTTCCAAGGACTTTATATATCATTACTCATTTGATCCTCATAATAAGCATGAAAAGTGGATGCTATTATTACTATTATTATTGCTGTTTTATAAGTAAGAAAACTGATGCCAAGAGAGATTAAGTGAACCTAGGTTTATACGTAGTAAGTGTTTTTGAGGCTGTATTTGAAATCAAGTCTTCCTTACTCAAACTTCAGCATTTTATTCTTCGTGCCATCCAACTGCCTCGTAAGAAATAGAAGGCCATCATAGTTGCTTTCAAGTTGTTTCTGACAAGAGAAACTAGACTTGCTTTTCTTAACCCCAAAGGACAGAGCTAGAAATCATGGATGAATGCCAGGAGAAAGCAGATTTAGGCTCACTGTAAGAAAAAATTTATAACAGCTAGAGTTGTTCTAACGTAGAATGAGTTGGCTTAGAAGGTGGTGAATTTCTAGTTACTGGGGATCCTCAAGCAAAGGCTAGATGATTAATCACTTGTTAAGGATGGTATAGAGCAGATTTGCATAGATACAAGTTGGGCTAAATGGCCTCCAAAATATCTTCCAATTTTGAAATTGTGGGATTCTGTAGTTGTAAAAAGGAAATGGTTTGCCTAAAGTTTAAACAAGTTAAAAATGGTTGTCTTAAAATCTGCAGGGGTTGCCCAACCCAAATTGTTGCTCTGTGATTCACTTAGTAATAAACTGCCCCACATTGTTTCTAAGAAACCTGACCATTTTACAAAATCACCATAGTTGCACTGTTAAATTTAGGTTCTTTAAGGTTCTATATTGAAAAAAAAAGAAATTAAACATTAAACAGGCTTAGTCATACTGTCTTTATTGCAGAAGTTTTTAAGACTGGGTCAATTTGAACATGCCTATGCTTGATTTATGTCCTGTCTCCAAAAATATGCCAAAGTATTTATTTGCTTTCGGAATAGTTCACATCCCTTTGAGAAGAGAGAATGAAGGTAGAGACGGACAGTGAGTGCTGAGGTCCCACCCACTTGTAATAATACTACAATACATTGCTTTTTTCTTATTTTGATAATGATTTAAAACAATTTTCGTCAGCCAGAAATTTGAACCCTTTTACTTGTGAACTGCTTCTTAATTGCATTTTGCTTCTCTTTTTTAATTCCTTTTTCCAATTTATTTTTTTTTAATCTTGTAGACTGAAAGTTTCTGCTTATTAGACTAGAGATAACCAGTTATTCAAGTGGTGGTACCCCTTATAAGTAAAGTGAGAATATTTTTCCTAACCAAAAATCAGGCTACATATTCTGATGAAGAATATTAATTTTACAAAGCCTCATGAAAATAACTCTTCCTTTTTTTGAAATTAGAAATATCCTATAAAATTTGGGATATATGTTCATTTCAGCTGCAAAGCACAAGATAATACCCGTATAGGGCAGCTAGGTGGCATGGTGGTTTGAGTGCTGGTCCTGGAGTCAGGAAGACTCATTTTTCTGAGTTCAAATCTGGCCAGCCTCAGACACTTACTAGTTATGTGACCCTGGGCTAGATACCTAACCCTGTTTTCCTCAGTTTCCCCATCTGTAAAATGAGCTGGAGAAGGAAATAACAAACCACTCTAGTATCTTTGCAAAGAAAATCTCAAAAAGGGGTCATGCTGAGTACGTGACTGAAACAACTGAAGAACAATGCACATACAGAATTTGCTCTGTATTTTCAAGATGTGGAGAAATGAGGGAAAGGGCAATGAAGCAGGAGTTAGAAGATGAGAATGTGAGGCCCAGTTCTGTCACTTAATACCTGTGTGACCCTGGACATGTTACTTGACCTTGAGTCTCTGTTTCCATATCTGTAAAATTTTGCCTCTTAGAATCCTTATTTTCCTCCAAGGGTAAGTTCATGAGAAGACTTCCTGATTATCTCAGTGGTCAGTGTTCACTCCCATTTCATTTTATGTTTAATACTTTTATCTCTGTAGTACCCTCAGTACCAAAGGATTCAGGGCAGTTAAGATGAAGGTTGTTGGATAGGAAGGAAATGTTCAAGGTGCTTCTGAATCATTGAAAAAAAGAGCATTAAAGAGACCGTATTATCTTCTCCTTATTCTGAAGGTGAGGCAAGATGTCCATGGGCTTGGGATGTGTTCACAGGCACTGGGAAGGAGTTTTGAATAATAATGAAGCTGACTCAGAGGCTAGCATTTGGGTAGCCCCTGGAGCCTTTCAGTTGCCACCACTGCCTCCATTCACTGCAACTTTGGAGTGTAGACTGAAATTGAGACAGGAAGTGTACCTAAGAGGACTAGTTGCTGCTGAACTCATCATTTGGAAGAATTGATACCCAAAATTGATTTTCTTATTAGAAACATTATGGTATAGGGGATAGAAAAGCAAACTAAAAACAGAAAGACCTGGATCAAAGTCCTACTTCTGATACATACTGTTTGCGACGCTGGACAAGTGACTAAGCTTCCCAGTGCTATAGGCAACTCTAAGACTCTAAGTGGTAAAGAAGGTGCTAGCATATTTTTGTAAATGGAGTTTCCTGACTTGCAAGTTCCCTATACCAGTGATAGCAAAAGTCTGATTTTGATCCCTCTTCATTCTTCCTGAACACAGGGCACATGTGAAGTTCAAAGCTTTCCTAATCTTTAAAGTTTATTTATGCTTCTGTTCAATTAGTGTTGAAAGCCATCATAAGACAAAAATCTGGACAACTTGGACAATTTTGATTTGAATATGCTTCATTATTGGAATGCAATACAAGAGATGAGACAGTGACAGGCATGGCACATGTGGACAGAATACTGAGAAACAGAACATATACTCTGTCAAAAATCGTCAAAATTTTCCCATTTGGGGCTCTAGAGCTATATATGGAAGAAAATCTTATCAATTGAAATTTCATAAATTCCCAAAGCAGGATAAAAGCTTGAATCTGATTTTTCTCTAGGCAAAAGGCAAGCTTAGACGTGTGTGATTTTGAGCATGCTACTTGACCTTTAGCCTCCATTTCCACATCTGTAAAATGTGGAAAAATTAGCAGTGGTTTCTGTCTGATGGAGGGTTGGGAGACCTGCTAAGGTAGATGACTTGACCTTCCCTGCAGTATCTAGAGTAATGGTTCTCAAAATGTGATCTAGGGACCCTTGGAGGTCGCCAAGATCCTTTCAGGAAGTCAGGGAATTCAAAACTCTTTTCATAATGGTTCTAAGAATTTTTGCTCTCTAATATTATAAATAGTGATATAATTCACATAAACAGAAGCTCTTGGTAAGGGGCCCTCAATAATTTTTAAGAATGTAAAAAGATCTTAAGACAAAAAAGTTTGAGAGTCACCAGTCTAGAGGGAAAGTCATGCTCCCTGGGAGGAGAAGGGGAGTGACTGGAAAAGTTATATAAAACCCACATTTCAAAGGTGGATGCCAACAGGAGTGGGAGAAAGTATACTCAACTTTGCTCTCTTGCAGCAGCTGAGAAGAATCTTTTCACTTTATACTAACAGTCCCTCAGAGAGGCAGATAGGTATAATAAGTGTACTCCACAAAAATCTGACTCCAATGTCTCAGTGTGGTGTGAAAGTGACCTTGGGATCTTGAAAGCTGTCCTGACATCATACAAGCCTGGTCAACTTCGCTCATGCTGGAAAGACAGCAGATTATGCAAAATCCTGCTTTGCTAAGTGTGGAGATGCTTATCACTAGCAGGGTGACCACTTGATGATGCATACGAGCACTTTGACAATACACAAAACAAACAACTGAGTACTGTTTGGTCCCTCCCCCTTGCCCTTTTATAGTTTAGCAATAAGAGTGGTAGAGTAATGAATTATATGTACACATTAACTTACCTTTTGGTACTTTAAGTTTGAGATCTTTCTCCAGTGACATTACAATGGACAAACTGAACAATACAAATCTTGATATTCTTTCTATAAATGAAGCCAGAAGACAAAACTGTTACCAGAAGGATCACTCACTAGTTTTCCTTAAGGGGCAAATAAATGAGTTTAAGAAGGCAATTTTATTGTATATTCAAAGGCAATAGGAAGCACAACTTTATGGGACATTTCATAATCTCATATTACAGTGCTCAAGATAGTCATTATTAAAAAAAACACCATGAAGTCAGATGTAGTTTATCAAACAATATGTATTGCTGAGAATAAAGAGAAAGAAATTCTATAAATAAACCAATATACATACCATATTTACACACATGCTTTAATACTGGGGTACTTCAATGAAAAGGTAGGCATAGGCAAAGATGAGAAAAGATGTGTCAAAAAGTATGATCCAGCAGTATTAAATAAGAGATCAAAGAATTATAAATTACACAAAAGCGTCCTGCCTATTATGAATATAATATGTCATAGAAGATATCTGTAGTGTTTGCCATGTCCATCATGTCCCAACTCTCTTTTTGTAGAGAAGATGGATATGCCAAACACCAAATAATATCACAGGTAGGAAACATATTTTAATAGAAAGGAAGTAGTTAGCTATTGATGTGGGAATTGTTTCTAAGACAATTGACTAGAATGAAGATTAAAATCAATAACAAAATTGCATTTCCATGATATATAGAAACTGATTCAAATTTATAAAAGTAAAAGCCATTTGCTAATTGATAAATGGTCAAAGGATATGAATATGCAGTTCTGAAGGGAAGAAATCCAAGTTATCTATACCCATATGAAAAAATACTACAAATCACTAATAATTAGATAAATGAAAATTAAGGTAAGACTACAGTTCCTCCCATCAGACTGACAAAGTAAACAACGAACTTAAATGAGAAGTGTTGGAGGAGTTTTGGGAAAATAAACACATTGTTCTGTTGTAGATGGAGCTGTGAACTGGTGCAGACATTCTGGAAAGTAAATTTGAAATTATGCCCAAAAAGTCCCTAAACTGTGTGTTTGAACCAGCCATACCTTAATTAGTACTATAACGCAAAGACATCAAAGAAAGAGGAAAAGTCCTATGTGTAAAAAAGCATTTGTAGCAGTTCTTTCTGTAATAGCAAAGGACTGAAAATTGTGGGAATATTTGTCAGTTGAGGAACGAATGAGCAAATTATGGTATATGAATGTAATGGAATACTATTGTGCTATTAAAAGAACAACAAAAAGGATGATTTTAGACAAATCTGGGAAGATCAAAAGGTGCAGAAAATGTAAGAACTCACTCTAAAAGAATATTTTATTTGGTAGGACAAACTATCGCATTAAAGGTTTTCCTCCAACAAGTCTTGTTGAATTCTCTCACTATAAAATCTCACGTTTGAATCTTTCTCTCCACTTATAGGACCACTACCCTCATTCAGGACTTTTAATCCCTCTCGTGGTCCATCCCAATAGTCACCTAAGTGATTTTCATGTTTCAAGTCTTTCACTTTTCCAATTTATCCTCTACATAGATGTCTGAATAATATCGCCAAATTACGTCTGACAATGTCACTTCCCTGATGAGTAAATTATAATTTTCATAACTCTTGAGAGAGTCTAACATAACATCTAGGATATAATATAAATTCTCCTGTGTTATTTAAAGTGCACCTGGGTTCAAACCTACCTTCCACATTTATTATACTTTATTCCCCTCTTCAATTCAGTCAAACTGGCCTTCTTCTTATTTTGCGCTGACAGTTCACCTCCCATCTCTGTCCCTTTGCAGGGTATGTGACCCATGCTTGAAATGCATTCTCTCCTTACCTGTGTCTTTTAGAATCCATGTTTTCCACAGCTCACATATTACATCCTTTGGGGGCCTTTCCTGGTCCCTCTCCCAGTTACTAGTATCCCTCCACAATATCTCATAGTTATGTGTGTGTGTGTGTGTGTGTGTGTGTGTATGTGCATCTATTTTGAGTTTGCTGAATGATAAAAACCAATTGATGCAAAAAGTTTAAGATCACCATCATCATCATTCCCTAAATGAAAGGAATAGGCACTTAATCACTACTCGTTTCTTCATTTTTTCTCCCAGTGACCTTCTCAAACTTTCCCTTTCTCCTTCTGCTTAGCTAAGAGTTAAATGAGAGGAGAAAAAAGAGATCCAGTTATCTGTGGGAAAGTGTTGCTGGTGGTCTATAGAACTAGGTAAATTCCAAGTAGTGACTGGTGGTTGTGACTGTTCTGGAAGAATCAGTAGGGAATAACGTTGTGCACTGAGCATTAATCTTGGAATCGGAAGGACCTGAGTTCCAATGTCATCCCTCGTAGTTACAAGCTGCGTAGCCATCTTCATAACACATCCTCTTTGGGCCATCATTTGGCCCAAAATGGAGATAATTCATCCTGATTACCTCACAAGACTGTGAAGTCAAATTAGGATAATGCATGTAAAATGCTTGGAAACCTCGAAGTACTATATAAATGCCATCTATTATCATAACAAATGGATTACTTTAATGGGTACTTCATACGTTGGGTATTGATAACCCTCTCCTTGACCTTTTGTTTCCTCATAGGTGAAACATTAACTCCAAGTCTCATAAAAATTAGTCAAAAAATAGCTCAGAAGGTAAACTTTACCGACTGGACAGTAAAACATGCTGCTGGAAAATTCTGAAGATTTTCCGTCTTTTTTCTTTTCCCAAATAAATCTCCTTCCCTTGGGATTAAAGAAATCATTTTATCTGTCAATATCTGATAGTTTCCTTTTTAAGTTGCAGTAGAAAAGAAAGAGCCCTCTTTCAGACCTAGGTTTGGAACCCAACTCTAATATTTACTGGCTACCTGACCATAGCTAAGTCACTTAATCTATACCTATCTCTTTATCTATATGCACATATGCACACAATATATGGGCACACATACACATACATGTCACATATGTGTGTATGTTTATAGATATTATATACTTATAGGTTATACATGTATATTTATGAGAACATATTGATTTTAATTAAGGATATAGTAGAATAACGAAATAGACAACCTCAATGTCACTTGTTAGAAACATTTATTGCTCTGGTTAGTAGGAAGCTAATAAAATGTTATTCAAAATATAAATACTTTGGGATCCTACACATATAGACACACACACACACACACACACACACACACATACACTGTGTGTGTTTTTGTTCTTTGTTGCCAAAGAAGACCATGCCATTGGAGAAGTAATGACATGACTTGCACTTGACTTTGTTTTGAGCGAGGGAGGGCAAAGTGGTGCAGTGGAGAGAGTGCCAGGCCTACAGTCAGGAAGACTCTTCTTTCTGAGTTCAAATTCAGCCTCAGACACTTATTAGCTGAGTGATCCTGGGCAAGTCACTAAACATATACACTGAGGATGTTGGAGGATGGTATAGTGTTTAGTTAGCTGAGGGTAGTATCCTAGATACCTGAGAAGTATCTAGAAGATCTATGACATCAGAAAATGTTAAAGAATAGTGCAAGGGTGTGCTAAGAGAAGCCGGAAGACCTCCCAGCTATGTCATTGACACTCCTTTGTCTTTTGTCCTACTGTCTGGATGTTTTTCTTACCAACCATACTTTAAATCTAGTTCACTCTGGCTTTCATTGATTGGCCAAAAATAGGTCCCAGACCAAACCCCTCTTAGTGGTCGTAGTTTGAACTTGTTGATGTCTCCAAGTGAATGTAAATAATAATTGTTACTGTTTTGTCCCGAAACCCAAAGAGGAAGACCCTCCCAGATTGATGTTTTTTGAATAGATAAAAAGAGGCCACTCTTTGCCTCATTTCTTACCTAGCCTTAATGACTGAATGGACATTGCTTCAGACAAACTGAGACCTAGAAAAGACCTTAGCTTAAAAAGGCCAAGATCTCCCACTGCATCCAGGGTCATCTCCAGTTATCCTGATCTCTATCTTGCTACTGGACCCTGATGACTCAGGAGGAGAAAGTGAGACTGGTGACTTTGCACAGCTCTTCTTCACTTAAATCCAATTCAATTGCAAGTTATGGCATCATCATACCTGATACCATAGTTCTTTTTAAGAATGCAGGGCAAACAACAAGAGTAATTTTGGAGGAGAAAGCTAGAAAAATACTTGTTCATTTGTTGCCTTTATTATAATGGTTTGGTATACTTACATGTGCTGATAGAGCTGATATAATTTAACATAATTGTCCTGAAAGCTTTTCAAAGTTTGTGGAAAGAAGCCATCCCCTGTCTAGACAGTGGGAAAGATCCCATTTGTTCATTCAGAGTAAAAGCTCATCTTTGTGTTTTTTCATAAAAGAACAAGACACACATTCATTCTAGTTAAGGAGATAGAGGATAAAGGAAATAGAAAATCTCAAAGCTACTTTTGTTTGAGACAATTATTGTACTGGTAATCAGGAAACGAACAAAATGTAATTCAAAATACAAATGCTTTGGGATCCTATGTTAACTTTATTTTCTATGTTTACCGTTCATGTGTTTTTCTTAAGTATATGTAATAGGGATCATCAGGGGCCCAGGATCTGTTCTGGTAGAGATGAGCCAGAGCCTATCTGGCCCAACAGAGTCCAAATAACATTCACACATGTAGTAGAGTAGGTTCTATAGAAAGCAGATCAGAGGGCTTCCAGTTTACTCCCATTATATATGATATAAGGTATATAATTAATAACATGTAATATGTAATCAACAAATTCATTTAATTAGGAAAATTCTTCTAGTAATGGCATAAGAAAGTTGTAGGAAACTTTATTCCTGGAGTTAGGAAGACCAGATTTCTAATCTAGCTTCAGACATTTACTAGCTGTGTGACCCTGGGCAAGTTCTTTAATGTCTGTTTGCCTCAATATCTTCCTCTGTAAAATGGAGAAGATAATAATGACCATATCATGGGGTTGTTATGAGGGTCAAATGAGATAATATTTATAAAGTATTTTAGTGCATGTAAAGCACTATGCAAATGTTAGCTATTATCATTAAATAGGGTTTATACCATGGGAGGACAAGCACTCTGGTATGAGGACTTGTCAAGCCCTTTTCAGGGTTGCTCATCCACCTTTAGTGTCCAATCAGTCACCCAGCTCTAACTCATGGCTCCAAGAAACCACAGTATGTGCAGAGGCCACACCCCAGTAAATTTGTCTCAGCAGGTGGACTAAACCAAGTTGAGGAAAACCAACAGGCCTTAAAACTATCCATGAGTTAAAGGGATGACTACTCCAAGCATGTGAAGACTTCTCCCGGCATAATGGGCAGATGAGAGAACAATTTGATGGTCAGACATTGAAGATCCCAAGGTCATCCACCACATCCTGGGCCATTACCAGTCATCCTGACATTTGTCTTGTCACTGGACTTAAATGATGATTGCTCACTTAAATCCAGTTCACTGGCATGTCAAGACATCACTCCATGACATCCCTGGTCCTCTTTGAAAATGAAAGGCAAACAATGTTATCATTTTTAAATAGAGTCAAGGAAGTTATAAGATTTAGAGTTCAAAGAAACCTTTGCAATAGTCTAACCCCCCTCTTTTTATAGATGCAATCCTCTATAATTCATGAGAATTGGCTCATGTGTAGGCCATGAGTTCACTGATGGAGAAGAATCAAGAGAAACCACTGAACTTAGAAACAGTTTCTTCACCCATAAAATAGACATAAAAATACCTAGGTACTTCTTATTGGACACACATTACAAAAGAGAAGGAGATAACTCACATTTACATAAAACAAAGGGTTTTTTCCACAGCAATCCTCCTCAGTAGGCAAGGCACAAATTATCATCTCCATTTTATAAGTGAGCAAGCTGAAGTTTGCTGAGATCAAGTGATTTGTTTATAGCAGTGTAGCTAGTTGAAGGTCAGGGTCAGGGTTCAAACCCAGTTCTCCTGACCTCATGTCTTGTAC
Source organism: Notamacropus eugenii (assembly GCF_028372415.1). Lineage (NCBI taxonomy): Eukaryota > Metazoa > Chordata > Mammalia > Diprotodontia > Macropodidae > Notamacropus > Notamacropus eugenii. The sequence goes on along the minus strand of NC_092874.1, from coordinate 218,243,219 downwards.
CTTTTTCCTTATACCATATTACAATCATCTCCCAAAGGAAGGTGATCTGTACATATGGAATATCCCCATCGTATGTGCTTCAACCAAACCTTCTACACAGAACAAAATAGAGAGCAAGCCTACTGGTTTAAATGTTCTGTTGACCATAATGTCAATGTATATTTGTAGAATCAAAGAAAAATGTGAAAAGTTTTCCCAGCCTTACTAGGAAGGTTGTTTGGGATTTGGCCCAGGGTCTTGTTCTGTGCTTGCCTTTATTATCGCTACTCACAACCTCCCATTCCCCAATGAATCCTTGTATTCTCCTCTACTCCCACCTCCCACCTGGTGAACACTTGCTATAAGGTAGCACCTTACTTGAGCAAGTAGATCCAAGTCTGGGATTTGCTTGGAGGCTCCACTCAAAAGAAATTTGTGAATTAACTGGCCTAGGGTAGGTAAAACAAACCAATAAATCATGAACCTGTTTTAGGAAACATGTTAAAAGTTATTTACAGCATTTCTCCCCCTCCTCCCACCTATTCCATATTTTTTAAATCAAACAAGGTCTTTTTCCCCCCATATATGTTTAATAACACTATTAAATGAGAGGGAGAGGAAAAACCCAAATGAGAACTGTTTTTATTTTAATATTCCCTTTAAATATAACACATGATCAAATTTCCAGAAATGAAGATTTTTTTTTTTCATTTCACACTAGATTATGAACCCTGAATTGAGCTCTAGTTGTAACCATTAATTATTCTTTTAAGACTTCTGAACAATCTCAGCCATAGATTATGTTTTCCCCCAGAGTCAAGAAAGCACTGAGGCAGATACTGAAGTCCAATCTGAAGAGAATCTTTTTAGGTAAATGTCTGCATGCCATGCATATAATCTTTCTCCATTTCTACAAGGACATCCTTTCTCATTTCCTGCCTCCTCTCTCCCCTCCTTTATCTTTTACCGTCTGAGCTGTATAGAAGAAATAGAATACTGGAAATAAGAAGACCTGGGTTCAGTTCTTGTCTTTGACACTGACTATCCTGTTACCTGTGATTCTTGCTTCTCAGAACTATTGGAGATCTATGAAATGATATACTTTTTACTTGTTAAAGTTATTTATGACTCTCATGTTCCTTGGTCTTCCTCCTAGGAAGAGATTGGAGGACGTGTAGAAGTTCCATTTGGGACTAGAGGTAATCTGAGGCTTGCCTTAGAAAGTAACCTAATACCTGGATATGCATACACTCTACCCCAGATTAAGTGTAATTAAGGGCAGCTGGATGATACAGTGAATAGAGCACTGAGTTTGGAATTGGGAAGATTCATCAAATCTGGCCTCAGATACTTACTAGCTGTGTGACCTTGGGAAAATCACTTACTTTGTTTGCCTCAGTACCTCATCTATAAAATATGCTGCAGTAGGAAACAGCAAATTACTCCAGTATCTTTGCCAAGAAAATCCCAAGTGGAATCACAAAAAGTCTGATACAACAGAACAAAAAGGGTTAATTTGATCTCTCTGGCTCTTAAGTTTCTTTATTCTTAAAATGAAGACAGTTGCCCAAGGTATTTGGCCCTAGGTGATCCCATAAGTCCCCTTCTAGCCTGAAATTCTTTGATTTTATAAAACTGTGACTTGTATATTCTTGGAGAGGCAATGTGGTTTAGTGGAAAGAGCTTTCTAGATTTGAAGGCAAAGGGACTGAGATTCACATCTGAGTTCAGTTTATCAACTGTGTGACCTTTGGAAAGTCATTACACCAATGAAGTGATATCTATGTACCAGGTCCTATGCTGTATGATCTCTAATGACCCTTGAAATTCTAACTCTAAATCCTTGGATTCTAGAGTTTAGTTCCTAGGAACTAAAGTAAATTCCTAGGAACCCATGTTGTCTTCAGTTTCATACAGAAACTAGACTAGAACAGTATCTAGCTCTGTGTGTGTGTATTGGGAGGGGGTGGAGCTTATAATTACTGCATCTTGGGGGTTTTTTCCAGATATTTTTCAATGAAAAGAAAGCTATAAGGCAAAATTTGGTTTTCTCAGGTGATTCTTTATGACTGCTAAAAGTTGTTACCAATATCAGAAGTAGCTTAGAGCAAAACTGTAAAGCACATGAAATTTGTCTTCTTCAGTGCTTGCTAACTAACTCCCCTTCCCAATAATGTCACCTTTATATTTATAGGCAAAATGCTTTCCATACATCTACCCTGTAAGGTAGGTGGTACAAGTATTATTATCCCCATTTTATAGATTAGTAAACTGAGATTCTGGGTGGTTAAATGATTTGCCACTGGTAACATAGCTAATAAATGCTAGACACAGAATTTAAAGACAAGTCTCCTAACTCCAAGAATAGCAATACTTTCTTTTTACAAAGAAACGTCTCCCTATGGTTACTTTACTCCAAAATCACCCAGTGATCCCCTGATTCCCTATTTATCCTATCATAAAAGATATTTAATAAACCTAGTCAACCCAAAGTTTTAGAGACACATTGTGTTTGGTTTCTCATTTGAACTCGCTAGAACTGTTGCCTTGGGCTACTTTGCTTACCTTGTTCCCTCCTTTGGAATGGCCTCATCTTTCCTACCAGCCTAGCTAAATCCTTCCTGTTCTTCAAGGAATAGAGAATCTTCAAATCTACCCCTTTTATGAATTTTTCCCTGCCTACTCTGGTTCTGGCTGAGCTCTCTGCCACTTCTAAGCATCTGTACCATTTAATTCAACAATTGTACACCGTCTTGTGTTCTTCTCTGCTCTTTAATGTATCTTGCCTACCCCAAAAGCTGTCCCTGAGGCATGCCTGACTTATGGAGTCAATGCACATTTAGTAGATCTGAATGTTATTATTATATGATAGTCAATGACAAACTCATCATTACCAAGTCAAAGTTCCTCCCCCTGGCACTATCTAATTCAATCCAATTCAATCTAACAAACATTTAGTAAGTAAGATGCTGAAATAGGTCTTAGAGATAGAATACAAAAAAAAAAAACCAAAAACCAAAAAACCAAACCTAACTTTAAGTAGTTTATTTTCTTCTTGAATGTAAACTTCCTGAACTCCACCCAAAGGTTACATATTGTTCCCTTGTGACTTCTTTTCTGTTCCAAAGTTGTTCGTGATGTACATCTTAATCTGATTTTACCAGTATGGATGAGTTCTTGATGTTGGGCATGAAAAATGGAGAAGCACATAATATGATTTGTTTTGGGTCAGGTCCCCTAGACCAACCCAGAGATAGACCAAATTTCCTTTATAAAAGAAAGTATAACTTACACTTTTTTAAATCTCACAACGTGTAGCAAAATATCATAGTAGATGCTCGGTGATTAAGAGGGCAATGGTTAATCCAAAGAATAAATGTCTCATAGTGGAATTTCAGACACTACAGTACCCAAATGGGGGAGATATTTGGGACAGTGAGACTATTTGTAGGAGAGGATGCTGTGAGGTAGCTATTATACAACTTGAATTCATTCCCATTCCAGGCATATTGACCTGGAAAGCAGGTGTTAGTCCTTCCAGGGAGACAAACAGGATCATAGATGTAGAGTTGGAAGATCTTAGAGGCAATCAAGTCGACCTCTCATTTTACAAATGAGGAAACTGAGGCCCAGAGAGGTTGAATGATGCGCTCAGGGTCACATATCTAGTAAGAGTTTCAAGCAGGATTTGAATATAGATCTTCTTGAACTCAGAGTCCCACGAACTCAGAGTAATTGGAGAGTATCCACAGCTCCACTTACCTTTTGCCTATGAGTCACAGCAGAGAGGCTGTACTTACTTATCCTTTTATTAAATAAAAATTGTTTATTTTAACCTTTAAGCTCCCAGTCCCAGATAAAGGAAGCCCTATTGAATCACAAGCATCCTTACATTCCCAATCAAACCATCTAAGCCTACTTTTTTCCACTTTCATTTGAAAATAAGGAGGACCTGAAATGCAATAGAATGATGGTCCCATCTGTTGTAACTGTGTAATTTTAGGAAGGATGATCATTTATTAGATCTTGTGTGGGAGAGAAAAAAATGAATGAAAACATGGAAAGGTTTCAAGTCTCCACCAAGAAGCCCAAAGTTTTTCCTTCCTTCCTTCCTTCCTTCCTTCCTTCCTTCCTTCCTTCCTTCCTTCCTTCCTTCCTTCCTTCCTTCCTTCCTTCCTTCCTTCCATCCTTCCTTCCTTCCATCCTTCCTTCCTTCCTTTTCTTCCTTCCTTCCCACTGAGATATCCCTTAGTGGTGCCTTACTTAGGGAGTTGTGGTCAAATAAATGGACTCCCTCACTTCCCTCACCTTTTTGAAGTACGCACAAATATGTTATACCTGCCTCATTGGACCCCATAGAAATTAGCACATGCACAAGTATCTTCTGCCTGCTTCTGGATATGTATGACTCATACTGTGTTGAGTCTCTACTGAGCATGAAAAGCTGATGGTTGAAGGCTACCACACTGAATAAAAAAAGAGGTAGTTTCTGCTGGTGGGCTTCCTCGCTTCTGCATACTAGATAGGAAGCTACAGTGTGAGCTGGAATAAAAAGGAAGGCCCTTTTCCACCCCCAAATAATGGAGGAGGGGTGCGGCTACTGTTACTTAGATGAAATGAGGGACTCAACTAGCAGGACTTGTACTTTGGCCACTTTTGACATGAAATGTAAAATGACCTTACAAATAAACTGTTTCCCAATGGGATTTGAATATTATCTTTCCAACTGATTGTCCTAGTAGTGATAATAATGTTTTAATCATTCTATCATTCTGCATTGCTCAGCATTTCCTTTTATCTGTGTGGGAACAAACTGCCTATTCCATATCTGATACATGTCTATATATTGAGTACCTTTTTACTTCCACCCAGCTTCTTTAGGAAAATTCTAGTGGGAGCAGAGCCAAGATGGCTGAGTAGAAAGAAGTACATACTCTAGCTTTTTCCCCACAACCCATAAAATATCTGTGAAGAAAGACTCTCAACAAATTCTAGAGCAGCAGAAGCCACAGAACGATGGAGTGGAGGAGATTTCCAGCCCAGAGTGACCTGGAAGGCTGATGGGAAAAGCCTGCCACACTGGATATGGAGTGGTGCCCAGCCTAGCCTTGGCCCTGCTTGGAGGATCAGGCCTTGGCGGGGAGCAGAATCCCTGGAGGCAGCAGCCATGGTTCACAGATCCCTCAACCTACAGGCACCAAGGGTCAGTGAAAGGGCTTTCTCACCTCTGTGACAAGGGAGAAGGTCCTCCTCTAGCCTGGCCCCAGGCAGTGGAGGTAACAGCAGCAACAGACAGTGGTGACTATGATGCCCAGGCAGGCAGCAGGCAGCAGGCAGCTGGCAGCATCCATTGTTGGATAAAGCCTCTGGGGGAATTGAGTAGCTGATCTGAATCTCAGCCTCAAGCCTGGCCAGGGAGTAAACTCCTCTCCCTTGATTGTGGTACCTTGGAGGAAGTGAGATCTTACAGGTCCACAGAGTATACCTTACTCTTGACAGAGGACCTAAAAGTCAAGTAACTGGTTGGGAAAATGTTCAAAAAAGTGAAAAAAATATGACTGTAGAAGGTTACTTTCTTGGTGAACAGGTATTCTCTCCCATCCTTTCAGATGAGGAAGAACAATGTTTACCATCAGAGAAAGACATTAAAGTCAAGGCTTCTGCATCCAAAACCTCCAAAATAAATATGCAGTGGCCCCAGGGTGTAGAAGAGCTCAAAAATGATTTTGAAAATCAAGTAAAAAAAGTGGAGGAAAAATTGGGAAGAGAATTGGTTCAAAAAGCCAATGAGGAGAAGAATGCTTTAAAAAGCAGAATTAACCAAATGGAAAAGGAGGTTCAAAAGCTCACTCAAGAAAATCCTTCTTTAAAAATTAGAATGGAACAGATGGAAGCTAATGACTTTATGAGAAATCAAGAAATTACAAAACAAAATCAAAAGAATGAAAAAGTGGAAGATAATGTGAAATATCTCATTGGAAAAACAATTGACCTGGAAAACAGATGCAGGAGAGACAATTTAAAAATTATGGGCCTACCTGAAAGCCATGATCAAAAAAAAGAGCCTAGACATCATCTTTCATGAAATTATCAAGGAAAACTGCCCTGATATTCTAGAAGCAGAGGGTAAAATCAGTATTGAAAGAATCCACCAATCACCTCCTGAAAGAGATCTGAAAAGAGAAACTCCTAGGAATATTGTAGCCAAATTCCAGAGTTCTCAGGTGAAGGAGAAAATTTTGCAAGCAGCTAGAAAGAAACAATTCAAGTATTATAGAAATACAATCAAGATAGCACAAGATCTAGCTGCTTCTACATTAAGAGATTGAAGGGCTTAGAATATGATATTCCAGAAGTCAAAGGAACTAGGATTAAAACCAAGAATCACCTACGCAGCAAAACTGAGTATAATACTTCAGGGGAAAAAAATGGTCATTCAGTGAAATAGAGGACTTTCAAGCCTTCTTGATGAAAAGACCAGAGCTGAAAAGAAAATTTGACTTTAGAACATAAAAGCCAAGAGAAACATGAAAAGGTAAACAAGAAAGAGAAATCACAAGGGACTTACTAAAGTTGAACTGTTTACATTTCTACATGGAAAGATAGTATTTGTAACTCTTGAAACTTTTCTCATCATCTGGATAGTTGGAGGGATTATACACACATGCACACACACACACAAAGACAGAGAGAGAGAGAGAGAGAGAGAGAGAGAGAGAGAGAGAGAGAGAGAGCAGGGTGAGTTGAATAGGAAGGGATCTTATCTAAAAAAAATAAAATTAAGGGATGAGAGAAGAATATATTGGGAGGAGAAAAGGAGAAATGGAATGGAGCAAATTATCTCTCATGGAAGAGGCAAGAAAAAACTTTTTCAATGGAGGGGGAAAGGATGGAGGTGAGGGGGAAAAAGTAAAGCTTACTCTCATCACATTTGGCTGAAGGAGGAAGTAACATGCACACTCAATGTGTTATGAAAACCTATCTTACACTACAGGAAAGTAGGGGAGAAGGGGACAAATAGGGTGGGGGGGATGATAGAAGGGAGGACAAATGGGAGGAGGGAGTAATTAGAAGTAAACAGTCTTGGGGAGGGACAAGGTCAAAAGAGAGAATAGAAGAAATGGGGAGCAGGATAGAATGGAGGGAAATATAGTTAATCTGACACAACATGACTATTGTGGAAGTCATTTGCAAAACTACACATATATAGCCTGTATTGAATTGCTTGTCTTCTCAATGAGGATGGGTGGGGAGGGAGGAAGGAAGAGAAGTTGGAACTCAAAATTTTAGGAACAAATGTTAAGAATTGTTTTTGTAGACAACTGGGAAATAAGAAATACAGGTAATGGGGTATAGAAATTTATATTGCCCTACAGAACAAGAGAGAAGGTGGGGATAAAGGAAGTGAGGGGCATTAGAAGGGAGGGCACATTGGTGGAAGGGGCAATCAGAATGCATGGTGTTTTGGATGGGAAGAGATGGGGAAAATTTGGAACTCAAAATTTTGTGGAAATGAATGTTGAAAACTTTAAATAAATAAATATTTTAAAAAAGGAAAATTCTAGATTTTGAGCTCATAACCATTTCTGCAATTAACAACTGTATAAGCAGCAGCTTTGCATAGGAAAGAGGGAGTAATAGAATGAAACGCTGGGGAAGCCTATTTTCCCTACTCAGAAGACAGGCAACACAAGAGCAATGAACTCAAGTGACACTTTGCTTGAAAGTCCTCAATATCATTGAATATACATTTTTTTCCCCTGAAGGATTGTATTCAGTTTTTCTGGGTAGGTGATTCTTGGTTTTAATCCTAGATCCTTTGCCTCTGGAATATCATACTCTAAGCCTGATCTCTTGATGCAGAAGCTGCTAAATCCTGTTATCCTGATTGTATTTCCACAATACTTCCACAATACAATTTCTTTCTGACTGCTTGCAATATTTTCTCCTTGATCTGGGAATTCTGGAATTTGGCTACAATATTCTTAGAAATTTTCCTTTTGGGATCTCAATGGAGCCCCTCAATTTCAATTTTATCCTCTAGTTCCAGAACATCAGGGAAGTTTTTTTTTTTTGATAATTTCTTTTTAAAAAAAATTAATTTATTTAACTTTTAACATTCATTTTCACAAAATTTTGGGTTCCAAATTTTCTCCCCATTTGTCCCCTCCCCCCACCCCAGAACACCGAGCATTCTATTTGTTCCTATCACCAATCTGCCCTCTCTTCTATTATTCCTCCCTTCCCTTGTCCGCATTTTCTCTTTTGTCCTGTAGGGCCAGGTAACTTTCTATACCCCATTGCCTGTATTTCTTATTTCCTAGTGACAAGAACAGTACTCGACAGTTGTTCCTATAACTTTGAGTTCCAACTTCTCTTCATCCGTCCCTCCCCACCCATTCCCTTTGGAAGGCAAGCAATTCAATACAGGCCATATCTGTGTAGTTTTGCAAATGACTTCCATAATAGTCGTGTTGTATAAGACTAACTATATTTCCCTCCATCCTATCCTGCCCCTCACTGCTTCTATTCTCTTTTTGGATCCTGTCCCTCCCCAAGTGTTGACTTCAAATTGCTCCCTCCTCCCATTGCCCTCCCTTCCATCATCCCCCCAACCCTGCTTAACCCCTTCTCCCCCACTTTCCTGTATTGTAAGATAGGTTTTCATACCAAAATGAGTGTGTATTTTATTCCTTCCTTTAGTGGAATGTGATAAGAGTAAACTTCATGTTTTTCTCTCACCTCCCCTCTTTATCCCTCCACTAATAAGTCTTTTGCTTGCCTCTTTTATGAGAGATAATTTGCCCCATTCCATTTCTTCCTTTCTCCTCCCAATATATTTCTCTCTCACTGCTTGATTTCATTTTTTTAAGATACGATCCTATCCTCTTCAGTTCACTCTGTGCACTCTGTCTCTATGTGTGTGTGCGCATGTGCATGTGCATGTGTGTGTGTGTAATCCCACCCAGTACCCAGATACTGAATAGTTTCAAGAGTTACAAATATTGTCTTTCCATGTAGGAATGTAAACAGTTCAACTTTAGTAAAGTCCCTTATGACTTCTCTTTGCTATTTACTTTTTCATGCTTCTCTTCATTCTTGTGTTTGAAAGTCAAATTTTCTTTTCAGCTCTGGTCTTTTCATCAAGAATGCTTGAAACTCCTCTATTTCATTGAAAGACCATTTTCCCCCCTGAATATTATATTCAGTTTTGTTGGGTAGGTGATTCTTTGTTTTAGTCCTAGTTCCTTTGACTTCTGGAATATGATATTCCACGCCCTTCAATCCCTTAATGTAGAAGCTGCTAGATCTTGTGTTATCCTGATTGTATTCCACAGTACTTGAATTGTTTCTTTCTAGCTGCTTGCAATATTTTCTCCTTGACCAGGGAACTCTGGAATTTGGCCACAATGTTCCTAGGAGTTTCTCTTTTTGGATCTCTTTCAGGCAGTGATCTGTGGATTCCTTGAATACTTATTTTGCCCTCTGGTTCTAGAATATCAGGGCAGTTTTCCTTGATAATTTCATGAAAGATCATGTCTAGGCTCTTTTTTTTGATCATGGCTTTCAGGTAGTCCCGTAATTTTTAAATTGTCTCTCCTGGACCTATTTTCCAGGTCAGTTGTTTTTCCAATGAGATATTTCACATTACCTTCCATTTTTTCATCCTTTTGGTTTTGTTTTGTGATTTCTTGGTTTCTCATAAAGTCATTAGTCTCCGTCTGCTTTTGAAAGCATTCTTCTCCTCACTGGCTTTTTGAACCTCTTTTGCCAATTGAGTTAGCCTATTTTTCAAGGTGTTATTTTCTTCAACATTTTTTTGGGTCTCCTTTAGCAAGGTGTTGACCTGCTTCTCATGCTTTTCTTGCATCTCTCTCATTTCTCTTCCCAGTTTTTCCTCCACCTCTCTAACTTGATTTTCAAAATCCTTTTTGATCTCTTCCATGGCCTGAGCCCAGGAAATATTTCTTTTGGATGTTTGGGATACAGAAGCCTTGATTTGTACTTCTTTCCCTGTTGGTAAGCATTGTTCTTCCTCATCAGAAAGGAAGGGAGGAGATATCCGTTCACCAAGAAAGTAACCTTCTGTGGTCTTATTTTTTTTTCCCTTTTCTGGGCATTCCCAGCCAGTGACTTGACTTCTGAGGTTGCTCTTCACACCCACCTGGCCTCCAGATCCGCCCAGCCAGGGCTTGGGGTCTGAGATTCAAATGCTGCTTCCCAGCCTCAGGGCTTTGGGAGGGGGCAGGGCTGCTATTCAGTGTGAGATTAAGTTCAGGTGCTCAGATGGGGGCAGGTCCACCACATGGGACTCAGTTCCCCCATGGGGTTTATGCAGAGACCTTCAACAATGGATCTGAGCTCCTGCCTGCTTTGGGAGCCCCTGTCCACCGCCGTGCCACCCCCCCCTGCTGCCTCCTGAGGGGGCCCAAGCCACAGGGACACCCCACTCCCCTGTCTGCCACCCAAAAAGACTCTCTCACTGACCCTTTTCACCTGTGGGTGGAGGGACCTGCGCAGCTGCTGGAGATTCTGTCCCTGAAGCCTGTCCGGATCTGCTCGTCTTGGTGCTGCAGGGCCAAAGCAGGGCTAGGCTCCTCTCCAGGTCCAGTGTGCAATGGACCTTTTGGGACAGTTTTTCAGGGCTCTCTGGAACAGAAATCTCCTCCACTCTGTTGTTCTGTGGCTTCTTCTGCTCCAGAATTTGTTGGGAGTTCTTCTTTACAGGTAATTTATGGGCTGTGGGTTTGGAGCTAGCATATGTGTATCTTTCTACTCCACCATCTTGGCTCCTCCCCCCAATAATTTCTTGAAAGATGACATCCAGGCTATTTTTTGATCATGACTTTCGAGTAGTCCAATAATTTAAAAAATTATCTCTTGGCTACATTTTCCAGGTCAGTTGCTTTTCCAACAAGATATTTCACATTATTTTTTATTTTTTCATTCCTTTGGATTTGTTTTATAATTTCTTGATTCTTTGTAGAGTTTTTGGCTTCTGTCTGTTCCACTATAGTTTTTAAGGAATTATTTTTTTCAGTCAGCTTTTGGATGTCCTTTCCCATTTGGCCATTCAGCTTTTTAAGACATTCTTCTTCTCACTGACTTTTGGGATCTCTTTTGCCATTTGGGTTAGCCTATTTTTAAGGAGTTATTTTCTTCAGTATTTTTTTGGATTTCCTTTAGCAAGTTGTTGATTTGTTTCTCATGATTTTCTTGCATCATTGTCATTTCTCTTCCAAGATTTCCTCTATTTCTCCTATTTGATTTTCAAAACCCTTTTTGAGCTTTTGCAAAGTCTGAGACCAATTCATATATTTCTTGAAGGCTTTGGATGTAGCAGCTTTGACTTTGTTGTTTTCTAATTTTATGTTTTGATCTTCCTTCTCACCAAAGTAAGATTCTATAATCTGATTTTTTCCCTGCTGTTTGTTCACTTTCCCAGCCACTTACTTGGCTTTTTAGTATTTGTCAAAGTAAGACTCTGCTTCCAGTATGTGGGGAGCAGGAGAGTGCAGTACGGTAGAGTATACTGTCCCAAGGTGTTTTGTGCAGCTATTATCAGAGATACTTCTAGGGACCTGTAAATTTTCAGCTCTTCCAAGGTGGTATAATTAAAGGAGTGGTGATTACTCCTGTCCTGGACCATGCTCTGGTCTGTGAGTGACGACAAGCACTCTTTCTTGCCTTGAAACTGTGAGGAGAATTCCTTCTCCACTGCTGCTACAGACTCTGCCATGGCAGTACTCCTCCTTGACCCAGGACTGCCACCCTGGACTGTGATTCAGATCCAAACATAGGCAAAGCAAGAGAATCCTGACTCAGTGCCAGTAAAAAGATCCCTGCTATTCCACTGTAATAAGTCACTTGAACTCCTCACCATCTGTGACCCAAGAGCTCTGGAAGCAGCTGACTCAGCTGCGCTACCACCACCACCACTGCCACTCTAAGTTGGTGCTAGATTGTGCTCCTCTCTCACCCAGGTCTGACAGACCTTTCCTATTGATCTTCTAAGTGGTCTTTGGCATTTGTGGTTTGAGAAGTCTGGAAATCACCACACATGCCAGTGATTCAGTCCCCTGAAGCCTACTCCAGTTTGCTGGGGCCCAGTCTATGCTGGTGCATTTTACACTGGAGTATGGTCCTTTCTCAGCCTAGTGCAATAGAACTTTCCTGTCAACCTTCCAGGTTCTCTTGGGCTGGAAATTTGTTTCACTCTACCATTTTGTGGGTTCTATTGCTCTAGAATTAGTTTTGAGTCATTTTTTACAGGTATTTGGAGGGGTTTTGGGGATAGCTCAAGCGAATTCCTGCTTTTATTCCACCATCTTGGCTCCACCCCTCCCAAGGCACACTTTGTTGGCAGGCAAAGGATAAGAATTGGCTCAGGGTTCCAGCCCTTATGGCTTCAGCCAAATGGTATTTAATAGTCACTGTTAGATTTCCTCTTTTCCTTCCATAAAATGCTCTTTGGATCTGAAGGGATTGGGATGTGCCTATTTTTCACAGATGCCTGATGTCTATTTGAAAGTTTCATATACCTCATTATTTGCAGTTTTTTGAATTAAAATTTCCTGGAATAGATCAGATGATTGTCTATGCTGATTTTCATCTCAGATTATAAAAGTTTATTGAAATTTCATTGTTTTTGTATGCTAATTAGAGTTGGCAGAACATAGATTTTCCCCCACTGTGAAGATGTTTTAATATGTACCAGACATAATTTTCTCTTTGTTGTAGGTCACAGTCCTTAAATGATTATGTAAAACATGCATATCCCATGACAGCCAGCATGTACTTTAAGATTTACAAAGTCCTTTAGATGTGCTGTCTCATTGGATCCTCACAACTACCCTGGGAAGAGGATGCTATTATTATCCTCATTTTGTAGATGGGAAAAGGGAAGATGTGAGAGGTTAAGTGACTTGCCTAGGAACACACAGATAGTTATTGTCTGAGAAAGAAATTGAACTTAGGTCTTTCTGTACTCTATGGACTACATGTATCTTTCCACTTAGATACTTAGGATGCATACTAGAGTAATTTTAATTCCTCTGCACAAAAGATAAAGAGAAATTGGCCATTTCTCCCTAACTTCTCACTCCAGTGCAAGTATTTGGACACGGATAATTACTGTTAACATTTATTATTGTTCCCATTCTATATAAAGCAGTCCCTGGTGAACAGAGTTTGTTCCAGTGTTATTTTTGCTTCTCTCTGGCTTTACAGAACACCATAGGGATTCTCCTTCATTAAAGCCAGAGAGCTTTGGAAGTGGCAGCAGGGAGTGAGACTACAGAAACAGAGGTACTTAGTGTCCCCACAGTTTATAGTCTCATTTGTTACAGTAATGGACAAACAGTTCCATTTTTAAGTAAGCATAGATAAATGGATTATAGCCTCTCTGACAACACTGATGAGATGCCTTTAACTTTAACTTTCAGTTGTTTCTCCTGATATTTTGGGCACACATTGCATGGAGATCCTCATTTTGATTTATAATTTTTCCTGGCACTAGAACATACTTAAACCAAAAAAGTATGCCAGTTTAGCTTACTGAGAAATCCTGTTTCCTCTTGTGAGGTACTTAGGAGTCCTGGCTTCATAAACATCTATTATTAGATGCTACATGAAGTGGTGGAAAGAGCACTGGCCTAGGAGGCAAGAGATTTGAATTCTCCTTCTGGCTCTGCCTTTAACTAACTATGTCATTTCACCCCCTCTGGGTCTGTTTTCTCATTGGTAAGATGAGTGTTTGCCCTGAATGATCATTTCCAGCTGTAAAGTTTGATGATTCTGTGTTTGTGATTTTTATTATTCTTGCCATTGGGACTTTAGGGAACTTAGGGCCTATGTTAACTGTTAAACTAATCAGGTGCTTCCCACCAGCTTTTTCCATGGGAGATGGAACTACAGTTCATCATCCTTTTTATGAGAGCTTCATGTTGCTGGGGGTAAAAATCGTGGCCTTGTTAACTCCATGTGACTACCCCAAACTGTTAGCTGGAAACAAGACTGTCCTGACTAAGCATTTATTCTCTCAGCTGTTAATTTTTATTCATACTTGCATTTTCTTTGAAAGTACTATGAAGGCTTTCTCTTTAACAACAGTAAAGTTTTAATCCTTGTCATTCTGAAACATAAAGCACCACAGATGGACTTCCTCATCTTTCACTCTGACTGAAGTAGATAGTTCAGGTGCTTACAAAAGATTAAGTTTTCTTGGAATTTTACTTACTTTGTAAAATGCACTATAATACTTTCTGCTTTCACTTTGGTATGAGTGGAATAAAACATGTCACCTTGCAAGTTGGCAAAGGCTTAATTGCTGGTTATCAAGTAAGTTATTTCCTTTGCACATGGAAAATGATATTTAACCTTTCAAACCCTGAAGATATCTTCAATTTACCCAGTAAAACAAGGTTGAGTTATATAAGTATTGTTTGGGCTTCATTTTTCCAATTCTTTCCCTCTTCTTTCCACCTCCCTGCAATTTTTATAATATGAAAGAACATAAAAATACTATAACATTTTTAACTAGATTTGTTTTACCTAATAAGATGTATGAAAGGCAATGTTAAGTAATGGAGACAGAACTGAATTCAGAGTCAGGTACCCCTGGGTTCAGTTTCTGCCTATGAAATGTCCTAACTGTATAACCATAGACATTAACCTCTCAGAGTCCCCAGGAAACTTTCTTAAGATAATAAGTCTACAGGATCATAGTGTAATGGGGGTAATTTTGTCTTTTATTTCTCTTCCCCCTAATCTGCTCTCACTAGAGCATTCTTTACTAGAGCATGCATAGAGTAGAACTAAGAATTCCTGAGTCACTTCTAGTATGACAGATCTACCTTGGCTCAATGCTGAAGCCTTGGCACTTGGGGTAACCCAGAAACCCCTCAGTCCTTGCGATGGTAACAGGAGAAAAAGAATTTGTCAAAAAGATGATTTTGAGCTTTCAAAAAATGAAAGATGCACTCTGTAGACTTTAAAGGAACAACTTCTACTCTTGCTTTCTTCTTCTTCTCTCTTGAATGTTTGTGGCTCCTCTCTCCCTGCAGGTATGGTATCTGCTTTCACAATGCAATGGATACAAAGTATTGCCCATATGAGTCTAAGCTCTGACAATGGTCCTCTGTCTGAATTCTTTGCTTTGTGTTTCCTGAAGAATAGGTGACTGAACAGTGATGCCAAAATGGACATTTCCAGCTTGGGGGCAACCTCACAAATTTAAGAGTTCAAGAACTCCTTGATCCCTGAGAGCTGACCAATAACAAGAACACTCTTTCTTTTTGTTGTTGTTGTTTAGCAACCATGTCTTCCTCAGAGAAATGATCATTGATGGGAAAATGAGTCCAAGCCCTGGCCTGGCTTGCCAAAACCATCTACTAAATGGCTATGTAGCACAAAGTTTCAGGTTTAATGTTTTAATGATCAATTTCCTAGGAAAGTATCATAGGAGCTTTGGATTTCAGTTACATGTATTAAATTTTGATAATACATGCTAATGCCATATGAGCTCATATTGCTCTGGCCAACCACAGTTGGACACATTGTACCTTGACCTTAACACAGTGATGTTATTTTGGTCTTTAAGAACAAAGGACAGCAACCAACCAACGGACTGTCTTCTCCATTCATTCACACAAGAATGTTCTGAACCTGGTTTTATTTGGTTTTCCTTTTGTTTGATGGCATCTAAATGGTAAGGAGTGTTCAAAAGAATCCCAAAATATAATCAGTTAGGTTCATTTTTGTCTTTAGTGTTAAAATCAACCAGGGAGTTAAATGAACTGCCTCTGTTTTGGAATGACTAGCTTAGCTATATGAGTCTACCTTCTTAGTGAATGATAGCACAGCTGAAAATATAAAATCTTTTCATAATGAAACAAGAAGGGTCAAAGGAAACTCATTTTTTGTATGGATAAAAATGGTAACATTTGGGGTATAAAAAAGGAAAAAGAAGTGTTAACTTGGAAATAGCTGATAGACTGTGGTAAGATGATAATTAATTCTTAATGTATCTTGTATTGAGTTATTATAATTATATATAGTATATACATTAAAATTAAAGCATACCGTTGATATGCAGAGTTTCATTTTTTATTTTTATTTTTGTAAGATAAGGTTTATTTCTGTCTGAATGCAGTGTTTCTAAATAGTCAATAGTACATACTTCAATTGTAACCAGTGAACAGTCAACATTATATATATGACTTACTTTAAAATGAGAGAGTAACTATTTAGGCTTCTCCAAAAAGAAAATAGTTCTCTTAAGAGCTAGTTTTACATTAGTATTGCAACATTTGAAAGGCAGATTAGTGTAGTAGATAGAGGGCCAACCTTGGGGTCAAGAAGACCTGGATTCAAAGAGGGAAGATCTGGGTTCATAATCATGGGAAGAGAAAGGAGATCAAAAAGCCACTTTGTTTTCAATGAAAAATATTAAATGGTCCCAAGCATAAAAAGAGGTTTTGGAAGAACTTAAAAAGGACTTAAATCAAATAGGAGAGATCAAGGAAAACTTACGAAAAAAAAAGAACAATCCAAGAAAATTATGAAAAGAAAGTCAACCAACTAAAAATATTGAATCAAAAACTTCAGGAAGAAAATAATTCCTTGAAAACTAGAACTGGCAAAGGGAAGCTAAAGATGTTCTAACACACCTAGAAATCAAAAAATGAAATCAAAAGAATGAACAAATAGAAGAGAAAGTGAAACATCTCATCAGAAAAACAACCGATCTGGAAGAATAGGTCAAGGAGAAATAGCATAAGAATAGTCAGACCACCTGAAAATTATGATAAATAAAAGTCTTGATACAACATTGCAAGAAATTACAAAGGAAAATTACTATAAAGTTCTAGAACAAGAAGACAAAGTAGAAATAGAAAAAATCCATAGATCACCACCTGAAAGAGATCCTAGGAGGAAAACTTACAGGAATAAACTTACAGGAATGAAACTGAGTTTCAAAGCTCCTACATTAAAGAGAAAATATTGGAAGCAACAAGAAAAAAACTATTTAAATATCATGGACCATAGGTCTGAATACTAAATTCTGTAGAGTAGAAGAGCTGGGTTTAAGACCAAGGATAACTTACCCAGCCAAATTAAATATAATCTTGCATGAAAAAAAAAGGACATTTAATGAACTCAAAGACTTTCAGGTTTTTGTGACAAAACCCCAGAACTTCTCTATCCTCATAAATGAAGTTATTATCTATGTTTGGGGTTTTCCTCATTTACCATTTTTATTTATTTATTTTTGTTTTATTTTGTTTTTAGCAACTATTGGTGTAATTGAATTGTGATCCTGAGGTATGGAGAATGACACCCCAAGCTTCAGAATCTTCTTCTTGCTATTATTTTCTGAAGTCTGTCTGGGGGGTCAAACTTTAGATTACCAAGGATGACTTAACCTAGTAAAGTTAAGCGTAATCCTGAATAAAAAATATAGACATTTAATGAACTCAAAAACTTTTAGGTTTTTGTGAAAAGATACCCCCAGAACTTAAGGGAAAATTTGACATATAATATCCAGGAGAAATATAAGATAAACATTAAAGACCTACTATAAGGGACTCAAGGCTAAGTGTTTATTTTGTATATATGAAAATATTAGCAGCATTCTTAAGATTGTCATTATTTAGGTAGTTTGAAAGAAAGACTTTGGCTGAGTTGAGTATAATGAGATGAGTCCAAAAAAAACCAAACTGTGTAGGGAAAGATAAAGAGTAGTAATTATCTCATACAAATGAGGCATAAAAGCAAATTGATACAGAAGAAGCTAGTAGGGAGAAGGGCAAGTAGTCCTGGAACCTTACTTTCACTGGCAACATATATATCTAGAAGGGTGTAAAAGTCTTCTAAAAATTCAGAAAGAAATAAGAGAGCAAAGAGCTAAGGTCAGGGGAGAGAATAAGGGATGGATTCTTAGAGAGGTGGGTAGGTTAAGGAATGGGAAGGCAAGGTTGCAGGCAGAAGTTGCAGAGGAGTGAGGAGAGATAGGGCAAATTGGGTGAGAAAGATAAGAAAAATAGAAAGGAGGAAAATACACAAGTAATTATAGCTTGGAATGTGAATGGGATGAATTTACCCGCAAAACGAAATGGATAGCAGATTAAAAATCTGAATGCAACTATAATATGTTGCTTTCAGGAAACTATAAAAATGAGAGATACACACGAAAGTGAAACAGTGGACAAAAGTAAAATTTAGTATATAAAAAAAGGAGGGATAGTTAGTAATTATGATCTCAGACAAAGTTAACATCAAAATAGATTTAGTCAAAAGTGAAAAATAGAGAAACTACAAAATGTGCCAGCAATATTATTTAATATTGTTTTAGACCATTTAAAATACCTAGACAGTATAAAACACCTAAGTGTAAACCTGCTAAAATGCACACAGAAACTATAGGAACATAAACATAAAACACTTTTTATATAAATAAACTCAAATCTAGATAATTGAAGTAATATTTAATATTTAATTTAATATTTAAGCCAATATAATTTTTGAAATGGCAATTTTACCTAACTTATCTATTTATTCAATGTCATCCCAATTAAATTACTAAAAATTATTTTACTAAGTTGGATTTACTAAAATCATTTGGAAGAACAAACAGGAACTTCAAAGAAATCAGAGGAAAAAAGATAAAAAGGAAGTAGATTCAGAAGTATCAGACCTTAAACTATATTATCAAGTGAGAGCATTGTAGAAGTATAAAACAGGACAATTTTGGTTATTTTAAATTAAAAATTTCTTGCATAAATAAAACCTATGTAGCCAACAATAAAGGAAATGCAGAAAATTGGAGGGAAATATTTCATAGACAATTTCTCAGATGGATGTGACTGGGTTGGAATATTACTGTACTGTAGAAAATGAATGGTTGATTTAGAAAAATCTGGAAAAACTTGAATTTATGAAGGAAAATGCTATCCACCCTTAGAGAAACAGATGATAAGAGGAGATAAGCACAGTCGTATTACATATACATGTATGAATATATATCTGTGTGTATGTGTAAGTTTATAGATATCTATGTATATGTGTATAAAGCCATGCTTAATTGTAACCTTCTTTAGAGTGAGGTGTGGGGAGGGAGGGGAAAAATAAAGTAAAAAGTGAACAGCAGAGAAAAAAAATAAAACCAATAAAGAAGCAAAGAAAAGGGGACAGCTTTGAAAACAATGTGCAGTATTTATTATATAGGTTTTGTTAGAATGGAAATTTATTGTTTTAAATTGAATCCTCTCTTATGGTTTTCAGTGTACATGACAATGTTTGTTTTCTTCCCCTCATTTTGTATTTAAGTTTAAAATTTAAAAATTTGCAAAAAAAATGATTCAAATCCTGCTTCTGGTTCTTAAGTAACCAGCATGGCACAGTGGCACTCAACTCTCATATATAATTGGTTGGCAAATCTTATAAATTCTTTTATTGCTACATCTCTCATATCTGTCTTCTCCTATCTAATCACATGATCAATACTTTTCTTCAGATACTCATTAGTTCTTGCTTCAGTGATTGCAATAGTCTCTTTTCAATCCTTTTCCCAAAAAGCTGCCAAAGTAACATTCCTAAAAAGCTCTTACACCTTCCTCTTGCTTTTAGAACCACATATAGCCTCATTTCTTTAGCATTTAAAGTCTTTGGGATATATCAGGTATTAAAGAAAGACTAACATGTTTGGTGTGAGGGCTTTGGTGTCTACCTGCCACCCAGTTCTCACCTGTGGCTCCAAGAGGCTATGGCATGTGCAGCAGCCATACCCTGGTAAAAACTGTTTTGGAAGAAGAGTCAAATCAGGTTGGAAGGTAACTGACAAGCCTCAAACCCATTGGTGAATTGGAGACAGGTGTCTACTATACAAGCATGTTAAGACTTCCCTGGTGGAATAGGCAGATGTGAACAGTTTGTTCTAATGGACCAGGAAGACAGTGGAAGCAGGTCCTGTGAAGTGCTTAGAGTTTGGTCATATATCAAAGATGCCAACATCATCTATTGAATCCCGAGTCATCAGCAGCCACCTTGACTTTGTCTTGCCACTGGACTCCAATGACTGGAAGAAATGTTGAGACGAAGCCTCACTTAAATCTAACTTATACTTAAGCCAAAGGACATCACTCACGCAATTTTAATATTTTTGACCTATCTTGAAGACCTGTGGCAATGGGCAAGTGACAAAATAGTACGCTTGGATACACTGGGAGCTGTATTCACCTGCACACAGACAGCCCAGGGCATGGGGTTGTCTTCTTACTGAACTGAAGCAGCAGTGGGTTTCAGCACTCTCCTGGATGTCTGAGCAGTTTTTTTTTAAAGGTAGAGACATCTCCATTACAAATGTTCATATGAACTATTTGTGCCAGACCTGTAGATGAGCCTTCTGAGCTCATATTAGTCTGATCAGTCAGTGAGACACACTATATGTTGACTGACATAATGATGTCATTTCGGTTTTCTTTGACTCTGAAGAACAAAAACCAAAGCCTTCTGTGATCTGACTCCAGACTTGTTCCATATTGTTTCCCTTCACATACTCTATTCTAGCCAAACTGGCCTTCCTGCTTTTCCAGATACACAACATTCCATCTCGCATCCCTATTCTTTTGCACAGAATGTGCAATGTGATTCTTCTTTACTTCTTAGAATTCCAATGTCTTTTCAAAGCCTCATCTCAAACCCCAAGACATGAAGTCTTCCCTGATTCCTTCTCCACTAATGCTCATTCCCTAAAATTATTTTATGTTTACTTTGTTGGATTTATTTATATAAGAAGAAGTAGATCAAGGGGACATCTTATTATTTTGACTAATTCTTCAATTAATTTTTATAGAGGAGGAGCCTTTGGTATTAACTTAGAGATACATAGCCATGAAATATGAGCAAGCTCCACAGAACGCTATATTGATTAAGTTTCCAGTTATGAGAGCTCCTGATTTTGATATTTCAGTCTCTAGATCTTCTAGAAGGAGAATTCCTGAGGGAGTGTGTTCCTTGACTAAAGAATAAAACATATATCCTGAGAAATCACCTACTTGGAGAGTAAGGCCAGTGAATTATTCAGTATAGTTATGATGGGGAAAGGGTTATTTGTTTAGAAGCCTCCCTTCTTAGAAGAATCTAAACCATAGCCTGGAAGAGCATATGTCTGATCCTGAAGAAGAGATAAATTTCAATGGAATATCACGATATTGCCTTAATAACAACCCTGGGTTTAGATACCTTCTTAGAAGAAGCTAATAAAGTATTTGTATCTGTTCATGAGTTTCCTTGGGGCCTTTGCAACTTCTCTATTTTCCATGGAGTAATATAAAGGCTGTTTTTATATTTCAAGTGCTTCTATGGGGCTAGAGACCCATTCTACCAACTTCTAGGTAAACCAAGATTTGAGTTACACTATTAGTAATGTTAAGAGATTTTCCTGGAATAATTCCAAGTGGGAAGATGAAAAGAAACTGTTTCTCTTAAGATCAGGCCCTCAGGATTAGAACTAGTCAATACAATTCCAGAGTTGGAGTTAGGGGAGTGGGCTGAGCCACATGTGACATTGATAGATGCTTTCTCCCCCTGTTTTCCCGATAAAAGGAAAGCTCCTAGAGCACAGTGAACATTTTGTTTCAATCTTTGTATCCCTAATGCCTATCATTGTTCCTAGCACATGATAGGTGCTTAATAAATGTTTTTTGTTTGTTTGATTGATTGCAGCCTCTACCAAATTCTTTTTTCAATGGTTCTCAAAGGCTTTGCTCATGGAAGCAAACTCTGGCAGGTACTATTAAACTGGAAAGATCTCAAATCTGAACCTAGCAAAATTCAACTGAGCAAAACTAGAAACATAACTCAGATTATACAATGTTTTTGCCAATTTCCCAGACCTGTACCTCATGTGACCTTCACGTTTCATCCTTGCTATCTCTGTACCACTACAATAAGGTTTCTCCTCACCTGAAACAACCCCATCTATAATAGACCTCTGCACCAGACCTTCAGAATTCATAAATTCATGGCTCTAGTCCATAGGTAAGTCAACCCAATTTTCTTTGGATTTCCTGTATTATATCCTAATCATTTTGATTGGTGATTGGGTGTAAATTTATCTAGCCCACATGATTAGCTGGCATCAGACTCCAGACTAGCCCATGCTTTACCTTTGTATCCCATCTTACCATCCACTTAGAACATTTTGCAACCTACATGTCATTGCACCTAATCCTAAGCCTCTTCCCTCATTCTCCACCCCAATTTCTACTTCTTTCTCAGTAATCAATTTTTTTTGCATTTTTATTTTTTCCCTTTTTGTTTATTTTATTCTGAATTAAGAAATAAAACAGACATTTCATAACAATACAATAGAAAACAGATAATTGTACATGAAACTGCACATATATTATGTACAACTTATTATTCCTTTTAAATGTACAATAAAGTTATCATGTAACTCTCTTTTTCCCTTTTTTCTTCCCCTCCCCCTAGAGATGGTTACTATTAGACACAAGTATATATGCATGTATGTTTTTATACATATATACATATATATCGGTATATATCCACATATACATATATACATATACATATGCCTAATTCTATACATACTTCTATCATTTCATTCTCTTGATGCAGATAGCATCTTCCTTTGCAGTTAATTTTAATATTTATAATCGTTAAAATGACTTAGTTGCTCAAAGTTAGCTTCTTCCGGGAAAGGTATGCTAATTGATTGCCCTATGAATTAGCCCATCATCTTTATGACTTTTCAAGCTTCTTCCTTGCCTTATATCTGATTTCATTCTCTATTAAAATATCATATCTTTGAGTGATTTGCTTTTTGTTTGTATCTGGTGTTATATTCCAAGGAAGTCTATGACAGAAAAAAAGGGAGCCACAAGTAATACAATATTTATAGAAGCAATATTTATAATAGCAAATATCTGGAAATAAACTAATGCCCAATGATTTGCAGAATGGTTGATCTATACTTTTAATATAATTTCAATATATTGTTATATTTACAATTACTTGCTTAAATAATTCAAGGCTCAATCATTTAAATTAATTCTATATCTTTTTTATTCTTTTATTCATTCTTTTTGGTTTTTTGTAACTTGTTCCAATCTGGTTGCTTTTCTTATTTTTGTTCTGGTTGGTGACATTTCTATCTCCTCAAAACATATATATAGGTCTGATATTAGGCTCTAAGTATAGTGGTTCCACTATCTTGAATGGAGAAAATAGTTAAATGTCTTTTTGCAAATTTTTTTCTCCTACTTTCCATCTATTTGTAGGCCTTCCCTTGAATGTCCACGGAATGACTTGGCTTGCCTTCTATATATTTTTGCATTTTGTTTAAACTGGTTTAATTTCCCTCTGTTTCTTTCTGTTTCTATAAAATGATATTGCATGCATATTGCATATTGCATCACCCTTCTTTCTGGCGGCTTCTTGTTTTCATTTGTTGTAGTCCACTAAGGTGCTTTCTGGGCTCTTTTGATCTCTTTTTAGCAATTAACTTATACTGGTGAAAGTTCATGGATTTATTGATTAGTGTCATTGGCATTTTTGTTGCCAGCTTCCCATTTCTGATTTCTGATTACTTGCTTAAGGATTTCAAGGTTCAATCATTTTAATTAAATTCCTAATTTTTTAATCCATTATTGTTCCTTCTTGTATTTGTTTTTTTTTCTTCAAATTCTGAGCTAAGCACTGACAAGTTGATGGTCTCATTATATACAGACCACTGATCACTGACAAACTTCCTTATCAATAATAAGTCCTTTTTTTGTCTTTTAAAACCAAATTTATTTCATATTGGGGAATATTATTTGGTGTGCATATGCCCCAAACCCACCATTTTTTCTTTTTTTTAGAAAGTGCTTGTGAGAGGCACGAGGATTCTATATAACCTACACATCTTTGGCCTCTCTCATTTCTCTTTCTTGAATCATGTTCTCCCATTTATTTCCATCCATTCTCACATTTTTCTGCCTTTATACCTAAGCCACCAAGTATGAGAATATGTGTTGATTTGATTTGTTCTTCATAGAATTGCTCTATCACTTTGTCCTTAGTAACTAATGTTGGTGCATAAGATGAAATTGTTTTCATGGTAGTGTTTTTTATAAATACTTTTCATTAATACTATAGTATATGATGACTGCAGGAGTTGAAATTGTCTTCCTGGAAGATGTCATGTTTTAATTATATAATTCTTGACATTATTGTGTTGATGGCATGTTTTAAATGTAGAATTGTTTTCCATGTAATATTCTAGTCTCTCACAATGCTTAGATCTATTTTTATATATCTGCAATGTATCAATCAATCAATCATCAAGCATTTATTAAGTATCTACTATGTGCCAAGGGTTGGGACATACAAGTAAAAGCAAAAAGAAATACAGTCCTTTCTCTCAAGGAGCTTACATTTTGATGAAGGAAGACAACACATAAAAGAGGGCTGAACTAGGAAGGGAAGCTAGGTGATTCAGGGGCTAGAGTGCTGGGTCTAAAGTCAGGAAGATCTGAGTCCAAATCTGGCTTCAGACACTTATTAGCTGTGTGATCTTGGACAAGTCACTTAACCCTGTTTTTCTCAGCTTCCTCATCTGTTAAAGTGAGGTATAGAAGGAAATGGAAATATATTTGCCAGGATTTTGAAGAGTCAGACATGACTCCAAACAACTAACAACAATAAACTAAAAAAAGGTGAGGAAAGGAGGGAAGGTACAAAGGGGCATGGTAGTGAAGTCTGGAAAATAATAGCTGGAAAGGTGAGGAAACTTGGCTGATCTTGGTCTATCCCCAGAATGGAGGCTTCAAGAAGAACACTGGGAGAAAAAGCTACCTGCATGGTGGAAATATGTTCCACCTGGGGTAAGAAAAGCCCAGGTACTAAGGGAAGTTCCAGTGTGAGAAGGCAGCTGAGTCATGGTGGTAAATGTCTGGGAGAGTCAAGGCATAGACAAGAAGGAACTAAATCATGACTAGCCTGGGCCCACATTCAGAATATTATATTTCAAATAGAGGAATGTGTATTTGATCCTAGAGGTAATATGGAGCCATTTGAGTTGATTGGATAGGGAGGAGTAGGGGTCAGACCAATGACCAATTTGGTCAGACCAGTGCTTTAGGAAAATAACTTTGGTAGCAGAGTAGAGGGGCCAAGATCTCCTAGTGCATCCTGGGTCATCTCCAGTCATCCTGATGAATATTTGGTCATTGAATTCAGATGGCTCTGGAGGAGAAGTGAGGCTGATGACCTTGCGCAGCCCTTCCTCACTCAAAACAAAGTCAAATGCTAGTCATGTCAACATTTCTCTGATGGCATGGTTGTCTTTGGCAGTGAAAGATGAACACAGCCCTGTGAGTAGACTCAACTCCTCCTCTCCTATCTGTTTCCCCCTCCCTTTCCTTCTCCTCTCCAAAGGAAGGTAAATTTGGATGTCCAAAGAGGCCTAGTTGATTTGGGTTTTACTGGATAGTTTCCCTTCCCTTCTCTTCCCTTTCCTTCCCTTTCCGTCCCTTCCCTTCCCTGAAGTTCAGACACCATGGAGCCCCTGCCCCCTGCCTAAAGGCTCTCTTCTGGACCCTCCTGGCTAAAGAGTGATTATCAATAGTAATTGTCACTGTTTCCCTCCCAGCCTCATGTCTTTCTTTTCTTTGCCTCATTAAAGGGAGCATGTTCTGGCTACTTCCTAAACAGGCCTATTCAATGAATGGGCATTACCTCACTCTGAGTACCTATATAGACGTTGACATAAAGGGGCCAAGTTCTTCCAGTGCATCCTGGGTCATCTTCAGTCATCCTGATGAATATCAGATTGCTGGATTCAGATGGCTCTGGAGGACCTTGCACAGCCCTCTTTCACTCAAAACAAAGTCAAGTGCAAGTCATGCCATCATTTCTCTGATGGCATGGTCTTCTTTGGCAATGAAGGATGCACACAACAAGAGGATGAACTGGAATGGGGAGAGACTTGAGTCAGGGAATTCAAATAGAAGTCTATTGCAATAGTCCAGGTGAGAAGTGATAAGGGTTTAAACAAATATGGTCACTGTGAGTTGAGAGAAAAGCACATAGAATGAAAGAAAGAAAACAAGCATTTGTTAAATGTCTTCTATGCGCAACATAGCAATAGAAATATTATCTCATTTGGTCTTCTTAATAACCCTAGGAGATAGGTGTTATTATTATCCCCACATTACAGTTGAGGAAAGAGGCAGACAAAGTTTGCCCAAAATTGCACAATTTGTATCTGAGGCTGGATTTTTCCCCATCTTCCTGAGTCCAGTCCCAGCACTCTATCCCCTGGACCACTTGGACATTGTAGAGAAAGAAATAACAAGATTTGGTGATTTTTTTTTTTGGCTACATGGAGATAAACAAGAGAGAAGAGATGATAATGAGCGAGGCTGCAAACTTTGGCTCTTGGAAGGATTCTATAAGTTTAAGAACTGTAAGTATAGAACTAAATCCAGGCTTTGCACAATAGGGAATGTCACCAAATTGAATGGTGAGTTGTTTCCTATATTACTGGGACTTTTTATTACTTATTACATCTTTTTTGTTTCCTAGTCAATGTGTTGGTATTTTCCACTAAGTGTACATAATTTTTTTTTTAGCAAAATAAACTGTGAGTGCATTGTGTACGGTATATAAATATTCCAATTAGTTTGTATTTGGAAGGGTATCTGTTTTTCTTATCTTCTGATAAATATGTAATACATTATATCAAGAAGTAAGTTTGCATCAGAGAGGAAGCTGATAAAGTGTTTGTTTGTCTAAGATGGATGTTTCCCACACCCCCAGCTCCTATTAATGTATCTAATACTCTATGCCCTAATAAACTTTATCAGGTGAGAATGTCTCTTTGTTTGAGTTATAGAAAGAAATAAATGTTTAAAACAGGTGTGAACAATTCCTAGACAACTCTATTGAATCAGTCAATCAATAAAGGCATAAGTCAGCTACAAATAAGCTGGTTAATACAGTTGGGAAGGAATGAAGTGGTTGGGTCCTTGAATGAAATCAGCTATACTTCTAAGGCTGTGTATATCAAAAAGACATTCTGTCAGGAGGATTATAACTAATGCTCGGGGAGTCCAACTTAGAAGAGTTTTGAGGAGATGCCTTACACCCATATCAGAAGGCAATAAAGGAGGAGGAATGAGCCCAAAGGGAGTCTGACACTTCCTACTGTCCCTGCCCGTTGACCAGAGAAAAACTGTGAGATCATTGAAATGGAAGAAGATTTTGACTTCCCATTGGCAAGTCTCAACAGAATGGCACTGGCTGATGGCAGCATCTATATTGGGAACAATATAAGACAAATTACGCATACTGAAGATAGGCAAGCTCAGAACTCCAGAGTAGTCTAACTCTCAGGGCTCGTCAAGGAAGCCAGGGGAACTTCATGAGTACTCCAAGAAAAGAGAAAATAACTTCTATATGTCCAAGTATCTGTGAGATATCACTTTGACCACGTGTGCTCTAAGCTTGAGCCCATATTCTCCTAGACTCTGATTGTACTTGTGGGAGGATGTGTCCCAGACTTTTGGGTATATTCTTATTATAACTGATTAACAAACTATCTTAACTAACAGCTAATTAACTTTGCATGGCTAATTGATACCATCTGAACATCACTGTGTATTGTCAACTACCCTCTGGGGATAAACCTATCACTTCCAGTGGGAATGAGGAAATAGCTTCAGAGGGCAAATTATTTCATCCTTGATCCAACTTGCCTTCTTTCCTTCTTTCAACTTTGTTGACAAACAGAAATTTTCCATATCCTCCTGCAGGAGTTCTCTAATTTCTGTCTCTAATTTTTTTGCTTCTTAGGCTTGTGCAGTATAATTTTTGATTGATATGAATTGTTTAATTTTTTCCATATACCTCTATAATTCATCTTATTGCCTTAATCTTTTGACTTTCATTTGTTGATTTAAGGGTATTAAGAATTTTAAATATACTTTTATCTTCTGTATTCCATTTTATATTTTATTTTTTTGACTTTAGTGTAGAAATCTAGTAATGATTTAAAAGAATGTATATAGTGGTTTGATAATGTTTTGAGCTTCCTGGGAGTGTGCTGGGAGAGTTGATTGCTAAATTTTCAGTGTGAGCATTTACTCCCTGGAAATTGGCAAAGCTACAAATCAGAGCTTGATTTATTGCTTTGCTGATTATCTAGACCAAGAAAGTAATGGAGAAGATGTTAATAATGGAGAAACTTAAAAGTATGTCATGCATACAGTTGCTAGACATTTACTTATACACCTTGTAATCTTTCAATGTCTTTCAACAGGTCTTCAATAGCTTTCTTAAGCCACTTGTGGCATGGTAGCATTTGCTGTTTGTCCTTAGGACAGGCATCCTATTTCTACCTCTCTTCTTATGACCCTTAAGGCTGCAATGACTACAGCATATTTTGTTCTGATATATTTTTATCATCTCTGTCAAATATTGTGGGAGAATTTATTAATTCACAATGATTTTAGCAGATACCAGGTTTTTTTTTACCTTAATCTGTTTGGTGATAATTAGTAAAATTCATGCCATTAAACTCAAGAAGGGCCTTAAAAAGTTCTGTCTAAGTATGTTCATATCTTTTTAAAATGACTTGAGACCATC
Source organism: Notamacropus eugenii (assembly GCF_028372415.1). Lineage (NCBI taxonomy): Eukaryota > Metazoa > Chordata > Mammalia > Diprotodontia > Macropodidae > Notamacropus > Notamacropus eugenii. The sequence goes on along the minus strand of NC_092874.1, from coordinate 218,214,587 downwards.
ATTATTTCTACTATCTATTTTGTTCAAATATTTAAAATCTGCAAAAAGTTCAGATTTTAGGTATTCAGGTTCTTCTGCTTTTTCCCTCTTCAGATTTCAGTAATTTCTCATTTTCTGTTCTTATTTCAGCTTTTGTAAACTTAGAAATGAAGTTATTTCTCATTATTGCCCTGAACTGATGTCTATTACATGGAGCTGAGTATTTAGTTGACAAAATTAGGGATAAAGTCTTTGCCTGTAACTGTTAAGGTGGTTCCAGTATTGCTATGATATATGATTAGTATACAATAAAAACTTGGATATGGTAATTTCATTTCATATCTGCTTACAGTCTTCTCACATTAGTGGCTAGCACCATCTATCCCCAAACATTTACAATGTATGGGGTACTGACCTTTCTGATTTGTTCCAAATGTATCTTGTCTTTTCGTAGTACCAATGCTTGGAGAAGCACCTTTTACTCTTCTGTGTTCCATGTCAAGGTAATCATCACAATGGTTTTGAGAAAGGCCGATCTCTATTCCTGTGTTACCCTATCTATACCTCAGATTCATAGAACCATTTTCCTCACACTGGCTAGGTTGATAACTCAACTGGTAATGTCACCAGAGCCTAACTGGCCAGCATTTCAGAGTGCCTATTAGGCCTTCAATGCTACTATGGTGTTCTCAGGGTACAAAATCCCCACTGAGAGACATTCCCTCACTTTGCCATTTTTCCTAACCCTTCCATGATATGACTTTGATGGAGGTAATATTGTTATTACTGTGTGTTTTTACAGAGTTTGTGCCCAGAGTTCACCATGAAACTTCTAGGGATTCCAAAGACAACCTGACTCATTGATTAGACCATGTGGGGTCCTAGTGCTGAAAGTTCTTGGCATTTTGGAATGACATGATATACCCTGTGTTCCCTTGGTCATTTCCTCCATTCCCCTACTACAGCAGAAGGGCAGGGTATGTGAGCCCTCACATAGCCAGGGGCAGCCAAGAAATTTGTCATCGCCAAAGGTCCAAGCAATGAGTCACCTTGTCTTTGGAACCTCTGAAGGTTTCTAGGGGAATTCTGGGCACATTCTCTGCATAAACCCATATTACATCACCACGTTTGTTCCTGGCTCTCCTGCAGAAATCTTTGGAGCACAAACTGTTGCAAGTTATGATGTTATATCATCATTATTACCACCACCACCACCATCATCGTTACCTCATTTTCATCTTTTTTTTTTATGGGGTTCAAATAGAAACAGATCATGAGCAAGTCTTTTTTGCTTTGTAGGTGATGCTTCATGGATCATTACACCGTTGAAGAAAGAAGCTGCTTTTTGTAGCCTTCCTATGTAAGCTGATTGTAGGCTCACACAAGGCATTCTTAGGACAGCTCCTGTAGCAGGTAGGATAACAGGTATTTTATGCACCTCATCCTTCTCTGACATGATTTTGATCTTCTCTGCCAGGTCTCTATGGTTCAAAAGTCTTTTGACTTTTTGTTTTACATAGTTGTGAAATTACGATTGTTTGGCACAGCAACTGTGATTAGAATGACTATCTTAAATTTTTATAAATCAAATAAATTCTTTTTATGCATCTAGGGGATTCTAGGCAACAGTTTTGTCTCAATAATGCTCTAGTAACAGTGGAGTTTATTGGTTGAGATCTCTAGACTATCTTAATGTCTGTATTTATGAGGATTTGTCATCTGTCATTTCATGAAAGACAATGAGTCATTAACTTATGATTCTAGCCACCAGAAATGTATTATCATTAAAATTGTCATCATATCTGCGACAGAACCAAAAACTTTAACTATTGAAATGCTGACCATAATGTCTGATATGTTTGTTTCTATGTGCCTTCTTATGAATATGAGAATACGGTTTTGCTTTTTAGAGATTTTGTAACTTCATGTTATCCTTCCTCGCTCTGAAGAATGTAGATTAACCAATGTTGCTATAAAAATACATGTGTATTTGGCATTTATATATAAGTCTTATTCCAGTTGATATACTTGGGAGTTTATCCCCGTCTCTTCTATGGAATCTGAGTTAGCATTTCACATATAGGATCCCAAGGGGTTCTATTTCTCTCTCAAACTCCTATAAACATCTCTCTGAAGCCTTTTCATGTGCTACTTGAGAGAGTAACCCATGACCATTCTCTTGACACTTTGGTGTTAATTGTCCTTTGCTTTATGTTTTCACCCCTAAAACTGGCTAAGAAGGCTTTCTCCCTCTTTTATCAATGATAACTTTTTATGAAAAATATCCATCTGGGCCAGGAAAATCCCATAGCATCTTGCATCATAGTTATGACCCTCCATTTCCTCTTTCTTGGCTAACCTTGGATTAAACCAGAAACATTTTAGTCCCATGCCCTCAAATCCCTTAGTCAGTTACTGTACTCAAACATCCCAAACCATAGACAGCATGAGGGAACAGATAACATCTTGCTCTCTACCAGTCACCATCCTGGAACCTACCCGACCTGGGAAAAGAGGAAGCATGTCTAATATAATCAGAGATGGGACTTTTCTTATGCAAAAAAAGAGAGCTGGACTTCTGGATCATATGACCAACAAGATGTGGAACTAGATGTTCTAATCCGCTTGACTCTCAATCCACTCCAAAACAGAAATTATGTGTCAAAGATAAAGCAACTTCAGCTGTCCTCATGATTTAGGATATTTGGAATCCAAAAGAAGGCTAAAAAAGCCCACAAACTGATGTCTTCCCTGAACTCACTCAGGGCCTTCTCACCTCTCATGTGGGCAGCAAGGCTGCCCTAATCACCACAAGGATCCAATATGTGGGCTCACAAAAAAACCCAACCCTACACTGAGGTACTGTCTCCCCCATTCCCTCACCATTGACCTGGAACTCCTGGCTCCAGGCTGTGGAAATTTGCTTGGGCTATGACTAAGCTGAAGCAGCGCTGGGACAGAAACTTGCTGGTGCTATAACAGCCAGCCCTGCAGTAGAGCTGAAGGCTATGGAAGCTGAAGGGGGTTAAGAAACCCATTGCCATGAGACCACCAGTCTGTACTCCAAAGGATCTCTGTGAGAGAGCCATCAGTGAGGGAAAGTGACAGAGCACTTGTCTGAGCTGGAAATAGATCTCAAAATTCCCTTCCATAAACACAAATATCTCCCAAAGCCTCAGAGAAGCCAACACTGCGACACCAGGACTTTAGCCCTCTTTACTACCCTTGTGGGAGCACTGAACTGAGGAAAAGAGTGAGCAGGATAGGACATTGAGGCAGGTAGGACACCAGGCTGGAGTTGTTTTGTGGGGGGGAAGGGGCAGGGTGGAGTGAAAGAAAGCAGGGCTACGTAGCACTTAACTAAGTCTGAAGGAAAGACTTCAGCATCTAGCTGGGGCCAGTTCCATCCCATCAAAAAATCACTTGGAGGAGACTTAGGCTAGTGGACCATAAATTGCTCAGCATAGGAGGAGTCTGAGATGCTTTGAGATATAGGTCCCAATTATCACCATCAGAGAGAAGAAAGTCAAAAACTAAGCAGTAAGAGAAAATAAGAGACTGGAAGGGAGACTGAAATTACAAAAGATGTCAGGAAGGAGAAAATTCAAAGACCTTGAACATAAGCAGATAAATCAATAGAGAAAAAATTCATAGTCAAAAAATATGACTTTGAGACCTACTAAATTGCTCGAGGCTTTGTGGTAGATTGGATAGAATGCTGGGCTTGGAGTCGGAAAGATCTGAGCTTAAATCTATCCTCAGACACTTACTAGCTTTGTGACCTTGGACAAGTCACCTAACCTCTGTTTGCTTCAGTTTCCCCATCCGTAAAATAGAGATAATACTAGCAACTACATCTCAAGGTTGTTGTGAGATTGAAATGAGATAATAATTGTAAAATACTTAGCACAGTGCCTGGCACATAGCAAGTGCTATAAAATGTTAGATATTATTTTCATCATTATTATTGTTATTACATATGTATAGCACACACACATCCTTTCCCATTCCCAAGATGGCAAACAATCTAATATTGGTTATACATGTGCAAGAATATAAAATGTATTTCCACATTAGTCATGCTGTGAAAGAAGAAATAGAACAAAAGGGAAAAAAAAACCAATCCCCCCGCTCCCCAAAAAAAGTGAAAATAGTATGTTTTGATCTGCATTCAGACTCCATTAACTCTTTCTCTGGACGTGGATAGCACTTTCCATCATGAAACTTTTGGAATTGTTGAGAAGAGGCTAAGTTGATCATGGCACAGTGTTACTGCTACAGTGTACAAAGTTCTCCTGGTTCTTCTCACTTCACTTAGCATCAGTTTATGTATGTCTTTCCAGGTTTTTCTGAACTCTCCCTGCTTATCATTTCTTATAAAACAATACTAGTATTACATTACATTTGTATACCCCAACTTGTTCATCCACTCCCTAACTGATGGGCATGCCCTCAATTTCCAATTCTTTGCCACCACAAAAAAGAAATGCTATAAATACTTTTTTATATGTAGTTCGTTTTCCTTTTTTTAATGATTTCTTTGTCATACAGCCCTAGAAGTGGCATTGCTGTGTCAAAGGGTATGCATAGTTTTATAGCACTTTAGGCATAGTTTCAAATTGTTCTCCAGAATGGTTGGATCGGTTTAGAACTCTACCAACTGTGATTAGGGCCCAAATTTTCACACATTTTCTCCAACATTTATCATTTTCCTTTTCTGTCATATTAACCAATCTGGTAGATGTGAGGTGGTACTTCAGAGTTGTTTAATTTCCATTTCTCTAATCAATAGTGATTTAGAGCATTTTTTCATATGATTATAGATAGCTTTAATTTCTTCATGTAAAAACTGCGTGTTCATATCCTTTGATCATTGGGGGGGGGGGAATGACTTGTATTCATATAAGTTTGACTCACTTCTCTATATATTTGAGAAATGAGGCCTTTATCAGACATTTGCTGTAAAAATTATTTCCCAGCTTTCTGCTTTCCTTCTAGTCTTGCTAGCATTGACTGTGTTTGTGCAAAATATTTAAATTTAATGTAATCAAAATTATTCATTTTACATTTTGTAATGCTTTCTATCTCTTGTTTGGTCATAAATTCTTCCTTTCTTCATAGTTCTGACAGGTAACTTAATCACTGTTCTCCTAATTTGTTTATGATATCACCCTTTATGTCTAAATCATGTACCTATTTTGACCTTATCATGGTATACAGTGTAAGATGTTGGTCTATGCCTAGTTTTTGCCATAGTATTCTTAAGTTTTCCCAGCAGTTTTTGTCAAATAGTGAGTTCTTATCCCAGAAGCTGGAGTCTTTGGGTTTATCAAATAGTAGATTACTATAGTCATACTGTGTCTTGTGTACTTAATCTTTTCCACTGATCCATCACTCTATTTCTTAGTCAGTACCAAATAATTTTGACTATTTCTACTTTATAATATAGTTTTACATCTGGTACTGCTATACCACCTACCTTTGCAATTTTTTCCATGAATTCACTGGATATTCTGACATTTTTTCTTCCAGATGAATTTTGTTATTATTTTTTCTAGTTCTATAAAATAAATTTTGGTAGTTTGATTGGTCCAGAACTTCTGACCATTAAAAATGAAATGCCAATTAAAAGAATTCATAGGTTTCCTCCAGAAAAGAAACTAAGACTGCAAATTCCAACATATATAGTAGTTTTTAAATTTAATTCAATTTAATTAAGTTAATTCATTTTAATAACTTAGTCCAGAAGCAATTTTAGCTAACAATCAGGATAAAGACCTTAAAATACAAAAGAAAAGAAATTTGAGTCACAAAAGACTCTTCAGCATTCACCAGAAATCTCAGGAGGGAATGGAATAATATGTTTAGAAGAGCAATGTCACTTAGGCTACATCCCAAGGTAACCTACCCTATAAATCTGAAATTGGCCATAAATGAAAAAAAAAAGTATATTCAATAATGAAGAGGCATTTGAAACATTGTTAGAAAGAAAATCAGATCTGAAGAAATTATTCTATTTTTTAAAACCCTGGAAAAAATGCAGATGTGGTGAATAAATATAGCAGCCAAGGACAGCAACAGCAACAGAGAGTGACAGCAGAAGAGGCCAGGAAGAGAAATTTTTACAAATGTCCACAGAGGCACAGGGTCAAATACAGAGAAACATGGAAAGATCTACATGAACTCATGCAGAATGAAATAAGCAGAGTCAAGATCAATAACTGCAACCATGAAAATGGAAAGGACAACTTGCACACCAAAAAATTCAAAGTGCATGAAACAAAATTATCAAGTTCAAGCATGTTCCCAAATGAAAAGATAAGAGGAAATACTCTTAATGCACCCCTTCATGGAGGTGGGAGGTTCAAAGGAACTTACTTAAAGTCATCAATCAGTTGTGTGCATTTATTTTTTCTCTTTAAAAATATATTTTTTGTTATATGGCTTTCTGGGAAAGGAAGGCATCCTCTGAGAGAGGATACTGAGGATCACTATGACAATAAAAAAATGAAGTCATTAATGTAGACTTTTTTAAAAATAAAAGCTGGGAAGCCATCTATGGAGCTTCTCCATTACCCCAATGTATGGAGTTGCTACACCATCACCTCTAATACAGACACAGATTTGGGAACCCACCACATTCTATTTTCATCTCTAGCTGCTGCAGAATATATCCTTTAATAAATCTCTTTGGACATGCAAGTTATATGTGGGTTTCCTTTCCCCCTTCCTATTTGGATGCTTGGCTTACCACATAATCACTCATTTGGGGAGACATTTATTGCCAAATGAAGGAACCAAATGGAACTACTCAGGTCTCCTCCTCACTTTTAAATTCCTCGTAGTCAGGAAGCCCTCACTACAATTGTTGCAGTTAGTGCTTCTAATTTAATGGTCTTTCTACATCTTCTTTAGATTTCAACTTACAGAATAGTTATAATAGTAACAATGTATAAAATATGCATTATGCATAATTTCAATAGTCATAATGCATCAATTTGAGACCCCTTTTCATCCTGGTTGTTCTACTGTGGGCAATCTCAGTGTGTTACTAGTGTTCTACCTCACATGTAGTACTTTGAATTGAATGAATTGAATTTGAATTGAATGACACTCTAAAAATTATCTGATCACAGCAGAGAATAGCAGGACCATGATAGAGGGAGGTTTCATACCTCAGGTCTAATAGAATGTTCTCTGCCCTGAAACCTTGATCAGGTGAGAAGGCCTTCCTCTTTGAATTACAGAATCAGTCCCTCTCAATCAAAAACTAGATATGAAGAAGTTCACAATCAATTTGCAAGAAGTAAAATGCCTGGAACTCTTTAGTGGGATTCTTTAAAAAAGCTACAGTTATTGCTCTGTGATTTTTTTTTACGGGAAGAGTAGTAACTGTCCTTTAGTGACTTAGTCTGTCATGCCAGTATGGGTCCAGAGAGTAAGTCTAGAGTTAATGATACATACAAACATAGCCTAACACCTAACAGGCTATTTTATGCCTAAATGAAGTGCCCACTAGACGTACTCAAACAGATTCTGTTAGGGAGTTCTTTCACTGAGTGACAAGTAGGTTGGTCTAGATAGAACTTAAGGCTCTTTCAACTCTATTGTCTCTGAATCCATAAGCAATAACTGTCAGTCAATAAAGCATTTATTAAAGTTCTCCTATGTGCCAGACTATGTGCTAAGTGCTATAGATACAAAAATTCTGAACCCCACCCCCAAAAAAACCCCGAAAACAAACCCAATAGCAACAACAGCAGCAATGACAACAAAATTCCAAACAAAGAAACTAATTGCCTATGGTGTCACCCTTTATGTCTAAATCATATACCCATTTTGACCTTATCTTGGTATAAGGTGTGAGATGGTGGTCTATGCCTAATTTCTGCCATACCATTTTCCAGTTTTCCCAGCAGTTTTGTCAAGTAGTGAATTTTTATCCCAGAAGCTGGAGTCTTTGAGTTTATCAAACAGTAAATTACTATAGTCATTGATTATTGTTATCTCTTATAACTAACCTATTCCGCTGATCCACCATTCTGTTTCTTAGTACCAAATAGTTTTGATGGTTGCTGCTTTATAATAAAATTTTAAATCTAGTGGGGCTAGGTCACTTTCCTTTGCATTTTTTTCCTGAATTTCCTTGATATTCTTGACCTTTTGTTCTTCCAGATTAATTTTGTTATTATTTATTCAAGCTTTACAAAATATGTTTTGGAAGCTTGATTGATATAGCATTGAATAAGTAAATTAATTTAGGTAGGACAGTCATTTTTGTTATATCAGTCTACCCATGAGCAACTGATATTTTTTCAAATATTTAGATCTGACTTTCTTTGTGTGAAAAGTGTTTTGTGATCATGTTTATTTAGTTGCTGGGTTTATCTTGTCTGAAAGACTCCCAAATATTTCATATTTTCTATAGCTATTTTAAATGGAATTTCTCTTTCTATCTCTTTCTTCAGGACTCTGTTAATAATATATAGAAATGCAAATGACTTATATGGGTTTATTTAACAACTAGGCTAATGTTAATTATTTCAAATGGTTTTTTAGTTGATTCTCTAGGATTCTCTAAGTATACCATCATATCATCTGCAAAGAGTGATAGCTTTCTTTCCTCATTGCCTATTCTAATTCCTTCACTTCCTTTTCTTTCTTTTACTACTAAAACTAACATTTCTAGTACAATATTGAATAATAGTGTTCATAATGGAAATCTATTTCACCTCTGACCTTATTCGAAAAGTTTCTAGCTTATCCCCATTGTGTATAAAGCTTGCTGGTGTTTTTAGATAGATACTTCTTATCATTTTAAGGAAAATTATTTATTCCTATCATCTCTAATGTTTTTAATAAGAGTAGGCTGTTGCATTTTGTCAAAAGCTTTTCTGCATCTATTGAGATAATCATGATTTCTACTAGTTTTGTTATTGATATAGTCAATTATGCTGATAGTTTTCTTAATATTGAACCAACCTTGCATTCCTGGTATAAATTCTGCCTGGTCATACCTCACGATAAGTTGCTGTAATCTCTTTGCTAATATTTTATTTAAAATTTCTTGTGTCAATATTCATTAGTGAAATTGGTCTGTAGCTTTTTTTTGCTATTGTTTTTCCATTTTAGGTATCAACACCATATTTGTATCAGAAAAAGAATTTGGTAGGACTTCACCTATTTTTCCAAAGAGTTTATATAGTATTGGAATTAATTGTTCTTTAAATATTTAGTAGAATCCACTTGTAAATCTGTCTGGCCCTGAAGATTTTTCATGGGGAATTCATTGATTGCTACTCAATTTCTTTTTCTGAAATGGGTTATTTGTTTTATTTCCTCTTATGTTTATCTGGGCAATTTATATGTTTTTGTAAATATTTATCCATTTCACTTAGATTGTCAGATCTATTGGGATACAGTTGGGCAAAATAGTTCCTAATTATTATTTTGATTTTCTCTTCATTTGTGGTGAATTCACCATTTTCATTTTTAATACTGTATTTTGGTTTTCTTCTTTCTTTTTTAAAAAATAAAATTAACCAAAGTTTTGTCTATTTTTTGAAGGAAAAACCACAACCTGTGAGTAGTCTGATCTGCCTGAATGGGGACCCAGATGTCCAGTTCCAGTTGGACAACTCAGCTCATTCTCTCCTCTCTTCTCTATTCTTTCATTTCCTCTTTCCTTACCTGAAGGTGTTCAGCCCAAAGGAAGGGAAATTTTTGATGGCCAAAAACAACCTAAGTAATTTGGTGTTTACTAGCTAGATTTCTTTCTCAAAGACCAAACTTTAAACTCAATTCACTCTGGATTTCAGGGATTAGACAACAATAGGTCCCTCCATAAGCACCACTAAATTGTTATTTTTTTGGGACCTTCTGACTCAGAGTGAGCATAAATACTGTTTCTCATTTGGCCAGCAATCCTGAGGGTGCTTCCCTCCCAGTTTGATTTATTTATTTTTTTTAACTAAAGGGACCATCCCTTGATTCACTTCTTATCAAGGCCTGCTCATTGAATGGATGTTGTCTCACTCAAAGTGAACACTTAAAAAGACTTAAGCTTAAAAGGGTCAAGGTCTCCCACTGTATCCTGGGAAATCTCCAGTGGTCTTGATATTTGGCCACTGGACCCAGATGGCTGTGGAGGATAAAGTGAGGCTGGTAACTTTCCACAGCCCTTCCTCACTCAAATCAAAGTCAATTGCAAGTCATGTTATGACCATGATGTCATGGTCCTCTTTGAGAATGAAGGCCAAACTACACACAATCATAAAACCAGTTCTTAATTTTATTTATTAGTTCAACAGTTTACTTCATTTCATTTTATTAATGTCTCCTTTGATTTTCAGAATTTCTCCCTTGGTATTTAATTAGGAATTTTTAATTTGTTTTTTTTTTCTAACTTTTTCAGTTGTATGTTCAATTCATTGATCTCCTCTTTCTCTGTTTTATTCATGTAAGCATATAGAGGTATAAAATTTTCCCCAAAAAACACTTTGGTTGCATCCCATAAGTTTTGGCATGTTTTCTCATTATTGACATGCTCTTTGATGAAATTATTGGCTGTTTCTATTACTTCCTGTGTGACCCACTCCTTCTTTAGGATTAAATTGTTTAGTTTCCAACTAATTTTTAGTCTATCTTTCCATGGCCCTTTATTCACATAATTTTTATTGCATCATGATCTGAAAATGATGCCTTTAATATTTCGGCCTTTCTGCATTTGATTGTGAGGTTTGAAATCCCTAAAACTTGGTCAATTTTTGTGTACATGCCATGTACCACTGAGAAAATGTATTTCCTTTCTATCCCCATTCAGTTTTTTCATAAGTCTACCATATCTAACTTTTCTAAAATTCTATTCAGCTCCTTAACTTCTTTCATTTTTATTTTGTAGCTAGATTTATCTAGTTCTGAAAGAAAGATATTGAGGACCCCCACTAGTATAGTGTGTACCTCTCTGCTTCAAATATGTTTCTTGTTAACAACATATTGTGAAATTATGGTTTTTAATCCACTCTGCTATCCACTTCTGTTTTATGTTTATCCCATTCACATTTACACTTATAATTACTAATGGTGTCTTTTTCTCCATCTTATTACTACCCCCTTTTATACTTTTCTCTCTCCTTTCAACCTTTCCTTCCTCACTACTATTTTCCTTCTGACCACTGCTTCCCCTAGTATGCCCTCTCTTCTATCAACTCCCCCTTTTCTTTCCCCTTTCCCCTACTACTTCTGCCCTCCCTTCTTTCCTCCCTTCTATTCACCTTCTCTCTTGTCTTTCCCCTTTCTATTTTGACTTCCCTATAGCCTAAGATAGATTTCTATAACCACTGATTATGGATGTTATTCCCTCTTTGAGCCCAATCTGATGAGAGTAAGGTTCAAACAATACTCATTTCCCTTTCTTTTTTCCCTCTACTGTAATAGGTCTTTCTGCCTTTTCATGTGATATAATTTACCCTATTATGTTCATCTCTGGGTTTATTTTTAATCAGAAATGTTTGAAAGTCCTCTATTTCATTAAATGCCCATCTTTTCCCCTGAAAGATTATGCTCACTTTTGCTGTGAGTTGATTCTCAGTTGTAATCCAAGATCCTTTGCTTTCTGGAATACCATATTCCATGCCCTCCAGTCCTAGATTGTAGAAGTCTTGTGTAATCCTGACTGGGTTCCACAGATATATAAATTGTTTATTTCTGGTTTATTGCTGTATTTTCTCCTTGATCTGAAAATTATGGAATTTGGCTATAGTATTCCTTGGTGTTTTCAATTTGGGATCTCTTTTAGGAGGAGATTGGAGGATTCTTTCCATAACTATTTTACATTCTGGTTCTAGGATATCAGGGCAGTTTTCCTTGCTAATTTCTTGAAATATGCTGTCTAGGCTCTTTTTTTGATTGTGGCTTTCAGTTGGTCCAATAATTTTTAAATTATTTCTTCTGGACATGTTTTCCAGGTGAGCTGTTTTTCCAATGATGTATTTTACATTTTTTTCTATTTTTTTAAATTCTTTTGATTTTGTTTGACTGATGCTGGATAGTCATTAGCTTCTACTTCCCTATTCTAATTTTGAAGGAATTATCTTTCTCAGTTAGCTTTTGTACTTCCCGTTCCATTTGGCCAGTTCTCCTCTTTAAGAAGTTGTTTTCTTCAGTGGATTTTTCCCCCACTTGGCCAGTTGTATTCTTTAAGGAATTGTTTTCTCCAATCAATTTTTGTCCCTCCTTTTCCAAGCTATTGACTCTCTCTTGCATACCTCTCTTTTCTTTTCCCAATTTTTCTTCTACCTCTCTTATTTGACTTTTAAAATCCTTTTTGACCTGTTACACGGGGTGGAAGGAGCACTGAGCACACAGGCTAAACCAATGTGGAACCAGCCATAGCAAAGTCAAACAGAAACCATCAGGCAGACTGAAGCAGAAGCAGTAGTATGAAATCTCAGACATATCAGCCCAGGACAGGAGTCCCACAGAATTGAGTGACAGACAGTGCAGAGTCCCAGGTAACACCAGTAGCCACTCCTGAGACTATCAGCTGGTAGATTAAATGTCTGTAAGTCACCTACTTGAACTTTCAGGAGCCAAGATGGTGGAGTGATCTGTAAGTACTCTCTCTCTCCCCCCATTGACCTTGAAAAACCCAGAGAATATTTTCCCAGGAAAAATCCTGGAATACCGAGATCAGTCAAAGGGGTAAACAGTCTATGAGTATGAGAGGCTAGGAAAATTGTTAAGGAGAGACATTCTTGCTGTGACTGAAGGGGACCACTGCAGGACCAGAGATGTTCCACTTCAGTGAACTAGGAGGAGACCCTGAACCCCAGGGGGTAAAGCCCATAAGTGTCAGCACCAGGCCCCCAGTTGTGCCCTATCACAGCCAGGGAAATTGGGAAGACACTAGAACAGAAGGAGATTCACCAACTGCTGAGCCAACCTGTGCTGTAGCTCAGGAGAGGAGACCTCCTGCAGCCAGACCACCCCTCCATCACACCTCGTTCAGTGAGCTCTAGAGTAACTCCAGGAAAACTCAAGAAGACTTCATCTGGCCTCTGCCTTGGCAAGCCAATCAGTTCAGCACCAGTAAGCTGCAGCATTCTAGCTTCTACCTGAAAGAACCAGAAGCCACAACACAAAGCCTCAAGTTCTCAGGACAAGATTCATGGGACAGAGCCCCCTGTGACCCAGAAGCAGAGATCCACTTTAAAAGCCAGGAAAAAGGCAATAATCAACAGCAAGAAGCAAACCAGAATAGAAAAGACCATATAATCTTACTATGGGGAAAAAGACCAAAAATGATTACAGAAGAGGTCATAAATGAGACTCTACTCCCATTTGAAATCTCAGAAGGGAATATGAATTAGTCTCAGTCTCAAAAAGCTTTCTAGGAAGAGCTCAAGAAGGATTTTAAAGCCAAATTAGAGAGGTGGAAGAAAAATTGGCCAGTGATTTTAAAAATATGAAAAAGAAATTCACAGAAGAATTTAAAAGGAAAATTGAGCAAATGGATAAAGAGATACAAAACCTAACTGGAGAAAATAACTCTTTAAAAGGAACAATTGCACAAATGGAAAGGGAGATGCAAAAATTAACTGAAGAAAACAATCTATTAAAAACTAGAATTGGGCAAGTAGATGATAATGATTCTATGAGACATCAAGAATTAGTCAAACAGATTCTAAAGAATGAAAAAAATAGAAGAAAATGTAAAATATCTCATTGGAAAAACGACTGACCTGGGAAAGAGATCCAGAAAACCTTAGAAAAATCTAAGAATTTTGGTCTACTGGAAAGTCATGATGAAAAAAAGAGCCTGGACAATACCTTCCAAGAAATCAATAAGGAAAACTGTTCTGAGATCCTAGATCTAGATCGAGAGGGCAAAATAGTCATCAATCCACCAATAACCTCTTGAAAGAGATCCCAAACTGAAAATGCCAAGGAATATTGTTGCCAAATTCTAGAACTATCAAGTTAAGGAGAAAATACTGCAAGCAGGCAGAAGGAAATAATTAAAATATCAAGGAAATACAGTCAGGATCACAGAGGACCTTGCAGCTTCTAGATAAAGAGATTGGAGGGATTGGAATATGATGTTCTGTAAGGGAAAGGAGTTTGAACTACAACAAAGGATCAATTATCCAGAAAAACTGAACATAATATTTCAGGCAAGGAGATGAACATTCAATGAAATAAGGGATTTCCAGACCTTCCTGGTGAAAAGGTCAGAACTCAATAGAAAATTTGATCTTCAAACACAAGTCTCAAGAGAGGCATAAAAAGCTATGCAGGGGAAAAAAAAAAAAAACTTTGTTACTCAGTATGGGCAAACTGTTTACATCCCTATAAGAGAAGATGATACTTGTTAGTCTTGAGAATTGTATATTTATTATGATATCTAAAAGGGCTATATGTAGATAGAGAGAGCGGGTATAAATGAACTGATGTGATGATAAAAATGTTATTTAAGGGTGAGAAAGGATTGTAATAGGAGACGTGAAAAGGAAGAGGAAGAACAAAGTAAATTACATCGAAGGAAGAGGCATAAAAAAACATATTATAGTAGAGGGGAAGAGGGGAGGAAGATGAGCATCATTTGAGATTCACTCTCATCTGATTTGGTTCAAGGAGGGAACAACAAACTCAATTGACTATAGAAATTTAAATTGCCCTATAGGCAGTAGGAGGAGAAAGGGGAAAAAAGGGAGGGGACAAGTAGTAAGTGAAAAGAGAATAAAAGGGAGGGGGGCTAATAGAAGGGAGGGAGGTGGTAGTCAAAAATTAAAACTCTATTGTGGAGGGGAAGGGAGAAGGGAGAAATAGAAGCATAAATGAGGGGACATAGGATGGAGAGAAAGACACAGATAGTAATTAAAACTGTGAATGTGAATGGTATGAACTTTCCCATAAAACATATAGGTGGATAGCAGAATGGATTAAAAACCATAATCCAACAATATGTTGTTTACAAGAAACACATGTGAAATGGGGGAATATACACAGTGTAAACATAAAAGGTTAGAGCAGAATATATTATGCTTCAGCTGATGTATAGAAAAGCAGGGGTAGCAATCCTAATCTCAGACAAAGCAGAAGCAGAAATAGATCTAATCAAAAGAGAAAAGAAAGAAAACTCTATCCTTCTAAAAGGCACCATAGACAATGAAGCAATACCATTAATAAACATATATGTACCAAGAGATATAGCAACCACATTCTTAGAGGAGAAGCTAAGGGAATTACAGGAAAAAATACCGAGCAAAACAATACTAGTGGTGGACCTCAACACCCCTCTCTGAACTTGATAAATGTAACCTCAAAATAAACATGAAAGACTTTAAGGAGGTGAATAGAACTCTGGATAAGGTAGATATGATAGATCTCTGGAGAAAATTGAATGGGGATAGAAAGGAATATACTTTTTTCTCAGTGGTACATGGCACATATAAAAAAAAATGACCATGTACTAGGGCATAAAAACCTCACAATCCAGTGCAGAAAGGCAGAGATAATCAATGCACCCTTCTTAGATCATAAGGCGACAAAAATTATGTGCAGTAAAAGGCCATGGAAAGATAGACCAAAAATTAATTGGAAACTAAATAATCTAATCCTAAAGAGTGAGTGGCTTAAACAACAAATCATGTAAACATTCAATGACTGCATTCAAGAGAATGACAATAATTAGAAAACCTACCAAAACTTATGGGATGCTGCAAAATCAATTCTTAAGGGAAGTTTTATGTCCTTGAATGCCTACATGAGTAAAAAACAGAAAGAGTATATCAGTGAATTGGACATGCAATTGAAAAAGCTAGAAAAAGAACAAATTGAAAATTCCCAAGTAAATGCCAAATTAGAAATACTGACAACCAAACAAGAGATGAACAAAATTGAAATTAAGAAAACTATTGAACTAATAAATAAAACTAAGAGTTGGTTTTAGGAAAAAATGAATAAAATTGATAAACCTTTGGTCAATTTGATTTAAAAAAAAAGAAGGAAGAAAACCATATTACCAATATCAAAAATGAGAGGGGTGAACTCACCTCCAATGAGGAGGAAATTAAAACAATAATTAAAAATTGCTTTGCCCCACTGCATGCCCATTACTATGACAATCTAAGTCAGATGGATGAATGTTTAAAAAAAAATTAATTGCCCAGATTAACAGGAGTTAAAATACTTATATAACCTCATCTCAGAAAAAGAAATTGAACAAGCCATCAATGAACCTTCTAGGAAAAAACCTCCAGGGCTAGATGGATTTACAAGTGAATTCTATCAAACATTTAAAGAATAGTTAATTCAAATACTATGTAGAATAATTGGGAAAATTGGTGAAGCACTCTTACCAAATTTTTTTTTATGATGCAAACATGGTTCTGATACCTAAACCAGGAATAGCCAAAACAGAGAAAGAAAATTATAGACAAATTTCTCTAATGACTATAGATGCACAAATTTTAAATAAGATATTAGCAAAAACAATACAGCAAATTATCATGAGAATGATACATAATGATCAGGTAGGATTTATACCAGGAATGCAGGGCTGATTCAATATTAGGAAAACTTTTAGCATTATTGATCATATCAACAACAAAACTAACAGGAACCATATGATTATCTCAATAGATGCAGAAAAAGCTTTTGACAAAATGCAACACCCATTTCTATTGAAAACACTGGAGGGCATAGGAATAAATGGAGCCTTCCTTAAAATAATAAGCAATATCTACCCCAAATCATCAGCAAGCATTATATGTAATGGGGAGAAACAAAATTCATTTCCAGTAAGAGCAAGGATAAAACAAGGATGTCCATTATCACCATTCTTATTCAGTGTGGTACTAGAAATGTTATTTTTAGCAATAAGGGAAGAAAAAGAAATTGAAGGAATTAGAATAGGCAAAGAAGAAACTAAGTTATCACTCTTTGCAGATGATATGATGATATGTTAAGAGAATTCTAGAGAATCAAGTAAAAAAACTTCTTGAAAAAATAAACAACCTTGGCAAAGTTGCAGGTTATAAAATAAACCCACATAAATCATTTGCATTTCTATGTATTACTAACAAAGTCCAATAGCAAGAGGTAGAAAGAGAAATCCCATTTAAAGCTATGGTAGACACTATAAAATATCTAGGAGTCTACCTGCAAAAAGAAACCCAGGGACTATATGAATACAATTACAAAACTCTTTTTGCACAAATAAGGTCACATCTAAGTAACTGGAAAAAACATCAGTTGCTCGTGAGTAGGTCAAGCTAATATAATAAAAATGACAATTCTACCTAAATTAATTTAGTTATTCAGTACCACACCAATCAAATTATTTTCTAGAGCTAGAAAAAAATATATCACAATTCATCTGGAAGAACAAAAGGTCCAGAATATTAAGGGAACTAATGAAAGAAATGCTAAGGAAGGTGGCCTAGCCCTGCCAGATTTCAAATTGTATTATAAAGCAGCAAGCATCAAAACCACTTGGTACTGGCTAATAAGTAGAGGGGTAGACCAGTGGAAAAGGTTAGGTACTCAAGACATAGTAGTTAAAGGACATAGCAATCTACTGTTTTATAAAAACAAGGACCCTAGCCTCTGGGATAAGAACTCACCATTTGACAAAAACTACTGGGAAAACTGGATAAAAGTGTGGTGGAAACTAGGCATAGACCAATGCCTGACACCATACACAAGAATAATGTCCAAATGGATACATGATCTAGGTATAAATATTGATAACTATAAACAAATTTGGGGAACAAGGAATAGTGTATTTATCAGGTTCATGGAGAATGGACAAATTTGTGACCAAACAAGAGATAGAGAACATTATGAAGTTCAAAATGGATAATTTTGATTACATTAAATTGAAAAGTTTTTGCACAAACCCCATGCAATCAAGATTAGGAGGGAAGCAAAAAACTGGGAAAAAATCTTTGCAACTAATGTCTGTGATAAAGGCTTCATTTCTAAAATGTATAGAGAGCTGAGTCAAATGTACAAGAATACAAGTCATTCCCCAATTGATAAATAGTCAAAGGATATGAACAGGCAATTTTCAGAGGAAGAAATTAAAGCTATCTATAGTCATATAAGAACACTATAAATTACTATTGATTAGAGAGATGCAAATCAAAACATATCTAAGGTACTACATCATACCTATCAGATTGGCTAACATGACAAAACAGGAAGATGATAAATGTTGGAGAAGATGTGGGAGAGTTGGAACACTATTTCATTGCTGGTGGAACTGTGAGCTCATCCAACCATTCTGGAGAGCAATTTGGAATTGTGCCCAAAGGGCTACAAAAATGTGCATACCTTTTGACCCAGCAATACTGCTTCTATGATTGTATCCCCAAGAGGTCATAAAAATAGGAAAGGGTCCCACATGTACAAAAATATTTATAGCAGCTCTCTTTGTGGTGGCCAAGAACTGGAAATTGAAGGGATGCCCATCAATTGAGGAATGGCTGAACAATTTGTGGTATATGAATATAATGAAATACTATTGTGTTATAAGAAATGATGAACAGGAAGACTTCAGAGAGGACTGGAAGTACTTCTATGAACTGATGCTGAGTGAAATGAGCAGAACAAGAACTTTGTGCATAGTAACAACCACAGGGTGCAAGGAATTTTTCTGGCAGACTTAGTACTTCACAGCAATGGAACGACCTAAAACACTCCCAAAGGACTTTAGGCAAAATGCCATTGACATCCTAAAAAAGAACTATGGAATTGGAATGCAGAATGAAACAGACTCTTTTCTATTGTGTTATATTTTATTTAGTTTTTTTCTCATGGTTTCTCCCATTCATTTTGATTCCTCTATGCAACATGATTAATGTGAAAATATACTTAAGAAGAATGTATGTATAGAACCCTTATAAGACTGCATGCTGTTTTGGTGAGGGAGAGGAAAGGCAGGATGAGAAAAATCTAAGATTTATGGAAGTGATTACAGAAAACTGAAAAATAAATTAATTTAAAAAAATTTTTTTGAGCTCTTCCAAGAAGGTTTTTTGGTCTTGAGCCTAAATCACATTCCCCTTTGAATTTTCAGATGTTGGTATATTGACAATGTTGTCCTCTTCTGAGTTTATGCTTTGATCTTCCCTATCACCATAGTAATTTTTTATGGTCAAGGTTCTTTTTTCTTCTTGCTCACTTTTTTGCCTATTCCATGATTGTAAAAGTTGTGCTCTCCTCTTAGGCCATAGGGTGCACTGTCCCAAGCTTCTTGTGCTGGGGACCAGGAACCTGGTCACTAGTTTTGTGTGCTGGGGCCTCAGGCACTAGTGGCTTGCTCACTCAGCTGGAGTGGCCTGGCCTAGTCATTCTTGTTGTCTACTTTCCAGGAATAACAGCTTGTCTTTTGCACTGGGGTTATAGGCCTCAAAGCTATGCTACTGTGCCACTGGCCTGCTGATCCAGGACCAAAGGACCTCAGTTGCTGATCTGTGCTGTGGTTAAGAGCCTCCTGCTGGCTTGCTTGGACACTGTCTATGCTGGGCTGTGCTTATTTTTTTTTATTTATTATTTTTTTATATTTTTTTATTTATTATTTTACCCAAATAAAACAGCACTTTCCTGAAGTCCTTCTAAGTTATCTTCAGCTGGAAAATTGTGTTACTCCTTCTTTTTGTAGGTTCTGTAGCTTCAGAATCCATTTAGAAACTTGAGTTAATGTTGTTTCTTATTGGTTCCTCTCCTCCATCTTGACTCTGCCTATCCAAATCTTATAATTTTTAGCTCTACAACCTCTCTTACATCTGACCCCTTCTCACTACTCCTATACCTATTGCCTTGGCTCAGGCACTCATCATCTCTCACCTGGACTATTGTTATTGACTACTCACTGTTATTTCAACCTCAAGTCTTTCCCCACTCTAATCCATTTTCTATGCAGCTGCCAATGTTATTTCCTTAAAGTACAGGTCTGATCATGTTACTCCTCTACTCAATAACCTCAAGTAGTTTCCTATTGCCTCTAGGATCAAATATAAATTCTTGTTTGGCATTTAAAACTCTTCTCAACCTGGCCCCAACCTTTCTTTCTGGTCTTATCCATACATTGTTCTCCTTCCCACCAAATATGGTCCAAACTGTCCTTCCTGCTTTTTCTCACACTCAATATTCTATCTCTCATATTCATGCCTTTTCTGGGTAACCCTCATGCATGGAATACACTCCTTTCTCTCACATCCCTTATTCCATTCAAGACATAGTTTAAATACCATCTTGGACACAAAGCCTTTACTGATACCTTTAGCTACTCATTCTCTGCCTCCCTAAGCTACCTTTTATTTCTCTTTTATGGATTCTGCATATTCTGATGTCTACACATATTGTTCCCCTCAATAGAAAATCAGCTCTTTGAGGACAAGGACTATTTCATTTTGTCTTTGTACAATTAGCACTTGGTATAGTGCCTGTCACAGATTAAAGACTTTAACGTTTATTGAATAATTTATTGATATAAATTATGGGCTTGGGAAGTATGTTATTATTAACAAAACTGCTACAGAAAAAAATGATAGCATTTATATAGTCTTTTAAAGTTTGCAAATGTTACCTCACTTGATCCCTAAAACAGTCCTGCTAAATAGGTGTTATTATCATCCCCTTTTACAGATGAGAAAACTGAGATGGAAAAAAAGCTTGTTACTTATTCAAGGTGGGGAAGGATTGAAGGAGAAAAGGAAAAAAATATTTAGTAAGTGCCTATTATGCACCAGATGCTATTTTAAGTGCTTTACAAATATTATCTCATTTGATCCAAGGCCACACAATACATGTCTGAGGCAAAATTTTAACTCAGGTTTTCCTGCCTCTATGGCCTACACTCTATACACTATACCAAACAGCAAGATGCAATTTAAAAAATATACAAATTGGCCACCTGTCCATCCTACTCACCATATAGGTTGTATAATAGCTTACATTATAGGGATTTTGTTTATCTTCATATAGATGATCTCATTCCATCCTCCCAACAACTCCGTGGAGCAGGTAGAACAAATATTATTGTCCTCACTTTATAGAAGAGGAAATACTCATTCACAGAGGTTAAAATTATTCACACAAGGTCACATAACTTATAAGTGGCAGAACCAGTATTAAAAAAACAATAAAACAACAACCACCATGTTTTCTGACTTCAAGTTTGGGCCCTTCCCACTACCATAAGTAAACAGTACCTTTGTTGGCCAGAAGAGTGAATTTTCCAACTGAGTTCTCCCTCAGTCCTCCCATAACCTCTAGAATCAACATCACTTGTGTCCATTCTTAGCACTTTTTATAGCACCATATATGTATTAGATACCTAATGAACATTTGCTGATAATGAGATTCTCTGTGATACACGCTTCTCCCCTCCTTCTTCACCTAAAGAACTTCAACATACATATTGAATCTCCCTCCAATATTCTATCCACTTAGTTCTTCAGCCTATTCAGTTCTCATGTCCTACTTCTCTACCCCATCTCAGTTACACACAAAGGTGCTTGATCTTCCTTACCATCACCCACAAATGTACCACCTCCATGTTCAAGAATTTGGAAATTCCCTTCTCCAATCATAATTTATTGGCTTTCCATCTTTCCTTTATTCAACTACTTCATCTGCACTGTAACCTCTAATTCCCTAACTTCTCAGTTCTCTCTCAGGTCATCATTTTTGCACTAACCACAATCTCCTCCTTTCTCCATTTTGACCACTTATTTAACCAATTCACTCTATTCTGTCCTCTTCTCTCGAGTCCCTAGCCACTTTAGTTTTTCCCCAGTTGTACCCTGCCAAGCCTCAGCTTTGAATGAGTCCAGCTAGTGATCTGCCTTTGTTCCTACACATATGCTTTTGAAGGAAGGTAGAGAAAATCATGCAAACAGTCTACTACAAATTTGTTAAGCACCCTCAACTGGGCCCCCACTGCTTCCTGGCAATCCCACAGTACCTCCCTGATTAACTCACTATCTTACTCTTCACAATGGCTCTTTCAAACCTTTTCAACCCTCCTCAAATCTCCTATGGTTCCCCTTGAGTCCACCATCTCAGCTGAGAACCTGGCCTCATATTTTACAGAAAGTATTGGAGGTGATTCATTGTGAGCTCCCTTTTCTCCTCTCTTCCTCATCTTATCTCACTCATGTTTTCTGCCACTATTTCCTACTGGGAAAAGCTAACTCCTCTAACTGCTCCAGAAATCCTATTCCATCTTACGTCCTCCAATTTCCTACTCCATCATTATTCCCACTCTATCATTTATTTTCAATTTCTCTGTCTACTGTTTTTTTCTCCACTGCCTACAA
This sequence comes from Notamacropus eugenii, assembly GCF_028372415.1. Classification (NCBI taxonomy): domain Eukaryota; kingdom Metazoa; phylum Chordata; class Mammalia; order Diprotodontia; family Macropodidae; genus Notamacropus; species Notamacropus eugenii. The sequence continues at coordinate 218,192,277 of NC_092874.1, read as the reverse complement.
ACATGCTCATGTCTCCCCTATCCTAAAATCCCATCCCCTGAAAAAAAAATAAAAAAACAAAACCACACTTGTTCCTTTCATACTATCATTGTATATCCCTTCTGTTCTTTGTGGCTGACCTCTTTGAAAAGGTCATCTACAAAAGGAACCTTCACTTGCTCTTCTCTTACTCTCTTCTAAATGCCTTAGAATCCACATTCTGACCACAGCTTTCCACTAAAACTACTCTTAGTTGAGTAGTTTTACTCAACTCTTATCTTAGTTGTCAAATGAGCTCTCAGTTGTGAAATCCAATGCTCTTTTTTTAGTCTTGACTCTCCTTAACCTCTCTGCAGCTATCAACACATCAATCACCCTCTCCTCTTCAATATTCTTTTCTCTCTCATTTTATCCTGGTTTTCCTCCTATCCTACCTATCTGACCATTCCTTCTTGGTCTCCTTTGCTATATCCTCATCCAGATCACAACTTACTTGTAACCATAAGTGTCCTACAAGGTGCTGTCCTGAATCCTTTTCTCTTCTCCCTCTATATTATTTCCTTTGGTGTTCTCATTGGCTCCCATGGACTTGATTATTATCTCTATGCTGACAATTCTCAAAACTACCTATCCTGACATAATCTCTCTGCTGACCTCTAATCTTGCATCTACATCAAACTGGTTGTCCAAGTAGACATTTTAAACTCATCATATCCAAAAGAGAACTCATTATCTTTCCCCATAATTAATGTTCCCTTTTCCCCCTCATTTCATCATTACTGTAGAGGACAATGTCATCCTCTCAGCCCCTCAGACTTACAATCCTGTATTGCTGCTCCTCACCCCACATTCAATATGTTGTCAATGTGCTGTCAATATTCAATATTCTGTCACTTTCATCTTTGCATCATCTTTGGAATAAGTCCTCTTCTCTCCTCTGACGATGTTGTCAGACCCTTATCTCTAGGGCACACACTTATCTCCTCACGCCTAGATTTTTGCAATAACCTGCTAGTGGGTCTGTCTGCTTCAAGTCTCTTTCCATTCCAATCTATCCTCCATTCAATCATAAAATTGATTTTCTTAAAGAGCAGGTTAGACCACATCTCTCACCTTCACCCCCACCCGACCCCACCTCTAATCAGCAGACTTCAGTGGCTCAGTACTACCTCCAGGATCAAATACATACTACTTTGACATTCAAAGCCATTCATATCCTCATCCATTCCTACCCTTGCAGTCTTTTAACACCTTATTCTTCTGTTGTTGTTCAGTCATTTTTCTGTTGTGTCAGACTCTTTGTGACCTCATTTGGGGTTTTCTTGGCAAAACAACTGGAATGATTTGTCATTTCCTTCTCCAGTTCAGTTTACAGATGAGGAAACTGGGGCAAAGACAGTCAGATGACTTGCCTTTTCACTCAGCTTGTAAATGTCTGTGCCCAGATCTGAACTCAGTAAGAGGAATCTTCCTGACTCCAAGCTTGGCACTCCATCCATCGTACCACCTAGCTGCCCTTACTCCTCTACATGTATTCTTTGATCCAGTGACACTGACCTACTTGCTTTTCCATAAACAAGACACTTCATCTCTTGGCTCCCAGTATTCTCTCTGCAAGTCACCCTTCCCAGAATGCTTTCCCTCCTCCTAACCTCTCTGACTTCCTTCAAATCGCACCCCAAAACCCACCTTTTACAGGATGCCTGCACCAGTCCCTCTGAATTCTAGTGCCTTCCCCCTGTTAAATATTTCTGATTTGTCATATTTATAGATTGCTTTGTATATATATGTTTGCCTGTTGTCTCTTCCAAGTTAGATTGTAAGTTTCTTGAGTACAGGACTATTTTTTGTCTCTTTTTGTATCCCCAACATGTAGCACAATGCCTGGCACATAGTAGGCACTTTACAAATGTTTATTGACTGATTCTATATCTGCTCTACACAAATACTTCTATAGCTTCCTTCCTCTTGTTCATGTTCCCCTCTACTCCATATATTCTACCCGGGTGGCACCTCTTGACTTGCTCAGTTGTTCTTCTAGCTTATACCAATTATAGTTCAAAGTCAAAGGCTCTCTACTCTTAAATTTTTATTATCTCTAATAAAGGGAGTGATGTGCATTTTTTTCTCTTTTATTTCATCTTTTCTTCAGACTTAAAGTGGTTCCCTACCTTTAAAAAAAACCAAATTCTGGTGGAGGGAGGATGAAAAATGGGCAGCATTCATCTTATAACACACTTACCCCTACTCACTTCTACTTCCTCTTGTCTTTGCAAGATGGTCAGCTATAAGACTCTTAAGATTAGCAGAATTATTTAATGCCTTTAGAATGATGGTAGGCCCCTATAATTACTTATATGGCATGATTTATTGACCGAAGGAACTGGGGATGTTTAGCCAAGAGAAGAGATGATTCAGGGGAAATATGACAGCTGTTTTCAAATATTTCAAGGGCACTCGTGCAATAGAAGGATTAGATTTACTCTGGTTGGCCCCATGGGTGGAAGTTGCAAAAAAAGTCACCTGCATATTAATGTCAAAAAAAAGCTTGCTAATAATTAGAGTTGATGACAGGCAGAACAAACTGTCTCAAGAGGCAGTAGCTTCCTTTTTTGTTTTTGAAAGATCTTTAAGCTATGTTTTCATGACCATTTGTTATGCACGGAATAACTGGAATTTCTTTTGTGTATGAGTTGGACTAGATTGAGGTTGACATCCTTTCTAATTCTCAAATTTTGTGATTCTGAAACCAGCCTAGAAAAAATTTTTGCATAATTGTTATTACTTATCAACTATATTCTCTTCAAAGAAATGTGATTCAGGGGCCTTAATTCCTTTTATGTACAATGAAAGAATTGATCTATTTAACCTTTAAGGTCCTTTTCGATTCTAAAGCTATGACCCTGTAAACATATTGGTAGATGGAGACTTGCTCTTTCATCTGAGAAAATCTGCAGGAGGAAAGGGGCTTTCTTTGTGATAATGGAATTAGCAGTTTTGTTTATTCACTTTCTTATGTGGTTTGTGCATTGTCTGACTTTAAGAGGTACAGCCAACTGATCTTTTGAGCAATAAATAATATATGCACATATTGGAAAATATTTTCCTCAAACGTATGATGCAACAGGTAGACCTATCTTCTTAGTTTTTTAATAGCTACCAATCAAGATTACTTAGCCAATGTTCTTATGAAATGGAATTGGAGGGGACAAACTGTAAAGGAAAGAAATCAAGATACATATTTTTTTATTCTCAGCACTTTCATCAACTAGTTGTGGGACTATAGGCAAAGTACTTAGCTTCTTTGAGCCTCAGTTTTCTCATCAGTAAAATGGGAATAATTTTGAACTGTCTAAAAATCCTCCTAGAGCTGTTGTGAGGGAAGAACTTTGTAAATCTTTAACCACTATACAAACAAGTTTTAATGGTGATGCTTTTAAATAGTAGTTAGAAATTATTCTGAAATACATTGGCCTGCTTTCTGTAACTATAGTTTAATCTTTCTTTAATGTTTCAGAATCTTACAATGAATAAAAGATATAATTATGAACATGAATTTGAATAATTAAGTATCATAAGTGTGTTGGGTACATTCTAATCTAGAATAAATTCCAGAATATACCCTTGAAGTTTTTTGTTTAATCTTTGTTATAAGACAATTTTCTTGTGATTTGTCCCTTTCTCCTCAAAGTCAAGTAGTAAAGAAATAATAAAAGTGTACTCTAGTTCAGCGGTCTCCAAAGTGAGGGTTATTGACTGACTCCACAGGGTATGTTACCAACCATTTTGAGACATGGCAAAATAGGTCACATTCCACACTTCCCTTTATAGGCAATCATGGGAATCTATAGGCAATTGTTTCTAACACAACCATTTGAGTTAGAAACTCTCATTTCCTAGTACTTCCCTACTCCTTCACTGCATGAAATCCCAGCTCCCATAACTTCTGAGACAACCATCAGGGTGGTTATAACCTATCTGCTATATGGACAACCATAGCAGCAACTACACCATTGGGAAAATGTCCCTGCCCCAGCATATCAATCTCCTGCCTCCAGATTGTTGCAAGTTTATAGTGGTCACCCTAAAAAGGGCATGTTCCACTCTTAGGGATATTGACTAGTGAGTAGAGCCCTTTCTTCTTCCTCCTTTTTTTATTTTGAGTTTCACAAAGGATGACCCACAAAATGACTGCCAAGATATAATAACAGAGGTAACTTCATTCAATGATCCTTTGATCAAGGCATAAAACAGGGTAGAAAATACTCATAAAATGTGTTTACCACAGTGACAGAAAAGCTATGGATGGTGGGGTCCTCTAAATACTGCTGTTGCACAGACTATGAAAAAGACCTGTATCTACTCTTTTGAGTGGTTTCATCATTTAACCAGGAAATGAAATGCAAGTTACTGAAAACTTCCCTATTTATAAATAGCAGTTGGGTGGCAACCTATTAAGCTGTTCTAAATCATCATCATCATCATCATCATCATCATCATCATCACTAACACTTATTTAGGACTTATTATGTCTCAGGCATTGTACTAAATTCTTGAAAATTGTTATTTCATTTGATCTTCACAATCCTGGAAGGTCAGTATTATTGTTATCCCCATTATTACATATGAGGAATAGATGATGCTCTCATGCTTTCCTGGTCACCAAAGGAGTGAAGCAAGGCTGTGTGATTGCTCCAATGTCTTTTTTAGCAGGATATTTTCAGCAATGCTGTCAGATGCCTTCAGTGAGGATGAAAATGGCACCAAGGTCAGCTACTGCACTGACAGAAAATGTAAATGGCTACAAGCCAAGACTAAAGTGGAGGGAGAGTTAATATACGATTTTTTTGTTTGAAGATGATTGTACATTCAATGTAGCCTCTGAAGTTGAGATGCAACAAAGTATGCATCGATTCTCTGCTACTTGTGCTAATTTTGGCCTAACAATTAATATCAAGAAAACACAAGTTCTCCACCAGCCAAACATGGAACCATCAGTTACAGCAAATGGAGAACTTTTGAATTCTATGGATAAGTTCACTTACCTTGGCAGTATGCTATTTAGGGTTATAAACATTGATAATGAGATTGACACATGCATTGCCAGAGCTAGCTCAGAGTTTGGGAAAAGAAAAGTGTGCGTGTGTGGTGAAGGGATATTAGGCTGCCTACCAAACTGAAGGTCTGCAGATCTGTTGTGCTGACCTCATTGTTGTATGCCTGTGAAACCTGGACAGTATGCCAACACTATACCAGGAAACTGAATCGCTTCTATTTGAATTGTCTTAGAAAGATTCTGAAGATTACTTGGCAGGATAAAGTATTGGACACTGAGGTCTTTTTTTTAAGCTAACCTGCCAAGCATTCAATCTTTACTGCAGAGAATGCAACTCTGATGGCCTGGTCACATTGTTTGAATGCCAAACATGTTTGCCTAAAAAGATTATTTTGCAGAGAACTCATGCAAGGAAGGTGCTCACATGGTGGTCAGAGGAAGCAAACAAGGACATTCTCAAGGTCTCGCTGAAGAACTTTGGAATTGATTGAATGACATGGAAAATGCTGACAAAGGACTGCCCAGCATGGTGTGCCCACATCAAAGAAAATACTGTGCTCTATTAGCAAAGCACAATTGCAGTAGTTCAAAAGAAACACAAAATGTGCCATTTTAGAGACATCTCCACCCCAAAAGTTTACATGGACTATTTGTGCCTAACCAGTGATAGAGTATTCCAAGATTATATTGGTTTGATTGGCCACAGGTGCACACATTGTACCTTGACTCCAATATAGTGATGTTATTTTGGTTCTGTAAGAGAATGGACAACAACCAACTAACCAACTAATGGTAAAAAAAAAATGAGATGGACTGACCCTGTGGCAAGAGTAAAGGATAATGAATAGACAGTCTTTCCAAGTGTTCCACTTGTATCAGAGCTTTTCTTTTCTTTTTGTAAAGTTCTCTCTCTCTAATGCATTATTTATTTTTAACATTCTTTTCTTTTTAAATTTTGAGTACCAAATTTTCTTTCTTCCACCTCTCCCCCACCCACTGAGAAGGCAAACAATATATCAATCATACATTTGAAATCATGTAAAATATATTTCCATATTAGCCATATTACAAAAAAGTAAAAAAGAAAGAAAGAAAGAAAGAAAGAAAGGATATTTTACTTCATTTTGCACTCAGAAGTTCACCACTTCTCTTTCTGTAAGTGTATATTATTTTTTAATCATAAGTCCTTTGGAATTGTCTTGGACAATTATATTGATTAGAGTAACTAAGTCTTTAACAGCTGATCATCATCACAACATCACTGTTACTGTGCATAATGATCTCCTTCTTATTTTACCTTGCATCAGTTCAGATATTGCCATGTTGTTTCTTCTTTTGAAACCACCTCCCTTGTCATTTTTTTCTTTTAAATTATGTTATAGAGGAAGATTCTTTTTTTAAAATTATCCCTTGTCATTTTTTAAAGTACAATAGTACTCCTCCACAATCCTATGCTGCAAAGTGTTCAGCCATTCCCCAATTGATCAACATCCCCTCAATTATCAATTCTTTGCCACCACAAGAAGAGCAGCTATAAATATTTTTGTACATATAGATCCTTGTCCTTTATCTTGGATCTCTTAAGGAGGTAGACTTAGTAGTAGTGTTGCTACTAGGCTATTGTACAGTTTATACCCCTCTTCACAACCTTTGACCATTTAGCAATTGGGGAATGGTTCTTATTTTTATAAATTTGAACAGTTCCCTATATATTTGAGAAATTAGGCCTTGTTCAGAGAAACTTGCTGTAAAATTTTTGATATTACTTTATCATCTATGGTATCCTTCAGTAAAATGTATTTCCTCTGATTATCTCTTTTAATTTTTGCTTTTGCTTTGAGATCACGATTGTTACCCCTGCCTTTTTTACCTGAGCAGAAGCATAATAAATTCTACCTTAGTCCCTTATTTTAACTCTGTGTGTCTTTCTGTTTCATATGTTTCTTGCAAACATTTGTTGGATTCATTTCTAATCCATTCTGCTACCCATTTCCATTTTATGGATTAGCTTCTCCCATTCACTTTCATGGTTTTAATTACTCACTATGTATTTCTTTCTATCCTTTTTCCTTCTTTTTCTTCTGTTTATCCTTTTTCTTCTGTCCCTCCTCAAAAGTCTGTTTTGCTTCTGACCACTGTCTCCCTTAATCTATTCTTCCTTTTATTATCTCACCCAATGTCTCTTATCCCCTTCCCCTCCTATTACCCTATTGGGTAAGATAGATTTCTGTACCCCACTGGATATGAAAATATGTTCTTCCCTCTTTGAACCAATTCCAATGAAGTTCAAACATTGCCCTCCCTTTCCCCATTTTCCCCTCCACTGTAAAAGCTCTTTATTGCATACATCATTTATGTGAGAAAAATTTCCCCGTTCTACCTCTCTTCCCCCTTCTCCCAGTGCATTCCTCTTTCTCACCTCTTCAGTTTTCAGGGGAAGGGGAGAAAGTATTCCAATTGAATTGACTCACACTTTTACCCTCTATCTATGTAGAATCATTCTAATTTCTCTAATAATGATAAAATTCTTAGGAGTTACATGTATCATTTTCCCTTATAAGAATGTAAGCAGTTTAACTTCGTTGAGTCCCTTATGATAACTCTTTCATGTTTATATTTTTATGCTTCTCCTGAATCTTGCGTTTGAATGTCAGATTTTCTATTCAATTCTGGTCTTTTAATCAGGAATGCTTGAAAATTTCCCATTTTATAAAATATCCATTTACCTCCAAAGGATTATTCTCTGTTTTTCTGGGTGGGTTTTTCTTAGTTGTAATAGTAGCCTTTTTGTTTTTTGAGATATCATATTTCAAGCTTTCTGCTTCATTAATGGAAGCTACTAAATCTTGTCTGATTCTGACTATATTTGATTATATACCTGAATGGTTTGATTATAATTTTTTCTGATTGCTTGCAACATTTTCTCTTTAACTTGGGAGTTCTGGAAATTGGTTTAATATTCCTGGGGGATCAGTGGATTCTTTCAATTTTTGTTTTATCCGCTGCATCCAAGATATCAGGAGACTTTTCCTTTATAGTTTCTTGACATATATCTATGCTCTTTTTGTTTATCATGGTTTTCTGGTAGTCTAATAATTCTTAAATTCCCTCCTTGACCTATTTTCCATGTTCTTCCAATTTTTTAGTAGGTCAAATAATGTTTTTAATAATGTCAAAAGATGTTGTGCTAGTGTTTCTTATTATCTTATTGAATCATTGCATTTTGCTTGCTTTATTCTTTTTTTTAAGAACCTCTACTACTTAGCTATGGGTTTCTACTTTCTTTTCTAAGCTATTTGTTTTGTCCAGTTATTTTGTCATGCCCAACTCTTCATGACCTTGTTTGGCGGTTTTCTTGGCAAAGATAATGGTGTAGTTTACCATTTCCTACTCCAACAAATATGCAATGATCTCAGGCCATGGAGGAGCTCAAAAAGGATTTTGAAAACCAAGTAAGGGAGGTGGAAGAAAAATTGGGAAGAGAAATGAGAGCAATGCAAGAAAATAATGAAAAATGAGTCGATAGTTTGATGAAGGAGATCCCAAAAATGCTGGAGAAAATTACACCTTTAAAAATAGACTAACCCAAATGGAAAAACAGGTCCAAAAAGCCAATGAGGAGAAGAATGACTTAAAAAAGCAGAATTGGCCAAATGGAAAGAGAGGTCCAAAAGCTCACTGAAGGAAATATTTCTTTAAAAATTAGTATGGAGCAAATGGAGGCTAATGACTTTATAAGAAATCAAGAAATTATGAAACAAAACCAAAAGAATGAAAAAAATAGAAGACAATGTGAAACATTTCATTAGAAAAACAACTGACCTGGAAGATAGATCCAAGAGAGATAATTTAGAAATTATTGGTCTATCTGAAAACCATGATCAAAAAAAAGGCCTAGATATCATCTTCCAAGAAATTTTCAAGGAAAATTTCCCTGATATTTTAGAACCAGAGGATAAAATAAATATCGAAAGAATTCACCAATCCTCTCTTGAGAGAAACCCCAAACGAAAAACTCCTGGTAATATTGTAGCTAAATTTCAGAGTTCCCAGGTCAAGGAGAAAATATTACAAGCAACCAGAAAGAAACAATTCAAGTACTGTGGAAATACAATCAGGATAACACAGGATTTAGCAGCTTCTACACTAAGGGACTGAAGGGCTTGGAATATGATATTCCAGAGGTCAAGGGAGATAAGATTAAAACCAAGAATCACCTAACCAGCAAAACTGAGTATAATACTTCAGGGGAGAAAATAGAATTTCAATGAAATAGAGGACTTCCAAGCATTCTTGTTGAAAAGGCCAGAGCTGAATAGAAAATTTGACTTTCAAATACAAGAATCAAGAGAAACGTGAAAAGGTAAACAGGAAAGAGAATCCTTAAGGAACTCATTAAATTTGAGCTGTTTACATTCCTACATGGAGAGATGATATTTGTAACTCATGAGATCTTTTTCAGTATTAGTGTAGTTAGAGGGAATCTATACATACATACATACATACATATGGGTGTATATGGGCATGTATTTGTGTGTATATTATATGTGTAGGCATGTATGTGTGCATGACTGTGTGTGCATATATGTATGTATGTATATACATAGACAGAGGGCACAGGGTGAGCTGAATATGAAGGGAAAATACCTAAAAAAATAAAATTTACTGTTGAGTGGAATGTACTAGGAGTAAGAAAAAGAGAGATGTAGAATATAGCAAAGCGTCTCACATAAAAGATGCAAGAGAGAACTTTTACAGTGGAGGAGAAGAGGAGAGAGATGAAAGGGAATAGGTGAATCTTACTGTCATGGGATTTGGCTTAAGCAGGGGATAACACACACTCAAAAATCTATTTTACCCTGTAAGAAGACAGGGGGGAAGGGGATAGGAGAGGGAAGATAATAGAAAAGACAACAAACTGGGGAAAGGGATACTCAGAAGCAAACACTATTGTGGGAAGACAGGTCAAGGGAGAGAATGGAAAAATGGAGGGTAGGATAGGACAGAGGGAAATGTGGTTAGCCTTTTATAATATAACTATTATGGAAGTGTTTTGTATGGCTACACATGGATGACCTATATTGAATTGCTTGTTTTCTCAATGAGGGTGGGTGGGAAAGGAGGAAGGAAGAGAATATGGAACCCAAAGCATTAATAATGAATGTTAAAAACTTTTTTTTGCATGCAACTGGGAAATAAGATGTACAGGCAATGGGACATAGAAATCTATTTTGCCCTACAGGAAAATAGAGGGGAGTGGGATGGAAGAGGTGGGTAGATGATAGAAGGGAGGACAGACTGGAGGAAGGGGTGGATGGGGTGCACACTGTCCTGGGGTGGGGGATGGGGAGAGATGGAGAGAAAATTTTGAATTCAAATTCTTATATAAGTAAATATCGAAAACTGAAAAATAAATAAATTATATATTAAAAATGCTTATAACTAATTCATAGCTACACCAACAATACATTAATGTGCCTCTCTTTTCATAACTCCTCTAATATTGACTCTTCACATCTTTTGTTATCTACTAATTTATTGGGTGTAAGGTCAAACCTTAGAGTTGTTTTGATTTTCACTTCTCTTATTATTAGAGATTTCATTATTAATAGTTTGCAATTCTTCTTTTGAGAACTCTTTGTTCATATCCTTTGAATACTTATCTAACTAATAATCTATCATTAATTTCCAAATGTAATGATTTTTTTTCTCAATTCCTGTCCTTTTCGATACTTGTAACATTTAGTGGGGCAGCTAAGTAGTATAGTGGATAGAGTGCCAGGCCTGACGTCAGGAAGACTCATTTTCCTGAATTCAAATCCAGCCTCATTTACTAGCCTTGTGACCCTGGGCAGTCACTTAACCACTTAGCCGTTTTACTTTCCTTATCTGTAAAATGAGCTGGAGAAGAAAATGACAAACCAGTCCATTATCCTTGCCAAGAAAACCTGAAATGGGGTCAAGAAGCTTTAGACACGACTGAAAAATGAAATAAAAAGTATTTAATACTGTTCACCACCCTTGATCTACCCCTAGACACTTCCTCTTCTCTTTTTGGATTCAAAAATTCTCATATCTGCACACATTTAAAAAGCTTAGAAATAATACTTTCTAGCCTATTGAAAAGTCTTCCAAAGGAAAAATTTCAGAGGATTTTGAACCCATTGTTAAAAATGTAACACTTCTTGTTTAGTTTTCAAGAACAATTTACTTTATTGACATCAGGAAACCTAGAAAATTACCGATCAAACTTAAACAAAAGTTTTACATAATTGGTGACACAGGCTGAAAGTCAAGTACCATGATTAAGCACAGTCAAACATGCACTTCTAACTATATATTTTTGTGAAGGATCTCTTCCAGTTATGACAGCCAGTAAAACAGAATTGAAATAGACTGAAATCAAAACCAGACCTTCCACTCACTTAAAGTTTAAAAACAAAATTTAAAAAAATATTCATGCATATTCAATCACATTGCTCTCACTAATTTAATATCATTAAACTATTAAAAAACATTTTCAGGAAAAACAAAAAAAATGTTCTGGTACCATTAATGAATCAAATATCTTCAAAATGTTTTATAATTTTTTATTTCATCCTCTTTTATATTCTTTTTTACTTGAGTTTTATGATGTATCTAATTAATAGGGTAGTATATACATATAATTTGTGTATAAATAAATATACATATATTTGGAGTGGGTTTAACATTTTTTTATGGATGAGTTCATGATAAAAATGATTGGAAAACACTTAGGACCTAGGCCTGTTTTCACATAGACTGCTTTCTAGTCACATCTCCAGCAGGAAGTTCCTTGATTGCAATCTAATTCCTTGAGATCAATCAATCTGTTGTTGTATCCCCAGCATAGTACTTCACACACAGTAAGTGCTTAATCTTTGTTAAATTAAACTGAATCATAGCTGTATGTACTTTTTTTTCTAAGTGCAGAAACTTACATTTCTCCAAATTAAATTTCATGTTGTTATAGGGTCATGGGCCTTTTTGTTTGGTTGTTTTGTTTTTAGTTTGGAGGAAGCTTGAGTGTGTTTGAAGGCCAGGGGAACTGGGGCAATACAGCTGGATGCATAAGAAAAAAGTATGATTCAAAGGTCACAGAGGAGGTGAGATATGAGGTCAAGGCAGAAGTGAAGAAATTAGAGTCATCAAAAGGAAGGCAACTTGTTCCTCTTAAAAAGAAAATGTGGGGGGCGGAGCCAAGATGGCACAGTAGAAAGACACACATACGCTAGCTCTGAACCCACAGCCCATAAAATATCTGTAAAAAAGAACTCCCAACAAATTCTGGAGCAGCAGAAGCCACAGAACAACGAAGCAGACGAGATTTCTGTTCCAGAGAGCCTTGAAAACCTCTCACAAAGGGTCCTTAGCACTGCTGACCTGGAGCTGAGCCCAGCCCTGCCTTGGCCACGCAGCGCCAAGAGGAGCAGATCCGAGCAGGCTTCAGGGACGGGATCTCCAGCAGCCGCATGGGTCCCTCCACCCACAGGTGACAAGGGTCAGTGAGAAGGTCTCTTTGGTGGGTCGAGAAAGGAGTGGGGTGCCCCCATAACTCAGGCCCCCTCGGGAGGCAGCAGCAGAGGCAGCAGCAGACTGGGGCTCCACAAGCAGGCAGGAGCTTGGATCCATTGTTGAAGGTCTCTGCATAAACCCCCTGAGGGAACTGAGCCCATGAGGTGGCCCTGCCCCCATGTGAGCACCTGAACTTAAGCTCACACTGAATAGCAGCCCTGCCCCCTCCCAAAGCCCTGAGACTGGGAAGTAGCATTTGAATCTCAGACCCCAAGTGCTGACTGGGCAGATCTGGAGGCGAAGTAGGTGTGAAGAGAATACTCAGAAGTCAAGTCACTGGCTAGGAAAATGCCCAGAAAAGGGAAAAAAAATAAGACCATAGAAGGTTACTTTCTTGGTGAACAGATATTTCCTCCCTTCCTTTCTGATGAGGAAGAACAATGCTTACCATCAGGGAAAGACACAGAAGTCAAGGCTTCTGTATGCCAGCCCACTCAATGGGCTCAGGCCATGGAAGAGCTCAAAAAGGATTTTGAAAATCAAGTTAGAGAGGTGGAGGAAAAACTGGGAAGAGAAATGAGAGCCATGCAAGCAAAACATGAAAAACAAGTAAACACCCTGCTAAAGGAGATCCAAAAAAATGCTGAAGAAAATAACACCTTGAAAAATAGGCTAACTCAATTGGCAAAAGAGGTTCAAAAAGCCAATGAGGAGAAGAATGCTTTCAAAAACAGAATTAGCCAAATGGAAAAGGAGGTTCAAAAGCTCACTGGAGAAAATAGTTCTTTCAAAATTAGAATGGAACAGATGGAGGCTAATGATTTTATAAGAAACCAAGAAATCACAAAACAAAACCAAAAGAATGAAAAAATGGAAGATAATGTGAAATATCTCATTGGAAAAACAACTGACCTGGAAAATAGATCCAGGAGAGACAATTTAAAAATTATGGGCCTACCTGAAAGCCATGATCAAAAAAAGAGCCTAGACATCACCTTTCATGAAATTATCAAGGAAAACTGCCCTGAGATTCTAGAACCAGAGGGCAAAATAAGTATTCAAGGAATCCACCAATCACCACCTGAAAGAGATCCAAAAAGAGAAACTCCTAGGAACACTGTGGCCAAATTCCAGAGTTCCCAGGTCAAAGAGAAAATATTGCAAGCAGCTAGAAAGAAACAATTCAGGTATTGTGGAAATACAATCAGGATAACACAAGATCTAGCAGCTTCTACATTAAGGGATCGAAGGGCATGGAATAGGATATTCCAGAAGTCAAAGGAACTAGGACTAAAACCAAGAATCACCTACCCAGAAAAACTGAGTATAATACTTCAGGGGAAAAATTGTCTTTCAATTAAATTGGGGACTTTCAAGCATTCTTGATGAAAAGACCTGAGCTAAAAAGAAAATTTGACTTTCAAACACAAGAATGAAGAGAAGCATGAAAAGGTAAACAGCAAAGAGAAGTCATAAGGGACTTACTAAAGTTGAACTGTTTACATTCCTACATGGAAAGACAATATTTGTACCTCTTGAAACTTTTCTGTATCTGGGTACTGGGTGGGATTACACACACATACATGCACATGCACACACACACACACACACACACACACACATAGAGACAGAGTGCACAGAGTGACTTGAAGAGGATGGGATCATATCTTTAAAAAATGAAATCAAGCAGTGAGAGAGAAATATATTGGGAGGAGAAAGGGAGAAATGGAATGGGGCAAATTATCTCTCATAAAAGAGGCAAGCAAAAGACTTTTTTAATTTGGGGAAAAAGAGGGGAGGTGAGAGAAAAACATGAAGTTTACTCTCATCACATTCCACTAAAGGAAGGAATAAAATGCACACTCATTTTGGTATGAAAACCTATCTTACAATACAGGAAAGTGGGGGATAAGGGGATAAGCAGGGTGGGGGGGATGATGGAAGGGAGGGCATGGGGAGGAGGGAGCAATTTGAGGTCAACACTCTTGGGGAGGGACAGGATCAAAAGAGAGAATAGAAGTAAAGGGGGACAGGATAGGATGGAGGGAAATATAGTTAGTCTTATACAACACAACTATTACGGAAGTCATTTGCAAAACTACACAAATTTGGGCTATATTGAATTGCTTGCCTTCCAAAAGGAAGGGGTGGGGAGGGAGGGAGGAAAAGAAGTTGGAACTCAAAGTTTTAGGAACAACTGTCGAGTACTGTTTTTGCCGCTAGGAAATAAGAAATACAGGTAAAGGGGTGTAGAAAGTTATTTGGCCCTACAGGACAAAAGAGAAGATGGAGACAAGGGCAGAGAGGGATGATAGAAGAGAGAGCAGATTGGTGATAGGGGCAATTAGAATGCTCGGTGTTTTGGGGTGGAGGGAGGGGACAAAAGGGGAGAAAATTTGGAACCCAAAATTTTGTGAAAACGAATGTTAAAAGTTAAATTAATTAATTAATATTTAAAAATAAATAAATAAAAAAATAAAATGTGAGTGAGGATGTAGGTTAGGGAGTAGACCTGTGATTTCATTGGGCAGGGAATGCCCAGTGAAGAAACTTCCTCTACTAATGCAATTCAGCACCTTCTCTACAACTTAAAGTCTTAAACAGTTTCCTAGAAGGCTGAGAGGCTAAAGTATTGCTCAGGGTTAGTTAGGCTGGTCAGTAGGCCAGTATGTGTCAGAGGCAAGACTTGAATTCAAGTCTTCCTGGTAATGAGGTCAGCTCTATATGCAGTCTGCTATGTGGGATAAAGGTATAGAAGAATGCATAAGCACTAACAAGGATAATTGAGAGATATTGTGCAAGATGCCTTTGATCTTTTCAGGTAAGAAGGAGATAATTTCATATGCTGAAAATGAGAAGCATAGTGGGTTCCTCAGCACGGATGCCTGAAGAACAAGGACCCCTTGACCTTCAGTGTTGGGAATTCTCTGCCTTTTATCTTCTTGTGTTATCAGGGTAACTTCATCAAAATCTGTCTGTTTAGATTTCGGGGTCTCAAGATTGGTATCTAGTCTTAGTGTTACTTGGGATATCAGAAATTCTAGGTTAGGATCCTTTTTATCTCTCTTATATGGATATGTTTGGAGGGCTGTCCAGATATTTGGGCCACAGTTTCAGAAGGGGGATTGCCACAAATAATAGTTGGGTCACATACTGGGTAAGTTTTTCTCTTACCCAGGGCACCCCACAGGCTCCATCTCTCTGTAGCTGTACGGCAGCTACAGAAGGAGCGGGTATCTTCACACTTTATGAAGTTCCTACAGCCGTTTAGAGCAGAGATAAATCACAGGGTCTGATTTTCCTTTGTATGATATTACCATGGAATCAGTAAATATTTTAAAGTACCTGCTAGGTGCAGAGACCTGTTCTAGGCCCTGAGGAAAATACAGAGCTTAGGAAAACAGTATCTGCCCTCATGAAGCTTACCATCTAATAGAGTAGGAAGATGAGCAATAAATATCAGAGTCTTTAATGTGTAACATTATATAATAAGTCCATTGGAGAGGTGTGTGTGTCAGGGGGAGGTTCTCTGAGTTACAAAGGAGAAAGTTGTGACTTGAGTGGGGAACTAGAGAAGCTTTCATGGAGGTCACACATGAATGATAATGAAGTCATTCTTTATGGTGGGGACTTCCAGCCTTTTCCCAATTTTAAAGATGAATTAGGAAGTTTAAATAATTCTTAGACTTAGAGAAAGTGGTCATGATCATTATTACCACCAACAAGTTCTCTCTGTTTCTCATTTCATTACTATCAAAATATAGATAAATGAAAAATAGGTAAATAATCTTTTAGAAAACACTTTTAAAACATTATTTTATCTTTATTAGCTACAGCTTGGGGATAGGAGGAGTGGGGAGGTAAGGTGGCTTCTCAAAAAAAGGGGCAATGTACAGGGACCCATGCAGAACAGTTTTATTCCTGGAAAGTCTGACCTGTTGCCCAAAGTCATCAGAGCTTTTCTTGCATTCTCTAGCTCATTATATCTCCTCTTTCAGAATCCAGGAGAAAATCTCCACAAAAAAAGTTTACATATAATTCATATGTAGAGTTCTTCCTAAAAAGAATTTAACAAGGTAATATCTGGAAAGTATACTCAGTATACAAAGTAAATATCAAGTATAGGACAGCTATTTATTTCCTCTACCACCAAAAAAAAATGTTTAAGATACAAAAGATTCATAAGAATATACTAATTGATTCTAATAGCACATGCAGTGTTATAGTCAATTAAATTTTATTTTCTACTCTTCCAGAAGCAAAGGAATTTTGTGGAACTGTTGAACAGGATATTTTACTTTTACCAGTGACCTGCAGTATCTGAACAATTCCAGATCTTCTGACAGGTCAGGGTATGACATGGGATTTCTTTGTCCTTTTCTCTGGATACACCAAAACCTGCTTTTCCAAAATCTTGTCCAAATTATTCTCAGTTTTCTTATCCTCTATCATAAACTCTATGATGGAGCAGTCACTTCTGTTCTAGGTTGCCACTCTTTCTACCCCAGCAACTAGAAGATATACTACTGACAGGAGGATGCTATACCTGAAAGGACTTAAAACCTTGCTTTCTCTCAGTGAAAACTTCTAACAATTATTTGAAGAAACTATTGAAATTTGTAAAAGCCTAATCTAGAAGATGAGAATAATCGCAAGATCCTGAAGTTATATATTTTAGAGTTGAGAAAAAACCCTAGCTAGTTCAACCCTCCAAATTTATAGTTGAGGAAACTAAGGCCCAGAGAGGTTAAATAATGCCAAAAGTCACAAAAGTGGTAAGTAGAAGAACTACATTTTGAACCCAGATCCTCTGACTAAAAATCCAATATGCTTTTCTTGGATGTTTATAATTATCCCACACACACTTGTATAAAACCAAGTATCAAGTTAAAAGAAAATTAGATCAATGGATGGAAAAATCAAAACACATGCTCATTCGATTTGTCCAAGGCAGAATTAACTCAACCTTTCATATTTTGTGGGAATTGTGTTTAACATCTGCAGAACAAAGCAAATGCATTTAATTCACCACAGCCTCTCATTTATCGTTCAGATGTGGCCCTTCAGACCTATTATATTTGTGTTTAAAAGCTTAGAAAATAAGTTATGAAAACAGAAAGATAGAAATATTAATTTTTTCTGGTCCAAGATAATCATTCTTTCACTTGATCTAAACTTGGGTACTTTTTGGTATAGAAATGGAATGACTAGAATCACATATTGTTATTCTTCATCAACCTTTGTACTTTCTACAATTCGTTTAGCCAAAATGACCTCCAAATTAATCAATTGAAATTATTCCAATGAGTCTACAATAGTAACTGGTTTAACTCCAAAATCTATTATTAATGAGGTATTTTACTTTGCACATGGATTTTAAGGATACCTTCTATATTGACGTTAAGCATGCTAAACTAAATAAGCATTAAAACAAGTTTTTGAACTCTCTTGTCCGGTTTCACCATTTCCTGGCATTTTAGTTGTTTATTATTGTGACCACCATCACTAGTCTGCTTCCCTACTCTTCACCCCTAACCTTTGGCAACTTTTCTACATTATCATACTTTTTTTTCCTACTTGGGAGAATTCCACGATTCTGAATATTTAAGTTAATTCAGCAGATACCTACTAAGAGCCTACTATGAGGAAGGCTGAGGCAGTGATAGCTTGTTATTTGTGGATACAGCTTGTCAGTGGATTGAGCAGGGTTAAAAAAAACCTCTGTGTTCAATTCTTATCTCTGACACTTATTACCTGTATGACCCTGGACAAGTCTGTGTGCCTCAGACAGTTTCCTGGAACCATAGATTTGATGCTGGAGGGGCTAGAAGGAACTTTAGAATGAATGAATGAATGCATAGAGCACTTATTAATCACTTGCCTTATGTAAAACACTGTGCTAAGGTCCCAGGGGAGGGGGAGGGGGTATCATCTTGTTTTGCTGATGAGGAAACTGAGACCCAGAGTGGTGAACTCTCTTGTCCAAGATCACCTAGGAAGTGATAGAGCCAAGGTTCAAATGCAGGTCCGCTGACTTCATGTTTCAATTCTCTTTTCAATATATTGCTCCACCACGATTTGGTTGTATAGGAGTTATCTACACTGAAATTACAAGGTACTCTGCTAGAAGCTCAGGAGACAAGAATGACAAATAGTCCTGACCCTCAAAGAACTTACATGGGTATACAACATGTGATCAGATAAGGAAATATGAATAGCATTTTTGATTTTCAAAGTAGTATGTCAATTAATAAGCACAGAACCATGGTTGTGGTAAATGGGGTTAGACTTGGAATGAGTATTGTCCATAAAAAAAAGAGAAGGCTAGATCCCATTCTAGAAGAAATTCTAGTTTAGTTTCAAATATTTTATTTTTTCCACTTACCTGTAACAAATTTTTAACATTTGTTTTTAAAAGTTTTGAGTTCCAAATTCTTTCCCTCCCCCCTTCATTGAGAAGACAAGCAATTTGATATCAGTTATATATGTAAAGTTATGGAAATATAACAAAAACATCTCTTACATGTATAACAGAATCTGATAGGCAGATCAAAAGTCTAAAGCACAAGCTGAACATTGCTGTTCAAATACAGGATCTTCTCTGTAGCTTTTGTTATAATATTCTGTTTTTTGATAATAACCATTTTATTATGAACTTATTCTTTGGCCAGTGAGACTCAAAGCAGAAAAATACATACTCTCAGTCCTGTGTGACCACAGCTACTATTGAGGTTTAGGGGTGCTGGGCCCCTGAAACAGTGACATGCCAAGTCCTGCCCAAATGAATTCAACCCAAGCCTTCTTTCAGCCAAAGAAAAACAAAATTTATTAAAGATCCACCATATTGGGTAGACTCTTAAGGAATCTGAGAATTTGTAATGCTTGTATTGATAAGTGGTCCAGATTGAATCTGAGTACCTTCATGGAGACAAGACAAGTCTTATATACAGAAAGACTGAGGGAGTGATCTAGGGGTAGTCGAGTAGTCTGGGATGACATGAAGAGGTGTTTAGGGAGGGTATTGATGGGAATGGCCAGTAGTTGAGTTAACTAGAGGTTGGACTCCTGTAACCAAGAGAATGGGATTAAGGGTGGGAAGTAGACGATGGAGGGCTAGGCTAGGTTAAGGGTAACAGAGATTTGGACATTTGGAGAATGGAAGGCTTATGGCCTCAGATGAAAAACACATCAAGTGTAAAGTTCAAAGTTCAAGAAGGAGAGTTCAAAGGGATTCCCAGTGCCTATACCCCATCACTACTACTAATAGAAAAAAAAGAGCAGCAATACCATCTATGAAGCAGACAGCTTTTAAACAGTCTACAAATAATTAACTATTGATTCTTCTAATGTATAATTTTTGTTCAATGATTAACAAGTTGGAACACTAGAAAAAGAAGTGAGCCATATCCATATTGATATAATCATACTACTAATGAAACCACAAAATAAAAAAAGTGGTAGATAAATAAACATTTGCCTCATAGAAGGGAAGAAGTTAGAGGAGTAGATTTTTTTGTACATCCAAGGGCCCCCAGAAAAATTATTTCATGAGACATTTGATCATCTAACCTGGAAGCATTCATCATAAGCATAAGTCAAACTACCAATGCAAAGACACCAGTATCTATCAGAGATTTTGTTGTTATGGTTTAGTCATTTTCAGTCATGTCTAACTCTTCATTATTCCATTTGGAACTTTCGCAGCAAAGATACTGGAGTGGTTTTCCATTTCCTTCTCCAGTTCATTTTATAGATGAGGAAACAGGCAAAAAGGGTTAAATGACTTGCCCAGGGTTACCTAGGGTAGTAAGTGTCTTAAACTGAATTTGAACTCAAATATTTCTGACTCCAGGCCTGACACTTTATCTACTGTGCCACCTAGCTTACCTATATCGTGGAGACAAAGTAAAGAAATTCCATGTAGAACTTAACAAAATCTTTCAAACTAGGGCAAGAGCCACTTTGCTAATTGTTGATTTTAATGAGATGATACACATAGTAGAACACAACCAAAATGTTGAAAAATAAAGTTCAATAATAATAAAAAATGAAAGAAACCAAAGACTTAGAGATGATTCAGATTCATGCCTCTATGTCATAAATACTTTTTTAAAGAAGAGTTGGAAAATGCTGAATATGGGAAACACCAAATATAAACACAAAAATTAATTGACTATATTAATGGAAAAGAAATGACAATTTGCTGACAGGGAACTTATTACAGAGTCAGTTTTCTGTTTGTAGTTAGATTATTAAAAGGTAAATTAAATGAACAAAAGTAAAAAAAAAATCCATAAAATTAAAATGATAAAAGTGAGAAAATGACACAATGGATAATAATAATTATTAGTAATTATAGTAATATTATAATATTATATATGATATATAATAATAATAATATAATAATAATAAGACCTCCAAACCATTGTATTTAAATAAGTGGACAACTAAAAATGGGCAATGGATAAATATAAGGACATTAAACCTAATTACCATCATGTATTAGAAAAGGTCAACTGTGTAAAGAAGTCACCACAGCAAGATCAGAAGGATCTAGAAACTACAGCAAATAAAAATCATTTGTTTTCCTTGTGAAGAAGTGAGACAAATAAAGCAAAGATGACACTAGATTAGAATATGTTTATGGAGAAATGTGAAGAAAGATCATGAAGGCTATTGCTTTGTAACAGAGAAAAGCAGTGAAGGGGAAAAAGAACCTTCAGAAGACACGTCATGGGATCCAGCTAAGCCACATGTTACTGAGAGCATTTGTAGACAAAACTAGAAAGAAGACAGAAAAAAAAAATTTTAAATTCCAGCATTTCTACAGTGATCTATATCCTCATCATGGATGAGACCATAAACACCAAGCTTGACCTTTAACAGGCAGTATCAGCTGTAATGAGAAAGTAGAAACAGGTCTTATGAAGTTAAAAGTTGGCAAGAACAGTTGGATCGAAATCACAGAATTCAGAGTTGCAAAGGTTCTTCATTCCAAGTGATGGCTGATAAAAGGATATAACAATACATCTAAGACAAACATGCTTTGCTTGAAAACCACTGTGGAAGAAAAACTGTACTCCTCATTTTAGCCTAAGTTTACCAGAAGTGATTTATTAATATATCAACATTTCTACTTAGATATAAATGGGCAAAGTTCCCACTGTTAATTGGTATTCTTTTTCTTCTAATCAGTTTCCGCTCATATTTTATAATGATCGTGAAACAAAAGACAAAATTCCACAGTGAAGCCAAACAAAGGTACATAGTTTAAATTTAGTTGGTTTTTTTTTTTTTTTGCTAACAAAGAATAGTAATTGTTAATGTTTGCTCACCCTTGGAGAAAATATCTTCATGGAAACCAATTACTCCCTCTTTAATCACTCATCCTAAGTATTCACCTTTCAGTCTAGTGAAAGGTGAGAAAAAAATACTCCTCTTAATTAGATTAATCAAAAGATGTTCTCGCCATTAGTTTGCTTATAAAACAAGACTAAATCTCTTGGTCTCAGGGAATAAAAATCACCCTCCCACCCCCAATTAAGTCTTCTATTCAAAGAAGATTGATTAGGTCATTAACTCAAGTGAGACAAAGGACTTCAAGTCAAAGTACTACCATGATGTTATTTCTTTTAAAAAATTAAAATTTCTATTTTTAATTTTATTTTTCACATTTTCAACTATATGCCCTCATCCCCTCCCAGGCGGTAACCTTTATAATAAATAACAAAGAAGGAGAAAAAATTATGTAAAACTAATCAATATTAAAAAAAAGTTGGAAATTATATATAGTATTCCACATCCATGGACATCCATTTCTGCAAAGGAACCCCAGCTCCTTTAAGTGTCTTCTCACATTTCTCCTTTGGAGCCAAGCTTAATACTGATCATAATTTCACAGCATCCAGTTTAAATTATTTTCTTGTTCGTTCCATGTACATGGATTATAATCACTGAGTATATTGTTTTCCTGGTTCTGCTTCTTTCACTTTACATCAGGTCATATAATTTTTTCCATGTGTCTTTGTATTCCTCATGTTCATAATTTCTTATAGCACAGAAATATTCAGTTATATCCATGTGATATAATTTGTTTAGCCATTCCTCAATTGATAAGCATCTACTTTGTTTTCAGTTCTTTGTTAGTCAGTCAGTCAGTCAGTCAACTAGCATTTATAAAACATATAATATATGCCAGGCACTGTGTTAAGTGCTGAGCATATAAAGAGAGGCAAAAACCCATCTCTGTTCTCAAGGAGTTCACAATCTAATGGAGAGACCATATGCACATAACTATGTACGGACAAGAAATCTATGTATCTATATAGATAGGTATAATTTGCCATATATAATTTTATGTGCATATATATACATATATAAATATACCTATGTATGTGTATGTGTATATACACATGCATGTATATATGTATGTACATATCTCTGTGTGTATGTATGTGTATATATGTGTGTGTATATACATACATACATGCATATATGATTTGATTAATAGTTTCAAGCAATCATCAGTGTTGGACTATGTAGATCCGACAAGCTTTTTTGTCGGGATGTCAGCTTGAAAGGCTTAAGAATAGAAATGCTCTGTGACAGTAATAATGATCAAAAACTGTCTTTGCCAGCAGAAGACTTAATGGCAATATAGCATGCTTTCCTTGGCTTAGTTCTGAAGTAGGCTGTTGGTGAAAAATTCAAAGATTGCTTGAATGAAGCTAAATGTCAAGTATAGACAGCAACCGACTAATAGCGCAAAGTAGCATCCAATTCATAAAGATCATCTATTGCCCATCAGAGAGTTAGTTGGACTCTCTGAGGAGCAAAAAAGAAGTGATGATGAGCAATTAGTTAAGGAGTCTTTAAGGAGCTAAGGAGTCTATATTTGCCCACGATAACTGGACTGCCAGAGTGAGGCAATAGCTCAGAGAGTCATGCTTCTAAAGAGGTTCTATGCATAGAACCCCCAAAAACTGAACCATGAATGAAGTGGACCCTAGTTTGGACAAAGGAGTAGTGCTAAACCCAGAATCAGTGCCTTCTTACCTAAAATTTCCTTTATAAGGATTTCTAGGGAGGGACAGGACAACATAAAAACTAACTGTAGTCCACATCATCCATAAGTTTATATATACATACATACATGTGCACACACACACACACACATATACACACACACAAAAACCAGAACCATATGAACTCTCATAGGCTAATCCTATCTTCCCAGTCCCTTTTTATTCTTATGCCTTCTCTCTCTTACTCATTTCCTATTTATCTTGTGTATTGCTTGTTTGTGCAAATATATTTACTTGCTGTCTCCTCCATGAGATGATGAACTCCTGGAGGACAGGGACTATCTTTTGCCTTTGTATCGCCAGTACCTAGCACAGTTCCTGGCATATAGTAAGTACTTAATAAATGTTTACTGACTTACTGACCAGAGCTACACTTTAGAAAATCACTTTGGCAGCACAGTGGAGGACAGATTAGAGAAGAAAGAGGCTTGAGACAGAATACACATAAAGGCTATTACAGTAATCCAAGTGAGAGGTAATGAGGTCATGAATAAGGGTAATCACTGAAAGAACTGAGAAGAAGACATATGCAAAAGCTGTCATTACTATCACACTTGTCCTGCCTGATCTCTGGGAGAAAAGAAGTGTCATTCCAATACACCAATCTTCTACTGCTGAAATGAAGGTAAAAGGTAGCATTCCATCTAGTTTCCAGCCTTAGGAGAAGGAGAGCATCATTATTCTTCTGCTCTAAGCTCTCACTCCTTCTCTTGAACTGTACAGGATTTTCAAAGGACTTTTCTCACAGATTATATTACTATTGAATTTGAAAATCTCTCTAAATTTTTCACTTAATGATTAACAAATTCCTCTCTGTTCATACTATCCATACCCCAGTGATTCTGAAATCTTAGAGGTCATCATCCAAACTCATTCCCTATAACAAATTGCTTGACTCCTTATTCCTATTCTCTTTAATTCACCCATCTCTAGACTCCCAACCTAAATGTACCCACCCCTTTCACTGTGCCTTCTGGAATGTCCTTCTCCATAGGCTATGAAGTTGCTTTCATCTTTAGTCTTTTTCTCATCCACTCATTCTTTCTGGCTGTACTCATTTTTCCTGACTTGGTGACTAAGGTTGGAGTTGGAATGCTCCTTGCTTCCCATTGCTACTTCTCTGTTGTCTGTCTACTACCATCATTCAGTAACCTCTCCTCCTTTAAGGTTCATTGAATCCACCTCTAGTACTCACATAAATCCTGGTAGCTGTTGTCTATAGGCTTCCAGAATACTATCTTTTGTTTTTCAATGAATTCATAAGCGTTCTCTCCTCTCTATCCCTTATCCTCATTTTAGTGGATTTTGACAAATGCATGATACTCCCTCAAACATCATAAACTTCCAGTTCATCAAGTTACTCATTTTTTTCATGACTTATTCCTCCACCCCACTGCAGCCACACAGAAAGATGGTCATATTCTTGATCTTGCCATAATCCATAAATGAAATACCTCTGTAAGCATGAACTCTGAAATCCCCTTATCTAGCCATATTATATTATATTCCTACATATCTGCCTTCCCCTACCAAACCTTGTTCTTCATCCATATCATGACCCCCAAACCCTCAACTCCTCAGTTCTATCTTAGGCCATAAGCCCTTACATTCATGTTTTTCCCATCTTGGTCCATTGGTGAGCCAGTTCAATTCTATACTTGTCTTTTAAGTCTCTTGCCCTTTTATCATATGACAGATAGTACTCTGTCATGTCTTCTCTCTCTTAATTATTTCCTATTTATCTTGTACATAACCTGTTTGTACATAGCTATTTGCAGGTATCCACAACACTTAGCACACTCCTTGGCACATAGTAGGCCATTAATACATACTTATTGACTGACTGACTGAATGTCATAGAGAAAAAAATTACAAGGTTTTGCAAGATGAGGTATATGAACTGAGACAGTGGAGTTGAGGTAGGTTGCACACCCACAACCACATGACTCAGACACTAATAAATTGTGTGACTTCTGAGAAGTCAGTTGTCTTTTTTTGTTCCTCAGGCAATGACCTAAACCTTATCTACTAAATTACACATAAGAAATAATCTGTATTGATGGAGAGAGTTCCCACACTAGGAATTATCTATGCCATTAAAATCACAGATTATTTTGGTATTTTCCTATGGGACTTTTGGGGACACAACAGCTAAAGATGCAAAGGAATGTCAGTTTCAGATGCTGTATGATGCCATTTTGGGGAAATAACTTCATGGTGCTCTTCATATGATCCATCATAAATGACTAGAACCTCTGGCTCTCTGAAAGATGACATCTGCTCAAAACTACCCTAAGAAGGATAATTTCTAGACTCAAAAGTTTGTCGTTTCTGCAGACTCTTTGCTACCCAGCAGTTACTGAGTAGAAAGAATATGGAATTTGTAGTGAGAAAATCTGGGTTTTAGATCCAGGCTCTAACACTTTAATAAGCATGTGAACTGGGCCAAGTTACTTAACCTCTTCTGAGCTCAGCTCATTTATCTCTGAAATAGAATTAATTATACCATACCCCTACTTGCCTCACAGGGTTATTTTGAAGATCAAATGACAATGTATAGGAAGCACTTTGTAAGTCTTAAACAAAATGCAAATGCAAAGTATTATTATCCGCAGCCTTTCTGCAAGCAAAAGTGATCAATGGACCTGGTGAAAATGATTTTGATCATACCTTGGGCCTATGCTGATTTGGAAAAGAATTCTGCCAACTAGCTCTTCACACAGTTGGTTATCAAGTAACAGAAGTGGAACAAGTGACCTGTTACTGATATGGGATGAATATGTGTTAGAAGGCCCTCTTAGACAGTAGTTCTTAACCATTTTTGTATTATGGACCCCTTTGGAAATCTGATAAAACCTATGAACTTCTCAGAATAATGTTTTTAAATACACAAAAAATACGTAGGATTACAAAGAAAATCAATTATACTGAAATACTGTCATCAGGACATTGGAAACAAACAAAACACAAAAAACAGATTTCAGGTTAAAAACCTCTGCTAAAAGCAAAAAGACTCCCTAACTTCTCTTTGCCCGTCCCTGGTTTACCATGTCAGCCTTAATCATTCTCCTTTTCTTGAGGTTTTATCAAAATTGTTTAGCTAGGATAACAGCTAATAATTTGAGTCTGTGGGAAGGAATTAAGTGGCTTATGTTGTTCTTTGGCAATAGCACATTTAAAAATGAAAGCTGACTGAAAAATGCTTGGATTAATATAATGAAAACATCCTCCTTCCTTCAATGAATATACTTGCCTCCTTGGCAAACTCCTTGTTAAGGCTGCATAGTGAATCTAGGAATTTTTAGTTTTAGGGACTTCATTCATTCATTTATTCATTCATTCACTTATTTTGAAAAGAATGAACTGAACTATATTGTCAAGTTCCTGCATTGAATTAGACTCATTCTTTCTTTTGAACTTCCTTTGATCTAGGGATGTTGGAGCTGCCCTTAGGGTGTGAGCTGAGCAGCTGCACCTCATTAAATAGTACACAATTTGATGATACCTATCCCATGTGATGCTTTGCTCACTCAGTAGAGATGTGAGTTTAGGACCCACACTTATTCTGTACACTTTTAGAAAGAGGATACCAGCCATAATAGATCAGCACACTAGGTGATTAGGAGGAATGGGGTAATTTGGCCTGTGTAACTGCTGCAGTTATGGCTAAATTTTCCCAGATGACATGAGAAAACTGAGTTACAATAAATAGACTGGAGGCCAAGCATCCTCCCTGAGCATAATGGATTACATAAGTGACAGGAGTTAAGGAATCTTGTGCTATAATTCCAGTGGCATTCTTTCCCAAAGGCTCTAATTCAAGACATGGTTCCTCTTTGTTTGGTTACCAAGTCATACTTCCTGAAATTCCTCTAAGGTAAAAGAAAAAAAATCAGTTAAGAAGGTAATGTTGCATTGTCATAACAGGAGTGGACAGAGGGATCAGCACTTCTCTTTGGGGACTGAATGACTTGGTTAGAGAGAAAATAAACACCAAGTCTCTTATGACTAAGTCATCAGTTTAATTTCAGCACAATCAGTGGTGGATAAATGTCACTGACCTACAAGAGCTTCTTTGATGACCTTGTGAAATTAGTATATTATTTTTCAGCTCTGGTTTCATAGATCAAAACATTAACTGTTATAATAACAATTGCTAGAATTTATATAGTGGTTTAAGATTTGCAGAGTGCTTATCTATTCTGAATTATACTAGGCTACTGATACCTTTGTATAAGTTTTAAGCAGGGAGTAGAAAGGGAGAGAGCATTGGGCCTCTCTAGTTTTGCTTTTCCATCTTTATTTCTTTGATCTGTTTTCCTTTTCTTCTGTGTATTTTTAAAAATGTTTGTTACTCTTTTCTCTATTTGTTTTTATCCGCTAATTTCAACTCCTTCCCATAGAAACTGGTAACAAATAAGTATAACGAAGCAAGAAAAAAATAACATATTGGCCATATCTGAAAATATATGCCTCATTCTGCACCTGTCATTGTGGCATGCTCTACCATCAACTTTCTGAAGTCCTGAATCAATTTAGGGTTCTACCATGAGTGCATTATTTGTTTGTCCTCCCAAAGTCCTTCAAGAAACAACCGTTTCCCTCTTTTGTCATCTTGGTCAATCTTATGCATATGAAGTTATGCCTCAGAATTATTTAATTTTCATTTCTCTGTACCTCCCCCCCTCCCAACTTGATTGTTGATTGTACTTTTTCATTTGAAGATTGCTAGGCACTGTTCCTCGGTCACTTATCTGTTGGGGAATTGCTCTTACTTCCATACATTTGCTTCAGTTCCCTATAGAGTTTTGATAACAGACTTTTATCAGAAGAATTTCATATAAATATTTGCATTTACTAGTTATTTCATCTTAATGAATTCACTTATCCTTTCTTGACCTCAGTTTCCTCATCTGAAAGGGTTGAATAAGATGACTTCTCATTGCCTTTTCAGTTGTAATTCAATCATCCTTACCTGAATGCACTATATATTGAGAGTGGGGAGGGGAGGTTTTGGTGAAGAATGTATTGGCACATTTTCTTTCTTTTCAAATATGTCTGCCTTAAAATTAAAGGGGTAGTTCCTAAAGCAGAGGAAGTTGCTAAGGATAGGAATGAGGATGAAGAAGGCTCTTATTGTCCCTTACGAACAAAGAATGCATGCTGCTGTTTCACAGACTTGCAAAATCTGAATCACCTGGGAGACTCAAAACTCTGATGTCATCTGGGTCCACCCATCAGACTCTGCCTACAGTCAGAAAATTGGAGAAGGGATTGGGTGAGTCATAAACAAACTCAATTCGAACAAGCAAATAGAAACACACTTAAACATGTTTCCCCTGGACTCAGGGAGGTTTGTTTTCTCAAGCTGTTGTTGTTGTTTTTTTAAGATATCTAATTTTATCAAAAGCTGAAAAGCTGCAATATTTCCAAAATTCCTTACTTTGGAAAGACAGATTGAAGAGACAAAGACAGAAATGTGTCTGTTTTTTTGAAACCTGAAATTTTGTGTGGGCATTTGGGAGTATTATGCCTGACAAAGACGGGAGAAACCTGCTAGGATAATCAGTTCTAAACATGCCCAGGAGTACCCACACACTTTAGCAGAGTGCTAATGAATCAATAAATGATTGAGTGGGGGAGGGGGAAGAGGTAGTAGCTTTTTTCTTATCCCCCCACTACAGAGCCAATGTGCTAGATGCAGAAGACATGAAGGCAAAAATGAATCAGTGTTTGCTCTCAAGGAGATTACATTCAGTAGGGGGAAGTATCACATACACATTTAAGTACAGACACAATTTATACAAGGTAATTCCAAGGGGATATACTCAAGCAGCTAGGAGGGTCAGGAAAGGCTTCATATAAGTTGTGACTGAGCTTGGAAGGAAACTAAGAACTCTGAAAGTTAGAGGAGAGAAGGAATTGTGAAGACATAAAGACAAGAGAAAAGACATTTTAAGGACCATCAAGAAGGCCTGTTTGGCTTTTCAGTACATGGAATGGTATTGTGGATTATATGAAGGAGAGTAATGTTTAATAAGCCTAGAAAGTGTAAGCTGGAGCAAGGTTTTAAATGCTAAGTAGAGGATTTTAAATTTAATCCCAGAGACTATAGAGAAAAATTGGAGGAGGGAAATGTTATGGTCAGAACTATACTTTAGGAACATCAAATCAACAGCTGTGTGGAGCATAGATTAGAGAGGGGAGAGATGGGAGAGTAAAAAATCAATTAGATGGCTACTACCATAGTCCAGGCATTAGGCGATAAGGGCTTAAACTTGAATGCCAGTCAAACTTTGACTTTGACTTAATCATACTCAAAATCTTGACCCTGATCAAAATGAGGCCTGACAGAAGAGTCATAAACTAAGAAGTATCTCAACCACATGTTAGCTGAGTTACCCACAGTGGAAGCAGTCATTGCTCATCCTAAAAGGTGAGGTTCTTTTGATCCTGTACCAGAGAAAAGAAGACTAAATGTTTGTCACTGCCTACATACTGCAAGCAAGGTTTTCCTCACTTGTATTTGTATCACCAGTACTGAGCTTGGCATTTAGCAACTGCTTAGAAAATTCTTTATCATCCTTTGCTCAGTGATGGCCTATTCTCATAAAGAGTAAATACCATATACCTGGCTGCTCTATCCTAGATTCTTATTCTTTTCATGGGAATCACCATGATTGCAGACATACAGAACATAAAAGACTTTATATTTTTATCCATATTCATTCTCTTGGGTAGGTATAGCATGATGAATGAATAGTTGGCCAGTACCATAACACATTTCTGATTACTGACATCTGATTGGACACATTTCAAAACATGGGTTCAAAGATTGTTGTGTGTTTATACTTGAAACTGAATTATCAGAGAGGATTCTGGGAAGATGGTAGAGTAGGTCAGAAAACTTTTAGCTTTTCAAATTTCCTCCCCTCCAAAGAAAGACAGAATATCACCTCAGAGAAGCAAAAATAAACATGGGGTAAAGCAGTTGTCCTCCTAAGACAATTTGAGAAGACCCCAGGAAAGACCAGACCATGGGAGGGGGTGAGGTGGGAGGATGTGGAGAGTGTGGGGGTTGGAGGTGAGGGAGGTTTGGTCTCAGTGAAGCTCAAACACTTCCAGCCTGACTCTGCAGAATCAACAAACAGAAAGCCCTAGGGGCAGTTGGGTTGAGAGGCAACCTCAGTCTCAGAAACTTTCATCTCACAGGCTGTATGTGGGGGTCTGATGATTACTAGATGCAATGCAATGGTTCTGATTTGTCTTATTGTAACTGACTATAAAAGAAGCACAAGACTTGAATACAAAAGCAGAATACCAACTAAATATCAACTAAATCTAAATTCCACATGCCTTTCTTGAAACTCAGCATCCCATACTAAGATTCCATGAGAATATAGCAGTAGTTAAATCACATGTGCTTAATAAGTAATCTTTCATTGATTAATTGATGATAGAGAGTGGGAAAAGAATCTCATTTTTAAATCTCCAGAATTTGTAGATAATGAAATTGAAATTCAAACAGGTTAAGTAACTTGTCTAAGGGCACATAGACAGTAAACAGCAAAGCTATGATTTGAACCTGGGCCTTTTGACTTCAAATCTAACACCTTTTCCATTGGATCATATATCATCTGACTTAATTCCAGGTTTGAGAGATGAAGTAACAGAGTTCATTTTATTCAAATCACGAGCATTTATTAATCACATATGTCAGGCATGCTAAGTGCCAACGATACCCCCCCCCAAAACCCCAAACAAACCCTGTCTCCAAGAAGTTTGTATTCTCTTTCTATTTTTTATGATGTGACCTTTTGAATTCAGATTGCGTATTCATTTTTGAGTTTATTGTGGCATATGGTATAAGAGGAAAACAAAGGGAAGTTATGACTCTAGAATCCAAGAACCTAGGTTAAAATCTCATCTTTGTTTTGTTTTATTTTCATTGCCACGTTAGTCATGTTGTAAAAGAAGAATCAGAACAAAAGGGAAAAACTATGAGAAAGAAGAAAAAGAGAAAATGGTATGCTTCAATTTGCATTCAGACTACATAGATCTTTTTCTGGATGTGTGTAACATTTTCCATCATGAATCTTTTGGAACTGTCTTTGATCATTGTATTGCTGAGAAGAGCTAAATCTATCAAAGTTGGTCATAGCACAATGTTGCTGTTACTGTGTATAATGCTCTCCTGGTTCTGCTCCCCTCATTTAGCATCAGTTCATGTAAGTCTTTTCAGGTTTTTTTTGAAATCTTCCTGCTTATAATTTCTTACAAAAAATAATATTTCATAACATTCATACACCACAATTTGTTCATCCATTCCCCAATTGATGGGTATCCCCTCAATTTCTAATTCTTTGCCACCACAAAAAGAGCTGCTGTACTTTTGTACGTGTTGGGTCCTTTCCCCTATGATGTCTTTTGGATGCAGACCTAGTACTGGTATTGCTGGACCAAAGGGTATGTACAATTTTATAGCCCTTTGGCCATAGTTCAAAACTGTTCTCCAGAATGGTTGGATCAGTTCGCAACTACACCAGAGATGTGTTAGTATTCCAATTTTCTCACATCTTCTTCAACATTTATGATTTTCCTTTTTTATCACATTAGCCAATCTGATAGATGTGAGGTGGTACCTCAAAGTTGTTTCAGTTTTCATTTCCCTAATCAATAGTGGAAATCCCATCTATGTAGACTTATGTATAATTTTGGACAAGTTGCTTAATCTCTGTAGACCTGTTTCCTCATATATGAATTGAGAGATTTAGATTAGATGGCCTCTGAAGGCCTTTGTGACTCCTGAACCTAATTTCTGTGAAAACTGCTTTTCAGCTTGAAGATACACACACACACACACACACACACACACACACACACACACACACACGCACTCCCATTCTTCTTATATCACATAACCTAAATGTCTTCTGCCACTATCGTTTCCTTGATCCCTGCCTCACATGATGAGACATGATCTTCTCATTGACCAGGTCAATCCTTCTACATGCCTAAGTGATCTCATATTCTATCTCTTCCACCAGATTGTCACCCTCTTGTCATCACCACTCTTTCATTTATCTTTAATCCTTCTCTTTCTATTGCCTGCTTCCCTACTGCCTACAAACATGCTCATGGCACCCCAATCCTAAAAAAACCCTCAGTTGATCTATCCATCCCTGCTATCATCTCATATCTCCCCTGATTTTTGTGGCTAGACTTCTTCTCTATAACCTCTGACTCTCAATCAATCACCTTCTTCTCAATAAAAGATTTTTGTGACAGTTGTCTATACTAGTTCTCCTGTCTTATTACTCCTCTTTTTTAATCTCCTTGCTGGATCTTCATCAAGGTCTTGCCTGCTAACTATTAGTGTCTTACAACAGTGCTCTGTCCTGGAACCTCTTCTCTTGTTCCTGAGTGCTATTTAGCTTGGTGATTTCATCAGACACAGAAGTTTGAAGGTCCTTGTGACAAGTGGGAAATCTCTCTTGACTATGAGATTAGGTCTGAGCCATTTCTATGTTTTTATTATGTAAATAAAGTCTTTTCTACATTTATTGACTTGTTAACCTTAGTTCCTGTTGGAGAATTGAGAGCTCTTTTTTGAGTTTTTTTTTTAAAACAAGACATCATCGTAAAAAAAAAAAATACAGGACATCATCCTGTTTCCAGGACTTTCCTAGAAGACATGGAAGCCAGAGACATTTTGGCAAACATCCCCCAAATTGTACCTGAATGCTTGTGTCAGTTGGAACACTTCCACAACAAGGGTAGATCTTCATGTATTAAAAGGAACTTCCTTAGATGGCAAATCTTTTAAAACCAGAGAAGCCTTATCTTCAAGATACAATTCAATCACAAACTTTTTCATAAAACCTTTCCCACTAACCACTACAGCCCTCCCTACCAAACCACCTTTATTTAGTTAGTGTATTTTATATGAATTAATTTTATATTTATACAATATAGATATGTATATATATTTTATGTTTACTTGTCTCTTGTATTAGAAGATAAGCTCTTTGACAGTAGGTCTTGTTTCACGCTTTGTAATTGCGTTCCTAGAGCCTAGGACAATGTCTGGCGTATAATAGGTGCTTTATAAATCCTTGTTTATTGTATGAATGATTAGTAGAAGTTGCCCAGGAGAAAGGTACATCTTTCTTTTTTCCTTTGTTAGGACTTGGATGCAGTATTGCCAGGTCCACCGATATCTCTCCAGCCCTGTGGAAGAAAACAACAGTATGCTAGAATAATAGGAGCTACCTGCTCCTTCTCATTTAGTCACAGGGTCACAAACTTTAAAGCCAAAACCTTAAAATGGAAAGAAAACTTCAAACATCAACATCGTCTTTTTTTAACCCTGATTTTTCATTTTTTAAACATTTTTTCTTTTCAATTGAGTTCTAAATTTTCTCTTTCCCTCTCACTTCTCCCACACCCACTGAGAAAGGAAGCAAAACGATAGAAATTAAACATATGAAATCATGCAAAACATTTCCATATTAGCCATGGAAGCAGAAAAAATAGTGAGAAAATTATGCTTCAATTTACAGTTTCATAAGTTCTGTCTCTTTGCATCAGTTCATATAGGTCTTGCTATGGTTTTTTTTTTTTTTTCTGAAACCACCCCCCTCATCATTTCTTTTTTTATTTTATTTTATTTTTTTAATTTTTTTTTATTTTTTAATGTTTAACAATCACTGCCATACAATTGAGATTTTATCCCCCCCACCCCTACCCCCCACTACCCCCCTCCCCCCCACGACCGATTACAATTCTGTATAGGTTCTACATATACTTTCCTATGGAGTATATTTTCACTATAGTCATGCTATGTAGTCAGACTAAAATAAATGAAAGAAATCATATAACAAATCAAAACATGATACACAAAAACATACACATACACAAACATGATCTGCTACATTTTGCGAATGACTTCCATATTTCTTTCTCTGAGTGTGGAAGGCATATTACCTTGAGAACCACCATTGGGATCCTCATCATTTCTTATAGCATAATAATGCTCCATCACAATCATATATCACAACTTTTTCGGTCATTCTTCAGTTGATGAGCATCTCCTCAATTTCCAGTTCTTTGCCACCAAAACAAAAGAGAAGGTATAAATATTTTTGTACACATAGGTCTTTTCCTTTTCCTCTGATCTCTTAGGGATCCGGACCTAGTAGAGGTATTGCTGTATCAAAGAATATGCAAAATTTTATTTATAAATAGTTTTATTTACAAATTTATTATATTATATATTATATTGTTATAATATTACATAATATATGTTCTATTCTATCATATTAAATATATATTATACAAATTTATTTATATGTAATTCCACAGACCAATTCTCAACTCCACCAATAGTTCATTATTGTAAATATTTTCCCTCATTCCTTTCAACATTTGTAATTTCTGATGGATGTGAGATGGTATCTCAGACTTGTTTTAATTTACTTTTATCTAATCAATAGGGATTTAGAACACTTTTTTGTATGACTGTAGATAGCTTTGATTTCTTCTTTCAAAAACTGCGTGTTCATATCCTTTGACCAATTATTATTTGGCTATTTATTTATTTTATTTATAAATTTACTCAATTTCCTATATATTTGAGAAATGGGGCTTCCTTAAGAGAAACTTGTTGTAAAACTCTTTGATATTATTTCATTATTTATCATTTAACAAAATGTAGTTCCTCTGATCATATCTTTTAATTAGGTCTATTTTTGCAGTTATTTTGTCTGAGATCATGATTGCTACTTCTGCCTTTTTTTTCATCTTCACCACCTCCACTTCACCTGAACCATAATAGATTTTGCTCCAGCCCTTTATTTTAACTCTGTGTGTATTTCTGCTTCAAATGTCTCTCTTGTAAACAATATATTGTAGGATTTTATTTCTAATTCACTCTGGTATCTGCTTCTATTTTATAGGTAAGCTCATCCCATTCACAGTTATAATTATTCACTATGTATTTCCCTCTATCTTATTTTCTTCTGTTTATCCTTCTTTCTTTTTATTCTGTCTCTCCTCAAAAGTCTACTTTGCTTCTGAGCACCATTTCCCTTAATCTATCCTCCCTTGTATTACTTCTCTCAATATCTCTTATCCCCTTCCCCTCCTGTTACCCTATTGGGTAAGATAGACTTCTATACACAGATGATTATGTGTGTGTATACATATAGACATACATATATGTATATACTTACCTCTTTGAACCAATTCCAATGAGATTCAAGAATCACCCATACTCTTCCATTTTCCCCTCCACTATAAGAGGTCTTTATTGCACACCTCTTTTATGTGAAAAAAATGTCCTCATTCTACTTCTCTTTGCCCTTTTCCCCGTGCATTCCTCTTTCTTACCCTTTCATTTTTGGGGAGGAGGAGAGATGATGACAACTGAATTGACTCACACCTGTGCCCTCTGTTCATGTAGACTCATTCAAATTTCCCTAATGATAATGAAAGTTCTTAAGAATTACATGTATCATCTTCTCATATAGGAATGTAAATAGTTTAGCTTTAGTAAGAAACTTATGATTACTCTTTCATGTTTACTTTTTTATGCTTCTCTTGAGTCTAATATTTGAATGTCAGATTTTCTATTCAGCTGTGGTCTTTTCATCAGGAATGCTTGAAAGTCCCCCATTTCATAAGATATACATTTTCTCCCCTGAATGATTATTCTCAGTTTTTCTTGGTAGTTTATTCTTGGTTGCAATCCTAGCCTAGCTCCTTTGCCTCTTGTAATATCATATTCCAAGTCCTCTGCTCCATTAACATGAAAGCTGCTGAATGTTGTGTTGTCCTGACTGTGATGCTGCAGTATTTCAACTGTTTGTTCCTGACTGTTTGGAATATTTTCTCTTTGAACTGGGAGTTCTGGTATTTGGCTAAAATATTCCTAACAGTTTTCATCTGTGGATCTCTTTCAGGAGATGATTGATGGATTCTGTCACTGTCTATTTTGATTTCTGAATCTAAGATATCAGGGAAGTAGTTTTTCTTTACGATTTCTTGAAATGTGATGCCAAGGCTCTTTTTTATTATCATGCTCTTCAAGTAGCCCAGTAATTCTTAGATTATCTCTCTTTGACCTATTTTCAATATCAATTTTTATTTCCAGTGAGCTATTTCACATTTTCTTCTATTTTTTCATTCTTTTGCTTTTGTCTTATTGTTATCTGATGTCTCATGGAGTTATTAGCTTCCACTTGTCCAATTCAAATTTTTAAGGAATTACTCTCTTTAGTGAACTTTTGTATCTCCTCTTCCATTTAGCCTATTCTGATCTAAAAGATCATTAGGCCAATTGTGGTTTTTTTAAGGTGTTATTTATTTCAGTATTTTTTGTGTTTCTTTTCCCCAGCTTGTTAATTCTCTTTTCATAATTAACTTTCATCACACTCATTTCTTTTCCTATTTTTCCCTCTACCACTGCTATTTCTTTCTCTTTTCTCCAACTCCCCCAGGAATTCTTGTTGGACTTGTGTCCACAGCATTTTTCTTTGAGGTTTTGCTTTGCTAATATTTTCATATTATCTTTTCCTTAGTTTGTGTGTTGGTATTCTCTATTACCATACTACCTTTTTATGGTCAAGTTCTTTTTTGTTGTTGTTGTTTGTTTATTTTTTCAGCCTATTTCTTTACTTTTAATTTTACTTAAAGTTTGGTTCTGCTCACCTAGCTACCCTCCCAAGTTTCAGACTCTTTTTTGATGCTGTTTTCAGAGCTTTACCTGAGGATCTGCAAGTTTTTGGTGCTTCCAAGATGGTGTGATCTGGAGAGAGATATAGTCACTTCTCTCTTGGTCTGTGTGCCAGTCAGGTAACCTAGAAAGGTTGCTTGCTCTCCTTCAGGCTCAAGTAGTAGTGTTCCTCTTTGCCTTGGAACTGTGACCAGGACTCCTGCTCCCTTATGACTGACCACAAGAGATCCTCTCTGCTCTGGAACTGTGACTCAGAACTGCTAATGGGTAATAGAGTTGCCAATCAGTGCAGCTTCACCCAGTGCCAGCAAAGGGTCCCCTGTAATCTCTTTTTGACCAGTTTTCCAATCTGCTTCCTGTCTCTGGATTGAGAGCTCCCAAAGCTGCTGCTGCTGCTGTTGTCATTGTTGCTTTTAAGGCCCACCATTTGTGCTGCTGCTGCTGTGTTCCTAGCTGGCCTGACCCTGATATTACAAACCTCTTGTCTTAGGCTGGAAAAATATCTCACTCTGACCTATTTTTGCCTCTGCTGATCCAAAATTTAGTTTGAAGAGTTATTTTAAAGCTATTTCAAGGGGAATGTTGAGAGAGTTCAGCAGGTTCCTGCTTATAGCCTGCCATCTTGGCTCTATCTCTAAAGATCACCTTTCAATCATTTGGAAATCATCTCTCTTAGAGGAAAAGTTTCATTTCAGTCTTTCACTCAATAGAAATTTTCAAGCACACAAGAAATTACAGAAGAAGAAATTATAGTAACGTTAGATTCCAATGAACTTTGTGGCTGATTAGATTGAACAATGCTCTCTTAGTAAATGGGGATGAGAATCTAAAAATTATTTTTTAATTAAAAAAATTGTTTTGAGGTTGGTTTTTTAAAATTTATTTTCAGTGTTCCACAACCACTACCATACAACCTAGATTTTTTTCTTTCCTTCCCTCCCCGAGACAGCATACAATTTTATATAGGTTCTACACATACATTCCTATTCAATACATTTTCACCATAGTCATGTTGTATAGAAGAATTAAAATGAGTGGGAGAAATCATATAACAAACCAAAATGTAATGCAAAAGAAAATGATCTGCTACAATCTGCTATTGAATTCCATAGTTCTATTGCTGGATGTAGAAGGCATTTTGCCTTAAAAGATCATTGGAATTTTTTAAGTCTTTGCATTACAATGAAGTTCTAAGTCTACCAGGAAAAGTCTTCACACACTGTGGTTGTTGCTGTGTACAAAGTTCTCCTGGTTCTGCTCCTTTTGCTCAGCATCAGATCATATAAGTCTTCCCAGGCCTCTCTGAAGTCTTCCTGCTCATTATTTCTTATAGAACAATAGTATCCAATTACATTCATATACCATAATTTATTCAGCCATTCCCCAATGGATGGGCATCCCCTTGATTTCTAGTTTTTGGCCACCACAAAGAGTGGTGCTATAAATATTTTTGTACATGTGGGACCCTTTCCCATTTTTATGATCTCTTGGGGATACAGTCCTAGAAGCAGTATTGCTGGGTCAAATGGTATGCACATATTGTAGCCCTTTGGGCATAGTTCCAAATTGCTCTCTAGAATGGTTGGATCAGTTCACAGCTCCACCAACAATGCATTAGTGTTCCAACTTTCCCACATCTTCTCCAACATTTGTCATCTTCCTGGTCTGTCATGTTAACCAATCTGATAGGTGTGATGTGGTATCTCAGAGTTGTTTTGATTTGCATCTCTCTAATCAATGATTTAGAGCATTTTTTCACATGACTATAGATAGCTTTGATTTCTTCCTCTGAAAACTATCTGTTCATATCCTTTGACCATTTATCAATTGAAGAAGAATCTAAAAATTATTGAAGATTTCTGAGGGTACAATGAAGTACAAGCTAGAGGCGTAAGTAAATTTGTTTTTCTTCATTCTAGATTAAGAGTTCAGGGAAATGAAAAGGAAGAGAAGGATAATTATAGTGATATTATGTGAAAATTTCAATTAAATAAATTAAGGATTAAATATTGATTTTTTCAAAGTATTTTTAAGTTTATGAAAGAATTATTTTCTCTTAAAAGGTCTATTCCCTTGATACATTTAAAATATGACAATTAATATTTTCACACTATTTTTCAGGAACACAGTATAGTCATCAGAGGAAGACCAGAGAGAATATAAGTCTTGAGTTGCACTTTGAAAGGAAGATTGATGAAAAATAGCTCAGGGGAGATAGGGAATACCACAGAATATCAATAACATCTGGGTACCTTTTCACGTCTCACAACTAAATCTTGAATCTTTCTTTAAGAATGACAGTGAATGCATCTTGACTGTATTATGAGTTGCCAAGGCCCCAAAAAGAAAGACCTCCAGTCTGACTGGTTGGACTTCTTTTCTAAACTACCTCTCCATGCCAGCAACCTCACCAATTACCTCCCAATTTCAAACCTCCCATTCTTGGGAAACACAATTAAAAGGAAGGAAGTTGGCCAACTCAGGCAAACACCTGGATACCAACAACATCTTTTTTCAATTATGCTTTTGAATTGGATAGGTAATGGAAATTCCATCATGGGCCCTTATAGGTAATACTTGAGCCTTGGAGAAAATTCTTCCGTGAGTGTAATCCTTCTGAATAGAAGACATTGCAACTCATTCAGCTTTATACAATTCAGTTTTCCTTTCTCTTTTCCAATCTGTTCAGGGACCACAAAGAACCACTACTGCCTCTGTGAAAAGAAAATGGTATGTGACACTCCTCAGTGCTAATTTTGTTCCTCAGAAATGGCCAAGAAAATTCCTGAACTATAAATACTTATGACTGATTTAGAAATGTCAGAGTCCCAGTCACTTACAGGTCCTTCCTGATTGGGAAAAAGCCTGACTGTCTTTGGTTAATTTAGTTGACCTTCCAAATCTGCTTATCGTTAGAGCTCAGTTTAGGGTTCAGTAGGCACAAAGCATTTTTGATTCTTAAAATGCATAAATAGTTATCCCAGGTTATAAAAGTTAGTAAATGACACTAATAATTGGGAAATTGTTAGAGCTGTCAAAGGAATGATTTTGTTGTTTGTCTCACTGTCTAACTTATAGCTTGGCAAAAACTTTGATGTTTTAGAATCCAGCACACTATGCATGATTGTTTCTTCAAATGTACTGAGTGAATTCATTCCAATTATCTTCATTACTTGATTCAAATTGACAAACATTAATTAAATACCTATGGTATACAAGGGGAAAGAAACAAGTGTATATTAAGTGTTTAACATGTGCCAGGCACTGTGCTGTTACATTTTATAAATATTATCTCATTTGTATAAAACACTAAACTAGGTACTGGGGAAGATACAAAATTAAAATAAGATATTATTCCTGTCCTCATATAATTTACAATTGGGGAAGGAGGGCAGAGATATGTACATAGGTTACTATATTACAGAATAGATAAGATGTAAAGTTAGAAGTAAAAACAAAATTACTATGATTTTTCTAAGATCCCGGGGAAAAGATAATTATTGGTAAGGAAGACTTCATGGATGGAAGAGCTATCATTTGACTTGGGATTTTAAGAATGAGTAGGAATTCAAAAGTCAAAGAGAGGGAAGAACTTTCCAAGCATAAGGAATGGTATGACTTTTCTATGTCTAATGACTTGTGAGCCTGAATGCTTGCAGAAGATCTGAGCAATCACTATATGAAAGGGGTCCGCTTTCCTCTCACTAACTCCAACACCAAATATTAAACAACTACCATCTACTGGTCCAGCAGTCATCATTTGTGGAGAAGGTTGTGAACCATCCATTCCCATCAAATGCTAATCAATTTATTTCTATGGGAAAGAAATAGCCTCAAGGCACCCTAAGGGAGAGTCAGGAGACAACATATACCATGCAAGTCAAACCTCTACCACTGTTTCAACCACTACTTTCCCTTAGACTATGATGGAGATAGCCCAGGACCCTGAACAGTGTCTTCAAGACCACAAGCCCTAGACTAGAAGCTATCACTGAGATGAGTAAAAACTGGAATGACAAGGAACCAGTTTCCTTGCCATCACTAATACAACACCAACTTCTGACCTACTGCCATCAATAGGTAAGTAAGATCAAGAGCCCTGGGAGGGTAGCACCCCCTCAGCGACTTCCATATGAGGTCATGACCCACAGTTTAAGAAGTGCTGAAGGGGTTACAAGTGGACAAAGTTTAAGAAGCCCTGCATTAGCATTAGTACTGCTTCCTGTCCAACCCTCAGAACCATCTTCCTGGGAAGCAACCTCTATGAGTGCTGCAGCCACAGCTTTTGAAGACACATAATAAAGAAAATTCATTACCATCAGTTTTGCTACAGCAGCCTAAGGACCATAGGACTTTTCCATCTGACTTGCAGATGAAATCTCTATGTATTGCTCCCCATCCCATCCCATCCCTGCCTCCATGAGAATGTGAGCTTATTAAAAGTAGGAACGTCTCTACTTTTTTATTTGTATCCCTCTTAGCATAGTGCTTTGCATACAGTAAGTGCTAAATAAATGCTTTTTCATTCATTTACTTATATGATTTAAAGCAGAGAAGAAAATTACAGGGTTTATTCAGGAACAGATATTCTCTAGTTTGACCAGAATATAATAGAAGGTATGGATGATACTAATAAGACAGGGCTAGAAAGTGGCACCAGATTGTGGAGAGTCTTCAATGCCAGGCAGAGAAGTCTGAACTTTGTTAATGTGACATTCTAGTACCTTGTGAGTATCTTAACACTTTGCCATATCTACATTTGCCCAACTGCTGAATGGTAGCACTTAGCTGCTTTATTTTCTGAATTTTAGCAAAGTTCTTGACAAATACAATGCTGTGTAGATTTGAAATGCACATATTGTGGAAAAGATTTCTGAAAACAGTACCTGGAAGAAGATGTAGAGAGACATAAAGAGGTAATGTTTATCTACTCAAGATACTCCAAAAGTCATGCTACATTTTGCCAGATGGCAAAATCTGTTGTACTTGTGAGGTCCTGGAGTAGCTGGATGAGTTTTGTTCCCATCCTACAAAGTCAGAGTAATCATCCCAGCATGAAGCACCAGCTTAGTTGTAAACAAGCAAGAAGTTTCATGACTGCCCTAGGAATGCAGTGACTATCATGTCCCCAAACCTACTGCCAGCTGTCTGAGTCATTTAGGTTTCCTTCCCATGGCCCAGAAACAACATGGGAAGTAGGAAGATACCAGTCAAGGGAAAGTAGGGAGAAACACCATTCTCTAGCCTGGGAATGAAAAATCAAAGAGTGAGAAGGGATACCAGGCTCTAACTTAAATGAGCTGCAGGGTAGGGGGGAACAGATGAAGTAGATGACTTTGGTACTAAAATGAAAGTAATATCTATGTTTTATGTTGTCCATTGCCTGATGCTTCTTCATATCATGCTTTTCACAATCCAATTCAACTGCATTTGATTGCAGGATGAGGTCTAAATTAGCGTTAGGCTAACTAGAAATGGATCTTAGAGAAGGCATTTTTCCATGGATGGGGAGTGAAACAAAATACATATTGAATCTGGTACTGAATAGATTTGGGAGCAACAAGATATGGTAGGTTGTTGTAATGGCAAGCAAAATAAGATCTTTTACTATTTTTGTTTCAGTATTATCAAGAAGTATAATGCCTCTATTTGAATGAGACTGAGAAGGATTTTTCCCACCCATGGATAGGCCTGCCCATTGTGGGAAACTTGATTAGGGGAGCTGTTTGTAGGAGGGTCCCAAGTACCTTTTGTTTTTTCTTTTGAGGCACTGGGTCCAGGGTTCTCTGGCTCTAAAGAGTGTATAAAGACTCTGAGGGTGAGGTTTTACTTTGAGATTTACTGACTGGAAATGTTTGTTTGGCCAGATGAGGACTCTGGGAAGCTGCTAAAAGAGCCCCCCAGATGTCTTGCTTCCATCTCTGGTAAATATGGTCAGACATAGGACCTGTCTGTTAAATTCAGGCAGAGAAAGCCCTGTGTGTTGACTTTTTGATTTCTCTGTATTTTTTTTGAATTTCAGAGTACTGACTCCCCTGAAGTAGGTGAATATGTGCTTGTTTAAAGGACTGATACCTGTGCTTGATTTAAGCGAGTGTTAACCTCTCAAAAGCTGCCTTTCCTTTTATGAATGCAGATCTAAGAACCTGTGATAGCAGGTTGGGGTGTATGTTGGGGTGCTTATTGATACAGTTGACCATACATTTCTAAAGAACCTGTTTTATTCAGCAGGTAATTGGGAACCATGACTATATACACACCTACGCACACACACACACACACA
Organism: Notamacropus eugenii; assembly: GCF_028372415.1. Classification (NCBI taxonomy): domain Eukaryota; kingdom Metazoa; phylum Chordata; class Mammalia; order Diprotodontia; family Macropodidae; genus Notamacropus; species Notamacropus eugenii. Next base: position 218,148,604 of record NC_092874.1, on the reverse strand, counting down.
CACACACACACACACACACAAGGAAGATTATCAGAGCAAGGAAGATAGATTGTATAGAATAGAGATAAACCTTTTTAAGGAGCTAATAGTTTAGTATGATGGTAATATGAACTTGTACTAGAAGGTGGAGTGGAAAAAGGGAGAAAGGGATGAACAGGAATGAATGCAGGTATAGAGTCAATGATATTTAGCAACTGGTTGGATACAAGAGGTGAGGGAGAAGAGCAAGTCAAACAAAAATCCAGGTTGCAAACACAGGAGATGAATGAAGATGCCAGTAACAACGAGAATGACGATAAACGGATGAGGAAGTTCTTGAAATCATCTTTTTCCTCTATAATTACCTTTCTCTTCTCTTTAGTTGTAGCATCATTTGTGAGCATTAGAAATTAAATGGTGATGACCAGGAGTCAGAATAGTTTCACTAAGAGTTAGTCATGGCAAAGTAATCTCATTTCCTTTTTAATAGAGTTCCTTGCCCTGACTAGTACTTTATGATGGGGACATAATATATCTAACTTTCAGCAAAGTTTGCTTTTAAAGAATTTCTCATATTATTTTGAAGATGTAGAAATGTGAGTTGAATTATTGTATATCTACATTTGTAGATATAAAATACATATATATTATGTAAAAATTATATAAAAATACATAAAAATATGAAGAGAGCTATCTAGTGACTACTAAAGAACTTCATCCAAAATTTGTATTAATGACTTGGCTGAAGCTATGGAAAGTATAGGGTTAAGTAAAGGCTGCTCCCAATATACAACATGAGTCAGGTAGTTCTGTTTCACACGGAAAAGGGAATGCTAAGGAATAATAACAGAATAATTAGAACATTATCCAGTAACTCATTCTTACCAGTTTAATTGGTTGAGATGCTAATATTCAAGACTTACTGGGGCATTTACAATGTTCATTTATTTATTTGTTTGTTTGTTTGTTTATTTATTTTTAATGTTCTACAATCACTACCATAAAACTTAGATTTTTCCCCCCTACCTACCCCCCACTACATCCCTCCCTCCCCAAGACGACATACAATTCTATATAGGATCTACACATACTTTTCTATTGAATACATTTTCACTGTAGTCATGCTGTGTAGACGAACTAAAATAAATGGAAGAAATCATGTAACAAATCAAAACATAATACACACACACACACATATGATCTGCTACATTCTGAGAATGAATTCCATATTTCTTTCTCTGAGTGTGGAAGGCATTTTGCCTTAGAAGACCATTGGGAATTTTTTTTTAAGTTCTTGCGTTATTACGAAGTTCCAAGTCTACCAGAAAAAGCTCTCGCACACTGCGATCTTTGCTATGCACAAAGTTCTCCTGGTTCTGCTCCTTTCACTCAGCATCAGATGATATAATTCCTTCCAGGCCTCTCTGAAGTCTTCTTGTTCATTATTTCTTATGGCACAATAGTACTCCATTACATTCATATACCATAATTTATTCAGCCATTCCCCAGTTGATGGGCATCCCCTTGACTTCCAGTTTTTGGCAACTACAAAGAGTGCTGCTATAAATATTTTTGTACATGTGGGACCCTTTCCCATTTTTATGATCTCTTGGGGATACAGTCCTAGCAGCGATATTGCTGGGTCAAAGGGTATGCACATATTGTAGCCCTTTGGGCATAGTTCCAAACCTCTCTCCAGCATGGTTGAATGAGCTCACAGCTCCATCAGCAATGAATTAGTGTTCCAACTTTCCCACATTCTCTCCAACATTTATCATTTTCCTGTTTGGTCATGTTTGCCAATCTGATAGGTGTGATGTGGTATCTCAGAGTTGTTTTGATTTGCATCTCTCTAATCAAAAGTGATTTAGAGCATTTTTTCATATGATTATAGATATCTTTAAATTCTTCCTCTGAAAATTGCCTGTTCATATCCTTTGACTATTTATCAGTTGGGGAATGACTTGTATTGTTGTACATTTGACTCAGTTCTCTATATATTCTAGAAATGAGGCCTTTATCCCTGAGATTAACTGTAAAAATTATTTCCCAATTTACTACATCCCTCTGAATTTTGGTTGCATTGGGTTTGATTGTGCAAAAACTTTTCAGTTTAATGTAATCAAAATTATCCATCTTGCATTTCATAATACTTTCTATCTGTTCTTTAGTCAAAAATTCTTGCCCTCTCCATAAGTCTGATAAATACACTATTCCTTGCTCCTCCAGTTTGTCCACAGTATCAATGTTTATACCTAGATCATGTACCCATTTGGACTTTATTCTTGTGTAGGGTGTCAGGCATGGGTCTATGCCACACTGTTATCCAGTTTTCCCAGCAATTTTTGTCGAACAGTGAGTTCTTATCCCAGAAGCTGCGGTCCTTGGGTTTATCAAACAGGAGGTTGCTATATTCCTTGCCTACTGTGTCTTGAGTGCCAAGTCTATTCCACTTGTCTACCCTTCAGTTTCTTAGCCCATACCAAGTTGTTTTGATAATTGCTGCTTTATAATACAATTTGAGATCTGGTAGTGCTAGGCCACTTTCCCTAGCATTTCTTTTCATTAGTCTCTTTGATATTCTGGACCTTTTGTTCTTCCAGATGAATTTTGATATTATTTCATCCAGCTCTAGAAAATAATTTTCTGATAGTTTAATTGGTATGACACTAAATAAGTAAATTAATTTAGGTAGAATTGTCATTTTTATTATATTAGCATGGCCTACCCATGAGCAACTGATGTTTTTCCACTTACTTAGATCTGACTTTATTTTGTGCAAAAAGTGTCTTGTAATTGTTTTCATATAGTCCCTGGATTTGTTTTGGCAGGTAAACTCCTAAGTATTTTATAGTGTCTACCCTAGCTTTAAATGGGATTTCTCTTTCTATCTCTTGCTGTTGGACTTTGTTGCTAATGTATAGGAATGCAGAAGATTTGTGTGGGTTTATTTTGTAACCTGCAACTTTGCCAATGCTGTTTATTATTTCAAATAGTTTTTTACTTGAATCTCTGGGATTCTCTAAGTATATCATTATATCATCTGCAAAGAGTGATAACTTAGTTTCTTCTTTGCCTATTCTTATTCCTTGAATATCTTTATCTTGTCTAATATTTGCAACGTTTTTTGGTAAGGATTACTGATTAACCATTTAATCCTTCATCTCTGCGAGTATAGTCTGGGGAAAAAAAGAGAGTCCCAGTGGTCTAGAACAGTGGTGTTAAACTCAATTAGCACTAAACCACACATAAGGATCTTTGTTGTTGCAGTTGAATTTAGAAAACCACATATTAACTATATATGTTCTACTGAATTTTTATTTATTTTGTTAAACATTTCCCAATTGCAGTTTAATCTGGTTTGGGCTATACTTAGAAGGCTGCTGCCCTTGTGTCACATATTTGACGCCTCTGGTCTAGAAGGCTCTCCCACTTCATCTCAGCTTTCAGCTTCTCTGGCTTCCCTACTTTCCTTCAAATCTCAGTGAAAATTTGACCTACAGGAAGCCTTTCCTACCCCTCCCCCTTTCCTCGTTGATGATTTCCAATTTATCCTCTAAATAGCTTGTTTGTTTATAATTGTATGTTGTTTTCCCATTGGACTTTGAGCTCCTCAAGGGGTAGAAACTGTCTTTTACCTTTCGTGCCCCCAGTATTTAGTAAAATGCTTGGCATTTTAATAAGCACTTAATAAATGCTTGTTGACTGGTTTCTCTGAGTCACTCTTTTTCAGCCCTTGTTCTCCAACATTATTCAACTGTTACAACTGTTTCAGTGGCTGTAAGTGGGTGCCTAGCAAGGAGAAGACACCAGTTACCTTTGGAGATCTAAAAAGGCCCTGTACCAAGGGAAAGAAGAAACAAATTGGAGGCAGCCCTATCCCAGGCATAGGCTTGCCTAAGAGGACATTAGTTCATGGCTTACAGCCAGGTGGAAGGAAATGCACCACCCACCTGACCCTCCAGACGGCTCAGACAGTCATCCTTGCATTTTGAAGCCAGCAGAAAGAGGAAACTTGGTTGAGGATAACCCTTTAGTATTCCCACAGAATTCTGCCTCAGCAGCCAATTAAAAGACCTTTCATCACCAAAGTCCTGAGTCATCATGGCTGGCAGGAAGCAGTCAGAGGATACCTTTCATGCTCTTAAATGGGGGTGGAGAGAAGAAGGGATCTTCCATAATACTTGCCCAGAAAGAGACCTAAAATCTCCTTTCTCATTCTCACATGTCTTTCTTTCATTCTCTCTCATAAGCTTCCGTTCCTTTTTCTCAGACCTTTAGCTCACATACTCAAATGTTTCTTTGATGATGAACATCACAATCCATCCACATACTTTGTGACTCTTGTCCAAGATCTATCATAATTGCCTCTGTGGGGCAATTATGGGAAGTCAATGTTCTAACTTTCTCCTGATACCTCGAGAATATTATTGAAACCCTCAGGTTGTCCACCTGCCATCTTTCACCCTTATGAAGAAAATCATCTTTTTTCCTTTATGCATTTCCTTGATAATGTCCTTTACTCTTTTTCTTCAAAGTTCCTCCTTTATTATATGTTATTGCCTGATCACACCCACCATATTATCAATTGTCCATCCAAAAACATATTGTAAATTTGGCAATAGGCACTCTTCATCTACTTGGTTTTCCTTGTGTGGTTAAAATTAATTCTCCTGATTTTATTTTAGATGTTTTCCAGGAAGTTTTGCAGTGTTTCAGGGCTTGATGAAACCGTCATAAACTCATCTTTAAATAGTAATATCTGGATGACTTCACCCTTTACAGGATTTACCTTTTTTAACTTGTACTTCCCTTTCTTTACCTCTCTGCAACATGGATACTCTCTCCCCTCCAGATTTTCACAACACTGCTTCCTTTCAATTACCTTCTTAATTGCCTGACCATTCTTTCCATCTTATTTGATCAATCATCAGTCATATCCTATTTTCTAACTATGGGTTCCATCCTAGGCCTTCTTCTCTTAGTACACTTGGTCACTTGGTAACCATATTAGCCTCCATAGCCTCAGTTATCTCTATACAGATGACTCCCAGATATTTATATCCATTCCTTACTTCTCTATGGCTACATGCCATATTTCAAACTGGATTTTCTTTAGAAACATGAAACTCAAAGTACCTAAAAAAGAACTCATTATTTTTATCTTAAAATTTACTCATCTTTCAAACTTTCCCCTTTCTGTTTAGGGCAATTTTCTGCTGAGAGTAGTCCTTCTAGTTACCTTGGATTACAGCTTTAGAGTCAACACACACACACACACACATACACACACATACACACACATATATATACATACATATATCTAAGAGATACAAACTATGACTAGAGCTGTGATTTCATTGTTATAGTTAACTCCTAGGTGATGAAACTTTCTATTGATACATATCTGCAACCTCTCTATAATTTATAATCTTCAAGAATTGCTTAAAGCAGTATTTCTCAAAGTATTGTGTATGAATCTTTGGGGATCCCCTAGGTCTTTCCAAGGGGTCTGTGAGGTCAAAACTGTTTTTATAATAATATTAGCATGTTATCTACATTGCCTACCTTAACAGAAGTCCTGTGGTATCTTCAAAAATTGTTGAGACTGTAAAGGGATCCCAAGACCAAAATGTTTAAGAACCATGTAAGCATTGAGAGTTTAAGTGACTTTCTTGGAATTACACAGTTGATATGTATGAGGGGTAGGACCTAAACCCAGGGCTTCCTAACTTTTAATCTAGTTCTCTCTCACACATATTTTGTCAAACCAGATCAATTCTACGCCTGAAACATATCTCATATCTTTTTTCTTCTTTCTAATCACATGACCATCACCCTAGTTCAGACCCCATCAACACTTCTTGCCTGTACTATTACAACAACCTCCTCATTGGTTTCCCTTACTCAAGTCTCTCTTTTTTCCAACGTATTCTCTACATAGAAGCCAACATATTGTTCTTCTATATAATAAACTGTAGTGGCTCCTTATTACCTTTAGGATCAGATAAATACCTTATATTTACATTTAAAACCCTTTACCACCTGCCTCTAACCTACCTTTCCAGATTTATGATACCTTACTCACCTTCATTCCCTCTACAGTCCTTCTTACTGTACTTCACCCACATTATTGGTCTTCAGTCTACATGTTAGTCCTCTATACAGGGAATGCATTCCCTTTTCACTTTCACTTCTTAGAATCCCTAGCTTTTTCTAAAGATCAACTCAAATGCTACCCAGTTCTTACACTGCCTCCCCCCAAACTACTAACTATTACTTTTTCCCATTACTTTGAATTTATTGTACGTGTCTCCTTGTGGTCTTCTTGTGTGTTATCTCCTTGGTTATAATATAAATTCCTATGTTCAGCTACAGTTTTATATTTGTCTTTATAGGCACCTGGCATATATAGTAGACAATAAATGTTTATGGTTGATTGATCAACTGTGCTGCATCTCTTATTTTATATCTAACATTTTGAGGAGTGTACAACTTCCTGTTTGCCTGATGCTTATGATCAGAGGGTTATCGTCAGGTTATGTCTATGGATGTATCTTGCAAAGAATCATGAATGGTTTTTTATGTATAGCTGAGAGATACCATGGTGAAAGGGAACCTTTAAGGTGGGATTTTTGCACTGGAGAAACAAACGTGTTTTTTTTAAAAAAAACAAACAAACAAGCAATCGATAAGCAAGAAACACACTGGGATCTTGTGGTCTCCATGTCTTTTAGTCAGTTGTAAAATGGTAAAAATACAGTCCAATGTGAAATACTGACTGCAAGAGCCTTCCTGTTCCCTAATATCAGCATGCCTTCAATGCAAGTGATGATAACTTTCATAAAAACTATATATAAGTGAAAAATGAACTATAGAGGTCAGTAGTTGTTGATATTTCCTGGTCTCCTTTTTTTCCTTTTGTTTTGTTTTGGCATTAATAAGGTCTGAGATTTCTCCACATCTTTGGCATCCCCTCTCTCTTTCATATATCTTGTGAATCAATTCCTCAACATACTCACAGTTATTTTGTCCCCAACATGAATCTCTTTTTTGTATACTTGGTTCAAATCAAGTTGCTTTTCTAAGTTCTCTTTAATGGAAATATTTCTTTCTTTCTTTAAGAAAGAATTACAGAGGGCTGTAATTCTTCAGTTAGAGGTTGACTGAAATGACCATACTGCCCTTGACAGTGAAAGCAATTTGTTGCACAAAACTTTGTAGATGGTTCCTTGTAAACCTAAAGCTCATTTGTTTTTCATTTAAAAAGAAATGGGGCCAGCTATTTCAGTCACTGTTGTATAAACCAGTGCCTAATTACAAAAATCTATCTTTGAAGATGATATTAATTTTCCCCTTTAATTGGTTAAATGATTTAAAGCTGCCTCTTTCTTTAGAGTGCAGTAGTTTAGTCTTTTAAGGTAGAATACCATGTTCAGTATTTTCACTTCCTTATGAAAAAACTCGAAGGTTTGACCTTGTATGAGACAGCAAGGAGTGCAGTGGATAGAATGCTTGACCTGGAATCAGGAGGACCTGAGTTCAAATCTGGTCTTAGATACTTACTAGCTACATGACCCTGAGCAAGACACTTAACCTTATTTGCCGTTCCTCAACTGTAAAATGTACTGGAGAAGGAAATGGCAAACTACTCCAGTATTTTTGCCAAGAAAAACCCAAATGGGGTTACAAAGAGTCTGTAATGACTAAACAACAACAACAAAAATGTCAGAGGGGAAACTCTAACTTTCCTTCATTCTTTCATTTCTCCTCCTCTGAAGGAATTTCTCCTGTGATTATTCTTCATGAATTCTTTCTCCTTTCTGAATCTGTGCTTGTGAATATATGGAGAATGGAGCTAACGGACCTAGCCGATTCCTCACTAGGGAGTGTTTTTTACTTTATGGTGTTTTCACCATAAGAAATTCAGTGGTAATGCTGACAGTCTTATGACAGTCCTTTAAACAAGCCAGTAAATTGAGACATCTCACCACTCTGTGGTCAAAGAATAACCAAGAATTACAGTTTAGGATGGAAGTAATTTTTTATATGTGGTGTGTATGTGGGTGCAGACATGCATATTGATGTGCTGTGATTTCAGTGGGATCAAAATATACTCAGTCAAATTAAAAATTCTTGACTATTGCCTGTGACGAAGTGACTCCAGGATCTGAGCAATAAAGTGGGAACTTTAACTCTAATGATGCCCTTTACTTGCTGAGTGGTTCCTGCATGTCCCTTAACCTCCCTTTGTCCTAATTTCCTTCTCTGTGAAATGAAGATAATTATTTTTCAAGGTTCTTGTTTGGAATTGCTAATAAAACAGTTGTAAAGATCTAAGTGTAACATCTGACAAATATTTAATCAGGACAGAAATCACTGCTGGGGTTAATTACAACAGACTGGCTCCCTCCACAGTTAGACTGCTAACACAAAAGAACGGTTTGCCATTAGGACAGAATTCATTTCACATGTTTTTTTCAAGTCACCACCGAAGAGATTATAATGGACAATACCTTTGGGTTTTCACTGTCAAACAACCTGGATTAAGGAGGATTATCCAGAACACAGGCTGCCATTGTGATCAAGCTGGCATTTGCAATAGCTATTAAAATGAGGAAACTGATTTTAGGATCTTAAAAAATTGCTTTAAAGCCAGGTGAAAACTTGATCTTGTAATATGTGACCCCCTTTCTCTGCTTTCTTTTTCTGAAGTCTCCCCTACACAGACTTTTTTTAATTGTAAGTAATGGATTACAGAAAGTATCTGTCTTTCCTGCCCCTTCCTTGCTTCTTTCATGCTGGAGGTCTTATTAATATTTGCACTTCAACTGGTATACCAGTGAAGTGGCCGACCAGAGAGAGTGCTGAGTGGTGTACAGAGTGGGCCTATGGAAAAAATATAAAGTAAGCAAAGAAATTTAGCTTTAGCGTCCTCAAACCTTCCTGTCCAGTGTCCCCATGCTTCATTTTTGATGCTCCTGATCCTCCTATTTTGTCCCTACCTAGACCTGCCCTCTTTAGCTTCACTCCAGATAGGTTCCATCTCTCTTCTATCCAGCAACATTTATGAGTTTCATTCCCTCAGAGCTTTGATTTAGGTGATTTTGATTTGAGTAGTCCACTCTTAGGCATCAAAGCCAACTTGTCAGAGTCAGGAGGGAGAATATAATTTCCAGGTAGGATGAGACCAGCATGAATTGGAGTCAGTTGCCACTATGCATTAATTAAGGTATGGATTCTACCACAAAATAATTAGACTTGTGTTTGAGAAGCCTAGCCACTGAGGTGTTTGTTCTTATAGAAGAATTTTCTGATCCGCAGTTAGGTTCAAGGCCATGATTAGTAAAGTCATACTGTATTCAAGAATGGTTGTAGTACCCACTTCCAGGAGCCAAGGTGGTGGAGTAAGCAGTAAATCACTCTAGCTCTCCCATATTCACCTCTAAACAACCATAAAACAACACCCCCAGAACAAATAATGAAAAAGCAGAACCAGTGGAAAGATAGGGTGGAGCTGTCTTTTAGCCCTAGAGATTTGGAGAATCTGTGAGAAAGGTCTGTGTCACTTGGGTAAAAAGGGAGCGCATTCCAGTATAGGGAGCATCTGAACAAGACAGCAGAAATCCCCACTTCATCAGACCAGCAGGCGATCCTGTGCTCCAAGGTGGTGGAGCAGACAGACACCAACACCAGGATCCCCCATGTGCCTTAGTGGCTACCTCTTCAACAAAGCACCAGGCACAAACATCCCCTGTGGACCTCAGGGCAATAGGAGCACAGCAGCAGGTAAATAGCCAGGGCCTATAGCCACTGGCACAAGAAGCCTGAGACAGAGCCTCTTCTACTTGGAAGCAGAGATCAAATTTAAAAGAAAGAGAAACTCCCTTCATCCCCAAGAAAAACAAAGATAAGCAAAAACTAACCACATAAAAGAATTTGACCATAGAATGATATTATGGTGACAGGTAAGACCAAGATACAGACTCAGAAGAGGACAACAGTGTCAAAACACCTATGAGCAAACCCTCCCCCCCAAAATGGGAAGTCATCTCAAGTCCAGAAAAAACTCATGGAAGAGCTCAAAAAGAAACTTAAAAATAATATAAGACAGGGAGAAGAAAAATTGGGTAAAGAAATGAGTGTGATGCAAGAGAATTATGAAAAAAGACTCAAAAATAGAATTGGCCAAATGGAAAACAAAGTACAAAAGCTAACTGAGGAACACAACACCTTAAAAGTTAGAATTAGACAAGTGGCAGCTAGTGACTGTATGAGACATCATGAATCAATCAAATGAATTCAAAATAATGAAAAAATGGAAGAAAATGTAAAATACCTTATGAAAAATAAAAGAAATTATCAAGGAAAACTGCCATGATATCCTTGAACCAGAGGGCAAAATAGGCTTCAAAAAAATCCACCAATCACCTGAGGAAAGAGGTCCCAAAACAAAAAAACCCAAGTAACACAATAGCTAAATTTCAGAACTATCATCAGGTCAAGGAAAAAATACTACTAGTGGCCAGAAAGAAATAATTTAAATATCAAAGAATCACAATCAGGATCACACAGGACTTGGCAGCTGCAAAATTAAAAGACTGGAGGTCATGGACCCTGACATTCCAGAGTTCAAAGGAACTAGAATTGGAACCAAGAATCATTTACCTGGAAAATTAGGCATAATACCAGGAAGGGGGGGAAATGGTCATTCAACAAAATAGAAGGATTTCAAACCTTCATAAGGAGAAGACCTGAACTAAACCAAAAATTTGATCTCCAATATCAAGGCCAAAGAGAAACACAAATTACTCCTCATTTCTTTCTGAAATGTGCCAGTTCATCATTTCTTATTACAAAATAGTATTCCATTACATTAATATACCACAACTTGTTTAGCCATTCCCCCCAGTTTCCAATATTTTACCACCATTGAATAGGGCTGCTATAAATATTTCTGCACATGGAGGTCCTTTTCACTTTTTTATGATCCTTTGGAATACAGGCACCCAGTGGTGATATTGCTGGATGAGAAAACAAAAGGGATTCAATAGAACCAAAACATCTTTACATGAGAAGATAATACTTGTAAATCTTAAAAATGTATCACTAACAGGAGAGATACAAGGAACATACATAGACATAAGGTATATATGTCTTATATAAGGTGAATTTTAGAGAATGACATAAAGATTAAGGGATGAGAAAGAGGAGTACAATGAGTACAGAGAGAAGGTAGAGGTAGAATGGGGTAAATTATCTCACATGAAAGACAAGAAAGATCTATTACAGTGGAGAGGAAGATGGGGGGATGGGCATTCCTTGAACCTTAATCTCATCAGTATTGGCTGAAAGAAGGAATAACATACACAATCAGTTGAACACAGAAATCTATTTTACCCAATAGGGAAGTAGGAGAGGAAGAGATTAAATAACAGGGGGTGGGGTGATGGGGATTGCATAAGGGAGGGCAGGGGGAGGTGGTAGATAAAAGCAAAACAGTGGTGAGGTGGGAAAGGGTGAAAAGAGAGAAAGGACAAACAGGAGGAAGAAGAGGATGGAGGGAAATACATAAGTAGTAATCATAACTGTGAATGTATGAACTCCCCCCAAAAGTTAAAGGAGATAGCAGAATGGATCAAAAAACAGAATCCTATAATATGTTGCTTACAAGAAACACACAAAGCAGAGGGACACACACAGAGTAAAGGTAAAAGGTTGGAGCAGAATCTATTATGCTTCAGCTGAAGTAAAAAAAAAAAATCAAGGGTAGCTATCCTAATTTTAAACAAAGAAAAGCAAATATAGACCTAATTAAAAGAGATGAGGAAGGAAACTACATCTTACTAAAAAGGTACCATGAACAATGCAGCCATCAAATTAGAAAAATAAAGAATAGTCTACCTGTCAGATCAATGGAGAAAAAAATGGGGAAGAAATCATGACCAACAAGAGATAGAGAGCATTATGAAATGTGGAACAGATAATTTTGATCATATTAAATTGAAAAACTTTTGCACAAACAAAACCAATGCAACCAACATTAAAAGGAAAGCTGAAAACTGGGAAACAACCTTTACAGCAAGTGCCTCTGATAAAGGCCTGATTTCTCAAATATATAGAAAACTGAGTCAAATTTATGAGAGTACAAATCATTCCCCAATTGATAAATGATCAAAGAGTATTAACAGGCAGTTTTAAGATGAAGAAATCAAAGCTATCTATAGGCCTATAAGGAAGTGCTCAAAATCACTTGATTAGAGAAATACAAATTAAGACAACTCTGAAAAAATCACATCAAATCAGATTGGCTAATATGACAAAAAAGGAAAATGATAAATATTGGAGAGGATGTGAGATAACTGGTTTTGGGAACTGATCCAAACATTCTGAAGAGCAATTTGGAACTATGCCCAAAGGGCTACAAAAATGTACATACCTTTTGATCCAGCAATATCACTACTGGGTGTCTGTATCCCAAAGAGATCATAAAAAAGGGAAAGGGACCTCTATGTGCAGAATTATTTATAGCAGCCCTATTCATGGTGATAAAATATTGGGAACTGGGGGCAATGGCTAAACAAGTTGTGGTATATGAATGTAATGGAATATTATTGTGCAATAAGAAATGATGAACTGGTACATTTCAGAAAAACCTGGAAAGGTTGCACAAACTGATGCAAAGTAAAATGAACAGACCCAGGAAAACACTGTACACAGCGTCAGCAACATTGTGTGATGATCAACTATGAATGATAGATTTTTTCAACAACACCATGGTCTAAGACAAATACAAAGGACTCATGGAAAATGCTACTCACATTCAGATAAAGAACTGATGGACTCTGAATGCAGATTGAAGCACACTTTTTTCACTTCATTCTTTCTCTTGTCTTTCTCTCTCTTTTGATCTGTTTCTTCTTCCACAACTGTATTTTACATGATAGCATATGTATAAACTATATCAAATTGCCTACTATTTTCAGAAGAGGGGAGTGGAGGGAGGGAGAAAAATTTGGAACTCAAAATCTTATAAATATGAATGCTAAAAATTTTATTGATATGTAATTGTGGGAAAAAAAATACTATTTAAAGCATACACACACACACACACACACACACACACACACACACACACACACACACACACACACACATAAAGAATGGATGTTGTAAGAATAGCACCTGTTATAGGCAGCCAGGGCTGTTCTTTTCTTTTTGGGGATTATCATTAGTTTGGCTTCCTTGCTGACTAAGACATCAAAGACCCAGTCTATGGGAATTTTGTTTCAGAGGTTTTATCTGAACTTCTACTGCCTGTAGGAATGTTTCTGACCATAGTTATGCTGGTTGCTGTGGTGAATGCAGAGATAGAAGGGAATAGCCCTTTATAAAAAATCTAAATATGTCTTTTTAAACTGAGGAATTGAATTCTTTTTATTCTTTGTCATTAGTAATATTATTTTTATTGCATTTTGTGGTCCATAAACGCCTCAATGAATTCTGCCCCTCTCCCTGGACCTCTCCTTTTTCACCTCAGCCCCCACCCCCTGCTATGCTTCATTCAGGATACTCAGGATCCTCCTATTTTGCCCCCTACCTGTGCCTGCTCTTTCTAGGTGGACTCCAGATTGTCCCCATCCCTCTTCTACCTAGCAACATTTACAAGTTCATGAGTCTCATTCCCCCAGACTCTTGTTCTCTGTGAGGCAATCAGTCCTTAAGCACCAAAGACAACTTCTTGGAGGAAGGAGGGTTTCCTATCACTGGGAAAATGTTATTCTCAGATGGGATGAGACCAAATAGAACTGGAGTGAATTACCACTATGTGTAAATGCGGTTAATAAGCCTGTCCCAGAGCAATGAGGAAATTTAAAAAGCACTAGTGTACTAAATTTTTAAAATTCACTCCTTCCACTACAACTCCTTTCACTTAGAGTCCATATGAACACTTCTCAGATAGCATGTTGAGGTTGAAGAAAGTTCATTGCTCTTGGTCAGATCAGAATTCAAATTCTGACTTCACTATTTATTAACTATATGACTTTGATCAAGTCACTTCTAGAACTTCAGTTTCCTCATCTGTGTAAAGGAGACAATAACACTTACACTATCTTCCACACAGAATTGCAATAAGGAAAGCAATGGCATAAATGTGAGCTATGATATTATTTCTAGTGCATCATCTTCTGCCTCCAAATCCAGTGTTCTTTCCACTACCCAGTTAAACCTCTCTAGACTTGTTTCCTCATCTATAAAGAGGTTCAACTAAATGATCTTCTAAATTCTTTTCCACTTCTAAAACTATGATCCTAACATCCTGTTGTTATGTTACTGTGAAAAATGTTCATTTGAAGCTACTAATGTGAGGTATGTGAATTTTCTTTTTAAAATTCCCTTCCAAAGTGACCTTGACTAACACCAGTGATCTTTTCTGGCCCAGAAGGTATAATATTTTTCTTGTTTCTTCAGCCTTTTCCTGAACTCCCCACCCTGTTTTCCTTCAGTGTTCATCTTCTCTCTCTTCCCAAATTCCCTTCCCCACATTTTCCTATCATACCTCCCTTTCCTCAGATTATTTATGCTTCACAAATCCTTTCCCTCTCTTTCCCAACTCATTTTTCTCCCTTTCCACCACTCTTGCCCCACCCTCTGTGAAGGAAATAAGATTTCCATGCTCTTTTATCTTGCTGACTGGCTCACTTGCCTCTTCCTATGACATGAGATCTGAGAGACAGACAGTGGGTGAGGCATAATTTTCCCTGCCTCATTTTCACCATATAGTCACTGAGACAGAAATGGAACAACAGGCCCAAATGCTGATGTGAGCTTTAGGCATCAATAAGTCTTGGCCTGTCATTAGGCACACCTCTCTCTGGAATGAAGTTGGCCAGATCAAATGTGTGGCCTTAGAGGGCATCCTCCATTCACGCTGCAGTTACCATCTTCCTTTTCTTTTCCCCCATGCTCACACAGAGGCATGTAAACACATGCACATATATGAGCATATACCTGTGAGTTCACTCCCACTTGCAAACCAGATTTGACATAGCATTTATGTGTGAGGACTGCCAATGAAATGTAGTATTCTTGGCTATACTTTACCCAATGGAAGGCAGGGGACTTTTCATTAATAAATGAGGTTCTTATTGTTGGTCCAAATAAAAAGCAGAGGATCTTGACAGACAGAACTTGCTAATAAAGAATTTGTTGAGATGAATGTAATGCTCTGGGAAAAAATGCTGGTGGAATCATCAACTAATTAAATTAGAAGGAACACTGACCCCACCTTTGGAAGGAATCTGAGGTTCACAGATCACTTGCTCCACCTTGTCCTTGGGAAACCTTGGTTCCAGTCATCCAGGTGATGTACATCAAACAAGAATTCCAAGGTGTTGTGAGACTAAGAGAAAACAAATGTCTTCCCAGTCCTTAGAGTACATCAGAGAGGGCAGCATTTATGACTTCATGCATATTTACTTGTCAGAATGCATCTTCCAAAATACGGCATTCCAATTCTGGTAATAAATTGTCCTAATCAACCTCATATCACTAAATCATTGCTTCTTTAAAAAAAAATCTACTGTGAAGATTTAGTCCTCCCTCACTCAAAACAAAGTCAAGTGTAAGTCATCTCATTATTTCTCTTATGGCATGATCTTTTTTGGCAACAAAGGATGAACACACACTATGAAGATGTGGTATAGGAGTATACTCCTATTTGCTTTCTGACTATTGGAAAAGAGAAGGCTTGGGGGAAAGGCATAAGTGCGCTACCTTCAAATATCTGAAATAGTATTCTGTAGGAAAAAGAATAAACTAACTGTGTAAATCCAGAGAGCAGAACGAGAATCAAAGCATAGAAATGACAGAAAAGGTAATTGCTCTTCAACATAGGAAAGGGTGACAATGAAATATGTATAAAAATAGAACACATTGGGTAGGTAGTGAGTTCACTATTATTAAACAGAGTGTAAAAATAATTGTTGTCCTGGGTGAGAAATTGCACTAGCTTACTTTTTTAAGGTCCCCTTTAGCTCAGAAATTTGATAAGCTAGGTTTTTGTTGAGTATGACACAGATGAACACATACAATGGACAAAATATAACTAGCACTCTATAGCTTTCCATTGCGTTAACACTGACATTGATAAAATACACTTTTTTTGTCCTAAATTCTTTTAAGGCTTAGTATATCTTGACTCTTGTTTGGAGGAAAATTAATAACTTCATCCTGAAGTTGAACTGAAGTTGTCTGACCCAGAAATTATGAAGTGGTTTGATTCTTGGTTATATGGTAAGCAATCACTTATATGAATCTGGTAGTGGTAAAGGATTTCCCACAGAAAATGTACAGTATACTGTAATTTAGGTTCCTTGGTTCATTTTTGAGTGCTTTTAAAGGTTTGGGGTAAATTCAGGCAGATTAGAGCAATTCTTCCTTTGATTCATTAAATCTATGCTAAAATTGCCTTAAACATTAACATTAGAATAAAAGCAGGAATTGTGGTAAGATGCCCTTACCAAAAGAGGTTAAAGAAATGTGTGTCTATTGTATATAAAAATGAATCTACTGTAACAAAGACTCGTATTTAGTTATTTTTTTTTACAGGACTGAATCATGCATAGCTAAAAGCCATTTCCCACTGTAACCCTGAGCTTCCACAAGGTTGCTTAGAACCAAGAATGGAGCCTTAGCATGCTCCACAGAGGTGCAGAGAGGAAGGCCCCCCACATAACCCAGAGTATATCTTTGAGACAAATGGCTGGGACTAAAGGGTGCCATCTGTGACCATGGAACATAATTTTCCTCTGTATTAATTATTAAAGAGTTAGTTGGTTCATATACAAATTATATCCTTGACCTTGGATGATCTGGTAATATAGTTTTTTCACCATTTGTCAGTTATATTCAAGCAACTTTTGACTGTTGATGGTAATGAAGTAGAAGGAGAGTACAAAAATTAATACAGAAGACAAAAAAGCTAATATCCAACACTCATATTTGGCTTTGAATATGGAGTCAGTAAGCTTGAATGTAGCATCAGGTGTAAAGAAAATCTTTGTACAATTCTACTTTACAAGTAATCAATTTATAGTTCAAATCTATAGGCATCATATTTACATAATGGGTGTATGCCTATGTATAAAATGACCAAGGCATAGCTTGTTTTATCCATTCATTCTATTCACGTTGATAATAAAAACACTGTGCAGTTGATGGGACCATAGTAATTGGTATGATGGTTTAAATATGATGATTTTAGAACTATCAAAAAAATGAAATGTTTTACCTTGAAAGGCAATGAATTCCTGCCATTGGGGGTCATCAAGTAATAGAGGGCTTCATGGTCCATTTAGGGGTTTTATAACTAGATAACCTATAAACACCTTTGCAATTTTGTGATATTAATTTTCTAACATCAGTTGTAAAGACAGCCTAAATGGATGGATCAACCATTCCCTTGCCTATTGCATACGGTGTAGACCTGGGCTAAATTCCTTCTTTTATTCACCTTAACAAACATTCATTTCTCTTAGAATCATCAGATGGTGTAGCTAGTAAGAGCCTTTCAAATGAATTACTAATTAATTTGATGAATTCTTCTATTAGTTTGATGAGATTACAGAGCAAGGGCCTTTGAAGTTAAATAAGATTCCCTTTCCCATGCAGTATAAGCATGTTAACTGGCTCCTTTCTAAGAAGTTAATCGTACTGAATTCCTTATATTCCAATTGAAACTCATCAGGAATCACCCCTCCTCATGGTACGTAAAAGAGAGCCACGAGTTTGCCTGGCCCCTTTCTTTGCATTGTCTCTTTCTTCCTCTTCGTTTGTCTCTTGTTGTCTCTGTCCTGCCCCTTTTCACCTTATTCCTTGTGCTTTCTTCTGTAGTATAACAAGGATGGGTAGGGGAAGAGAGGGGAAGGGAAGGGCTATCTCTCTTCTGCCTCAAGGAAGTAATTGATAACAATTTGCATAAAAAGCTCTTTGCAAGATTGTGAGCTCCTTGAGGACAGGTATTATCTTTTTTCCTTTTTCTTTTTGTATCCCCAGTGCTCAGCATAATGCCTGCCACATAGTTGGTGCTTATTGATGGAATGCACTGTATTCCACATATACTTGGTACCTTGAATGCTTATATAAGAGCCAGGGTCTCCCTTACCATTTTAGAGAAAAAAAAAGAAAACCTTCACAGGAGATGAACTATAAATATTCTAGGAGACTTTCCTGAAGATATGCCAGGTGGGGGCAATGAATCAAACACAGAAAGTAATTCTCTTAACATCCAGCCTACAGGATCAGACTCAGTTCACATGAGCTCAAAGCCTTTGGACCATTAGTGAATCCTACTAAAAACCCAACTAAAAGGGACAAAATCTTCTGTGTTTAGACAATCCTAAATTCTACATTTCTATGTTAGAAGAGCAATGGGTGGAAGTTTTAAAGGAAAACATTTAGGTTTGATATATGGGGGTGGGGGGGTAAAATCCCAACAATTAAAAGTTACCAAAAAGTGGTATGGAGTGTGTTGAGGAATAATGGGCTTCCCTTCAGCACAGATCTTCACACAAAATTTGGATAATAACTCATTGAGTGTGTTGTGTTGCAGCTTCTTTTTTCAGGTATGGACTAGATGGCTACCACGGCTCCTTTCAACACTGAGATTCTGATTCTGTAATATGGTTGGCCTTTCACTCCTGTTCTTTGTCTTTCTTCCATTTGGATGATACACTCAGAAATACTGTATTGTTTCATTGTTCCTACATGCTCTGACTGCTTAGCTAAATTATTGCTAATAGCAGAGTGATAGGCTGCCAGGTATTTGGGGTGCTTTACAAGGAGCCTTTCTGACCTTTTTATTGTATAAAGGTGCTAAGCCACAGTCATTAAGGTGAGGGAGAGAATGAAAGGAAAGCAGATGAAGGATAAAATAGCAACGCAAACATGTTTAATAAACCCGCCGACCTTTAATTATCTAGGAAGTAAGAACTTCCTCATTATGAATGATGGAGAAAAGAATGTCTTAGGCTTATCACCTAATGATAACCCTGTCTTGGCATCAGCTCCAGGGTAGGTTTTCTGATAATGTATTGGGATACTTATTTCAGAGTTCAGACTCATGGGTAAGTGAAATGGAGTTACTCATAGCAAGAGGAATAAAAGGTAATTCAAAGGACATTAGCAAATGTGGACTTTGCTGGAAAAGGGCAACACTGGTAGATTCAGATCTTGGTCTTCATTCAAACAGGTGATGTAACCTCAGACAGTACAAGATCTGACGTGTAGTTGAAAATGTGTGCACTAAGGATTAACATTTATTCTACCTATTAAGTACTTTGTGTTTCCCATAAAAAGTTAAATCTAAAAAATATTCTCCCTTTCCCTCTTTTCCTTCCAAATTACTTATTTAACAAAGAGTAAATATTTTATTTGAAAAGTATCAAACTGATTTCTACAAAGGATGGGGAAACTTGCTTTGAATTTTTTAAATCAAACTCACCCCTACCTTTTGAGTTTTCACCCAAAACACTTACTAAGCCAAACATTTGAGGTCTGAATGTGTCTGGTTCACTTTTTTCTCATTATTTTTCCTTTGGGCACACCTCTGCATTTCAGGATATATTATTATAAATATTATTATTTCCAGGCAAAAACATAAGCAAGAAGTCTTGGATGAATATAATTTTGTAGACTTAAGGTTTTCAGAAAATCTGGATAAGCTGTATCCTAGCATTGAAATACAGAGGTGCTTAAAATAGAAAGTATCAAACTGAATCAAGAAGTAGACGCACAATGCATATTCTCATCTGACCCAGACTTCAAAATGGTGGCAGACATCTAAGGTTACCCCTCACCAGGCTGTCAGAGGCCCTCTTCAAGAATAAATAGTTTATAATACATAGGTAAAGATCACTAAGGAAACCAATGTTTTGTTCATCATATGCCACTAGCAAAAGGACAAAGCTGCGTATCAAAGAAGGAAAAACAGAGTGTTGCCAGATATTTTCACATGCTAACTGGCACTAGCTTCTTGTACATTTTGTTTTCATGTGATATCTAGGTTACGTGAATAAAACACTGGGTGGTTTTGGTAATTTCTCCAGCAATATTTTCAGTCACAGAAACTAAACCCAACAGGAATGTATGTTTGTGAGCAGTTTATGGCTTTTGCTGTGGCTATAGTAAAGGAAAGCGTCCTTTAATCAACTTCTTTGCTTGAAAGCACTTGTTAGAGTAAAGCTGTCTCGTGGACTGACCCCTTGGAATCAGATTTTTTCCTGTTAAGCTTTTTAACCTTTCTGACACTGTGTCATTCAAAAATATTTTGTATTCCCTTCTTTTTCTATTTATCTGATTTGTTTCCAACCCATTTTGTGGTGTTGGCTGAGTTCAGGGTTGAGTCAAATTTTCCATACAATCCAAAACTCATTTGCTCTTTCTTTTCCTAGTGGTCTTTGAGACAAGAATAGAAGGATGAGGAAGAGCTTGTAATAACCTGTCTGCAGATCACATTTGGGTCTTTTAAAAAAAAATAAAGCTAATAACCACAGGTCTTAGTTAAAAAAATAAAGAAGTTAAAAGTAGAATTGAGAAAACACATGATTGCCACTAAATGTACAGTGAACTTTCTAATGTTACACTAGTTAAATACTTTTTAATGGATGGAGCAAACCAGACAGAGATTTCAAGAAGTGTTATATACCTAGGTCTACATGACCCAGGAGGTTAGGGTTTGTATTGGGTAACTAAGAAGTGACCAGGCCTGCCTTTGAGACATTTCCTTAAACTATAAATGCAGCTGAGCTATTTGCTAGAAAGTTAAAGTGTGGGGTCTTAGGAAACTCCAGGAGTTTCCAATTGTTTCTGGAATTTTATACCAAGTGTTATTTGACATTTAAATCCAGTCACAACCTGGCTCCAACCTATCTTTCCAGTCTTGCTAAACATTAATTCCCATCATGTAATGGTACAGATAAACTGATTGTTTCATTGCTTTTCATATATAATATACTATATTCCATTTCTATCTCTTTGCACCAGCTATGTCTCATACTTAGAAGGCATCCCTCTTTACTTGTACTCCTTAGAATCCCTAGCTTCCTTCAGCTTAACTCAGGTGTCCTATATAAATGGCCTTTCCTGATCCTCTCCTCATCTCCCAGATGTTAGCACCTGACTGGAAAAAAATTGCCTTCTATTTACTTTGGATATATTTTGTATCCTGTAGCCTGGTAAGCCTCACTAACATGGAGTAGTGCCCCTCTGTAGCCTGGAACTCAAATTGTTGCCTTGTTGAGATCTGTAGACTGAGGAAAGTCTGAGTGAGTCTTAAAGGGACATCTTTTCCTGCAGGAGAAGCATAAGGAGAATTAGGACACAGGAATTAGAAAGGATGTTGAACATGTGATTGACTTTGGAGTTAGAGAAAGCCATTGAGGTAAGAAAAGAAGCCCTGGTTAGCTAATGTTTGAGCTATAGGCAGGATTCCACTGCTAGTTATTTTCCCTAGAGAGACCTATCAAATAGCCTGAAGATGTGTTTGGAAGAGAATTGTTAAGGAGGCCTTTTCCCTCTGAGAGATCTTAGAAAAGAAGCAAAAGTACCTGTTTGTCCTTTCCCTTCAGCATTCTGATTGGGGTGAGGGTGGAGGGGAGTAAGGAGGAGGGACATATGTTAAATCCAAAGTTTTCTTGTTTTTTAATATTTCAGAGAAATTGGCCAATGAGAACCCAGGCCTAAGTAGCATGTACATCATACTTTTCCTCATGGAATAACAAGTGTCAATGTTTGGTGAGTCTGTTTCTGGGCATTCATAATGAAGTATTCTACTCTACATTTTGGAGCTTTCATGAGTATTCTATGACTGTTTTCTGTCCCTTTGCATGTGTCAGGGAGAAGTCTTTTGACTGGTAACTGAGCCAAAGATGGGTGTAAATATAAAAGGCCCAAACACTCAAATATTTAAAGATCAGAAGTCTATACCAGAGTTTGCCAGCAGTCAAGCCAGGTGAGATGCCAGTATGGCCCTGAAAAATGACCTTCAGCACCCAGACCAGCAGTAATTCAACATTTTAACAGAGGTACTGTGTTCTGAAAACAAGGGAACAATCTCTCTGGTGGCTCCATTCAGAAGTAAACTTGATAAGGTGGCTGTCACAGTGGCTTACAGTTTGAGCCCTCTCTCCTCAGGGATGAAGGTAATATGAGGAAAAAGCATCACATTGATTTGGGAGCTTGTGTTTGTACTTTTCTGCTTGCTACTTATTGTCAATAAATAACCTTAATAGCTAGTCAGTATTAGTTGGTCAAACTTACATTGGGGAACTAAATACTGGGTCAGTCGTGATTGTGGGGTGATTGGTATTTTAGAGATCACACTGGAATGGGAGCTTAAGCCCATGGAGAGTAAACCCCATTTTGTCTGACACCTAGAGCCCTGTGGGAAGATATGTAGCCAGACAATCTTCTGGTGACTTGACCTAGTATGTGTGAGGGTGGGGGTTCAGATTTGAGATGGTAAGTGCAGAATTTTTCTGAATTAAAGTACGCTTACATTTTTTGTTTAATTGGTTTGACCTCCAGCTTCAATACAGATTTGATTGATTAATCTTTCTGTTTGTATGTTTCATTATTTGCGAAGAGGACACTTCAAAGAGATACAGTAAGGTATATTAAGTAAGGTATATTACGGAGAGAGAGAAACATAGAGATAGAAACAGAGAGAGGCAAAGACAGACAGAGACAGAGATACAGAAACAAACAGAAAGAAAGACAATGGTACGGTAGACAGCTGTTATGGCAAATGAGTTCCCTTCTGGCTTCTTGGTTTCTGACCAAATGAGAGAGAATCTTATTGTTTTACTTTATAAACTTTTCAGAGCTGAGTAACAAACCACATGAATCCAGACCATTGACTAGATAATGTCTGAATCATGAGTAAACGGTGACTCCAGGGGAAAAGAGGTGGTATAAGCAGAAGAATGCTGCCTTTAGAAGCAATTAGCCTTGGACAGTTTTACCCTCATTTTTCTCTTTTGGAAGAGTCATCAGCATTGTGTGAGGAATCCAAGCAAGGTACTGATTAATGGAACTTGGTGTACTTGGACTTCTCTTTTGTCTTTCCCTAGGCTAGTCCTCCTCTGAGCTGATATAATTCCTGATCAGGGAGACAGTTATTCAGGTGTACAGTCTCCTCGCTCCCAGTGACCAGCACTAACTGCCTTGAAGAAGAAGTACATGGAGGTTGTAAGTATGTCAATAAATCTCTGGAGCACCAGGGCCTGTCAAATATGCCCCCCCCCGCCCCCAAAAGCCCTGAGTCATGGCCATTTAGGGCTGGAGGTTAAGATCTCTAAGGAAACTGGAGTAATGAATGGGAGTGGTGCTAAGCTGTAGGCCCCAAATCCTGTAGGGATCAGACCATAAGTCGCAGAACCAGAATTCAAACAAACAGATCCTCTAATTCCAAATCCAGCATTCTTTCCACTGTATCATGCTGTCTTGGACACCAGCCTTCTCCATAGAGGAGGGGCAGCATGGTACCAAAATTCAGTTTTTTGGAGAGATAAGGGGAAAATTTTATGACAAAATATGTTCCTAGAAACTACATTTTAAGAAGTAATAGAATCAAATAATTTTGGAGCTGAAAGACACCATGAAAAATTAACCAGTATAAGCCCTTCATTTCACAAGTGGGAAAACTGGGCCCCAGAGAGATTATATGCTTTGTCCTCTGTCACCTAATTAGCTAGTGAAAGAGTTAAGATTAGAAACCAGGTCTGGCAACTCCTAGTTCCATGTTATTTACACAATATGGCAGTTTGATTTTAAAGCAGACTGAGAATATACTGTTAAATTTATCTGATCAAACATATTCAACAATGAGGGTAGATATCAAGGAGCTAAAGGCAACAAGAAATAAAGTATAGAAGCTAATTAGTAGAGTAAGTAGTGGAAAGTAGAGACTATATTTTTAAAATTATGTATGTTCAGCATATGTGGTGGTATGCAACATATGAAATATAGATCTCAATAGGTGTGCATTAAGTTAAAAGGAAGTAGGGAGTTCCTTACAGTGTCAGCCTCAGGATTACTTTACTAGCAACCTCTGGTTCAAGTGTTCTAGAACCCAGATATCAGCAAAAGAAAGGAAAAATATTAGGCAGCTCCTGCATGGAGGAGAGAGGAAAGGAAAGATGAAGGAGGAAAATAGAATGAGGGGAGGGAGAAGGAAGATGAAAGGGAAGAAAAGAAGGAGAGGAGGATAGCGGAGGAAATGGGAAGGGATAGGGAAAGATAGGGAGAGATGGGGAGAGAGAAAGAGAGGGAAAGAGAAAGGAAGAAGTAGATGGAGGGAAACATGAATGTGGTCCCCAAAGCCAGAAGAATTGCAAAGGTGTCTAAGCCACCATTAAGGGGGGAGCGAAAGACTTAGAGTATGCCCACCACTATTACTATGAATCATTAAATACTGCAGGTCCAATGAGAAGGATTTAGGATTGCCTATGTAGTAGCTCCAAGTTTATTTCCCCCCTCCTCTCATTTAACTTCTTTTGTTTCTTAATTGGATTGTTGATTTTTTAAAATTACTTTTTCTAAGAAAGATTCTTGTTTGTTTCCTTTCCTATCTATTCTAAATTTTATTCTTTAACTATATTTATATATATATATATATATATACATACATATATAGAGAGACAGAGAGAGACACAGAGACAGAGAGAGAGAGAGAGACAGAGACAGAGAGAGAGAGAGACAGAAAGAGACAGAGAGAGAGAGAGAGAGAGGCTTTTTTAAAAGTTTCTTTCTGATCTTCATCCACTTGAATCTTCTAAAGCTCCAAGTTTGAATTTTCTCCTCTAACCAGTCTCTATGTCACTATACCTTCACATCTTTTTTCTGCCATGCTTCACTTTTTAGAAGTATTGATTAAAGGGGGAGGTAATGAAGATAGAAGTATTGTTGAATGGTAGGAATTTCCTTTTGTCCCCAAACCCCTTACCTTCCTTACGATCATTTTCTTTCTCATTTGTCGTTAAGTTTCTTTTCTGAGTCTAGATTATTCCATCCTTTTGGATACCATTTAACCCCAGGAACTATCATTTTCCTTTTCCCGAGGCAGGATGTTGTCCATGGAGGCATCACACTCTCAGAGAAAGTGGTCTCTTTGGGTATCAGTTTTCTGCATATTAGACTCATAGTAAGGTCTCCATTTTCTATTACCAATTATATATCTTCCCTTTCCACTATGAGAGTGTTTTTAAATGGGACTTCCTACCTGCATTGAACTGAAATCTCCCCTTTCTACCCTTCCCTTGCCCACCTTGCCATTCTTCAATATTTCTTCTTCATGGGACACGACAAGAGTTATTTTCTCTTCATTTTATTAAATTGTTTAATTTATTCTCTTTTAAAGTTAAAGTTGTTTGACTTGTGTTTTCTTCCATTTATTTTTTTCAGTGTTGATTTTTAAATAACTTTTCTTCATCTATCAAGTCAGTATTTTGTTTCTGGGGTTAGTTTTCCTTGATTAAACTATTTTGATGCTAATCTATTTGACTGACCATAGAAGTTAGGCACTTTCTGAAGATATGACCTTGTGTCTAGAATTATACACCAGAAGCTCAGTATCCTTAATAGACTGAGAGATGACAAATGCTCCTATCCATATATGACCTATAGAAATTAATCAATAAATTTCAGTGGAATCAGGCCATTATAACAGGCAGAACTATTGCCTACAACTTTACAGACATAACAATGTTTCAGAAAAATTTAAGAATGATGTTTTTAATAGATCTCACTATCCTAAATGCAAGCTCTAAGCTACATGGAATTTCAAAGTTCTAAAGTGTAGAAACTTAAATCAGATCATCAAAACCATATGAGTGCAAACTGAGGTATATAATATCTGTCATCCTATCTGATACTGGAGCTGTACAAAGGATAGTGTGAGCAAGCCTTCAAGATGAGGAACATCCTTTTGTTTGGCTATAGGAAGCAGTTTTTTTTTATTCAGTTATACAACAGTTCATAGAACATTGAGTATAAAGAAATAACAGCAAAACTGTTACTGATACCATGAGAATTTTTCTGAACCCTATTGAAAAAAAATGTATATAAACACTAATAAGTGATAATCACAATATACTTCATTGTAGTAAAGAGATAACCAAAGCTCCCCAGAGGCTTTAACTGACACAGATTAAGTTCCAACAGTTCTCTTTCAAGATGTAAATACTTCTAGCAACATCCTGAATATAATCAGTAAGTTCAACACTAAGTAATAAAGTCTTTGGTCATGACATCCATTTGAAGATTTGCTCGTCAAAAGGAAAGAAAGAGGTAGGAAGGATAGAGAAAAGAGAATGAGGTTCATGGGAAGGCTTCAGATAACTTCCCCCCCTCCCACACACACACACTCTTCCTCCTAGGCCCCCCTCCTCCCTCACTGGTGAGAACCTAAGCAAGTTGAAAGGATGAAAAGGAGGAAGACATGGAAAGATGAGAAATAGAACATGCTAATATTGTATGATCAAGGTTATAGAGTAGGGGAGATGGGATAGGCTCCAGAACAACTTGAGAAAGCTTTGGAGAAACTTTAGGTAAGTTCTTTTACTGAGATTGGCAGGAATTGTTAAGATTGTTATGGAGGTCTCAACTGTTTTCATAAAATGGAAGGTGAAGTAGACTGCTGAGAAGGAAGACTGGGGAACCAAGAGAAGAAGAATGAGTAGGATAATGAAAACAAACAAGGGTTCCTTTGGCAGCAGAATGTAAAATCCTGGAAAGCAGGGACAATTTTATTTTTTAGTCTGTGCATTCAAAGATACTAACACAATAGTCACATAGTAGGTACTTCATATGTTTTCAATGAATTGACCTGAATGAAGCCTCATTGTGGGGAATTCACAAAGGAGTACACAGAGGGTGAATATAAAAGAGTGGGCAAGCAGCTTCAAGGGCTGGGTTGAAGTTTGAGAGTGTGTATCTGCAGTGGATCATATCTGAACAGTTCTTCCTCTATTGTCTAGGAGTAGGAGTGGAGAATGCAGTTATTGGGGATGATCCAGTATTGGGACTTGGCAATCAAACGTTTGGGTGACATGTAAGAAGTAATACTTTATAAACGGTTTGTAGTAAGCATAGAATTAATTCCCTTGGGAGGGAAACAAAAAATAAACCAAATGAAAACTTTTTAGAGTAGACATATATTGTAAATACATAATGTGTTCCTAAGAAAATAAATTCCTAATATTCAAAGCAGTTACCCACAAACTGACCTGTTGATGTTCAATTTATTGGACTGAGCAGACCCTTTGCTTGACTCAGAATTTTTTTATGTTCCTATGATTTTTTTTTGTTGTTTTAATCATCACTCTTCCTCAAAAAATCTTTGGACTCAAATCTAGCCCCAGACACTTTGCTATGTGGCCCTGGGTAAGTCACTTAAGTCTGCCTCAGTTTCCTCATCTGTAAAATGTGGAAAATAATAGCACCTACCTCACAGTGTTATTGTGAGCGACAAATGAGATACTATTTCTAAAGCACTTAACACATTTTTGGCACATAGTAGGTGCTTAATAAATGCTAACTCTCTCCCCTTCCCATACCCCATCTTTCAATAGAAGAAAAGATTTTTAAGCCACCAGGCAAGAGAGGCTTGGGGCCATTTGAATCATCTGATCATATGAAATCACTAGGTAGTGCAGTGGTTCTCAAGGGGCATGTTGAAAGTTTCACTAGATGGACTCCTGAAACTCCTTAGCCACACTCCAAGATATCCATATTCCCCAGTTCCTGCTGCCATGCCCACCTGTTCTTTCTGACTTGGCAATAGGACGACCACAAATGTAGCGCTGGAAATAGAAAACTTGCAGGTCCTGGGAAGTAAATAAAGGGTAGGAAGGAGAACGGGGTGAGGGAGGGAGAGGATGCCTAAGGCTCAGATAATGGATCTTGCAAGTCCTAGTGCCTGTCTTTGCTGCCAACTTAAACTTTTAGCGGTGCCCGGATTCTTCATAGCAAAGAATCCTGTACTATGAACAAGTAATAATGTAGTAATTGTGAGCCACTGCCCTAGTGGCTATATGTTGTGACTTACGAGGTCATGACCACTAAGTTTGAACATTACTCTTACGAAATAAGGAGGTTGAAATAGATTTAGCTGTAAGGTCTCTACTAAGCTCTAAATCTATGATCCTTTTGTTCTGAAGTTTAGTTATGCTGCTGATTTGGGCTAAGACAAAGAAAGACGAACTTAGGCTAGTGTTTGTGGACCATAAAGTGTTTTTATTTTGTCTGTATTTTGAGGCTCTTTGGCTGTTGTTGGATGTATCAAAATGAAACATCTCCAGAAAAAAAAATCACAGAATGAAAAATTTAATGTGTTATTTCAGTTTTCTTCTAAGCCAACAAAAGTCAACCTCCCTGACTAATATCTGATAATATAAACCTCCAAGACCAGTCCCCTTTAAAGTGCTGTTTTAGGGCTCATGCCCATTTTCCCTTTTCTCTTTTCATCTCAGTCTCTCTGATGCAATCAGTAGGCTGACCTCAAACTCACCTCAAGTTATTGTTGTGTTGTTGTGTGTGTCAGTTTTTCCAGTGAAGTAAAACTTAAAGTACTTTTTCATAGTGCCTCCATTTTTAGGCGATAGAAGATTTGACTGAAATTTTGTGGCAGAGGGGTGCCTGGTATGGAGGCATCCTGGTCTCCTACAGCCTTTTGAAGATGCTTAACCTGATTTGTAGGACCATAGAATTTAGAACCAGAAAGGACCTTAGAGACTATAGAGTCCACCTATCTCATTTTCCATATAAGGAAACAGAGAATGACTTGGCCAAAGTCATATAGGATTTGACACTAGTTCTGACTCCAGAGCTTTTGGTTATGTTCAAATATAAGTTCAAAAACAGGGAAAATACAGGAAATAAAAAGCATCTTGGCTATTCTCAATGCCTAGTAAAACTGAATCCAGTTAAAAAATGTATTTAATGTATCTGTTTTAGGATTTTAAAAAATTAACTTCATAATAATTTTTGAAAAATCAGACTGTAAATGGAGGGTAAAAAAGGCCATGAGAAAGTACTGAAGGGCTTAGAAAAGATCTGGGTCTTAGGTAAAACATTCCATAGAATCATAAACTTCAACCTTGAAAGTTGTTGACTTTACCTTTTCATTTTACAACTGAGAAAATGGTAAGGTGGAGGATCTAGAGTCCTAGAGCTAGAAAGTGGCTGAGCTGGAATTTGAACAAAGGACTTCTGGTTCTAACTCCATCACTCCTTCCGTGGGGCCATGATGTTTCCCATCTTGAGTCTCCAGCCAGGAATCTATTCACTAAATCATCTTCTATGAATATTTCTTAAAGAAACAAAAATCAGTGGTATATTCTTAGTGATTAGCTTGATAGAGTGCATAGTAGACTCTTGAACTTGGAGTCAGGAAGTTAACATCCTCCCTTAGACATTTACTCTCTGTGTGACCACTTAACCTCCTTTGACTTCAGTTACTTCATCTATAAAATGTAGATAATAACACTTACCTTATAAGACTATTATGAGAATTAAGCAATGTATAAGTAAAGTACTTTGCAAACCTTAAATGCTAGCTATTATCACTGGTGTTAGTTTCTAGGCTATTGGCCTTGTCCTGAAGTTTAATAGGTCCCACAGCATTGAACTTTTTCCTGATTCTTGCACAAAATACTCCATCTCTTTAAACCCTGCATGACATGCTCTCTCTCTGAGCTTCTGTCTCCCAGTTTCCATGGATTTCTTTGAGCCTACACTCAAATCTCACTTTCTGTAGGAATCCTTTTCTGCTTCTATCCCCAGCCCTAATCCCTCCCACTGTTAGTGCCTTCCTCTGAGATTACCATTCACTTACACACACACACACACACACACACACACACACACACACCTCTATACTCATACATACACATGTATATGTATATATGTATACATATACATATGTGTGTGTATCTCATAAATATGTTTAATTTTTGCAATGTTTCTTCTCCAATAGAATGTGAACTTGAAGGTACAGGCTTAATTTTTGCCTTTCTTTGTATCTCTGGTCTTCAGCATAATGCCTGGCACACAGTAAGCACTTAATAAATGCTTATTGATTGACTATGAAGAGACGTTGACCCTCTTCAGAAAACATGGTGCCCCTTAGTCTACTGGTTACCTAGTTTGGGAAAAGTTTAATCCTCTATAAGATTAGATTTGATGTTGTTTTTAGAGTCAGAAAAAAGTTATATTCATAACATTATAACACTTTCTTACTCTCTGGGTTTTACTATATTCTTCAGGATAAAGGATTTTGACATTTGCTCTTGACTAGTTCCTGTGAATATGGTAAAATGATATAAACTAATAAATCAGAAGGAAAATCCTCCTTCTTGTAGCATTTGTTTAGCCATCTCCAGTCATCCTGATCTATATCTTGCCACTGGACCCAGATGGCTCAGGAGGAGAAACTGAGGCTAGTGACTTTGCACAGACCTCCCTCACTTAAATCCAATTCACTTGCTAGTCATGACATCAACTTCCTGATGCCGTCCATGGTCCTCATTGGGAACAAAGGACAAACAGCGGCCCTAGCTACTAGATCACCCTACTTACATATATGTCTGCATGTTTAAGATATTTGCCACATATTTGTAAAAAAAAAAAAAAGATGTAGATGTTTGATGCTGCAGTGATATACATCTCTAAGTCTGCACAATGATATATGGTTTTCAGTTAGTGGAAAATAGTTTTGGAAAGCAGGACTTAGTTTCCATGTCATAAAAATATTTCTCTCTAATATTTTGACCTGACAGCTCAAGCAAATATAATATGAGACTACTACCTGTGGCTTTTTTTTTTGGAGGGAGGAGAGGTCCCTGATTCTAAATTTATAATCTTCTTTAGCAGTATGTGACCACACATATTTTAAATTCCTGTATTAATTTGACTAGCTGCCACATTTCCCTCACTAATGAAAAGAAAGTTAAGGCCCTCAAGTAGCATTTACACTGTTTGGTTGATAAGTGCTCTCAGTATATGGAATATCAGATGGCTCCATTCAAGGTCTCTCACAACCTCTCTGTTAATGATTCTTCCATTTGAGAATCTTTTCATTATATACCACAAGCACTTTGAGGAAAATAGGACTGATGTGAAAGCAGGCACCACTAGGATGCCAGCAAGTCTCCTAGTTGGTTACTAGGATCATTCCAAAAGGGGGAACTGTGAGCAAGGTAGGGGGTAGAGGGATAAAAACAAATTTTGGCAAACCCAGGCTGAGAAGAAATACAATACTTTCACCAAAGTCAGCCTCTGCTCTCTGTCATAAAAAATTATAATAAGTACAAGAGAATTGCATTCAATTTTGGTCAAGTATTATTCTTGGAATACATATTAGTCAGAATTGGCTTCATTAGGAGGGCCCTTCTTGAATAGGGCTGTTACTTTTCTCAAAGCACGCAGACTCCTGAGAGTGGGGTGAGGTCAAGTTAAGTAAGTTCACTTTGCTTCTGATCTCATCTAAATTTTAATGTCTCCATTCTTATATTTATTATACTTTGAGACATCATAATTCATATCATATGATACTTTCAGGTCTTTGAAGCACCTTCCTCTGAGAGGCGAACAAAAATGTATTCTTTTTTCTATAGTACAGAGAGAGAAAATGGGACTTGAGAAGGTAGTGATTTTGCCCATGGTCACAAAACTAGGAAGCCTCTGAGTGTGGTACTCTTTCCACTCTGCTCCACTGCCTCTCTCTTCAGATTAACAGAGGCAGAGGGAAATAAATTTAAACACAGATATAAAATGTTGGATGAGTTGCAAAGCACTTAAGAGTCCCAGAATTGATTCACCAGTCTCCATCGTAAGTATTTGTTTTTTTGTTTTGTTTTTAGCCCAAGTCAACATTTTTCACTGAATCTGTAAATGTATTTAAATTCACTTGCCAGGCCACACTGAAGGAAATGTTTAATGTTTTCTTCCTTTCTTTAAAATGAAAAAGAAAACAAACAAACAAAACCCAACTAGTTTGGACTTATTTTAGGTTGATTTTATGTAGTCAGATAATAATCTTTTCTGTTTGCAAACCCTCTCAGACTTTGTTTGAATATCTCTTATCAGTTTCTATTTTGTGCTCCAGTTTTGACTCCTATTTGACTATAAGCACTCACAGGCCAATGATTTTGTCTTATTCATGTTTATATCTCCCCTGGCACTTAACATAGTATATTAGTACGTTGTACATAGGGAATAGATCTGGGATCTCATTTATATAGGTAAATCCCATGTAAGGAAACTTCATCTATCTATGCAAATGGGCACCTTTTCTGCAGTTTAAAGTTTTAGAGAGTTGCCTAGTGCAACTTGGCTATTCAGAGGTAAGTGACTTACCCAAGGTCACATAGCAGTTTGTGTCAGATTCACTAGACCACACTGTCTCTCACTTTGCACATAATTGGAGCTTCAATGTTTGTTGAAATGAGTTTTGATGACATAATATGGCTCTCTTAAGAAGATCTTTAAGTGTTATCATATGTGTATTTCAGTTTTATTCCTACCAGCAAGTTAGACATTTTTAAATAATTATTTCATATTAAGCATCTAAAAGTGACCCAAAACTCAAATAACATCTGGGCCTTCTTGAACCACTCCAGGTCCAAGGTACTCTGTGAGTCTTCATCCTCTCAAAACTCATAGTATAATGCTAATGTCTTTATTTTTGCTAGTTTGTCAGAGAACACTATTAATTCAGAGCAAAGTAATTTAATAAAATTTCAGAGTAAAAAAAATAGCCATAGAATATTTTCCCTATAAACTTAGTGTATATTGTCTTACAAATATACATATTATCATTGAGTAGAATAGACATAGCCAAGAAATACATGTGGAGAAGAACATAGTTGGAACACATGTGTGAAGAGTTGACTCACACCTCTGAGATGTTTGGCATTTAAACCTGGCCTAAACCTACTTTTCTAGCCTTTTTTTTTGCATTACTTTCTTTCGCACAAACTTAAGTCCAGCTAACCCAGTCCTTTTACATTCCTATTTCACAGCACTCCATCTCCCACTTTATTGTCTTTGTCTTTGCTGTCACCTATGCCCAGAATGCACTCCCTTCTCACTTCTGCCTTTTAGAATAGTTTTCTTCAAGGTCTGACTCAAGCATCACCTTCTACATAAAGCCTTTCCTGGTCCCCAGCTACTAGTCAGTCAATAAGTATTTCCTATTCAGTGCTTACTATGCACTAGTGTCTGTACATAAAAAGGCAAAAGTATTGTCCCTTTCCTCAAGAAGTTCATGTTCTAACTGAGGAGACAGCATGTAAAAAACTATGTACATACATAAAGTAGGTGAGAAGTAATACCTCCCCAAGTCACATATATACACAATATATGCACACATGTACACATCATACACACATATTATATATGTGTAAATATTATACATGTGTGTTGTATATGTATCCACACATACATTGATTTTCATACTGTTGTCCACCTCAAATAGACTGTAAGGTCCTTGAAGACAAGCACTATTTTAATTTTGTCTTTGTGTTCTCAGAATCTAGCAAAATGTTTGACACATAGTTGGCACTTAACGTTTGTTTATTGATTGAAGGATAGCCTATGTCTTTTAGTAATGTCATCTGTTTGATCCCATTGATCCCCTGACCCCTTGTGATTTGGTAATGATGTACACTTTCTACTGTGTACAGTGAATTGGCACTGCTGGAAGAATGGTGGTACTCTTAACAAAAATAGGGCTATTTGGAGGAGGGGATGGTTGGGATTGCTCAGGTTGAAATGTCTCCAGGATGCAAATTTAATAATATAATCTATATTTAAAGAGAATCTGATAGCCCAAATATATAGGGAACTGACACAAACACATGAGATTAAAAGTCATTTCCCAATAGACAAATTTTCAAAAGATAAAAACACTTTCCAAAATAGGAAATGAAAATAATTAACAACTATGTGATATTATTCAAGAATCACCAATAGTTAGAGAAATATAAATGAAGTTTAGCATTACACTCATTAAATAGAGAAATGTGAGAAAATATGGGAAAATCAGTGGTTAGAAACATTACTTCACTCCTGATGTGTCTGTTAATTGGTTCAATAATTCTAGGATACAGTTTGGATTTATGAAAGGAAAGCTTCTAAGCTATTCATTCCCTCTGAGCTAGAGATGCCATTCCTGGGTTTATTCCACCAAGGAAGTTAAAAGCAGTAACAAGAGGCCTTTCTGTACAAAAATACTCATGGTATCATTCTTTATAATAATAAAATGCTAGGAAAATGTCTCCCATGATTGAGGAAATGCTAATTAACTATACTATATGACTATCTGAAGATTTCACAGAAACATGGGAAGATTTATATGAACTGATGCAGAGTGAAATAATCAGAACCAGAAAAATTTATGTTGTGACTATAATAATAATGAGCTTGAAAACCACTTTGAAAGACTCCAGAACTGTGATCAAAGCAACAATCAATCATGACTTCAGATGACTGATGATGACTTTGTGATTTATTCAGATAGTACCAATTCAAGGTGAAAGTCAAATAAATGTTCAGCAGTCCCACACAATTTCTTTAATCCATTTGAAAGTATAATAAATGTGATAGATTATGTTTTTTACAATTTAAATATTGGTTAATGTGTAATTATGAGTCTTTTATGCTTTAAAAACATTTTTCATGCGTTGGAGGAAATAAATCCATTATTTAGGGAGGATTCTATAGATCAATATACTTTCTTTTAGAGACTTTCGATTTTGTGTTCTAGGGTAAGAGTGTAACAAACTCAAAGGGTGCAAGAAAGATCTCGTTCCCAGTTCTTTTGATTCACATTCCCCCAAGAATGAAAGTAAGTAAATCGATGGAAGTTCAAGTCATGTAAGTCCAGAGCAAAAGTCTTAGTGGGCGTTTCTGTGGTATAGTATAGAGATATAGCATGGGACATCATTCTCAGACATATCTATTATGTTGCTTTGCTTTGTTTGTTTGTGGAACAATAAGGAGGCCAGTGTCACTGGAGAGATGAATATTTAATGGAGTATAAGGTATATTTGTTGTTGTCATTCAGTCATATCTGAGTCTTCATGATCCCATTTTGGATTTTCTTGGCAAATAAGGTGTATAATCTTGCCTAGTAGGCACCTATGTGGTGCAGTGGATAGAGCATTGGACCCTGAGTCAAGAACATCTGAGTTCAAATCTGGCCTCAGACACTTACTAGCTGTGTGACCCTGGGCAAGTTACCCTCAGTTTACTTCAATTTCCTCATCCGTAAAATGAACTGGAGAAGAACATGGCAAACCACCACAAAAGGGGTCACAAAGAGTTAGATATGACTGAAAACAACTAAACAAACAACAGTCTTGTTTAGAGTGCTTCTAGGTTAAGTGATTCACCCAGGATCACATAGCAAAGTATACCTCAGAAGTGGTATTTGAATGCAAGTATTCTTGGCACAGAGACCAGCTCTCTATCCACAATGTTTCTCACTATTTGTTGCATCAAAATAAAATGTTTCCACTAAAATATTTTAAATAAATAAGATGTGACTTTAAAAATGATAATTAAATGGGTGCTCCCCTAAATAAGGAGCTCACATTGTATCAGGGACCAAGGAGAAATACCATGTACACATAGAAGTATATACAAAGTAAGTACAAGGTGATTTGGTGGGGAAGAAGGGGTGGGACATTAGAATTTGAGGAATCTGGGAAAGTTTTATATATTAAGATGATGCTTAAGCTAAGCTTTGAAAAAAGCCAAGTATTCTAAGGGAGAAAAGTGAGGAGGGATAGAGTGCATTCCAGGCATGTAGGTAGTAAGGGCAAGCAAAGGAACATAGAGAAAATATGAAAGTGTTCTGTGCAGAAAAGAAGTAGGTTGGAGTCAGATTGTGAGGAGCTTTCAATACCGAACAGGAGTTTGTATTTGATCTGAGATGTAATAGGGGAGATACAACATAGCACAGGGTCATGTAATGAATTTAGACTCAGAAAACATCTGCTACTTACTACTCTTCAGCCTTGGGCACTTCACTTAACCCTACTTCCATTTCCTCATCTATAAAAGAAGAGAATTGGACAAGATGGTTTTTGAGATCCTTGCTAGATCTAAACCTATGAATCTGTTATACTATGAATACTATGCTAAAGATATAAAAATGAACTATAATATAAAGTGTCAATCATCAAAACTATTTGGTACTGGCTAAGAAATAGAGTAGTGGATCAGTGGAATGGATTATGTTCTCAAGGCACAGTAGTAAATGAATTTACTGTTTGAGTATTTCAGTTCCCTAGACCTCAGTTTCCTCATCCATTAAAGAAGGTCTTTGGACTATTTAACAACTGAGATCCCTTTTGAATCTACAAAACCTATATACTTTGTGTGGTTGTATGTTATATATATATTTTTTTTTGTGGGGAAATTGCTCCTTTTACACAAAAGAGACGTTGCTGTGCTGTGTAGCTAGCAAAGAGGGCGCAGAAGAGGGAACAAGGCCTTAGATTCTACTTATGGGTAACCACTCGAGCTCTTTTTAATTCACAAGGATTTTAAAAACTAAGTGAGATTATTTTCCAGAGCTTAATATACAGCTAAAATACCAGATTTGCCTGCCCCAAATTTAATTCATTTTCATTCAATAAACATTGAATAAGTATCTATGGTACGCAAGATATTAGGGATACAATGAAGAAAATGAAACTTGTCCTCAAGGTGCTTACAAAATCAAAAACCTGGCAAAGGATAAACTCCAATTAATAGAGAAATTCATTCCCCCTCTGCACAGGGAACGTGCCTTTCCAAGCATGAAGGGGACATCAAACACATTAAATATTTTACGTACTCTGGAACTTATCTGTTTGATCTTATCTCAGTAATGGCACTAATAATTACCAGGTTCCAGTGGGTCACATAAACAGGAGGTATGCCCTGCAGTGCATTGTGGAACCCTTTATGAGAATGAGTTTCTTCTCAGTTAGTCTGGGATCCTGTTGGTGTTCTTTTAGAGTAGGTCCAGAAAGGTGATAGCTCTTAAAATCCATGTAAGTGGCTGCCAAAGCCACCACTTCAACCTCTAAATTATTGACTACCTCACATGCAGGCAGTCAGGCAACTAGTATTTATTAGGCTCCTGCTCTGCGCCAGGCACTGTGCTAAATACTAGGAATACGAAGAAAGGAAAAAGACGCTCCCTGCTCTCAAGGAACTCATAGTCTAGTAGCCTCATAGTCTAACAATTATGTGCAAAGACCATTTGTATGGGACTCTCTTCCCACTGGTGGAAATCAATGCCTCAGTGCTACATGACCAATGAGGGGAGAAAAATAGGTCCAGGTTCTTCAGTCCTTTAAGGATCTTTTGACCTTCAGGAAAGACCCTGAGGATTCCAACCTGTCTTCACTGTCATGAAGAGAGAAAAACTCTGAGAAGAATCTGACTTGTAGAACTCGAATCATGTGCTTATTCTCATCTTACTACCCTAGATTTTAGAGAATTTTCCTTTTTGAAGTAAGATCTAGGGGAGTTACTTTACTCATTTTATATTTATATATATATTATACAAAACAGGTGTATGTGTATATATATATATTCCATGCAAAACATATATACATACGTACATAATATGTTCTTATATGTACTTTCCCTGATTTCTATTTTGCTATTGATTTGGAAAAATGGGTTTCTTTCCTATTTGCTATGTGTGTTTATTATGGAACTAGGAAGTCAAACCTTGGATACAAAGCTTGGAATCCCCTCCCTGCCATTGCCAATAAGAAATAGCAATCAGGAGTTTAAATGAAACCTTAAAATTATATCCCCCTGACTAATAATATTTAAGTGAGCAGATAGATATAATTCTAGCCTGGTACCCCTTTAATCTGAAGAGAGCAGAGTGGCAGCCACTGGTCTCAACCTCTTGTTTTCCTTCCTGGCAGGAATTAAAGCCTCCCCTTGGAGAAGAATGAGGGGAGGAGATATTAAAGATATCTATTCTGGCCTCCATGTGGGCCACACATACAAAATCCCATGCTATTTGTGTGGGAGAGCTATGTTACATACAAACAAGACATAAACAGGTAAATTAGAGATAATCGACAGAGGAAAAGTACCAGCATTAAGGAGGATCAAGAAATGCTAAAAATAAAGACTGAGTCACCTCCTCAATATTAACTCACAGGAAAGAGAATGGCTTACTTGACCTTGAAGGTGCTTATTAAATATTTGCTGACCTAAGTTGAACCACAAAACCATTTGAAGTCTGAAATACAGTTTTCAGGTACATGTGTAAACATCTAACCTTTCTGGGTTCTGAGGCAGCAATAGAATGAAATTCAGTTTGGTCGAGAGATTTTGAGGGCTTCCTTCCAGATAAGACTTTCTCACAAAGTTTTGGCATTTATAACTCTTCCTTAAGCCAGGAAGTGCCCAGGTGTATGTAACGTTGTACAAAACTCCACGTGAAAATGAACTGAACTTTTAAAGACCTCAAACTGTAGGGTTAGGCTTTAATTTGGGACCATATTTCAGTCGGTTCTTATTTCTTTTGAAGTGAGATTACCCATCCAGCAAGGAAGGGAACTGAAGTCTGACTTTTAAATTCTCTGACACCCTACTTGCTGATCTATCCACCCTGTCTTAATGCCCTGCTATTTTGTTCCACATAAGGACTTGAAATACACCTGAGAACATCCAGTTGAGACAGTGAGTTGCCAAGTGATTCAGAAATGTGATCTCTGGCAGTTATGGTAGAAGGTCAGTCACACCCAGCTAGGGAGCTATCAGGTGTAAAGAGAGAAAAATATTGTCATGCAACTCTTATCAGGTCATCTTTTTATAAGGCTTTTTCTTATTTAGTTCTGATTTTATTTCTTGGTTTTTCTGGAAAAATG
This sequence comes from Notamacropus eugenii, assembly GCF_028372415.1. Taxonomy (NCBI): domain Eukaryota; kingdom Metazoa; phylum Chordata; class Mammalia; order Diprotodontia; family Macropodidae; genus Notamacropus; species Notamacropus eugenii. Next base: position 218,109,671 of record NC_092874.1, on the reverse strand, counting down.
CTGCAGCTATGTTGCTCCTACAGCCAAAAATCTGCACTTAATTGGGCACATAAAAAAATAGCAGACAGGAAGTCTATTTCCTCACAGAGAGATATTGTGGTTTATGGACTCAGCTTGAGTACTGCAAAGTCAGTGCATTATTTTTTTTTCATGCTGTCCTGTTTGAGATGTACTTGGCAAAATCTAACTGATTTGGGTGCCAGTTCAGATTGTATACCAACCCAGGTATAAGGAGCTAATTTCAATCTTAGCTAAATCTGGGTTTTCATTTTGGATCAAGTCTTCAGTTTTTGTCTTATCTTAGATGTTACTGTAACAGGATATTTACTATATTTTGGACATATTTTAAAATGTATATATATTTACAAGAAAGAAAGACTCATGACCTCCCACAAATAGGGCTACATATGAATACTATTGATTCTGGGAAAAACATTTAAGTTAAACATACAACCAGCCCACCCTTCATCCCCCAACTTCTTACTGGTAGGAGCCAGTTTTCTAATAGCTAAAAAATTATAAATAAATCTTTCAGTTATTCTACTGTCCTTTTCACTCCATTATAAATTCATCCTCCTTCAGTTTATGCTTCCTTAATAACAATTAGAATCTGAACATAATAACCAAAGAACATTAGCACTGACAGTGGTTTGAATACTTTGATTTTTGTCTCATACTGGAGTTTGAGAACCTCTTTTTAATACCAAAAAAATTTCACAGATTTCTACATGGAGATGAATTATATCATGAAAAAGCTACTATGGATTCAATAATGTTTTTAAATGAATATGTGTATGTATATGTATATTTAAGTCCATAGTGGATGGTCTTAAAGTCAAGAAGACCTAGGTCAAATCCAGTTCTGACAATTATTAGCTTTGTGACCCTGGGACAGCCACTGTTATCATCTGTGTACATTCAGAACTTATCTGAAATCATAGATAGGTTACAACCTATATTGATAGGAGGAACACCTACACTGGGATTTCCCTAGGTTAACAAAATCACCACCCTTTGGATATATTTATGTGTATTTTTTATCCATAACAATATACACATTTGAAGAATCCAAAAATCACAGTTTCTCAATCTTGTCTTTAATTCTTTTGCTGGTTCTTCAAAGTGTAAAATATATACATATATAGATATATACACACATACGTACATATAGACATACTATATATGTACGTATGTGTGTATATATCTATATATGTATATCTCAGTGTGGCTGAATGTTTCTTAAGTTGAGAACCAATTCTCATTCTTTTCGTGGGTCTAGAAAGTGTAGAAACATCAGATACAGTTCTTAAGATTTTGATCATTTGAGTTTTGTATGGGAGAATAGCAATTAATTTATTTTTGGGATACCATGTACAACTGGCCCATACAGACAAATTGAAGTGAACCCGCCAGACTTGTATATTTCTGATTGTCTAATTAGCTGCATTTACCTGCAGCTCAGGATTGTGGGGGGTTTGTTTATTCATTTGCCTAATTTACATAATGTACTTGGTCTTTTATGGAAGCAAACTGAGGAATAATCAGAGGAAGTTTTGGCAGCCCCAGGACAGCTAGGGTGCGGTTCTTGGGATGCAGAACTAGTCCAATCCTGCCTTGAGGGTGATTTAGAGGCTAAGGAGTCAGGGGTTAGTAATAATCCATCAGCATCCACACCCCTTGAATCCCTTAAACTCTCACCACAAAGGCCATTTGATCTGCTCATCCTTACCTGCTCTGCCCACTCCACTTCCAACACATATATTTGTAGTTTATCCAGGGATTCAGCTTCTGAGATTTTTCTGGTCCTAGACAGGAAATAGGACCAGGGCTCCATAGACCCAGGGCTGCACAGATTTGCTACTACTACTGTAGCTTCTGCTTCTTATCCCTCTCTGACATGGTACTCTGTCGCTTATACTTGGGTCCAGATATAGACAAACAGAGATTATCCTCAACATGGGGTCAATTACCATGATCTGGAGTGGAGTTACTGAATGAAAGGGAATTATTCATTAATTTCTAGAATTTTGGAACTGGAAGGGACCTTAGAAATAATTTATTCTAATCCTTTTCCTTTAAAGATGAAGAAAGTGAAGCCTACTAGAGCAATTAAGAGATTTCTTTAATCTCACACTGATAGTTTAAGGCAGAAGTTTACCCATATGTGAAATGAGAAGTGGTTACTGATTTAGTACCAGTGGCTGCAGCTGTGATAACATTCTCCATTTCGTTACTTGGCCCAGATAGCTAAGCACTACAAGAAATTCTTGACACCAGCTTCTGACTGCATCCTTTTGTAGGAAAGGTAGATGCCTATAAACTTCCAAACCAGCTTATAATCTGATCTCTTCTTAAAATTAATTTATTTTAAACTTAATCACTAAAACTTAGTATCAGTTAGGTCTTATTAAGACTTAGGCCCTGCTAGTACTTAATCTACCTGAATTTCCCAAGATCCCTCCCTTGTCCTCTCCTCTCCACCCTTTTCCCCTTACTCTCTTGTTCTTATCTGAATTTAGAAGACTTTTATACCCTTCAAAATATATATGTTATTCCCTCTTTATCCCTTTCCTGTTCTAGATACCCTTCCATACTGCCCCCCTTTTCTTATTCTCTTCTTACTTCTTTATAAATTTAGAAAACTTCTATACCCTTCTAAATGTAGATATTGTTCTCTCTTTAACCCAGATCTGATGTGAGTAGGGTCCCTCTAAAAATCCCTCCCTTATCCGCTATAATCTAGTCTTAACCACTCTGCCTCCCTCATCCCATGCCTAGGTATAGGATCATCCAATTCTTTATTTCCTCAGTCAGGATTCCTAAACTATATAGAACTATATTTTTTGAGATGTGTTATGGGACACAAGAAGGGTTAACATTAATCTTAGAAGGTATTTGGAAGATTGGTGGTCATGAACAATACCAGAGGTCTCTGGTAATTCATCATCTGCTACAACAGGATAATGGGCTTCTCTTCCTTGGCACCCATTTTCAGGGAGCTTCTAGTTGTTACTGATCATAGAGGAACTATACCAGGAGATGGAGGTACTTTCCTACCTTGGCCCTCCTGGTCTTCCTGGACCCACTCGACCTTTCTGGAATAAAGGTAGATGAAATACTGGTCAGAAATATCCTTTCCCAGATTCTTTGGTCCAGGCTTGACAATTAAACCTTTCCCAAAAACTAATGAAGAGAAGAGTAGTATGACATGGATTAAAAAAAGGTGCTATTATTGTTAAAGGTAGCATTTAAAAGCCTCATCTAGTGGGAACAAGTCCTTGTTGTGATGGTCCATAATGCAGTTGGATAATCTGGGGAATTAGTTTCCACACAATGTATCTCAGATCCTGGAGAGATTCAGTGAAGAGCACAGAATTGCTTCAAGAGTACATGAGTCTTTATGTACATTAAACAATCATTTTAACTTTTCTTTAGATACAATAAGAGTAAATTTGCAAATGTATCTGATAAATAATATGTTTTATACGTTTAATATTATTTTGCATGTATATATCATATGCTGTTATGATTAATAGAATACAAGTTCAATGATCATCATCTTAAGTGGATATTACTAGTAAAATTGCTATCATATGGGAAGGTCTTTGAAATGTTTTATATTAAAAGAGGTCCTCATATGTTGGGAGCCATTAATCTAGGGTACTTTCCATCAATCTTCAAGTGGAAGTTAGCCCACATCTGAATCAGAGGATCCCATTCTTTACTTTGTTTGACACTGCATGTGATATGTCCCTGATGTCTGTGCTCTTACAGAATCCTAAGTATGAACACTTTGCAGAGGGGCTGTAGAGGAGGCAGAGAATTACATGGCCACCGTGCACTATTCAGTGATCATAATGAATATCTATCAGCAGCAGCTAATTGACTCCTTTGCCCAGAAATACTTGACTGCCCTAATTAAGAACCCTTTGTCCTCTCAAAAAGATTTCGTTATTGGAAGCTGTGTTACACTTTCCTTTCCACCCATGCATCTCTCTCTGGGTTGCATAGAGGCACTATCATTCTGTTATGATAGCCCAATGGTAGAACACCAGGGCATGTTGGTTGGTTGGTTGCTGTCCTTTGTCTTCGAAGAGGACCAACATGACATCACCATTGTAAAGTGAAATTTCAGTGTGGCCAGCTGTGGCTGATCAGACCAATACAAGCTTGGAATACTCTACCACAGGTTGGGTACAGAGAGTCTGTTTGAATATTTGGGGTGGATATCCCAAATTTGCATATCCTGCATTTACTTAGTGCTGTCTCAATTCTGCTTTGCTCAAAGAGCACGGCACCTTTTCTTATGTGGGCATGCCATGCTGAGCTGTCCTGTGCCAGTGTCTCCCATGTTGCACAGTCAAATCCAAAGTTCTTGAGAGAAACCTTGAGAGTGTCCTTATATCGTTTCTTCTGGCCACCATGTGATCGCCTGCCCCGTGCAAGTTCTCCATAAAATAGTCTTTTTGGCAAGCATACATTTTGCATTTGAACAACGTGACCAGCCTATTGGAGTTGCACTCTCTGAAGCATAGTTTGAATACTTGGCAGTTCAGCTCAAGCAAGGACTTCAGTGTCTGGTACCTTATCATGCCAGGTGATCCTCAGAATCTTCTTAAGACAGTTCAAATGGAAGCAATTCAGTTTCCTGACATGGCACTGGCAGACTGCCCACGTTTCACAAACATATAGCAATGAGGTCAGCACAATGGCTCTGTATACCTTCAGTTTGATAGTCAGTCTAATACCTCTTCTCTCCCAAACCTTTCTTCGGAGCCGCCTAAACACTGAGCTAGCTCTGGCAATGCATGCATCAACCTCATTGTCAATGTGTACATCCCTGGAAGGTACACTACCAAGGTAAGTGAAACTATCCACAGCATTCAAAACTTCTCCATTTGTTGTAAGTGATGGTTCCAAGTATGGATAGTGTGGTGGTGGCTGATGGAACACTTGTGTTTTTCTGGTGTTAATTATTAGGCTGAAATTGGCACAGGCAACAGAGAATTCATCCATACTTTGTTGCATCTCAGCTTTAGAGGCTGCACTGAGTGCACAATCATCTGCAAACACAAAATCATGCACCAGCACTCCCTCTACCTTGGTCTTGACTTGTAACCTTTTCAAATTGAAGAACTTACCATCAGTATGGTAGTTGACCTTGATGCTGTGTTCATCTTAATTGAAAGCATTTGTCAACACAACTGAAAACATCATGCTAAAAAGCATAGGAGCAAGCTCACAGCCCTGTTTCACTCCATTGGTGACTGGGAAGGCACGAGAACTTTGTCCATTATCCAGAACCTGGGCAAACATGCCATTATGAAATTAATGTACAATAATATTGATGAACTTCTCTGGGCAACCAAATTTTGACATAATTTTCCACAAGCCCTCACGACTCATAGTGTCAAAGACCTTGGTCAGATCCACAAACATTGTGTACAGACCTCTGTTCTGCTCCTGGCATTTCTCCTGGAGTCGTGGGCAGCAAACACCTTATTGACTGTTCCTTGGCCCTTTTTGAAGCCACACTGGCTCTCAGGTATGTGCCCATCTTCCAGGTGAAGGATCAGCCTATTGAGGAGGGCTGTAGCAAGAATTTTGCCAGCAATGACTTGTACTTTGCTTTTGATGGAATTAAATGCTGCTTTCTTAGAGGTAGATGAACTATGCTGCTGGTAAATCCTATGGAGTTCATGTTTTTCATTTAGCAGTTTCTGAATTTCCCCATCATTTTCATCAAATCAGTCTTGGTGTTTGTGAGTGTTCTGACCCAGATGAGCAAATGCAGTGCTGTACACCAAATCTCTGAGAGCTGCCCACTCCTTTTCTGCTTCACCGTTACCAACTGTATATTGGCTCAACTTTCCCTCCAAGTCAGCAGCAAACCATTCCTGCTCAGAGAAGAGCTTTAATTTGTTGACATTAATTCTTCTGGTAGTCATTTTGCCTTGGTGTGGGTGCTTTTGATGAATGTGAATATTTAGCTTGGAAAGGATAAGTCAATTGATCAGTCTAGCACTTTGCACCACACATTGCCTTTGTCACTCTCACATCTTGTCTGTCTCTTCTCCTTACAATCACATAATCTATTAGATGCCAGTGTTTGCTGCAGGGGTGCTTCCATGAAGTTTTATTGCATTTAGGTAAATGGAAGACAGTGTTGGTGATGAGAAGGTTATGCAATGCACAAGTCTTCAGCAGTAAATGACCACTGCTGTTGCTGTTTCCAACTCCATTCCTCCCTAAGACTCCCTGCCAAGTCTGGTAGTCTGAGCCTACTCTAGCATTAAAGTTACCCAGAATTATAAGCTTGTCCTGTTTTGGCACATTGACGAGAAGGGTCTCTAGGTCTTCATAAATTTTTTATTTGACTTCATCAGGATTTGTCATGGTGGGAACATAGGCATTGATGATGGTGGCATGGCATTTTCCTGTGAGTAGCAATCGCATTGTCATGAGCCTGTCATTCACTCCTTTTGGCACGCATACCAGCTTGCTGATTAGATTAGTTTTGGTTGCAAAATCCATGCCAGCTTCATGGCACTCCCCTTCACTGTGCCCACTCCAGAAAAAGGTTTCTCCTGTTCCAACTTCAGTAAGCTGGCCTTCATTTGCCTACCTTGTTTCACTCAGGGCTGCTATTTGGGTGCAATACCTGTTGAGTTCTCTTGCAATAAGAGCAATTCTTCTTTCAGGTCTACTGGATTTTGTGTTGTCTATTAGTGTGCTCACGTTTCATGTGCCGATGGTGAGTGGAATCATCTTTGCAGATGTTTTTGTACATTTTTTTGTGTTTCAACCACATAGTGGGATTCCCTGCCTGCCATGGTAATCAGGCCAGGGTTGGGTAAGCAGGCAATATTTAGGGCACCTTTTCTAGCTCCCTTCCTCACACCAGGAGGTGAGTAGTGCAATCCTTAAAAGGCTGCTCAGACACCCAGGGGGCTGCCGAGTCCCTCTACTGTTTCCAGTGAGAAATGACCCTATGGCCTGGGCCACCTGTATGTAGGGTCTTGACTACAGCTCCCAGTGTATCTGCACCTGCTGCTTCATCACTTGCCTGTTGCCACAGGACTTTGAGGCATAATAGTGAAATGGTATGGATGATGTCTTTTGATTCATGTGTAAATTGGATTTAAGTGAGGTAGAATTGCACGAAGTCATCAGCCTCACTCTCTCCTCCTGAGCCATCATAGTCCAGTGGCAAGACAGAGTCAAGATGGCTGGCAATAGCTCAGGTTGCAGTGGATGACCTTGGTGTCTTCAGTGTCTAACCAAGCTCTAAGTACTCCACATTGTCTGCTTCATTTGCCTTCTTGGCCGTTGAAATAAATTGTTCTCATCTGCCCATTCCACCAGATGAAGTCTTCACATGCTTGGGGTAGACACCCCCCTAACTCACCAATGGGTTTGAGAACCCTTGGTTACCCTCAACCTGGTTTGGCCTATCTGCCCAACGGTTTATGGGGTGTGGCCACTGCACATGCTACAGCTTCTTGGAGCCACAGGTGAGAGTTAGGCAGAACAGGTGGACACCAAAGGTAGAAGGACTCCCAAAAAGGGCTCAGCAGCCATCACACCAAAGGTACTGGTCTTCCCTGAACACACCCTACACACCGGGGCATGTAGAAGTATAATAAACAAACAAGCTGTTCATCCAGGATTTTTGGTGGTCTCAGGTCTGTCAGTTAGTACATCTGAATAAGCAAGGTTCCAAGGGAGGAATCAGTTGGGAAACTGCCATGACTCATTACTATTTACTCTTTTATCACCTTGGGTAGAAATTTTTAGATTTCAGCATCAATTTGCCCAGGGCCAAATATCACTATTATGATAGTAGTGGATGCCCTCACCAAAATTGTGCATTTCTCCTTTTCCAGAGCAAGCCAAGCCCAATTCCCACTCCCCCACCCTCAGTCACTCTCTTTTTGAAGATCTTTTACCTCCACAGATTAGCTGATTGCATGTCTTCAGATCCCCGGTCACAGTTTATCATTTTTTGACCATTCCAATGTTAATCTTTAAGTCAAAATGACCTATATAAGATAAAGATGGGGAATATCTTATTTTTGGCTCTGTATCCCCAATGCCTTGCATGGTGCTTTGGCATTTAATGTTTACAGAATCAAAGGATTAACTTCTCTATCATGAACTGCCACAATTCTGAGATATAGACTAGTCAGAAGACTGTACCATTCAGTAGCATCTTAGTTGCTAAGTGTCCTGCTAGTAGTACAGCTGGCTTTTACTATTACCTACAATGGTATTTTGCTTTAAAAACTGCACATTTTCTCCCAGAAACTTTTTTACCTGAGCATTTTACTTCCTTATGGTTAGTTAGACGAGTTTTTAGTCAAGGCAAATCTTCAACAAGAAATCTTGGAACATATATCATTGGTTGGGAGTGGGGGGTGGGAAGGAGACAATGGTGATTCAGAGTCTAGTAGAAGTAAGAAGCAAAGTGCAAACTGAGAGGAAAACTCAAAGTGCAAGGAGTAGTCACACATTAAGAGTGTGTCGCTCTTTCCCAGAGAGTCTTGGCCTTGTTGTACCTGAGAGCGTGGGGAAAAGAATGCTTTGAAATTGGTTAATCATCTAGCAAGCCTTTATTAAGTGTCCATTATATGCTAGTATCATTCTAAGAACTGGGGATACAAAGACAAAAATGAAAAAATTCCTGCCCTGGAAGAGTTTCCATCTCATAGGTATGAACAAGATGTACACAAACGAGTGAAAGCAGAGACTAGATAATAAGGGCTTTGTCCTAGGAGCATGAATGTGAACCTGCTTTAGGAAGTCCCTTTGATGAAGGACTGAATGAAGGGGCCTGGCAGTTTCAGAGTATGCACTGGTATTCTGCAACTGTTTCTTGTCTATTAATCTCATGGTGAAGAAAAATCTTTTTGCATGGCTGCTAAACTGGAACTAAGTGGGTCCATCAAAGAATTCTAAGGCAGCAACTTGATTTCTCTGATTCCTAGTGTTGAGAAAGGCAATAACTTGTGTAAAACTCTTGGTGGAGTGAGAAAGGTAGTAGAAATGGCAGCAGCATTTTTCTCCTTCTTGCTGCCTTTCTCCCTACTTAGGCTAAGATATGATGGTAAACATGGCATTCTAGTTTCTTAGCCTCATTGTTTTTCTTCTTTCCTGTTCTTAAGTGGAGTATCAAAAATAGGTTGAACTAGGCTATGATCTTGGGAACTTTGAAAGATGGAGAGAGCTATGATTGTACAGGAACTGGACCTAACCCAGGTCTCAGTTTGTTGGCATTTCAGATAGGTTAGGTTCCAGTAAAGCTCTGGGGAGTGCCTGCTTGACCAAGCCCAGCAGTGGACTGATTCTGTTTCCTGCTGTAGCAAGGGATTGATTCTATCCATGGTTAGGTCACATTTGGAGGTGAATGTGGTAGGTTGAATTCTTGATAATTTAATATATTATATGATATAAGGTAATATTGATTAACATTTACTACTGCTAGGATAAGCTAAACAGAATTGTCAACTTACCCACTTATCCATCAGGACAATAAGACAATAGGCTTAATTATACACACACACACACACACACACTTTTATAAATCACAAATAAAATTTTACAAGAAGAAATAGTAAAAGATACCCCATTTAAAATAATTCCAGACTCCAGTGTAAAGTACCTGGGAGTACACCTGCCAAAACAAACCAAGGAACTATATAAACAAAATTATAAAAACAAAGTTTAATGCCAATAATTGGAGGTTGGATCAATATTAAAAAAATGACAATTTTACCCAAACTAATTTATATATTTAATGCCATCTCAATTAAATTACCAAAAATTATTTTACTTAATTAGAAGAAAATAGTAATGCATTCATTGGGAAGAATATAAAAAGAAGCTAATTTAAAAAAATGTAAAGGAAGGAGGTTTAGCAGTACCAGATCTTAAACTATATTATAAGGCAGAAATTATTAAAACTATCCGAAACTGGCTAAGAAATGGAAAGGTAGATCAGTGGAACAGAGTAGATATACAATTTATGGAAGCAAATAAACTTAATAACCTTGTATGTGACAAGTGTAAAGACTTAGGATTTAGGGAGAGAATTTGTTATTTGGTAAACATTGTTGGAAAATCTGGAAAGCAGTATGTCAGAAACTGAGCATAGACCAATAACTTACAGTGTAAGACTTACACCATTTAACGAGATAAGATGAAAATGAATATATGACCTAGATATAAAGAGAGAGATTATGAGAAAATTAGAAGAACATGAAATATATTACTTATCAAATTTATGGATAGGTCAACAGATTATGAGTAAACAAGAGATAGAGAGCAAAGTTAAGTGTAAAAAAGATAATTTTGATTCCATTAAATTAAAACAGTTTTGTACGAATAAAGAAATGTTGCCAAGATCAGAAAGAAAGAAGAAAAATGGGGGGGGGGGGAATTTCCTAGATAGTTTATAAGATAAGGGTCTCAGATCTCAAATATATAAAGAACTTTGTCAAATCTATAAGAATATGAGTCATTCCCAGTTGTCGTTGTTGCTGTGTTTGTCCTTTATTCTCAAAGAGGACCATGACATCAAGATGATGACATGACTTGCAGTTGACTTTAATTTGAGTGAGGGAGGGCTGTGCAAGGTCACAAACCTCACCTTCTTCTCCTGAGCCATCTGGATCCAGTGGCATGATATTCATTGGGACAACTGGAGATAACCCAGGATGCAGTGGTAGACCCTGGCCCTTTCAGGATGAGGTCTTATCACAATCTTAATTTGAGTGAGATACATCCAAGGAAGAAATCAAAATAATTTGTAGTTATATGAAAAATTCTCTGGATCATTACTGATTAAAGAAATGCAAATTAGAACAACCTTGAGATACCATCTTATACCTACCATATTGACTAAAATGATTGAATACAAAAAATGTTGGAGGGGATGTGGAAAAATTGGGACACATTCATTATTGGTAGAATTGTGAAGCGATTATTTTGGAGAGCATAATATCATAATATTTCTTATTCCCAAAGAGTTATTAAACTATCTCCACCTTTTGACGCAGCAATATCACTACGAGGTCTATTTTCAAAGATGATTAGATAAAAAGGAAAAGAATCTACATATTCTAAAATGTTTACAGCAGCTTTTTTTTATTGGTGACAAAGAACTGGAAATTGCAGGGATGCCCATCAATTAAGGATAGCTGAACAAATTGTGCTCTGTGATCATGATGGAATACTATTGTGCTATGAGAAATGATGAACTCAACGATCTTAGAAAAACATGGAAAGCCTTGCACGAAATAATGAAAAACAAAATGAGCAGAACCAAGGGAACATTGTCTATAGTAACAGCAATATTGTTCTAAGAACAACTGAGCATAAGTTATTTTGACTATTATAAATACTGAACTATAAAACTATAAAGGACATATGAAGAAAGACACTTTCTGTTTCCAGAGAAAGAACTGATAAAGAAAAGTATGTATAGAACAATTTTACACATATGCATACATACACATATATACTAGGGCCGGGGGAGGGGAAAAGAAATTTATATGATAACTTTATTATATATTTTAAAAGAATAGCAATTTGTACATAATTGATTTGCAGTTTCATGTACAATCACCTTTTTATTATACTGTGTTATAAAATGCTTGCTTTATTCCACAAATTAAAAATGAAATAAAACTTTTAAAAAAGATAATGAAAATTATAATTTGTGGATTTTAGGCATAAACATCTCACCCAAAGAAGTGATAGAGCATTTTAATTTCACAAAAAGGCAAGTCGTATAAACCTGTTTCAAAGCAAAAAGAACAATATGAACATTTCAATTAGTAGCAATCTTAGCGATTCTGTATTTCCACATTAAACTTAATATCAGTGCTTCTATAGGTCTCAGTAATACAGCGTCAATATCAATATATCATAGGCATCAGTATATACAGAATTCAACAACACAAAATGTATCAATATTTAGCAGCCAAGCAATCAATAAATGAAAAGTTTGCAAAATTACACCCCTGGAACTCATTTGTGATGGAACATATACCAGAAAAATATTGATTATACATTTACAGCCTAACTATTATTATTTTTTTTTGCCAAATTTCTCTGGGATCTTTTGGTTTAGGGCATCTAAAATCTTAACAGTTCTAGCCAGAGAATCTCTTTAGAGGTCTCTACAAACGCAAAGGGTCCAACTTCATCCTGGACAAACCCCTACATGTAACCCCAACTACACTGCCCCCTACTGCCTGAAGGTCATGTATGTTATATACTTTCCCTAGGGTTTTCTGGTACCCTTAAAGGAATATGAGTTATCTAGATTTTCTACAAGTGACTCCAGCCCCCACTAGTGATATTCCTAAAAGTGATGGGGCCATTCGCTGCTCTAAAGTTCTCTTTAACTACTGACAGTAAGATTAGCTTTTATAAAGGAACATTTACTTTAAAATATAATATAATAATATAATAAAGATATAATATACAAACTGCTTAGCTTAATTCCTGTAGAGCATAGTTCTAGTTCCAACTCCAAAAGTCACTGATCTTAAGTGCCAAATGCCCTGATTTCTCTTGGACTAGGCAGACTGGCTACAGCATCCCACCTGGAATACTGACTCCAAGGCCATCATGGCTCAAACTGCCAGATCTAATAAAGATCACTACTAGCACTTGAAATTGAGAAAGAAACAAAAGACAGCAAGATAAGATCCCAAGTATGAGGGTCTAAAAGGGGAGAAGACCGTATCTATCAGTATACCATCCTTGGTGTTCCCTACATAACAAGATTTGTTAGTAGAACTCTGCCACTAGTGGAGAGATCTTAACAATGAACATTATTTAATTAACATTGTAGAATGTTCAAAATATATGTGTACATACACACACACGACAATTTTGGGAGGAAAGGAATTTCAGGAAAAATTTTGTGCAGAAGAAAAGTGGTGTTTGAGCTGAGCATTTAAGGAAACAAGCAATTTATGACGGTGAAGATGGAATGAATTCCAAGCATGGTGTATATACAGTGAAAAAGCACAAAGACGAAAGATATAGTTTCACGTATGAGAAACAATAAGAATGCCAGTTTAGTTGGAATGTAGGGTGTGAGAGTGGGAGTAATGTATACTAAGCCTAGAAAAATTTGTTGGTATTGGTTTTGAATGGTTTTAAATGTCAACCAAGTTGATATTTTGTCCTAATTTAGTACAGTTGGTACTGTTTGTCTAAGGCCAGAGCCTGGCAAACCTTAGTCAATTCCTGTTCTTTACCTGTCCTCATGGTTTGCCCTGGCTTCATTGCTGTGGGATTGACTGTCTTTTCATCAGAGGTACTAGGTTCTCCTGTGCTTCAACTTCATTCCCCACCTCATATCTTGAGGAACATATTATTTTGACTACAAATAAAAGAAAACTATACCAGACAAGGTTCAGTGGTACTCAACTTTTATGATTCTATCTAGCTGTATTTCCTAATTAATCAGCCAACCAACTGGCCCACTAAGTGCCACTATTTGCCAAGCAATGGTCTGAGCACCAGGAAAACAAATAGAAAAGCTTTTTTCCTTATTTCTGTTGGTCAGTAGCAGATCTGGTTCCCACCTTGCAGACATTAGTAAGAAATTACTGCACTATTTTGCACAGGAGTTACTAAAGTAGGTGTTTTTGAATGGTACCAGCTAAATAATAATGTATAATCCTTGCATCCTAAGTTTCCTCCAATACAAAGGGTCAAATTATATTTTAGGAGAAATTCTCACTTTTCTGGCTCATTGCACTGCTCAGTAAATTTCAACTTCACCTCACCCTTCTAACCTACCAGGGTGTATTCATCAACCCCTCCTTGCAAGCACATAGATTCTCAAGGCTCAAACATGAATTAATTTATTTACTGATCAAGGGAAATAAATAGAACTGATATAAGAATTAAAAGAAAATAAATAAGAACAATAATGAGGCCAATGTCATCTTTTTCGATCGCATTATTGCCCTGGATAGGAAAAGAGTTCCTGAGGTTTGCTCTTCCGTATCAATATACCTTTCCACAGCTTCTCTATGTAGCATCACTTTTCATGCAGTTCTTGTCTGTAATAACTTTCAGCAGATTTTGCCAGTCAGTGTTTTCCATCATACCTTCTTTTCTCAGTTCTTTCCTTTGACTCACTTGTCTGCAGCTAATACCCACTACCTATAACTCTCAGCTCCCAACAGATGTTGGTCATTCTTTTTCCCAGGGAAGCAGTCCCTCTGTCTCCAGATTAGCTGTCTGTGGCACAGCTCAAAAATACAATTATACCTTTCACTTTTTCTGAAGGCTTCTCTTGTATTGTTATTCCTATGTCCCCATGTCTCATGTGCAAGAAGTGTTGCAAGGGTCAGAAACAACCCTACCCTTGCAACTCAAAAAGAGTTCTCTATTCCCAATTCCATTTGGTTAGCATAGTTTTCAGTCTAATAGAATATCTTCCCCAATAACTTATATTTGCACCTCCTACCCATGTCAGTGCCAAACATAGATCTGAAGGATTGGAGGAGCATACCACTTTCTGCCCCATTGTCACCATGATTTCCCCAGGTACAGTTGAGGGGGAAAATTATTCAAATTACCTAAGCCTGCTTCCCAGACTATCTAGGAGAAGGAGAAGGATCATATACTCCCCTGATGTTACCACACACTGAGGGAAGAAAGATTTATACCTTTATGACAAATGCCTCCCACTCATGTAGTACTTGAATATTTATAAAGTACTTTTGTCACAACCAGGTGAATAGTACAAATAGTATTACTCTCATTTTACAGGTGAGAAAACTGAGTGGTCAGAGTTTTTAAGTGACTTGTCTATGGTCCCACACCTGGTAGAGCTGGTACATGGTTCTTGCTTTCAAGGAATTTAGGGTACTATATCATTTTTATGTCTCTAGAGAAAAACACTAAGGGCAATAAATCAACAAAACAGAATACTTTGAGAACAATTTTCTAAAGTATAGGTGGTACAATGTTAAGGGCATTGGGGATTCTCTAGAACTCTGAAGGAGAGGAAGATATAAAAGATGTAGAATATATCATTAACCTTATTACTACCCCCTCCCCCAATGTGACTGAGAAAGCATCAATAATTGTCTAGCAAAGTGCTTATTTTCTCACTTATTTTTATTTTTTTTAAAAATAATTTGCACACACATATACACATTGCTGGTATCCTCAATAAGGATATGAGAAATGAAAAAGTAGACCTTCATAAGTGGTCTTCCACAGTAGATCATTTCTTTTCCATAACAAAATTGACCAAGAGAGAAGGAATAAAAGATCTCACTGTGTTTATGATTCTACTTGTTGAATATAAAAAGCATTTGATTCAATAGAGCAAAATGAATCTCCTACAACAATATGAGCCCAACGCACATGTTAAAATTACATGATTCCTTGAAATATATGACAGAGATACCGTTTATCCCTATGAACATTAAAATCAATCAAGACGTAAAACTGAGAAACATTTTCATGGAAGAGAAACAGTCTATACCGTAAGGTGAAGAGGAATTCCCTATAAATGGTGAGGTCCTCCAGAGGCTTCTAATTGCTGATAACATTGCATTGATTTCATCAAACCATAGAATACTATAAAGTTTCCTAACAACACAGGAAAAAACAAATTAGATGAAAAATTCTTATTGAACAGACTAGAATATGCAGTTAAATGGAAAAGCTATAAAGTTTATTCATCAACATATCAGCATAAGTATGTACACATGTATGTATACATGTATATATGTCTCAGATAATTTGCTGCAAATGGACAGTGAGTTGGGCCTAGGATTGAAAAGGATTAATACAGTAGATTGGACTGGCATTAGGAAATTGCAGAATTCTTTCTAATGATCACAAATTTCTTCATGGAATTAAAGTTTATCTTAATACAAGTAATTTTCCAATATTATGGTATGGCTAAGAGTCATGGATCAATAGTCCCTGAAGAATTAATTTAAGGATTACCCAAAAAGCAATGAAAAGATTCATAGTTGGCATGAGTGGGCTATTATACATTACAAACAACAGATTATGAAGAAGCATAAAGGATATTATTTTAAAAATCTTTACTTTAAAAAGACTGACTGGTCATGTGGTGAAAGCAAAAGATTGACCACAAGTGATTATCTGGATATCCTACATGTCAAAAGAAATCAAGGAAGGTCCTCAATATGTTGTTCCTAAAATTTGGAGAGTCTTCCTTGAGTCCCTATGGTAAAATTATAAAAGGACTTGGAAGAGTCCCACAAGACAAGTAGGAATGGATGAGTTATAATTTTGTCATTGAAGGGAACATCTGCATCAATGAGATAAAGGTTCATTTGAGTATTCAGCTTTTTTCTTGTATTATTCAAGTAATTTAATTAACCAATCTGTTAACATTTCACAGAATGTAAGAGTTCAAAGGAACTTTATGGGCCAATTAATCCAACCCATATGTCAACATAAATTACCTCTACCTCATGTCTGATGGACATGTGGTAGAGGTGAAATCTACTATCCCAGTCTCCACTTTCACTTTCAGGCTAGTCCCCCAGAGCATGAGGTTCTCCTTAGTGGGGGTTTTGTAAAGGTTATCCCTGGGAAGTTGGTGGAGGAAGGGGAGTTAGACTTTCCAGTATTATGAATCACAATCCACCACCATTGTGCTTCGTACTATGCTTATTAGTTGATATTAATCAGTCAACTTTAATTAAATAGATTTTAGGAAGAGATATTTACTGAGGTGGCATAATGAGAACAATATATTCTCATAAAGATCTGTGGCAGTCTCCCACAAGTACAAGTCCAGGGGAAAGTGGGCTCACATTTAGAGATAACTTGTGGCAAAAGATAAAAATTCAGTTCATAGAAGTCCTTCTGTTGAAGTCCTCAAGATGTTCACCTTAGGTACAGTATAGTTTTTCTTCTGGGTTCTTTATAGAGCCTTGAATCTGCATCATGTTCATCCTTGGCTCCTGAAGCAGCCACACAACTGCCATCATCTGCTATCTTGGGGACAAAACATCCCTGCTACAATGTCAATGGTAAGATAGAAGCTTAAAACCCTCCAGGGCCTTCTAAACTCACAAAGTCTTCATTCAAGGTGGTGGGGAGAGAGGGAGAATAAGGGAGAATAAGAATATCCCCCAAGTAATTCCTTTTTTACAGGCGTTTGTGTAAATGGAATGTTCTTTTCTCTTCATGGCCCTTTGGGTGCAATTCCATTTCATTCCATCATTCCAAGTAGCTTAGTGATTTTACATGTGACTGAGTTTCTCATCCAATCAAAACAGACTTCCTGCAGTACTTAGGGTGATGTGTTGTAAAGTGAATAACTGAGATGTTCACACCTGATAAATGTATCAAGATTAAGGGAAGTAGGATGGCTTCAACTCCACTCTTAGAGTAACAGTCAGTCATACAGCTTTTGTTTGAAAAACTCAAGTGGGAGGGAACACACGACCTGACTTTTGGAGAGCCCTAATATTTACATGAAACCTCAATCTGTTTATTTTAAATTTTTATTTAAAATCTGTTTATTTTAAATTGCTCTTAGTTCTTCCCTCTAGGAACAAACAGAACAAGTTTGTTGTTCCTTCTTTCACGTGACAGCTCTTCAAATACTTGAAGACAGACTAGATTTGTGAATCAAATATTGTTATAATCACAAAGACAAAGACAAAATTAATATTAATTTAGAAGGACATTTGGGTTAATCTTTTTTTCCCCTCAAAAATAATCTACAGAATGATATGATCGCTATATCAAATCAAAATAAGTGTCTCACCAAAGGATAGACTATAATTCAAAATATATCTGACTGTTCACAGCACACAAATACACCTTTTTGAATTCAAGCCACCTCCATACTCTCTTCCACTACATATCTATCTATTGCCTTCTGTAGACCTTCCTGTTTTGCTTTTGTTATCCTTTGACCTCTTTACCTTTCTCCTTGAAATGTGCTTAATATTTTTGGCTACTTTTTCCTTTTCAGTAAAATAACCAGATTCCAAATTTAGCCAGTGATGGTCATCTATAACCCCTCCCTCCCTGTAACCTCTTTTCTAAACCCTTCCTTCAACAAGCCCCCCTGACATTTAATTCAATTATCTTGGACAAATATTTATGAAATATCTTTTATAAGCCATACATTGTGCTGGGTGTTGGGGATCAAAGGAGCTTCATTGTGGGAGGAGGAATAAGATGAAAATACATGTAAAGGATGCCCTTTTAAGATTTTGATAATTTTTCTCACTTAAGGGGAAACACAAAGATAAATGTGACATCTGTATTTATTTTAGGGTCAGGGGAAGGGAGGATTGAAAGTATAACCCTCAGAGATAAGGAACTTAGTCAGGGAAAGAAAGATCACAGTTCACAGCATTTACCACCATCATAGTACTTCAAATCAATGCCAGTTCTGTCCCATAGAAACTATTTACGTTGGTGGGAAAGTGCATGTCAGGTTTATGGGTTAAATGTTACAGCATAATTATTTTGTTTTGTTTCTGTTTAGTAAATCCCTCATTTTTCAGATAAGGACCGTAAGTGTGGACAATAATCATTAGATACTGAGATCACAAGATTTAGAGATGAAAGAGACCTTGGAGATTATCTAGTTCAAGTGCCTCATTTTTCAGGTTAGGAAACTGAGGACCAGAAAAAGGCAAATGACTTGTGTAACATTAAGCAATCAGCAAGTAGCAGAGTTGTAATTCTGACTCAGATCTTCTGACTTCAAATCTAGCATTCTCAAATCATATTGCTTTTCAAACGATTGGGAGGCATTAATTTTTTCAGGTTTAGAACAAGTCCTCATCTCTTCAATGAAGATATATCCTTTCAGAGCAGAATTGGTCAAATGGAGAAGGATGAACAAAAACTCCCTGAAGAGGAGAACTCCTTAAAAAGTAGAATTGGCCAAATGGAAAAGGAGGTATAAAAACTTACCAAAGAAAATAATTCCTTAAAAATAGGAATTGAGCAAGTGGAAGCTAATTATTTTGTGAACAATCAAGACAAAATCAAACAAAATCAAAAGAATGAGAAAATAGAAGACAATGTGAAATATCTCATTGGAAAAACAACCGACCAGAAAAGATGATCCAGGAGGGATAATTTAAGAATTATTGCTACCTGAGACCCATGATCAAAAAAAGAGCTTAGACATCATCTTTCGAGAAATTATCAAGAAAAACTGCTCTGATATTCTAGAACCTGGAGAGAAAAAAGAAATTGAAAGAATCCACTTATCACCTCCTAAAAGAGATTCCAAAATGAAAACTTCCAAGAATGTGATAGCCTAATTCCAGAGCTCCCCAGTCAAGGAGAACATATTGCAAAGCAGCCAAAAATAATTCAAATATTATGGAGCCACAGTCAGGATCGCACCAGATTTAGCAGTTTCTACATTAACAGATTGGAAGACTTGGAATATAATATTGGGGGTGGGGGGAGTAAAAGAGCTAGGATTACAATAAAAAAATCTCCTATTCTCCCTCTCCCCACAAGGGAAATGGATATTCAATGAAATAGAGGACTTGCAAGCATTCCTGATGAAAAGACTAGAGCTGAATAGAAATTTTGACTTTTAAATACAAGACTCAAGAGAAACATAAAAAGATAAACCAGAAAGAGAAATTGTAAGAGATTCAATAAGGTTAAACTATTTACATTTCTACATGGGAAAATGATACTTGTAACTCCTAAAAACGTTCTTATTATTAAGGCAGTTAGAAAGACATATATGAGACATAGACAGAGGGCACAGGTGTAAGTTTAACATGATGGGATGATTATCTAAACAAAAGTTAAATTAAGGTGTGAGAAAAAAGAATGAATTGGGAGCAGGGGAAAGGGAAAGGTAGAATGGGATAAATTATATGGCATAAAAGAGGCATGAAAGAGTTTTTACAGTAGAAGGGAAGATGGGGCAGCTGGGGTACGATGGGGAGAAGGCATGAACTTTTGTTCTCATTGGAATTGGCTCAAAGAAGTAATAACTTACATAGAAAAGCAAGAGGGAAAGGGGATAAGAGAATAGTGATGGGGTAGGGTTGAGAGAAGACAGGGTGGATTGAGGAAGGTACAAGTCAGAAGCAAAACACTTTTTTCCCCTTTTCCAGTCTGTTATGAAGCAAAAGACTTCTGAGAATGGGCAGGGTGAAAAGAGAGAGAAAGAGTAGGGTAAACTGGGAAAATAGAATGGAGATAAATTTCATAGTCATAACTGTTAAAAAATTTTTAGAGCAGGTTTCTCTGATAAAGACCTTATTTCTCAAATATAAAGAAATCTGATTCAAATTTATAGAAACAAGATCATCAGTTGGTAAATGGTTAAAGACATGAACAGGAAGTTTTCATATAAAGTAATCAAACTATCTATAGTCATATGAAAAAATGCCTCAAGTTACTGGGAGACACAAATTAAAACAACTCTGAACTATCACTCCACACCTATCAGATTGGCTAACCTAACAAAAGAAAAAAATGAAAAATGTTGGAGATGTGGGAAAATTGAGACATTAATGCAGTATTGGTGAAGTTGTATTCAATCATTCTGTTGAGTAATTAGGACTTATGCCCCAAAGGCTATAAAACCTTGCATAACCTTTGACCAAATAATAGTACTACTAGGTCTGTACCCCAAAGAGATAAAAAACAAAAAGGAAAAGGATGTGTATATACATATATATGTGTGTGTGTGTGTGTGTGTGTGTGTGTGTGTGTATGTGTGTGTATACATATATATACATATATAAATACACACAAATATTTAAAGCAGTATTTTTTAGTGGTGACAGAGAATTAATTAGAAATTGAGGGGATGGTCATCAACTGAGTAATGGCTGAACAAGTCATTGTATGTAATTACTATTGTGTTATAAAAAATGAGTAGCAGGATGCTCTCAGAAAAACCTGGAAAGATTTACATGAACTGATGCTAAGTGAAATGAGTAGAATCAGAACATTGTATACAGTAACAGCAATATTTTATGATGAACACATAAATGACTTAGCTGTTCTCAGTAATACAATGATCCAAGACAATTCTGAAGGACTTATGATGAAAAGTGCTTTCCATCTCCAGAGAAAGAACTGATAGAGTCTGAATGCAGATCAAATCATGACTTTTCTTTAGATTCTTTACTTTTCTTGGTTTTCTTTTACAACATGACTAACATGGAAATATGTTTTGCATGACTTCACATGTATAACCTACATCAGATTGCTTTTATTCTCAATGGGGGGGGGAATTCAGGGAGGGAGAGGACTTATAACTCAAATTTTTAAGAAATGAATATTAAAATTTTTTTATGTGTAGTTGGAGAAAGAATAAAATATCATATTTTAAAACAAAAAACAAAAATGGTCAGTATTAGGGAAAAAACCAGACCAGTATGAGCTTGAAAGGCTCTACCACAGGTCAGGCACAAATAGTCCATAGGAACATTTGGAGTGGAGATATTTTTAAATGTGCACATCTCATGTTTCTTTTCTTTCTTTTTCTTTTTTATTAATTAGTTTATTTATTTTTAGTTTTCAACATTCATTTCCACAGGATTTTGAATTCCAAATTTTCTCCCCATCTCTCCCCTCTGCCCACCCCAAGACATCATGCATTCCTATAACTCCTTCCCCCAATCTGCCCTCCCTTCTATCACACTCCTCCCTTCTCTCATCACCTTCTCCTCTATTTTCTTGTACAGCAAGATAGATTTCTCTACCCCATTGCCTGTATGTCTTATTTCCAACTTGCATGTAAAAACAAATTTTAACATTCAATTTTAAAACTTTGAGTTCTAACTTCTCTCCCTTCCTCCCTCACTACCCATCCCCACTGTGCAGGCAAGCAATTCAATATAGGTTATATGTGTGTAGTCATGAAAAACACTTCCATAACAGTCATGTTGTGAGACTTACTATATTTCCCTTCATATAATCCTGCCCCCCATTTAGTCTTTTCTCTCTTTTGACCTTGTCCCTCCTCAAAAGTATTTACTTCTAATCCCCCTCCTACCATCTGCTCTCCATTCTATCAACTTCCCAAACCCCATTTCTCCCCTTTCCCCCAACCTTCTTGTGGCGTAAGACGGATTTTTCCTACCAAATCGAGTGTGCATGTTATTCCCTCCTTAAGCCAAATCCAATGAAAGTAAGGTTGACTCTTTCCCTCTCATCTCCCCCCTCTTCTCCTCCATTGAAAAAGCTTTTTCTTGTCTCTCTTATGTGAAAGATAATTTATCCCATTCTATTTCTCCCTTTCTCTTTCTCCCAATATATTCCTCTCATCCCTTAATTTTACTGTTTTAAATACTATCCCTTCATATTCAACTCACCCTGTGCCCTCTGTCTATATGTATATAATCCCTCCAACTACTTAATACTGAAAAAAAGTCTCAAGTTACAAATATGATCTTTCCATATAAGAATGTAAGCAGTTCAACTTTAATAAGTCCCTTATGATTTCTCTTTCCTTACCTTTTCATGCTTCTCTTAATTCTTGTGTTTGAAAGTCATATTTTCTATTCAACTCTGGTTTTTTCATCAGGAATGCTTGAAAATTCTCTATTTCATTGAATACCCATTTTTTCCCCTGAAGGATTATACTCAGTTTTGTTTTAATTCTAGTTCCTTTGACCTCTGGAATATTATATTCCAAGTCTTCTAATCCTTTAATGTAGAAACTCATGGATCTTGTGTTATCCTGATTGTATTTCCACAATACTTGAATTGTTTCCTTCTGGCTGATTGCAATATTTTCTCTTTGACCTGGGAGCTCTGGAATTTCACTGTAAGATTCCTAGGAGTTTTTCTTTTTTTGTATCTCTTTCAGGAGATGATTGGTGGATTCTTTCAATATCTGTTTTACCCTCTGATTCTAGAATACCAGGGCAGGTTTATTTGATAATTTCTTGAAAGATAATATCTAGGCTCTTTTTCTGATGATGGATTTCAGGTAGTCCCATAATTTTTAAATTGTCTCTTCTGGATCTATTTTCCAGGAAAGATGTTTTTCCAATGAAATATTTTACCTTGTCTATTATTTTTTCATTCCTTTGGTTTTGTTTTATAATTTCTTGTTTTTTCATAAAGTCATTAGCTTCCATATGCTCCATTCTAATCTTTAAGGAATTATTTTCTTCAGCGAGGTTTTGAACCTCCTTTTTCATCTGGCCAATTCTGCTTTTAGGACATTCTTCTCATTGGCTTTTTGGATCTCTTTTGCCATTTAGGTAAGTATATTTTTATGGTGTTATTTTCTTCAGCATTTTTAGAATCTGTTTTAGCAAGCAGTTGATTCAATTTTCATGATTTTATTACATCACTCTCATTTCTCTTCCTGGTTTTTCCTCTACTTCTCTTACTTGATTTTCAAAATCCTTTTTGAGCTCTTTCATGACCTGAGTCCAATTCATATTTTACTTGGAGGCTTTAGATGTGGGAACTTTGACTTTGTTGTCTTTTTCTGTATGTATATTTTGGTCTTCCTTATCACCCAAGTAAGATTCTATTGTCTGATTCTTTTTCCAGTTTTTTCTCATTTCCCTAGCCATTTACTTGATTTTTGAGCTCTTTGTCAAGGTAGTTCTCTGCTTCCAGTGGGAGTATGTGTGGGGGGGGGTATACTGTCAGCTGCTCAATCCCTCCCAAATCTGTGAATCTAGAGCTCCAGAAACAGTTGCTGCTGCTGCCCTTGCTGCTACTGTGGGCTCCTCTATCCCCTCCATCCCCCTGGGATTGAGGCTGGACCACTCTACTCTCTCACACTTGTCTGACAGATTTTTTCCAGTGACCTTCCAATTTGTCCTTGGCCTTTTGGTGTTGTGAAATCTCAAAACCACCATAGGTGTCAGAGATTCAGTCTGCTGAAGTCTGCTCAGGTCTTGTCTGTGCTGGCACAGCATATGATGTACTGGGGTCTCCTTCCAGCATGGCTTGATAGACCCTTTGACCTTCCAGGCTGTCTTGGGCTGGAGATCTGCTTCAGTCAGCTCCAGAAATTTGTTTAGAGGCATTTTTACAGGTATTTGGTTGGGTTTGGGTGGAGAGCTCTAGAAGTCCATGTTTCTACCTTATGTTTCTTTTCTCTGTTTTTATTCTCCCTAGTTTAGTTATCAAAACCATATTTGTATCAGAGGCAAAAATTGGTAGGACTCCTTTATCTATTTTTTCAGAAATTGAGCTATTGCAATTCTGCTTTTCTCATACAGTACAGGACCTTCTTTGATGTAGGCACACCATGCTGGGTGGTCCTATGCCAATGTTTCCCATGTCTCACAATTGATTTCAAAGTTCTTCAGAGAGAACTTGAGAGTGTCCTTGTATTTCTTTTTTCTGACCTCCTTATTGTCAGCATTTGTAATTGATCTTGTTGCTGCTTTCATCCTTGTTGAAGGTGAACACTGCAAGACATATCATGCTAAAAAGCTTGGAAGTCTTGCTACATTCCGCTGGTGACTGGGAAAGAGAGAGGGCATCATCCATTATCCAGAACCTAGGCATATATATGTATATATTGTGTGTGTGTGTGTGTGTGTGTGTGTGTGTATGTATGTATGTCTATATACCTATGTGTATATATATTTATGTGTGTGTAAAAATATATATATACATATATATATATTTACATGATGTATCTTAGTAACAGTAAGACTGATTTGATTAAATAAACATGTATTAAATACCTATTATGTGTAAGGTACTGTTCTAAATGCTGGTGATATAACTAAGAAAAAAAAATAGTTCCTGACCTCAAAGAGAGTGAGGGGACAGATACCAGAGGGAAACAGGGGCATAATGTTCCTTTGTGTTAAAACCCAAGTGGAGATACCCATGGAAATGAAAATCTTTATCTCTGCCCTCTATAAAGGAAAGTTTGGGGTGGAGTTTAGTGCTCCACCCTCTAGCCCTGCAATCAGAGGGAAAAGAAGGCAGAAAGAACTGAAAGGCATTGAGTATCCAAAGCTGAATTAGCCACACGATGATGAAATTTCAGGTGATCAGCTTATCCTCAGGGGGTATCATGTTTCATGAAGGTTAAATCAAGCAAAGCTAAAGATGGAAAGGGGAGAGAGATTAGCTTAGAATTTGGAATATTTGTCAGAGTGATGAGATGAAAAGGAAAAGCTATGTAGAATATTTTTGACCTGATGTAGTTGGTAATGGGAAACAATTGTGTTTTTCTGAGGAAGACAGGCACAACATTCTGTCTTTATGGACCCAAGAAATTGTGCATGCTTTGTTTTGTATCTTAAATGAGCTTTGATTTTATCAGTGTCAGTCAGCCCCAACCAACAAAAATTGCAATCACTCCTAATCTCTGATGAGTTGCCTTGGTTAAAAAAAAATTCAAGAGGTAGCTAACCTTTTAGTGATGAGTTTCTAGCTCTTTAATATTTCCTAGAGTTTTTGTTCTGCTGACATAATGTTTGAGAATCCAAGTTTGCTCCATATCTCAGGAAGCCATTCCACAAGTGAAGGCTACAGTTACAAATTAAATATAAATTTCTACACACAATCACTCAATATACAGTATTAGAATAATTTCTGAACAATGTCATAAGCTTACTGAAATGTATTCTAATATGTGAACAGAATTATCTGTCCTGGATTCTTGGTAAACTCAAGTTTTTGTATTTTGTATTTCTATTTTGTAAAGGCTGAAGCAGTTTACGAGTTGTTTTTGCAGGTGAAACAACCCAGAGTAGCTTCAGGCTTTATCTAGTGGTATTCTGGAACCAGCTCGAATGGGCTCCTTGAGAGCCAATTAGTAAAAATTTCAGTTTGAGCATTTTTCACATTAAACATCAACAAAGACTATGGGTCAATAAAAATTACATTGTTTTGTTGATCATCTAGTATTAATAAGTGACAGCGAAAATCTTAATAATGTGGAGTGAACTTAGAAGTGTGGTAGGTAATTTTTTCAGAGCCAGTTATTAAACAATGACCAGCACACACCTTTATGTATCCCACCTTCTTCCGGGAGACAAGAACTAGGAAAGAACTTCCTTTATTGCTGTTGCTGCTTGCTGCTGTTTGTCTTTCAATTTCAAAGAGAACCATGACATCAGGGAAGTGATTCCATGACAGGGAAGTGATTCCATGATGTGCAAGTGAATTGGGTTTAAGTGAGAGAGAGCTGTGCAAAGTCAGCAGCCTCACTTTCTCCTCTGGAGCCTTCTGGGTCCAGTGGCCAAATATGGATCAGGATGAGTGGAGATGGCCCAGGATGCATCAGGAGACCTTGACTTTTTCAAGCTAAGATCGTTAACAGGTCTTGGTTTGACTGAGACAGTGCCCATTCAGTGATTAAGGCTTTTAAAAAATGGGACAAAAAAATGACTTTTTTTAAAAAAATAGATCTGGGAGGGGAAGACCCTCAGAGTTCTGGCCAAAGCAGAAATAATTGTTATTTACATTCATTCTGAGCCAATCAGGACCTAAACGATCACCAAATAGAGCTTAGTCTGGGGTGATTTGGGTTTAAGGCTTGTCTTTAAGAGAAAAAAAAGCAAAAAGTTTCAGAGATTAAAATTTACATTCTCTTTGGGTGGAGCACTGGCAAGTAGGGGTGGGATAAGGATGTGAGAAGAAAGAAAAGAAAGAGGAAAAGGGAAAAAGAAAACAAAGAAGAAAGAAAAAGAGAATGAATTTAGTTGTTATGCTTTTTATTATTTTTTACAGCATTTCTGTTTTTCTAATCTAGGTTCCTTATTTATCTCTCCTGACACTATATATTTTATTACTGCCTTTTTGAGATCATAGAATACATGCCACAAAAGTTTGTTGTTGCTGCTGTTTTAGTTTTGTCCAACTTTCTGTGGCCCAATTTGGGTTTTTTGTGGCAAAGGTAATGGAGTGATTTGCCATTTCTGTCTCCAGTTCCTTTCACAGATGGGGAAACTGAGACAAACAGGGTTAAGTGACTTGCCCAGGGTCACCCAGCTAGTAGATGTCTGAGGGTGGATTTGAACTCAGGAAGATGAGTCTTCCTGACTCCAGGATTGGTACTCTGTACTTTTTGTACGTGTGTGGTGCAACTTGATTTCCTAAATCAAATCTAAAGGTAAACTTGAAACAAAGAACTCCTCTTTAATAGAGTAGAATGTTCAAACTTTCCCCAAGGCAGCTTTTCTTGAGCTGGAGATGATTCTCTGATTAGTAGCATGACATTTACCTCCTGTTGCTGATTAGAGTTTAATGACTATGGGATTAAGCACTCATTATTTCATTATTACTCATATCCTTCAGGGAAGCATAGCAGTGACCAGTACCATGGTTCCCTTTTCTGTTTGAGGAAAATTAGACACACAGGTAGACAGAATAATCATTCCAATTTATAAGTTGAGTCACTGGCTACATTATCACACCCAAAAAAGTAATTTAAATGCCTTTCCCAGTTGCATTCCAGCAGGATGGGGGTGCGGTGGCAGTGGGAAGGATAGCTTTCAGTTATTCAGTTGCATTGTACTTTTGTACAATGCTTTCTGTTACTAGGTTACTTTGTTGAAACTGCTCATAAGGATAACATACAAGGCAGAGTCATTATTTTTATTTTATTATTAATTTATTTATTTTATATTTTGACACAAAACAAGTTGTCCATTAGTTGCTAATTATCTCTAAATAAATTTACAATGCCCATCCCAAAGCATTGGTTTACAACTTGAATTTTTATCCTCACGAGTGATGTGAAAGTGTCACATGGCTTAGTGGTTCATCTGGCATAAGTAACTGAAAGTTTGAATGCTTATCTGAACTTTATCTGAACTATCCTCAGTTTCTTGGGCCAGCAAAATCGAACCTGAAATCTCATGGAAACTGGCTTTCTCAAGAAAGTTTTGGTGAGCCAGAAATACTGTAAGAGCAGCCTTTCCCATGCTGTCTTGGCAATTTCTGCTTTGGCCTCAAACAGAACCAGGAAGTTCAGAGGTGAAAGAGAATGAAAAATAATAAAATGGTAACTGATCTTTTTTTTTTAACCTCAAAAACTGTTTTACTTCAAGATTGGGGTAAAGGTTTAGGTTGATTCTTTTATGGATATATTCAACAAGTCTTCCATCTATAGGTTACTAACTATTATATAATTTATGTTATTTTGTATATATCAAAAGGGATTTGGAACATCATAATGATACATCTAGTTTAGAGCAAAAAGAAAAAGAAATGATTAACCATCATGCTTCTTCTATCCCTTTTCATATATATCTGTAAGTCTTCATTTCTATTCATACATATTTCTATTTATACACATGCGTATGTATGTATGTATATACACACCAAGAATCCACTTTATGTAGTTATAAAATAATGGAGATTTGGCACACGCCTAGACCATCTAAAATGGAGCTACACTTGTGGATAACTCTGGAGACCTGTTTCCAGAGACTGGAGGACTAGAGTATATGTGGATATTCTTCACTGGCCTGCCACGTGGTTTTGAATGGCCTTTTTCCATTGACCAGAACTGTCTTTCAAACAATTTTTCTATCCTTCTGTCTGAGTATTCTTAGGGTGTTCCTCCTCCTCTCCTTCATTTGAGTCTGAGGATGAAAGGACTTTACTCCAGAGACAATGTGACTCAAAGAAAGGAGTCTTGGGTTTTAGCCCTTTCCTTGATCCTTTTCTGTTCTAGATAGAGGGAATGGATTCTCCAACCTGGGAGACTGAGTCACTGGGATTCAGAAGTTTAGGAATCCAGGTTGGGTATTGCTGCAAACACAGCAGTAAAGCCCTGGGAACCCTTGCCTTTTGGACTTGAACTTGGTAATAATAGTACATTAATAATGCTGTATTCCTATATAGCTAAAATGTCAGCCAAAGTCCCCTCCATTTCTTTCTTTCTTTCTTTCTTTCTTTCTTTCTTTCTTTCTTTCTTTCTTTCCTTCTTTCTTTCCTTCTTCCTTCCTTCCTTCTCCTTCCTTCCTTCCTTCCTTCCTTCCTTCCTTCCTTCCTTCTTTCCTTCCTTCTTTCCTTCTTTCTTTCTTCTTTCTTTCTTTCTTTCTTTCTTTCTTCTTTCTTTCTTTCTTTCTTTCTTTCTTCTTTCTTTCTTTCTTTCTTTCCTTCTTTCCTTCTTTCCTTCTTTCCTTCTTTCCTTCTTTCTTTCTTTCCTTCTTTCTTTCTTTCTTTCTTTCTTTCTTTCTTTCTTTCTTTCTTTCTTTCTTTCTTTCTTTCTTTCTTTCTTTCTTTCTTGCTGATCATGGTGAGGGCAGACAGTCTAGTATCCATTGATAGTCTTTCCTCTTTCATTGTCTTTTTAAAAATTTAATTAATTTATTTGTTTTCAGTTTTCAAAAATCACTTCCATAAGTCTTAAATTTTCTCCCCCTCTATCTCTCCTCCCTACTTCTCCCCTCCCTCCCCGAGATGGGATGAAATCTTATATGGGTTCTATACATATATTCTTATTAAACGCATTTTCACATTAGTCATGTTGCATAGAAGAATTAAAATGAATGGGAAAAACCATGAGAAAAAAATAACACAAGAGAAAAGAATTTGCTTTATTCTGCATTCCAATTCCATAGGTTTTTCTCTGGATGTGGATGTCTCAAGAGTCCTTTGGGGATGTTTTAGGTCCTTGCATTGCTGTAGAGGGCTTAGTTTATCAGAAACAGTCCTCACATACTGCAGCGGTTACTACGTATAATGTTTTCCTGGTTCTGCTCATTTCACTCAGCATCAGTTCATAGAAGTCTTTCCAGGTTTTTCTGAAGTCTGACTGTTTGTCATTTCTTATAGCACAATAGTATTCCATTACATTCATATACTACAACTTGTTCAGCCATTCCCCAATTGATGGGCATTCCCTTGATTTCCAGTTCTTGGTCACAACAGAAAGAGTTGCTATAAATATTTTTGTACACATAGGTCCCTTCTCATTTTTATGATCTCTTAGAGATACAGCCCTAGAAGCAATATTGCTGGGTCAAAGGGTATGCACAGTTTTGTAGCTCTTTGCGCATAGTTCCAAATTGCTCTCCAGAATAATTGGATGATTGGATCAGCTCACAGCTCCACCAAAAATGAGTTAGTGTTCCAACTCTCCCACATCTTCTCCAACATATCATCTCCCTTTTTTGTCATGTTAGCCAATCTGATAGATGTGATGTGATATCTCAAAGTGGTTTTGATTTACATCTCTCTAATCAATAGTGATTTAGAGCATTTTTTTCATATAACTATAGATAACTTTAATCCCTTCCTCTGAAAACTGCCTGTTCATATTCTTTGACAATTTATCAACTGAGGAATGTCCCCTCCATTTCTTAGACTGATGTGATATGTGTGTGGAGAAGTTAGATTGTATATTTATTCTTGCCATAGTTTTGAATTAAACATTCCTTTGTAAAAACTAATTAACCTTAAGTAATTAAATGAAATAGGGTTGCTTGTCACAAACCTATGGTAAAGAAAATACAGTCTTTAACCCCCTCAAGATACTAGAGGAGTGTGAAATGTATCATACCTGGATCTGAGAGAGTGACACCAGAGTAAAAATTCCACATATAATATCCCAAGTCCAACTTTCCACCATATCATGATCCTTAACTTGAGCATACTATAGATGTGAGAAAATTGGGTTCATTGAGTGGTAAACTATGCATTGTCATTTTTCCATCAGACTGTAAAATACAGAAGGATAGGAAGAAAGGGTATCTAGAAACAACAATACCCTGCATTTGGTTAGCTAGACAGTTTGCAAATAGACCTCATATTATCTAGGTATTATTTGATTTTCACAATTACCCTTTGAGATCAGTGGTACAAGTATTGTGGATGAGAAAAATGGAAGTGGAGACAAGATAAGTATCTTGCTTAAGGTCACACAGCTAATGCAAAATAATCCATCTTCTGTTTTGATGGAAATTCATCAAGATTTTGCTGCTCAACAAGAATATTTAGCAAAATTGAATAAATGTTTTGAGTTCAGCTTGTTGTAATAGAGAAAATGCTGGACTTGGAATCAGGAAAAACCAGGTTCAAATCTAGCCTCTGACACTTTCTAGCTATGAGGCCTTAAGGCAAGTCACAATTTTGCTAAGCTGAAATTTCATAGTCTACAAACTGGAGATAATGATAATTGTAATATTTCCTTCACAAAGTTCTTATGATGCTCAAAATGTGGGTGACCATTTAATACACATATGACTGGTGTGAATATAGCATGGATAGACACAGAATCTATGATCTGTCCCACAGGTCTCCAAGAAAGACTATAACATTCACCTCTATGACAAGTGGAAGAAGGGTTGTACCAGCAACCTTGGGGAAGGGAGTCTCCATGGCTAAACAATCTCTCCTTTGCTTTCCTATTTCCTAAGGGGTAGTGATCTAGAATTAACTCTGTCATACATGAAATATCTGTAGTCTAGATGCATAACAGGGTTTCAGAATTAAAAAAAATTCCCTCTGATTGCTCTGAAGGAAGGGTAGCTTAGTTTACTAGTTTGGCTTTTTCCTCCCTGAACACAAATTGCAGTCACATTAAACCTTTTTTAACAAAGTAAACATCAATATAAATTAAAGAAGTTATATAAATGAGAATAAACAATAGAGTACAGTAATAGAATGGAGTAAACAATAGCATAGAGTCAATGAGCTCTTTGACTTGGGAGTCAGTCACATAAAACCTCAACTCAGCCCAGAAGACAACGATCTGACACAGGGAGTCTGCTCTGAGCAGTATCTGAGATCACAGGGATATGTTGAGGGCCAACTTCTCTGGTCTACAGTTCAGGGAGATCTCTGTTCAAAAGTTATTGGCTTTCTCAAACTCTCCTACTGGGGTTTATGATTCTCAGAAATTTCTTCTCCGCTTATGCTGGTATGAAGCACTGATTGATTAAAGATCTCTCAGCCAATCAGGAATCCCACCTCCCCCAGGTAAGGAGTATACAGTGTCACAGGGCTGTCTCTCAGAAAAGTTCCCCTGACTGGGGGAGGAAATGGGGTTAAATGTGTAAAGTTACTTCCAAATTTTAAAGTACTACAAAAATAAGGCATTAAGACTACAACTACAACAACAACTAATATTATTATTAACATTTATAGCTATCTTAATTGTCCATAGTAAGACTTTATAGCTCTGCAGCCTTCCCAACTTTTTCCAGGAACCTAGAATTATGCTTCATAACCCATGAGACCTCAAAACATACTCGTTGATTGATTGTTGAATCAAAGATTTTTTTCTTCCTTTTTGGTGATCCTACCAGCAAAAGTAAGATTTTAATACCAATTCTGAGGACTCTTTTAGAAAAGAAAATACTTGTCCACTAAGAACTGAGACAGATGCCATCAATTTCAGTCAACTTCTCAATTCTTTGTTCCTTTTTGCATGAATTCTTTAAGTTTTCATACCCCAAAAGTATAAATTGAAGCTGACTGTATAGATGCATAAAACATCAAAAGTGGCAAGAGGACATTGTAAGTATTCCCATTCGAACTCAATATTCTTGATTTCTTGTAGCTAAGTTAGACCATAATATAAGTTAGAACAATAGTAGAAGACAAAATTGACAAGTGTTTGTCTACAATTTCAGTACAATTTAATGAAATAAGTGCACCAGGTCATATTAATAAAGTAATTGATGGTGGGTGAAGCTAAATTTCAGATTTTGTGTACGTGATGCACTTATGACAATGAGTGCTTCTTTTGCAATAGACAGATCTGGCATTTATGACTGTGACCTGCACCTCACACCTCACACTTCTTTTCAGTCAGTTGTAGCAGGGTGAGTTTTTTGGTGGGGTGAGGAGGGACAGAAAAGGATGATACTGGCAAGCCAAACTTGAAAGATGTTTTAGAGGAAAAGTCGAACTAGTAGAATAAAAAAGAAAAAAATAATGTTTGTGTATAACAGAAAAGAAAAATGCATAATGTGTTCTGAAAGGTACTGTAGTATGCATAAGTTCCAGCAGACTACCTTTAGGCAGATTGAACTTGTGTATTTGGCACAGGGACAAAAGATAACCTAACTTGGCACTAACCTTGCCAGAATTTTAGGGATAATATTTTCACTAGGATGAACTGCTCTTGAGCTGTTGCTGAAATTTATTTGGTGCAAACAGGCTTTCCTTCAACATCAGACACACTCATCTTACGGCCACACATTTGTTTATTGTAAAAACAGATTTAATATAGCCAATGCAAGCAAAACCCTCTTTTCCACTTGTGTTTGTATTCCCTCCGTGGCCTTCTAGCACTGATGATGAAGTATAGTATATTGTTCCAAACCACGTCCCATATTGGTTTTGGATTCATCCTCAAAAATCTATTGCTAAAGAGCAACTCCTAGTGTTTCATGACCTTTTGCCATGATAGTGCTTATTCTTTGAGATTTATATGGATTTTCCTTCTTTTAGCAAAAGGAAACTCTGATTGAGGGCTGTCTAAGCTTGTAACAAGTGGCAAGTGAATATATCAAAAAGTGGCATATTTTAAATCTCCCTAAGAGGGACTTAAGTTGTTCCAGTATTGACAGAGATGTAACTAGGAACTTTTGCCTTCAGGGTAAGCAGTTCACAGCATACCCAGAGGTTTTTCTGGGGAAAGTGTGGGGAAAGGAAGGAGTTCATTGAAATCTGTCATTTGATAGCTTCCTGTTTTAATAAATTATTCTTACCGACTAGTGCTAAGCACTGTTGTTACAGAAGGACTGCAAATCCTGTTGCCCTAATGCTAACCCCAGAGAACTCTATTGTTACTTTCCACTTGGCTTGCCCTCCCCAAGTAACATTTTCACACTCATTTTTTCCTCATTTGAATATTTACCTCTCCTATTCTCTCCATTCTGTCAGGATTGTCCTAGATGGTTGGGTTATCTGCTACGTAAATGAGACAATGTATTAAAGGATTATAAAGAATTACTGTATTACTGAGTCCTTATCCTGAAGCATGGTTGTACTCAACAACACCACTAACTACTGGTAATTCACTTTCTATTTAAAGACTTTTAATTGATTGAAAATTTTTCCTTTTAGCAGATCAAAATATCTTTCTGTAACTTCTATCCAGTGGTTCTAGTTATCTCCTCTGAGGTTAAACAAACAAGTTTAATCAATCTTCCATCTGATTACCCTTAAAATATTTAAGGTTATATGGAAATGTTTTTCCTAAGGCTTCTTTTCTCCAGGATAAACATTTTATGTCCTCAGTTCCTTTGACCAATCTATTTTTAAAAATATATTAAGTACTTACTGTGTACAGAACATTATGCTAAGTGCTAAAGATATGGAGCTTCCAGCTTAGTGAGGTGACAGAACACAGCCACAGATAACCATATTATAAAAAGATAGCTACTCCTTAATATTTCAGATAGTCAACTGCAAAATGAAGGAAGGTGGGAGTTTAAAAGTTGCTATAAGACTGTAATTTGCTGTAAGAATCAAGGAAAACTTCCTGGAGGAGGTACCATTTGACTTGGGTTTCAAAGAAATTCAATAAGCAAAGAGAAGGAGCTGGGAAAATATTCGAAAAGCATGAGCAAAGCATGATGGGGGAAAATGCAGGGTGTGTTCAGGGACAGAAAGCCGTAGTTTAGCTAGACTAATGTAGAAAAAAATAAGGCCTAAAAGTTAGTAAGGCACCAGATTGTGAAGGTCATTCAATGTTAAGGAGTTTGAACTTTACTCTGGAGATATCTTTGTATAAAATATGACTCTTTAAGATGTGAGAAGTTTGGCTGTTGAAAGGGACAGAAATGAAGTACTACTGTGTAAAAAAGAAGAAGTAAATCAACTAGGGAAGAGTGTAAGTTAGTACTCCTTTCACCAGAGAGTAGTTTGGTAGATGAAGAGGACAGTAAAAGAACTTTCATTTAATAAAAACTGCTGAAAATCCATGTATACAGAAACAGATTTCAATTGAGGTATGAGCAATCCAGGTGCTAAAATAGGTAGCAAATGCCTTTTTTATGTAAAAATAAAGGCTTAAATCACCTTTAAGAGATGTGTGTTAGCAGTTTGGTGGCTAGAAGGGGCAAAAAAAGAACTTTTATTTAATAGAAACTTACGAAGTACTAAGTGTGAAGAAATAGTTTTCAGAGAAAGAGAACTTGTGATCTCTCAGCTGATTTGCAGGTAACTGGTTTTAAGGCTTACAAAGTTAAAATTCACAAAATGATGAATCAAATAACTGCTCCAAGACTATGGGATAGTTAAATAAGGAAAGCTGGTTCTTATAACAAACAGAAAATGGGAGTTCCTGAGTTTCCCATTTCCTAAAGGAAATGTGAATCATTGAATAACAGGAGGCTTTGATTTGAGCCATTAACCTAGATGGTGAAAAACCTGACTGGAGTTGTCTGGAAGCAGTCAGTCACTTAACATATATCAAGAAACTACTATGTTCTAGAAATTGTGCTAAGTGCTAGGGATACAACAAAAAGCAAAAGAAAAAATTAGTTTGTGCTTTCATTTAGCTCACAGTTGAATCAGCCATGAGCTAACATGCTAAAAAATCTATGTAAAAACAAGATATACACAGGATAAATTGGAGGTAGTCTCAGAATAATAATAGCTAACATTTATGTAGCTACTTAAAGTTTGCAAAAAATTTTACAAATATTGTCTCATTTTTATCCTCATAACAACCCATCATATGGATAAGGAAACTGAGGCAGACAAAGATTAAGTAGTGAATTGTCTCACACAGCTAGGCAATGTCTGAGGTTATGTTGGAACTTGGGTCTTCCTAAGATCTCTCCTGACTCTAAACCTGCACTTTTATTCACTGTGCCATGAAAGTACCTCTGAAGGAAGGCACTAGCAATAGCGATGGGAAAAAGCCTCTTGTAGAAGGTAAGACATAAGCTGAGATTTGAAGAAAGTCAGGTAAGCCAGGAGGCAGAAAGAGCATTTCAGGCACATAGGACAGCTAATGAAAACCCTCAAAGTAGGAAGATAGGATGTTTTGTGTGAGAAACAGTCAAGAAGCCATTATCACTGGCTTGAAGAGTTCCTGGAATAGACCAAGATATAAAAAGATTGGAAAGGTAGGAAGGTATCAGGTTATAAAGTACTTTTTAAGAGCTAAACAGAGGATTTTATATTTGATCCTGGAGGCAATAGGGAGGTCCTGGAGTTTTCCATGTAGAGGAGTGACAGTCAGACTTGCTCTTTAGGAAGACCATTTTGACAGATTAATGAAAGAAAAATTTGAATGATGAGAGATTTGAGGCAGGGAGATCAACCAGCAGGTTATTGTAATAATCCAGGGTTGAGGTGATGTGGGTCTACAGTAGAGGGATGGAAGAAGAGGAGGCTTAAATGAGAGATGTTAGAAGGTAGAAATGACAGGAATTGGTAACTGATTGAATGTGGAGGGAGAAGTAAGAGTGAGGAGTCAAGACTAAATTGGGAGCTTAGGATTCTAGAATGTATTGTCTACAGGAATAGGGAAGTTATGTAGAGGGGAGGGATTGGAGGGTAAAATAATGAGGTCAGTTGTGGACATGTTGAGTTCACCATGTTTATGGGACATCCAGGTTGAGGTGTCTTTTAGGCAGTAGGGTATGTGAGACTGGAGGTCAAAGGGAGATTAGGGATAGTAGGTATGAGAATCATCAGTATAGAAATGGTCATTGAGTACTTGGGACCTGATGAGATCACCAAGTGAAACAGTACAGAAAGAGAAGAGGGCCCAGTACAGAGCCCCTTAGGACACTCATGATTTTGGAGCATGACCTGGATGAAGATCCAGCAAAGGAGAATGAGAAGGATGGTTAGAAAGGAGAACCAAGAAAGAGTAGTGTCACAAAAATATAGAGAAAAGAATGTTTATTAGTGTCAAAGGTCAAAAGGGAGGTGATTGAAAGAAGACCATTGGATTTGGCAATTAAGAGACCTTTAGTAAATTTGGAGAAAGAAATTTCAGTTGAACGATAAGATTGGAAACCAAACTACAAAGAATTAAGAAGACAGTGGAAGGAGAGGAGTTACCTATCTTAGATGGCCTTCCCAAGCTGTTTAGTAGAAATCACCAGGAGAGAAGAATCCTAATGGAAATCCTAATGGAAAAGCCAGATGATGGAGCTGTATAAAGAAACTAGCAGAGGGGTAGTCAGGTGACAAGAAGGCTTCAGTTGCTAATTCCTGATTGGATGGATAAAGACTGATTCTTATTAGAAGACAGATCAATTACTCTTTAGTGCCATCTACAATGTTAGAGAAGTGAAGCCTCTCAGAAGAGCCTGTTACGTTCTGCTGTCCTCTCTAGAGAGGGGGAGAAAATCTATACTTTGCAGCTGATTTTCTTTTGGACAGGCCAGCTAAGAGCTGATTAGAAAATGCAGTATCCTGTATGGTGAAGATTTGGTTAGGCTCATTTGCATTGACCAAAGAGAAGAAAGAGGCAGCCCAACCATCTCAGTAGTTTTCTTGCTTAAAGGTAAACTGTTAACCAATACAACAACGTAACACTTTCTCCCTGTCCTTTTAAGGATGATTGTAAATTGAAAGAGTCTGTCACTGCTTCATTCATTTGAGAGTACAAGAAAAGAGGATTTGCCCTGCAGAAGGAACTGGCAGAAAAGTGATTTGTATTGTGCGGATGTTCTTGAATGGACCAACTGATACTAAGGCATGGAAGTAGATAAGTTTTCTTCATTCTGTGTCTCCATGTCAGGTTATATAAATGTGTGTTTGGTCTCCCCCATGGATACTGAGTGCATTGGTAAGAGAACAGGCTCTGGGTTTATGTATGGATTGTATGTGTTGTATTGATTATTGCTTGATATGCTTTGGTGACTGTGATGCATTTTTATGGTAATTGTGGTATTTTTGTGTTTCTGGTAAGTAAATAGTTATGTTTAAGATTTTCGTGTTGCCATTATTACATTGGCTGCCTTTGTGTTAGAGATTTGAGAGCTATATAGTTAAGTAGGGGGCTACCTGTGGAATGCTAAGAGAGTTTGAGTAAAACCACATGATAGTAGAACCTAGACCTGCTAATGTGAAGGCAAATAAGAATAAGTAAATAAGCCTCAAGAGAAAGTGAGTAGCTCATGTATGTGGTTACAGTATGAACTCACCCTACTCATACCGCATCAGATGTTAGACATATAGAGTGGTTTCAAGTACATTCACTAAACACATCACTTTCCTCTGAATCTGTTCCAGCTAGTCTATGTCTTTTCTAAATGTAGCACCTAAAATTGCATCCATTACTACAGAGCTGTTATCACCAAGGAGAATATAGCTAGAATAATCTCTTATTCTAGACACCATATATTCTAGACACTAGACACTATTAACGTGATCTTTTTAAATCCCATATCACAGTATTGATTCATATTGACCTTGCAATCCACATGCCCAGATCTTTTCCAATTTCTTATTTTATGTTCCCCATCCTGCACTTTTATAGTGGATTTTTTTTTGAGCCTAAGTGCATGAAGTTACATTTATCTATGTTACATATCCTCTTTCTAGATTAGGCCCATTAGTCTACACTGATGAAATTCTATTTATGCCCTTCCAGCTCTGTTTCACATGCAAATTTGCCTAAAACATTAATAAAAATGTAACAAGAATAACAATATTGGAAAAGCAAAGAAATTTGAACAATTTAAGAGCCCAGATAAACACAATAACCAACCACTATTCCAGATGATTAATGGTGAAATATAGAATAAAACATACATTTTCAGACATGGTCCATTTGTGAGTATATTTTATTTAACTATGCATTTTTGTCACATAGGCTCTGTTTTTCTCTCTCAGTGGGAAGAGGGGTAGGAAGTAGAGAAAATAAATAGTTATTAATTGAAAAAAACCTTTAATTTAAAATAATATTATAGGGGAGGAGCCAAGATGGCAGAGTAGAAAGACACACATATGCTAGCTCTGAAACCCACAGCCCATAAAATACCTGTAAAGAAGATCTTCCAACAAATTCGGGAGCAGCAGAAGCCAAAGAACAATGGAGTGGAGGAGATTTCTGTTCCAGAGAGCCCTGAAAAACTGACGCAAAAGGTCCGTTGTGCCACAGAGCCCAGCCCTGCCTTGGCCGCACGGCACAGAGGGGAGCAGATCTGAGCAGGCTCCAGGGACGGAATCTCCAGTGGCCGCGAAGGTCCCTCCACCCACAGGTGCTGAAGGTTGGTGAGAGGCTCTCTTTGGCTGGCCAAGAGGGGAGTGGGGTGTCCCCATAACTCAGGCCCCCTCAGGAGGCAGCAGCGGAGGCAGCAGGGGACAGGGGCTCCCAAAGCAGGCAGGAGCTTGGATCCATTGTTGAAGGTCTCCACACAAACCCCCTGAGGGAAATGAGCCCCGAGTGGCAGCCCTGCCCCCACCTGAGCACCTGAACTTAATCTCACACTGAATAGCAGCCCTGCCCCCACTGAAAGCCCTGAGGCTGGGACGTAGCATTTGAATCTCAGACCCCAAGCCCTGGCTGGGTGGATCCAGAGGTAAGGTGGGGGTGGAGAGGACACTCAGAAGTCAAGTCACTGGCTGGGAAAATGCCCAGAAAAGGGGAAAAAAAATAAGACCATAGAAGGCTACTTTCTTGGTGAACAGGTATCTCGTCCCTTCCTTTCTGATGAGGAAGAACAATGTTTACCATCAGGGAAAGACACAGAAGTCAAGGCTTCTGTACCCAAACATCCAGAATAAATATTCCATGGGCTCAGGCCATGGAAGAGCTCAAAAAGGATTTTGAAAATCAAGTTAGAGAGGTGGAGGAAAAACTGGGAAGAGAAATCAGAGAGATGCAAGAAAAGTACGAAAAGTGGGTCCACACCTTGCTAAAGGAGACCCAAAAAAATGCTGAAGAAAATAACACCTTGAAAAATAGGCTGACTCAATTGGCAAAAGAGGTTCAAAAAGCCAATGAGGAGAAGAATGCTTTCAAAAGCAGAATTAGCCAAATGGAAAAGGAAGTTCAAAAGCTCACTGAAGAAAATAGTTCTTTCAAAATTAGAATGGAGCAGAAGGAGGCTAATGATTTTATGAGAAACCAAGAAATCACAAAACAAAACCAAAAGAATGAAAAAATGGAAGATAATGTGAAATACCTCATTGGAAAAACAACGGACCTGGAAAATAGATCCAGGAGAGACAATTTAAAAATTATGGGACTGCCTGAAAGCCATGATCAAAAGAAGAGCCTAGACATCATCTTTCATGAAATTATCAAGGAAAACTGACCTGAGATTCTAGAACCAGAGGGCAAAATAAGTATTCAAGGAATCCACAGATCACCGCCTGAAAGAGATCCAGAAAGAGAAACTCCTAGGAACATTGTGGCCAAATTCCAGAGTTCCCTGGTCAAGGAGAAAATATTGCAAGCAGCTAGAAAGGAACAATTCAAGTACTGTAGGAATACAATCAGGATAACACAAGATCTAGCAGCTTCTACATTAAGGGATTGAAGGGTGTGGAATATGATATTCCAGAAGTCAAAGGAACTAGGACTAAAACCAAGAATCACCTACCCAGCAAAACTGAGTATAATACTTCAGGGGGAAAAATGGTCTTTCAATTACATTGGGGACTTTCAAGCATTCTTGATGAAAAGACCAGAGCTGAATGAATGAAGAGAATGAAGAGAAGCATGAAAAGGTAAACAGCAAAGAGAAGTCATAAAGGACTTACTAAAGTTGAACTGTTTACATTCCTACATGGAAAGGCAATATTTGTAACTCTTGAAACTTTTCAGTATCTGGGTAGTTGGTGGGATTACATACACACACGGACACACATGCTCACACGCACACACAGAGACAGAGTGCACAGAGTGAATTGAAGAGGATAGGATCATATCTTAAAAAAATGAAATCAAGCAGTGAGAGAGAAATATATTGGGAGGAGAAAGGGAGAAATGGAATGGGGCAAATTATCTCTCATAAAAGAGGCAGGCAAAAGACTTTTTAGTGGAGGGACAAAGAGGGGAGGTGAGAGAAAAACATGAAGTTTACTCTCATCACATTCCACTAAAGGAAGGAATAAAATGCACACTCATTTTGGTATGAAAACCTATCTTACAATACAGGAAAGTGGGGGAGAAGGGGATAAGCAGGGTGGGGGGGATGATGGAAGGGAGGGCAATGGGAGGAGGGAGCAATCTGAAGTCAGCACTCTTGGGGAGGGACAGGATCAAAAGAGAGAATAGAAGCAATGGGGGGGGCAGGATAGGATGGAGGGAACTATAGTTAGTCTTACACAACACGACTATTATGGAAGTCATTTGCAAAACTACACAGATATGGCCTATATTGAATTGTTTGCTTCCCAAAGGGAATGGGTGGGGAGGGAGGGATGAAGAGAAGTTGGAACTCAAAGTTTTAGGAAGAACTGTTGAGTGTTGTTCTTGCATACAACTAGGAAATAAGAAATACAGGTAATGGGGTATAGAAAGTTATCTGGCCCTACAGGACAAAAGAGAAGATGGGGACAAGGGAAGGAAGGGATGATAGAAGAGAGGGCAGATTGGTGATAGGGGCAATCAGAATGCTCGGTGTTTTGGGGTGGGAGGAGGGGACAAATGGGGAGAAAATTTGGAACCCAAAACTTTGTGAAAATGAATGTTAAAAGTTAAATAAATAAATTAAAAATTAAAAAAAACAAAAAATAAAATAAAATAGTATTATAATGAAAATTTTCCATAACTTAATTCAAAGGAGTATTAGAGAGGTACAAGCAGGATGAGAATTTGGGGCTTTTTATCTAGTATAAGGAAGTTTAAAGGAAATTTATACTGCTCTAAGAAAGAAGGTGGAGATACAACCTTGTGGCAGAGGACTCCTGATAGGTGAAGAACACGTAAAAGTGAATTCTGTTCCAGTTGGGAGAGAGCTTCAGCTCCACCTTTGGCTTGCCCCAATGCCTCAGGTAAAGAGGAAAGGAGAGAGAAGATGCCATGTCTAGGGAAACCAAGCTTTGTTCATGCTTAGGGTTCAAAGGGATGACTGACTTTGGCCTTAGCCTGATGCATTAAGTGGATTCTCTCAATGTCAGCAACAGTAGCTGTTCAGGAAAAAAGACAGTCAGTTGTTACTGAGCAGGTCAGGGGCCAATATGGAGAAGTCCTCAATACAATTATCTCTAAGAGAGGGCAGAGTCTTAATGCAGGGCAAGGCCAAAGAAGGAAGACAAATTTCCCCTCAAAATTAGAGGAGGGCAATTGGACTGAAAGTATATTGGGCCTCCTTGTGAATTGAAAAGGGTCTCTTTTAAGGCCATTAAGGCTAGAGAGATGAGGAGTAAGGAGATGGCATGGATAAGATGGAATGAAGATAGAAATTCTT
Source organism: Notamacropus eugenii (assembly GCF_028372415.1). NCBI lineage: Eukaryota > Metazoa > Chordata > Mammalia > Diprotodontia > Macropodidae > Notamacropus > Notamacropus eugenii. The sequence continues at coordinate 218,067,399 of NC_092874.1, read as the reverse complement.
TCCCAGTAGTTTCAGACACCTCTCAAAATGGTTCTTTCTGGGGAAGGGAGCATGTTAAGACAAGACTAGTTAGGGAGACAACACTTCCCTCCTTAGTTTTGCTATCCCTAATTTCCTTAATTTTTCCACTTTAAGGACTGAGGGGACCCTTGGTTGTTTGTGTGAGTTAGGAAACTAGGATCTGTTGCTCTAGAAGGACTGATGCTCCAGCTGGAGGACAAAATTCAAAAATCTGATTGAAAAAGTATGCTAGACTATAAACCAGGAGACCTGGCTTCTAGTACTAAATCTGGGCTAAAATGAAAAAAATAGGAAAAGAAGTCTTTTAAGATCTTTTTCCAGTCATAACAGTCTTTCAGTCTTCAAAATCTGGGGTCCAGTTAATCTTCAACCCTCAAATTTCATTAAAAGTTGAATGAGTCTACCTTTATGTTCTTGTGCAAGCCATTTCCCCTCTCCAGGGCCTTACTTTCCATCTCTGTAAAATGAAGTTAGACTTGATGAGCCATTAAGTCCCTGTACCTCTAACTTTGTGAGTATTGGGGAGGTCAGCTTCCCAGCTGCCCCTTTTTAGTACCTACCCCCAAAACATTTATCAGTTTATTGTAAAGATAATCATCTCTACTTCCTCCCCAATCAAGTAATCAGGATTTTTAGAAAGCAAAATGAAGAAACAAAGTCAATTTATCTTAATGTCTAGTGAAGGGGTTGGGGGGAGGGAGAAGTGCCACTGTGTTTGTTCCTTTTGGCCTGGATATAAGATGGAATAAGCCGGAATTGTAAGGATTTCCCTGGGTAATCCTGACTTCCAGAGCAGCCCCTCTATTCATTAAGCCATCACCTAGTTATCCAGAATTATTCATTAAAATAAGAATCTCCCACTTGGTCAGATTCCTGTGAGTAGTGGTGTGAGGAAAGACTACTCAGCAATAGCCTTACAATATCTTATTATCTCTATTCTTTCCCCACTCCCATACAGGGTTCATCCTCTACCTCTAACTGAGGGTGCCTGTCATGCTGCTTGCCCATGACAGTTGTAGTGCTTTATGCCAGGTGCAAAATTCTTAGTTACAGCTCTGAAAGAGTATTTTAGGTCTTGTGGTCAACCTTTAAATGAAATATCTTTGATCAGGGGTGCCTTTTAGTGCCCTTAAGATTATACAATGTAAGATTATACAATGTAACTGCCCAATTCTTCTTGTAAAATTATCATTGAGAAAACACCGATATCTATTCATCTGATGTCTTCAATGAAATCAGGGTATTAAAAGCAATAATTATGCACCTGCCATGTGTCAGGCACTTTGCACCATAAAATGTGTAGATGATTTCAGTAGTAGATCAGATAGACAGCCATAAAAAACTATCATATTCAATAAACACTAAAGGTCCTCATGACTTTCAGAAACAGCTAAAAATCTGAATCCTATAAACTTGTATGTAGGAGAACAAGAACAACAGCGCTGAAAAGTTATTCCCATGATGTTCTGCAAACATTCTTCTGATATTCAATCCTCATGACAGTCCTGTGGGGTTGATAGTATTTTCACTCTTACTTTACAGACAAAGAAAGTGAAGCTTACCCAAGATCACACCCAGAATCAAAACCTGAATTTATAAACAAGTTTCATTATCCTTCCTCTACAATCCTCTCAAAGCTATATGGTACATTGGCAGGACAGAATAAAGTAAACTTGGCCTGTATGTATCCAAATAGCTTTGATTTTTTTCAGTTACTGAGAGATCCTACCTCCACAGTTGCTTATATCATCTCTTCTGCCAACACTAAGTTCACTCCAAGTGCAATAAAGAGCAAATAAATGTCAAAACAATATTCTGCATTATGACTTACACAATCCTGTCAGTGCCTGGGACAGGAAGAGTTTATTAACTATTGGCTTAAGATAGACTACAGCTGGAATTCTTTGTTGCTTGAATATGGGTTGTCTCCCAAAACTTCCCAGGTATAAAACTTGATATTCTCTGGCCTCTGATGGTTGCCAAAAGATTCTCTTGTCCCTGGTTCTATGCCTGGTACTCTAAGCTTGTGACCTAGCCCTTAATGCAGTTTTAGTACTTGAAAAATTCTTTCTTACAAATTTTCCAAGAAATTCAGCATCAACTCTTCAAATAGCCAAAGGGCAGTAGTTAGCTCCATTAACTCACTGGGATTTTTAGCCTCTTTTGGCCTAGATATCTAGTCTTACTCTGCCCATGGTGAATTTTTTAGAGTTTTGTTTTATTATACTACATTCTTTTTGATGATCAACAGGAATTGTCAATGCAAGAGAATACCTCACAGGACATGTAGGCCTCCAAAATAGGAAAATTTATATACTTTTCTCCTTTGAACTTCCACAAGCTTCTCCCTGAAGCTCCCATCTTTTTTTCAAAACAATTTTCTTCCAGTGATATTGTATGGTGGGCAAGCAGTGGATAGTTTCCTAAGAATTAAAATTAACGGTTAGTCAAAGACAAGGAAGAAGAAGGGTAAAATACATTACCAACTCAGAATTTTACAAGATACATAACGTAGAGGGTTTTATTAAAGACATGAATCACCAGAAGAAAACCTGAGCTGGCAATGTGGCAGGTGTACAGGATAACTAAAGAAAAGACTGAATGTTCTTTCAGTCAGTAATCATGCAATGTCTATTTTTAAAAATTCAACTTCATTTTATTTTCAGTTCAAAATTCTCAATTTTCCTCTTTCCATCCCTCATCCATCAAGAAAGCAAGAAATACAAAACCTATAACGAATATTGTCATGCAAAAAAAGAGAAAAAAAAACTTCTGCATAATCCATATCCTGAGGGGAAAAGCAAGAAAAAGAAAAAAAAATGCTTCGATCCACACTCTGAATCCATCAGTCTCTATCTGGAGGTAGATAATATTTTTTATCCTAAATCCCTTAGAATGACAGTAAATTATTGTATTGACCAGTTACTAAGTCCTTCACAGTTTATTATCCTTACAATATCGCTGTTGCTTTGTAAATTGTATTCATAGTTCGGCTCACTTCACTTTGTATCAGTTCATATATAAATCTTCCCAGGGTTTTCTGAAATCCTTCCTTTCATTATTTTTTACAGCACAATGGTACTTTATCACATTCACATACCATAACTTATTCAGCCATTCCCCACTTGATGGGTATCCCCCTCAGTTTCTAATTTTTTGTCATCACAAAAAAAAAAAACTGCTGCAAATATTTTTGTACATATTGGTTCTTCTTTCTTTGATCTCTTTGAGGTATAAAACTAGTAGCATTACTGCTGGGTGAAAGGGCATATGCATTTTAATACCTTTGGGGCCATAGTTCCAAAACGTTTTTCAGAATGGTTGAGTTAATTCACAGGTCCACCAATAGTGCATCAGTGTACCTCTTTTCCCACATCCCCTCTAGTATATTTCATTTTGTCCTTTTAGCCAATCTGATGGATTCAAGGTGTGTCTCAGAGTTGTTTTAACTTGTATTTTTGTAATTATTAGTGATTTAAAATATTTTTTCATATGACCAGTAATAGCTTTTATTTCTCTGAGAACTGCCTGTTCGTATCTTTTGGCCATTTGTCAATTGGGAAATGCCTTTTCTTCATCTATTGAAATAATTTTATTATTTTTTGTTTTTGTTATTGATATTGTCAATTATGCTTATGGTTTCCCCAATACTGAACTAGCCCTGAATTTCTGGTATAATTCTAGCCTGATCATAGATCATTTTTGTGAAATATTGTTGCCATCTTTTTGCCTAGTGTCTTATTTAAAATTTTTGCATTAAAGTGGAACTAAAATGGCAGAGTAAAGGCAGGGACTCACCTGAGCTCTCCCAATTCCCCCTCCAAATAACTTTAAAATAATACCTAAAATCAAATCCAGAGCAGTAGAATCAATAAAAAGTTGGGGTGAAACAGTTTTCGAGCGCAAGATAACTTAGAGGGTTGGCAGGAAAGATTTGTCTCCATGTGGTGGTGGTCACACCTGTAGCTCAATGAAGACCATACACTGAAGGCCAAGGCAAGATGCTATCAGCAGGTCTTGGAGTTAGCTGAGCAATAGCAGTGGCGGTGTGCAGAGCTCTCAACTCACAGACTGTAAGGGGGTCAAACAACAGATCAGAAGGAGATTACAGGGGACCTTTTGCTGTCACAGGGTTAAGGACCCTGTCATATTGCCCATACCTGTAAGACCTTCCTTGAATCAGTTCAGGTAAAAATGAGGTTTACTTGTTGCCTGCTCCCCTCTATTTTCCCTCCTCTGGATAAAGTCTTTCTCATGCACTTAATCAATGTGAAACAATTTCCTTTATGCCTCCTCTCTCTTCTCCCCTCCTCCGTTCCATTCCATCCCTTTTTCATACCTCTCCATTCTTCTTTTAAGATCATCCTGACATAATGGAATCATGACAAGGCCCTCTGTCTTGGTAGATTACCTCTAAGACCCTGCTGATGATACAGTTCTGAGGGATTATATGTATTATCTTCCCATATAAGAATGTAAATAGTTAACCTTGTTTAGTCCTATATGATTTCTCACTCATATTTACCTTTTCTGCTTCTCTTGAGTCTTGTGTTTGAATGTTATATTTTCTATTTAGCCCTGACCTTTTTTTCAGGAATGTTTAAAAGTGTTCTATTTCATTAAATATTCATTTTCCCCTTTAGAATTATACTCAGTTTTGATGGATACCTTACTCTTGGTTATAGTCCTGGCTCTTTTGTGTTCTAGGATCTCATATCATAAGCTCTCCTCCCTTTACAGTGGTAGATGCTAAATTTGTTTGATCCTTGCTGTGTCTCCATAGTATCTGAATAATCTGTTTTCTGGTTACTGGCAGTGTTATCTCCTTGACCTGAGAGTTCTAGAATTTCTTGTTGAGCTTATGTCCAATCTTCATTTTTCTTTGAGTTTTGCTTATGAATGTTTTGAAGTCATTAAAAACTTCTGTTTATGTCTCTGAAGTTCCTTGTTAAGATAGTAGATTTTTAAAATTAAGTTCATCTATTATTTGCTTTTTTTTTCCAGCTTACTTCTTGACTTTAGATGTTGTGTTAGTGTTGAGCTATGTGCATATCTGGAGGAGGAAGGAATTCTAGCCTGGGTTCCTGTCTTTTATGTCCTGCTGATGCTTTCAAAGCTTAGCCTTGGGGCCTACAAGTTTTTGGTGCTTCTGAAGTGGTATGATTCAGGAAGAGGTCTGTTAACTACCCTCCTGGTCAGAACTCTTGAAATTCTTCATCCAGTTTGGGTCTGTTGGTTCATATGTGATTGAGTTTCCATAGATTGCTATTAGACTCAGTCACCATTAGCCCATTGGGATGTTCTACTGATTCAGAGCAACTGAACCACTGGATCCCCCTGGTTTTGGTTTCCTGTCCTGGTTTATTTGACTATAGGCTTATATGTGGGGTTAAAGTTCAGAAGTGAGTCCCCACTATGCTCTTGGGCTCAGAGCCACACAAATATGTCTGAAATTTGTTCCCTGATCCTTAAATAGATGATGCCCCTGCTCCTTTGTGACTATGACTTCTCTCCACTATGGAAGTATGATCTAGAACTGAGCAATGGATGACAAAACTAATAAATGACACCTGTTTGGGCTCTCAGTTCTAGTACAGAGGTTCCATAGGATCTCCATCTGCCCAGGTGTTCAGTCCCTTACTATATCTGAATGCTGAGCTGCTGCAGACATCATAGCCCATTGCTATTTCTGTCTGATGCCATGCTGCTCCTGGTATAGGACTTTGTTACAGGGCAATCCCCACCTCAATGTCCACAGACTTCTCTATCTTCCTAAGCTACCTGGGGTTGGAAAAAGGATTTACTATGACTTTTATTGACTTTTCCAATCAGAATTTGGTCTGGAATACTTTCTAGATCATTGTGGAGGAAGTTGTGGATAAACCAAGGCAAAATGCTATCTCTTACTCTGCCATCTTGACTCCACCTCCTACTCATGCAATGACAAGAGAACTTAAGAATGGCCTAGCAAGTTGGGTGGATTCCATAGAGAAGATATAGAGGATGACATTGACCAAGGTCACACAGGATAAAAACCATGTGTTGGTTGAAATCTGTGTCAGTGGAAGAATACTTTTATGAGTAAGATCATGGTTAATCTAAAATATTAAAGCACTGTGATAAACTCCTCACAGGCCTTCTCAGTATTCCCAAATACACTTTTCACACATCTCTCATCTCTAAAGGGTCCTCTTGACTTAAATGACTACCTTATAGAAAAGACTAATAGTTTCACATTTAAAAATATAATCCCTGAAAGTATAGAATCCCAGGCTTATGGTCCTTCCCAAGAGAACAGTAATCTCTGTTCCCTAGATAGCTCAAGCTGGAATAGCACTCTTCTGTCTTATAAAATATCCAGTCCCTCTATATTTGATAAGCAAAAACAGTGGTTCAATTTATATGTAACCTGTATCCTTGTGGCCAAAATTTGGGTTTATTCATAGTATGCAAAATTTTGGGGTAGGGGAAAATAACTCTTCAAAATCTTTAATTCTTTAATTTATATTGCTTCACTCAGACTTGCTTTTGGGAACTCTCATAATATAGCTTAAATATAAACCTTATCTTGGTCTACACATTCATGGACCTGCATCCCATATAGACACACTAAATAACCATGCATTATACACAGAAGAACTATCTCCACTCCACAACACACAAACATAAGAAGCAGTCACAGCAGCCCACAAATAATCAATACAGTTATCCTTTCAAGTTCCATCTTTATATGGTTTCCAGTAAATTCCATTTTTAAACAGTTTCATAGCATTGTCCTGTGGCTTGGATTCCCTCAGAAAGGAAACAAATTTCAGGTTGCTAGGTAGACAGTTCTTGACTATCTTTTTTTTGGTTTCACTTGATCCCCAGGGATACATGTAGGCATCTAACTGTATGGTTCTACTATGAGGACTTAGAAGAAATATATGTACATAATTGGGGCTGTTAGATATGCATTACTAATAGTAGAGGGCAAAACCATGACTTTTCCTCTTCCACATTGTGATTTTGAATTCTTTCTTCTCCTCCAGCATACAAGATGCATATGCAATTCTCTTTTCTCTCCAAACCATAGCTTTTGAGCTCCCATTATTGAACTCACCAGTAATAATCAGCCACTTAACACATTTAACACAAAGCAAAGGCACTTGTTGAAATGGCATGACAGGAACAGTAATAAAAAACATCCCTCCTAAAATCTCCTAAAACTTGTGGTACACTATCCCACAAATAACAGTATCAGAGAGAAGAAAATACACATATATAGTGTACCTCAATAAAGGATCATATGCAAGAAATCCACTTGACCAAGAAAACTCACCCTAGAAAACCAGTGCCTCATTAACTTATAGTGTAGTATATAGAGCACTGGACCCAAAGTCAGAAAGACCTCAATTCAAATCCAGTCCCAGATAGGTGTTAGCTGTGTGATCAAGTTACTTAACCTCTATTTGTCCCACTTTCCTTATCTGTAAAATGGGGATAATAATATCACCTCCCGTCCCGCCCACCTCCCAGGCTATTGTGAGGATCAAATAAGATGCTTGTAAATCATTTTACAGTAGTGCCTGGTACACAGGAAGTATTATTAGCTAAACTCTCTGGACTTGGACTCTGTTGGGTACATTATATCCTATGTGCTTTGTTCCACTGCAAGTGGAGGATGGGAGAGGAGGGAAAAATTCTCTTTCCATCTCTTTTGCACTCTGGAAGCTTTCTCCTGCACTCTGGAAGTACTTTGACTATACAAGAGAAAAGGCTAGCTTCATCTTCCTTAGCTTGTTCTCTTCTTAATTACCAGAGATGACTCCCTTCTGTGATAGACTGCTCCTCTCTCAGAGTGTGTCTTTCATTTTAAAGACCGGTAGTGGTGTGGTTTATTCTTTAGCCCTCTAACAGTTAGCTGCCCTATAATTCCAAAAATATGATGATTGAAAAAAGAAATCACTCATCCTAAGGAAACAGCAAAGTATAGACATTTCTTTACCTTTCCTTTACAAACTGAATGAGTCACCCTCAGTATCACACACTCCAATCTGGGATTTCAAGGCATGGGAATCTGGGAGTACAGGAATCTAAGCTGGATGTTGTAGCTAGCCCAGCAGCAAAACCCTGGGGAACAAGGATCCAGGACACTAGTCCAATGGGACTTTGAAATTGAACTTGGTGAGACTAATGTTATACAGGAATTGAGCTAAATTGTGAGCTTAATTCCTTTCTCCTGTCAGCCCCTATAATATCTGAAAGGGGCAAAACTTTGCCACCTCGTTTTCTCAGTTCACTTTGATTAGGAGTCATTTCATCAATCCTGCCCTCTCTCCCTTAAAAGAAAAAAATGTTAAAAGCCAGCTAAACTCATATTAAATACAATTATATTTGGTTCCAGAGCACGTATGATGAAATATACATTCCTCCTCTTGGTAGAGCTATCTGATGTGGTAACTGTTTCATTTGGCTTTATTTAGCTGTTCCCTTTTATGAAAAGGGTGGATGGGTGAGGCTAGTGGGGAGGCAGATATTAGGAAACGTCTGCAGCATAAAATAAGACATAAACAAATCAAACCAAAAAATCCAAACCCACTAGCTATCCTGCCATTCTGCGTAATTCCCTTCAAGTTTCTTTTGAATTGAATGTTCTGCTGCTTGGATTCATCTAATCTAATTTTACCCATGAATGTTCTATAACCAGTCTGGTCTGGCTAAACTCTCTGGACTTGGGAAACTTACTACAAGGAAGTGAGCTATTATACTACATGAAACTTACTACAAGGAAGTGAGCTATTATACTACATCTTATCCCAGATTACTATGTCCAAGTAATCACTACAGTATTCGTCACACTATCAGTATGGTACAAGGTAAAAACAAATTCAAAAGATGAATGACAAAGAAACAAAGAAACAGAGATCCTAGCAAAGGAATGGGTCCCCACTTCTGTCATACCTATTTCAAATAAATAAATTCACTACTTAATTAATCTCATATTCAACAATATATCCTGGAAAGAAGTTCAGACTTTTTACTTTCACATCTATCTCTAAAGTCACCTCTCTAGAAGAAACTTAGCATTCAGAAAACTGTTTCTGTCATGTCAAAAATTTTGAATTTTTTACATAAGCCACTAATTTTGATTGATTTAGGGTGAATAGACTACTAAATTTATTTCATATCACGTATCTGCTTCCTGATCCATAAAATAAAAACACATTTGGACCCATCAATCTCTGGTCTTTCCTATATATGGTAGTACCTTTTCTCATACCCACAATAGATTAGTACTGGAGGGGAATAAATAATAAATCTGCCTCTAATTTCCACTTCAAGCTTACTCCTCTGCTGTACTTCCCCCTATTCAGTAACCTTTCCTTACCAAAGGTTCACTCAAAATTTATTACTCAATTCAGATCCTGGTAGCAATTGTCTACTGGTTTCTCACTCATTTTCCCTCTTTTCTCAAGGAGCTGAGTTCATAAGTTTCCTCTCTATCCCAATTCCAGACTTCATACTAGGTAGGGAACTTCACTAACATGTTGACCTACACACAGGGGTGGTCATGTCCTTGATCTCACCATAAATCACAAATGTTCAATATTCATTATCAAGGACTCAAAAATTTCATAACCTATAATTCTATGTCTCCAACATTTATTATTTGTCTTCATTTTAATCTCCAATCTCTCTATCCTTCCATACTTTCTCAAACCTTCACTCCTGCCTCTAATTCACTTTCCTCCTTTCCCAGTCTTGAGTCTATGGTTAACAAGTTCAATTTTACACTGTCTTGTATTAATTCCCTCTACTCCTTTTCTTATTGCTGTTTCTAACTAGCTAATCTCCAATCATGGATTACTCCTACTATCTGCCTCCTGAACTCCTACTCTCATGTTGCTTAATGGAGTTGACAGAAATCATTCGATCATGCTAAGTCCACTAAAAACAGATTTTATTTCATCATAAGTAGTCCCTTGCTGAAGCAAGGAAATTATTTTAGTTTTCTATCTCACTACCCAGAGGGATTATTCCCAGTCTTTTCCTCTCAAACCTTTCACATTTTCTCTTCCCTTTATCCTTTCAACTTAGGCCCCTGTTTCATTACTTTACTGAAGAAATTTGGGTCATTCAAGTGAGTTTTCTTTTCTCCCTCTCTCTAGATCTCAAAATCCTTTGACAGAACCCTCCAATCTTTTCTACTTTGTTTCAGTCCCTGAAGAAATAGTGCTTGAACCAAGGCCAAGCCCTGTACATAAAATTTTTATCTCCATTCCCTCCTGTCTTCTGCAGTGGGTTGTTCCCATTTTCACTTCCACCCCTAATCTCTATTATTTCCCTATTTATTGGTTCTTTCCATGCAACCTAAAAATTAATCCAGGTATCCCTCATCCTTCAAAAACCATCTCTTAGCCCTGCAATCCTGTCAAGCTAGCATCCTATATCTCTCCTCTTTTTCACAGAAAACTCCTACTAAAAGCTATCTACAGTTCTTGCCCACATTTCTTCTCATCTCATTTACTTCTCAAACCTCTGGCATCTGGATTTTGAACTCATATACTCAACTGAAATAGCTCTCCCTCCAAAGTTAAGAATGATCTCCTAATTGTGAAGTATTATGGGATTTCCTCCCAAAAAGCTAATCCTTCTTGAGTTCTATGTATCTTTAAGGCACTTTCTTTATAGCATTAGTCTTACTGAGTCCTTTTCCAAATATGGCATCACTGATGCACGAGCTCCTTCTCAGTTACTGATAGGCTAAGCCCTGAAGTTTCTTGTCTCAGAACCATAATGTTAGGCTAACTGACTACATCTGAATTGGATTCAATTCCCATATCTCCTAATGGCTTGCTCTCCTCACCTTTTAAAGCTCACATGGTCATATCCATGTGAAATCTCCTTCAACTAAAAGCAAGAAAGAAGGTCGTAAGAAATACTATTTCACTTGATGATTTTAGCAGATTTTTTTATCCAGTGGGTTTGATTATTATCATCTCTGTCATGATGATTCTCACACCTGCTTATCCATCCCTAACCTTCCTTCTGACCAGTCTCACATATGCACTTGCCTATTGGACATCTCAATCTGGATGCCACATAGACAAATTCAGCATGTTCCCTATGACTCTTGAGGCAACCAACATTCTCCCAGTCTCCAAGGCTTGAAGACTAAGTGTTATCCTTGACTCCTAATTCTCTCTCACCCCTATATCCAAAATTGTTGTCAATACCTGTTATATTGTCTTTTGTGTATGCCTCTGATGAGGGCTGGTAAGCGGGATAGAATAGATGAAATTCTGAAATCCCCCAAAGACCAGAGTACAGGAGCAGATCATGAGCCACCTGGAATGAATTCACAGACTCAAACATTCTTGAGGTCAAGGCAAAGATTTATTATGCTTTTCAGCAGGCAAGAGTTCTTAGGGAAACTGCAATTTGAATGGTGTGCAGGTAACATTTACATAATATAATCTATAGTAAGAACATGCCAAGCGTGATGACTAGGTGATCTGGAGTGGGATTAGGGAGTGGTAAATTCTTAAAGGAACATGCACTTTTGGTATCTACTGTGAAAGTATTTTACCCAGAGTTCATTGGGAAATAGCCCAAGGTGGGGGGGGGCACATGGAGGTGTGGCTTTAGATCTGAAATATCAGTAAGTCAATTAATGATCAGGACTGACTAAGTAATACCAGGCTGCTCTCATCAATGTCTTATCAGACAAGTTAAATGTAAGGGAGTTAAAGTATGTCTAAGTCTAGGATACATATGATTGGTCAGTGAGTAGTAAATGTCATTATGACACAGTACACAGCCAGTTCAACCAGTACACAGCTGGCTGAAACTAATAAATTCTATAGGTACAGCTGGTTACTGTAGAGGAAGGGAGATAATAATTTTTGCTGGGGCAGGCTGTTCTTCGCCTGGAGAAAAACTGCCCGGGATAGTGTTTTGAGGCTAGGGAGATATGAATGCAATTTTTAGAAAGAAATGTGATTTTAGAATTGGGGTCCAAGCACATGCACCCAATCACCCCATCATTTCTATCCCCTCTAACAATCACTATAGTCTCTGTGCTATTCCTCACACAAGATGCCCCATCTTCAGACTCCAGGCATTTTCCCTGACTGCACACATGCCTGGAATGTTCTCCCTCCTCATCTCTATCTCCTGACTTCCTTGGATTCCTTCATTTCCCAGTTAAAATTCTACCTTCTACAGGGATCCTTTCCCAGTCCCTTTCCTGCTTTTCATTATCCTTAATTTATCCTTTAAATATCTTGTTCATACATAATTATTTCTCTGTAGCCTCCCCCATTCATGGGTGTGCTGGAGACTACTGTTAAATTTTCATTGGGAGCATTTACACTTCAGAAATGTCAATACACTGCAAATTTAGGCTTGGTTTACTGTTTGTTGAATGTCTAGACTTAAGAAAGTATCTCTAATGCAGACAAAACTTAAAAGTTTGTGAACACATTTTTCTCCTCTCCCCACAGACGAGTTATAAATACAATACAATTCTACATTGTACTATAAACATTGCTTAAAGTCACTGTCACACTGAAAGGCTGATAATCATAAGCTATTAATAACTGGCCTTTATATAGCACTTTAAGGTTTCCAAGGTGCATTATATCCATTGTCTCATTGGAGCCTTTCAATACCTCTGCCCCAGTTAGACTGTGAGTTCTTTAAGAGCCAGGACTATCTTTTGTATTTCTTTGTATCAAGGGCTTAACACAGTCCATGACACGTAGTAAGTGCTAAATAGATGCTTATTAACTGATTATTCTGTAATATAGTTTTGAACCAATCACTAAATAAATACATGGACAGACACACACACACACACATATAGGGGTACATATATGTTCCTATCCTGAAAAACAGAAAGAAAAAAAAAAGCAAGACAAAAAACAACTGCTGGGCAATGACCTATTGAAGAGCAAGAGAATTCTAATTTAAATTTAGTTGTTAAAAGAGTGAAAGGAAAAAATAGTTGCTAGATAACATAAGTTAGTGTGCATTTATTCCTTTAAGGGCTTTCTTTCTTTTGAGACAATAATTTTATAAGAATTCATTTTGTTTTTAAACCATTTTATTCTAAATTCAGAGATGTAATTATTAAGAGGACACTAAAGAGGATGATCTAGAGATTTAGGAGAAATGACATTTATTAAGCCAAAATAAAAGGTACCTCAAGGAAAATTTTCTAGCATATCCTGTCCTTTCCAGTTCAAAGATTGGGCCTGGGCTTGTATTAGAGAACATCTAAGAATTCTCCTTGGTTAACATTCATCTCACCCCCATCACCTCCTCTGGAAAGTTTGCCAGTAGTCCAAACCAATATTTAGACTATCTACATAAACTCTCTAAGGTGGTATACTGTAACTTCTAAAATTAAGTTGTTAGAGAAGCAAAAACATTTTCAGATTTCCGATAATTTTATCTTTCATTTTATGCCAAAGATATAAATTTACATCCAACATTTGCTATAATCATATGGCCCTCCCACAGCTTACCAGGCAGCCAGAAGAAACAGGAAATGTAATAAAATCCTATACTTCCATAAAACATAGTATAAAATGTGTCTTTGACCTAAGGTATCACTGGTAAACTGTCTAGATTTAATATTTTTGAAAATTCTGCATGTGCTAAATGAGTTATATTATTTGATGTCTGGAAGAAAATATACTTCTTATGGTTGTAGTTGATGATGTGGAAATAAATATAGGTATCTATTCTTCAATTTGTATATGTTTTTATTGTAATGTAATATAATTTTAACTTTGAAAATGTTTTGACCAGTCATTTCATCAACATAAGGTACTTTCTGTGTGCAAACTCCCTTCACCTATAATACCTTATCTGTAGCTTTATAGTCTTGGAGAACTGTCTGGATGTCTGGGTGATAAAATGACTTTCCCATGATCACATAGGTAGTATGTATCAGAGGTAGGATTTCAACTATTTACTATGCCACCCTGCTTTTCTTGCCTCCTTATTTGGGGATAGGGACTAGACCAGCAATTTCATTGACAGGGAATTTCATTGATATGAGGAAACTTCTCCAAGTAAGCTGGTCTAAAAATCTAAAAAAGTTGATTAGATCTCTGAGAGTTTAAGTAACTTGTTCCATATCACACAGTCAGACTATGTCAGAGGCCATACTCAAACTCAAGACTCTCTCCACCCTACCATGGCTACCTCTCTTCAAGTAAAGTAGATATGTTTGCATAATGTTCTGTATAGCATTGCTGATATGTACTTTGGAATGACTTGTGAAATTTTATTAATAGGTAGATTATCATGTTGTTTGCATATCATTTTGATGCCATGTAATATGTACTCAGGGTTTCCTTATGATACTTTGGTTAACATTAAGATTATAAAACCTACTTAATCACATGTCCAGACTCAGTAGTGGTCATTTTTAATACTATGTATATGAAATGTACACTAGAAACAAAAACTAAACTTTCTTCTATGTCCAAAAGTGATCAGATTCTTAGAACTAGAACTTGACAAAATAGGGATGCAATGAATTTGGGTGGGTCTTACAAGAAGAGAATGGGAATGTTTAAAGAGTTAGAGTAGGGGCGGTGAAGAAATTCAAGAAAAGATGTGAACATTTAGAAGCCTTAGTAGTTCTTTGAAAAATTATGGTAAAAAGCTTGAATCATCTTAAGTATTTATTTATATTCATGTAGAGTTTTAAAGCTCATAAAAAACCTTGGATAATATCTATTCCAACCCTCTCATTTTCTACCTTTACAGGTAAGAAAATGGAGATTCAGAGAGGATAATTAACTTTTTAAATTTGTACTATTCCCTAAATTCTTTGCCTAGAACCACACATACTCACCCACAAATCCACTTCTTTCTCCAAAAGACCTTTTTTCCTGTGTCTTCAGAGATATAAAATATTTTCCCATGAGCTGCTTGCACAGTCACCCAAACTTGCTGGTTCTTGTCAAAGAGTAAATGAGGAATGAGGTAGCTATTAGTATGGAGACAGCTAGTATTCAAAGTCACTCACTTGCCTAAACCACCAGAATCCATTTTTCTGAGTTCCTTAGTTTCTTAGTTAATTAATCTGATTTGAAATGCACTTTGGTGTTTTCTGTACCCTAGTGCTCTTTCTCTGGCATAAATTATATCACTATACACTACCCTCAAGAATATCTTTCTGCCATGAGAGACACTAAAACCCTCCTGCTTTTGAATTTGAGTGACTAGAAGATAATGCCCATGTTTTATCTCTGCCTTGTTTTTTCTGCCTTTCATAACCAAAATCCTCCTCTCTGTTTCTGCATCTCCCACTAGAGAAAGCACTGACAGCTTTCTGAACTTTAGATGCTACAGAATGGGGGATTAGGAGCCCCAAAATTGGGTTAGATGATCTGGAATTCCTTACTAGACAACTGACTCCTTTTGCAAATCAATTCCTGATTCATAGATTAATATTTGTTATATAGTTCTGTATTATTGGAATACACTCACATGAAGAGTAAGCAACATTTTCTAAGTTAATCAGAGAACATTTCTGAATCTCCTGCCAGGAGTTTATTTGCTAGAGAACCAAATAATTCAGCAAATAATTTATCTATTCAATTAATTTATATTAGTTTGGTTGGTTGTTGCCCTTCATTCTCAGAGAGGACCAAAATGACATCACAATGTTAGAGTCAAATTAGAATGCTCTACCGCAGGTCAGGCACAAATAGTCTGGGTGAACATTTGGGGTGAACACTCTAAATATTCACATCCTGCATTTCCTTAGAATTGTTTCAATTCTGCTTCTTTCATAGAGCACAGCACCTTTCCTGATGTGGGCATATTATGCAAAGAGGTCCTTGACCAGTGTCTCCTATGTCACACAATTAATTCCAAAGTTCACAAGAGAGACCTTAAGAGTGTCTTTGTATCACTTCTTCTGACCATCGTGTGAACACTTGCCCTGCGAAAGTTCTGCAGAAAATAGTCTTTTTGGCTAGCGTACATTTTGCATTCAAACAATGTGGCCAGCCAATTGGAGTTGTGCTCTCCAAGCAGAGTTTAAACGTTTGGCAGTTCGAGTAATTACCTCAGTGTCTGGTACCTTATCATGCCAGATGATCTGCAGAATCTTCCGAAGACAATTCAAATTTAAGCTATTCAGTTTCCTGGCATGGCGCTGTTTTACTGTCCGGATTCCACAGGCATACCACAATGAGGTCAGCAGAACGGCTCTGTAGACCTTCAATTTCTCTCTCATACTTTCTTTTGGAGCCTCCCAAACATTGAGCTGTCTCTAGCAATGAGTGAGTCAACCTCATTATCAATGTGTACATTCCTGGAAAGTACATTACAGAGGTAAATGAACTAATCCACAGTATTCAAAACTTCTCCATTTACTGTAACTAATGGTTCCACATATGGATGGTGTGGTGGTGGCTGATGGAGCACCTGTGTTTTATAGGTGTTAATTGTTTTCCAGGTTATATGGCAAGAGGAGATTATCCCCCAGGAGTTCAAGGATGCCTCCATTGTTTATCTCTAAAAAGATCAGGGAAATAGATTGTCCTATAACAATCACAGGGGGAGGGGGCGGTCTCTCTCTTAGTCATTGCTGCCAAAATTCTTGCCAGAGTCCTCCTTAATAGGCTGATCCTTCACCTGAAAGATGGTCA